>NW_026126409.1:13862500-14520000 GCF_943737965.1 Phodopus roborovskii | reverse complement strand
TCTGCAATCTAAGTCCCCAGTCAGCACCACAGGACACAAGCTTTTCTTCCAAAAAAACTTTACAAAAACAGTTTTTTGAATTTTTGAGACAAAATTTCATGTAATCCAGGCTGACCTTGAACTCAATATGTAGTGAAGGATGACCTTGAACCTCTGATCCTCTGCATCTCTCTCCTAGGTATTAGGATTATAGGAATGTGCCAGCACGTTCAGTTTTTGTAAATATTTCTATTAGAACTTATATCAAATATAAAAATGTATACATATAAATTACACACTTTACCATATCTTCCTTCTGGTTCCTCCCACAAGTTCCTTCCTTCCTATACACACCCTCAAAATCATCTCACACACACACACACACACACACACACACACACACACACACACACACACACACACAGGCCTTTTCTTTTTGGCTGCCAACCAGCTCCCAAGTCATGACATACAGACTTATTATTAGTTATGAGTACTCAGTCTTATCTGATGCTTGCCCCACTGGCTCTTATAACTTAATCTGTTTCTCTTCATCTATGTTTTGCCTTGGGACCTTTCTTTCCTTTTGTATATCTTACTCTCCTGTCTGTCTGGCAGCTGCTGGCTTCTGGCCCTTTCTTTCTCCCCATGCTCCCCTCCTTCACCTCGATTTCTCCTCCTACTTATTCTCTCTGCCTGCCAGCCCTGGCTATCTCTCTCCTATCTAGCTATTGGCTGTTCAGCCTTTTATTAGAACAATTAGGTGCCTTAGGCCAGTAAGGAGAAACAAATGCACATCCTTCCATCATTAAATAAATACAGCACAAACAAATGTAACACACCTTTACACAGTTAAAGTAATATTCCACAACATTAATTAGTGGAACACATCTTTGTATAGTTGAATACTCTGAAACACACACTCACAATGACATAAATGCCCCACAAGTCTTTATCCTTCCTGTGGATGGACATTTAGGCTGCTTTTGTGCCTTAGCTGTAGAGAACACTGCAGTAGGAACATGGATATACAAGTGTCCCTGTGATAGTATATTGAGTCCTTGGTGTACCCAGGCATTATATAGTTAGAAAATATGGTAGATCTACCTGTGTGTACTCACTCTAGTATGTGTTGTAATATATTTTATAGAGGGTAGCCATTCTGACTGAGGTAGAGGAAATCTCAAAAGAGTTTTAGTTTGCTTTTCTTAGATGGCTCAAGTTATTAAAACAAATTTTCATATATTTACTGGCCATTCGTATTTCCATTTTAGAGAATGGTCTGTTCAGTTCATTTTACCATTGATTAATTTGGTGACTTAGTGGTACTTTGGGAATCTAAAATTTAAATTTCTTTCATTTTTAAAAAAATATTTTTAGATATTAATCTCATTAATGTGCAATTGGCAAAGATTTCTCCTATCCTGCAGGCTGTCTGTTTTCTCTGGTGATTGTTTTCATTGCTATAAAGCTTTTTACTTTCACATAATCCCATCAAATTACTAGGATTATCACCTTCATTTTCAGAAGGTACATGACTAGACCTATATCTTGAAGTCTATCACTGCACCAGTTTCAAAGTTTCAACCCTAGCAAGGTCTTTGACCTATTTTGATTATTTTTCAGAGTGAGACATACAGATATAATTTCTATATACACAAATTCATTTCTTTTAGGCACCGTTTGTTGAAGGGTAGTCTTTTTAAGCCAATGCATGTATTTTACCGCTTTGTTGAAGATCACATCGACACAGCTGTTTGTTTCTGGACTTCAATTTTATTGTACTTGTCTACATCTCTGTCTTTGGGCTTAGGTGCTCAGAATCAGGAACTGGAAACACTGGCACAGATCCCTCTTCTGCTCTGAGTAAGGAGAAGCCATGGTCTGGTTTTACATCTGGGTCTGGACTGGCATGGAAATTAATGCACTCCTGTCTTGGGATGCTGTTTTAATTTGCTTCTCTTGCTATGATAAGCACTGTTCAAGAGTAGCCTGGGGAAGGAGAGGACTATTTATCTTACACTTCCATGTCATAGTCTGCCACTTAGGGAAGTCAGGGCAGGACTGAGAAAGGGATGGACCCAGGAGACAGAGAAAATTAAGCAGAGATCATGGAGGAACACTGCTTACTGTCTTGCTCTCAATGGCCTTCTCAGACAGTCTAGAACCACCTGCACCGGAATGGCACTGCCCACTGTGGGTGGGGGTGGGGCCCTCCCACATCAATTATTAGTCAAGACATGCCCGCAGGCCAATCTGATGGAGACAGTTACTCATCTAAGATTCCCTTTTCTCAGATGAGCTGGGCTGTACTGGGTTGATAGAAATCTAACTGGCACCACACCTAACTCATTTCTTTTAGAGAGACAATTCCACTGTCCAGTTTCCAAGTGACATACAAAACCCGAGCACAATCACACTGTATTTGTATGCATAATTTATGAATCCCCCAAAGATCAGGAGTGATGTGCAAAGATCAGATTGCAAGAGTGTCTTTAATCTGTGATCTTTGATGACTTTTGTACAGACTGCTCATCTGTATAAAATACATTTTTTGAAAATAAAGGTATAATCTTGGGGTACTTTGGAGAGCAGTAAGAGGGCGAAGGAACCACTCTTGTTGCTTTCAAGGCTGATTTGCAACCTTTAAAAGGGTTATCTATTTTTAATGGTAAATCTTTAAGCCTACACAGTGGATATAATTAAATATACATTTTTAAGGCCTAAAGTCAGTGCTACATCAGCATCCAGCCCTTTATGGCTGAGGGCAGAAGGAACCTCGGAGATGGGGGAACAGGCTCCATGCCAGATCTGGGCTCTGCATACAAGGGTGATGTCGAGGATACATACTGAATGGGATTTAAAAATCAGGTTTAAAATATTATTCTAAATCAAGAATGTCTGAATGCTGAATGGTGGTATGATAGTTTGGACCCAACAGAACAGATGGAGCCTATTTATTCTATCTGTCTAAATACAGAAATATTGATGGCATAGCAAGACAGTATTCTCTTCACAAACCACAGGTTCCTGAATGGTACCTGAATTGAATGAAGATTTAGTGATTCCCACAAAGGCTGGCAGGCCTATGGCATGGTGCATGATACCCTAAGGGTCTCTGACCTCCTTAATTAGACATTCCAGTAGTCTTATCACCCCAGAGTAGGGCTAAGATACATTCTGGGATTTTCATCCTACCATCACAGACTGGTAGTTTCTTGAAATGTCCTCTAGACATGGCATGGCAGAACCACCCCACACATGTACTCCTGACAGTATTAAGAGACCATGGATGTCAGCCAAGGCTACTATACCCAGCAAAACTCTCAATCACTATAGATGGAGAAAACAAGATATTTAATGACAAAACCAGATTTTCCCAATACGTATCTACAAATCCAATACAAAAAGTATTGGAAGGAAAACTCCAACCCAAGGAAGTTAACTATGCCCACAAGGATGTAGGCAACAGATAATCTAACTGCACCAGAAACCAAGGGTAAAGCAGGACAAATATATTCCCAATACCATTGCCAACAACAAATCTAAAACAAACAAACATCAACAAACAATGGTCCTTACTCACCCTCAACATTAATGGTCTTAACTCGCCTATAAAAAGACACAGGCTAACAGAATAGATATGAAGACAGAATCCATCCTTCTGCTGCATACAAGAAACACATCTAAGCTTCAAAGATATGCATTACCTCAGGGTAAAGGGTTGGGAAAAGATCTTCCAATCAAATGGAAGCAAGAAGCAAGCAGGTGTGGCTATCCTAATATCTAACAAGTTAGACTTCAAACCAAAATAAATCAAAAGAGATGAAGACAGTCATTTCATATTCATCACAGAAATCCATCAACACAAAGTCTCAATTCTGAACATCAATGCCCCAAATAGAAAGGCACCCACATTTGTAAAAGAAACTCTACTAAAACTCAAACCTCACATAAAACCTCACACACTTATAGTGGGAGACTTCAACACATCACTCTCACCAATAGACAGGACCACCAATCTGAAACTCAAAAAGAAACAAAGGAACTCACAGAAGTTATATCACAACTGGGTTTAACAGACATCGATAGAACATTCCATACAAACACAAAAGAATATACCTTCTTCTCTGCTCTACATGGAACCTTCTCTAAAATCAACCACATACTAGGTGGCATAACAAACCTCAACAGATACAAGAGAATTGGGATAGTCCCCTGTATCATATCAGACCACCATTCTTTAAAATTGGGATTCAACAACAACACAAATCACAGAAAATGTACAAACTCATGGAAACTTAACAATATGCAATTGCACCACTCCTGGGTCAAAGAAGAAATAAGAAAGAAATTAAGGACTTTCTAATATTCAACGAGAATGAGGACACAACATACCCGAACTTATAGGACACCTTGAAGGCAGTGCTACGAGGGAAGTTCATTGCAATAAGTGCCCATATGAAGAAAACAGAGGATAGTCACATAAGAGAATTAACAGCGCAACTGAAAGCCTTAGAGCAGAGAGAAGCAAAGTCACCCCGTAGGAGTAGACACCAGGAAATAATCAATTTGAGGGCTGAAATCAACAAAATAGATATCAGGAAAACAATAAAAAAGATCAATGCAAAAAAGAGTTGATTTTTTGTGAAAATCAACAAGATAGACAAACCTTTATCCAAACTAATGAAAAAGCACAGAGAGAACATGCAAATGAACAAAATCAAAAAGGAAAAGGGAACATAACAACAGACAGAGGAAATCCAAACATTTTCCGGTCATACTTTGAAAAAATGTATTCTACAAAAATTGAAAATTCAAAGGAAATGGACAAATTCCTAGATAACTATCACATACCAAAATTAAATCAAGAACAGACAAACAACTTAAATAGACCTATAACCCACAATGAAATAGAAGTAGTCATCAAAAACCTTCCAACCAAAAAAAGTCCAGGGCCAGATGGCTTCAGTGCAGAATTCTACCAGACATTCAAGGAAGAACTAATATCAATACTCCTCAAATTATTCCACACAATAGAAACAGAAGGTCTATTGCCAAACTCTTTTTACGAGGCCACAATAACTTTGGTAACCAAGCCTCACAAAGACGCAGCTAAGAAAGAAAACTACAGACCAATTTCCCTGATAAACATCGATGCAAAAATACTCAATACAATACTGGCAAACCGAATTCAAGAATACATCAGAGAAATCATCCACCATGACCAAGTAGGCTTCATCCCTGGATTGCAGGGATGGTTTAACATGTGAAAATCTATCAACGTGATCCACCATATAAACAAACTGAAAAAGAAAAACCATATAATCATCTCACTAGATGCTGAAAAGCCTTTGACAAAATTCAACACCCTTTCATGGTAAAGGTCATGGTGAGATCAGGGATAACAGGAACATACCTAAACATAATAAGAGCAATATACAGCAAACCAACAGCCAATATCAAACTGAATGGAGAGAAGTTTAAGGCGATTCCTCTAAAATCAGGAATAAGGCTTCCATCTCTCTCCATATCTCTTCAATATTGTACTTGAAGTTCTAACTAAAGCTATAAGACAAGAAAAAGAGATCAAGGGGATCCAAGTTGGAAAGGAAGAAGCCAAACTGTCTCTATTTGCAGACGATATGATAGTTTATATAACAGACCCAATAAACTCTACGAGGGAACTCCTACAGCTGATAAACACCTTCAGCAAACTAGCAGGATACAAGATATACTCAAAAGTATCAGTAGCCCTACTTTATTCAGATGACAAAGAGACAGAGAAAGTAATCAGAGAAACATCACCCTTTACAATAGCGGCAAACAACATAAAGTATCTCGGGGTAACGTTTACCAAAAAGGTGAATGACTTATATAATAAGAACTTTGTGGCTCTAAAGAGAGAAATTAAAGAAGATACAAGAAATTGGAAAGATCTCCCATGTTCTTGGATAGGTAGGATAAATATAGTAATAAATGGCAATCTTGCCAAAAGCAATCTACAGATTCAATGCTATCCCCATTAAAATCCCAGCACAATTCTTCACTGACCTTGAAAGGATAATCAACTTTATATGGAAAAACAAAAGATCCAGGATAGCCAAAACAACCCTGTACAATAAAAGAACTTCAGGAGGTATCACCATTCCTGACTTTAAGCTCTACTACAGAGCTATAGTTCTGAAAACAACCTGGTATTGGCACAAAAATAGACAGGTAGACCAATGGAATCAAATTGAAAATCCTGATATTAACCCACACACCTATGAACACCTGATTTTCGACAAAGCAGCTAAAAGAAAACAATGGGGTGAGGAAAGCATCATCAACAAATGGTGCTGGCACAATTGGATGAGGGTGTGTAGAAGACTGCAGATAGACCCATGTCTGTTGCCATGCACAAAACTCAAGTCCAAATGGATCAAAAACCTTAACATAAATCCAGCCACAGTGAATCTCTTAAAAGAGAAAGTAGGAGGTACCCTTGAACAATTTGGCTTTCTGAACATAACTCCAGGAGCACTGACACTGAGGGCAACAATTAATTAATGGGACCTCTTCAAACTTAGAAGCTTCTGTAAGGCAAAGGACACAGTTGACAAGACCAAACAGCAACCCACAGACTGGGAAAAATTTTTCACCAATCCTACATCTGACAAAGGAATGACCTCCAAAATATACAAAGACCTCAAGAAACTAGTCAACAAAACACCAAATAATCCTATTAAAAATGGGGTACAGAACTGAAGAAAGAATTCTCAATAGAGACAAGGCTGAAAGACACTTAAGAAAGTGTTCAACATCCTTAGCTATCAGGGAAATGCAAATCAAGACAACTTTGAGATACCATCTTACTCCTGCCAGAATGGCTAAAATTAGAAACACCAATGACAACTTATGTTGGAGAGGATGTGGAGAAAGGGGAACACTCTTCCACTACTGGTGGGAGTGCAAACTCATACAGCCATTTTGTAGATCAGTATGGCGGTTCCTCCGGAAAATGGGAAGTAGTTTACCACAGGACCTGGCAATCCCACTCTTAGGCATATACCCAAATGATCCACATCCATGCATCAAAGACATCAGCTCAACTTTGTTTATAGCAGCATTATTTGTAATAGCAAGAACCTGGAAGCAACCTAGATGCCCCTAAATTGAAGAATGGATAAAGAAGATGTGGCACATCTACTCAATGGAATACTACTCTGCAGAAAAATATAATGGAATCTTGAAATTTGCAGGCAAGTGGATGGCACTTGAAGAAACCATCCTGAAAGAGGTAACCCAGTTACAAAAAGAGGAACATGGTATGTACTCGCTCATATATGGATTTTAGACCTAGAGCAAAGGATCACCAGCCTATAATTCACACCACCAGAGAAACTAGGATACTAGTTGTATTCTAAGAGATTCATATAAAGTACCTCACAGAAGGGGGAAGGTACAAGTCCCCCAGAGCACAGGGGAAGTGGGGCTGGGCACTGAATGGAGAGAGAAGTAGGAGAAAGAGCAGAGGAGGAGAGGAAAGCATGTGTGACTAGGAAGACTGAGTCAGGGTAGGACAGAAGACAGGAGAGAGAGAGAGAGAGAGAGAGAGAGAGAGAGAGAGAGAGAGAGAGAGAGAGAGAGAGAGAGAACATAAAAGAGGGAGCCATTATTGGTTTGAGGAGAAAACTGAACCTAAAGAAAGGTCTAGAGACCTACAAGACTGCAGCCAACTAACAATTTGAGGAACCGTGGAAAGGCTATCATAAATGCCCTTCCTGGATAGTGAGATCAACAACTAACTTATCCATGGAGCCCTCCTCTAATACCTGTTGGAAACAGAAGTAAACAGCCATACCTAAACACTGAGTCAAACTAGAATCCAGATGCAGAGGAAGAGGACAAGACCAGGTTGCAGAAACACATAGAGACATCTGACCTGAACAAGGAGGAGCTAACAGGCCCTCAGACTGATAGCTGGGAATCCAGCATGGGACTGACTCAAGCTCCCCTGAATATGGGTCTCAGCTAGAAGGACTGAGCAGAGTAAGGGTCCTCAGACAGTGGAACCAGGATGTATCCTGGTGCATAAAAGGACCTTGTAGACATATCCCCCATGGAGGGATAGTGTCTTAACCTAGAGACAGGAGAGAAGTCCTAGTCCCTACTTCAAATGACTTGACAGATCTACATGACCCCACCTGGATGGCATTGCCCTACATGTGGAATTGCAGTGGGGGGAATGGGAGGGGAGCGTGGTCAGGGTGCATGTGAGGGGGTAGAGAGTGTAAGAGGGAGGGGGGAGAGGAAACTTCGATCAACATGTAAAATAATAAATTAAAAAAAAAACATTAACAATGTAAAAAAAAAATGGAATCAGTCTGTTCCAACTAGGATAGAAGAGGTGTACTCACCCCTAGCTGAAGAGCACTGGCAACTGATAGTGCTGGGAGTGGGTATGTCTCTTTTCCGAGGCATGTGGCCCTGATTGGATTCCTCTTTTTGGTATAGCATGGCCCCGGAACCTAGCATATTGCAGCACTCTTCAGACACAGTGACTCAGCATTTTCCTTTGCTAGTTTGCTTTGTACCTTGTTGTTGTTTTAATAGGGCTCATGGAGTTGGGAGGGAGATGCAATTCAGGGGTCTGGGATGATTTGGGAGTGGAAGGTAGATGTACACTGCATTATATACTTGATTGAAACTTTCAAAGAATCCACTTAAAACATACAAAAATAAATTGGAAAGCCTGGTTTTGTGGAGTTGATACCTGAGCTCATCCACACTGCCAGGAGTCTGACTTCTGCAGGCTTCTTTCTCTAGAACTGTGACTTAAAAGTCACTGGAGCATCACTTCTCTACTGTGCTGGGTGTGACATGGCTTTATTAAGGGACAGAAAGAAAAGTTATCTCTTTTATTTCCCTACTGGATGTTTATTTTGAGATCTTTCATTAATGTTGTCCAGACTATCACCACATTCAGAAGAGAGAATCTAGGAGAATTCATGTGTAGGTATTCTTATTCTTGAATTGATTTGACTCAGGGTCAGAAATTTGGCAAAGTCAATATTTAGGATTGTGCTATGAAGTTCAGATCAAAGATGTGTTTCTGTGATGGTTCCTTTAGGAAAACAGAGGAAGCAAGCCAGGTCTGTGCCATGGGGAAGACCACATCTAACCCGATAGAATGAGCAGGTAGAGATGTTACCATAAGAAGAAAGGGCAATATGGGCTCATGAAAATTAAAATGAAACATTTTAACCTTTCTCGAGGATTATCATAATTGTTAAAGTATAATTCTTTATCTTGAAATGTCTATGGTATTCATGAGTGGCAGCCATGGTTTATATCAAAGTAATTTCCAAAATGTGTGACCTAGGCAGACTAGTGTACATGTGAGAATACTGTTTTCCCAGGTTACATGTACAAAAAATGGTTCTTTAATTATTCCTTTGTATTATGCTGGAAACAGTAGGCATGGCTGACAATAAACAACAGACCATCAATTTTAGTATTCCTATTCTGTAAGATCTGCATTAACAACGAAAACACTTTAGCTGTGAATATCCAATATGACTGTGAAGGTTTGAGAAAGGTGTGTTCTTTGGGGATTTTCTTGTCCTGTAATTTTCCTTGTGACCTTCCTATGACCTTCAGGTAGGTGCTTCTAGCCCAAATGTTCTTCTCTGTAGTGTGTATTCAGCCAGCCTTTGAAATACTCACTTAGGAGTTTAAAACCTAAATGATACTGAATCACAAATGTACTGCATTCAAAAATTTTGGAGCAAAGAGATGTTGTAAAGTCACTGAAAATCCAACACAGAATATTTACCCTTCTTTCCTTTTGACCACTTGACAATTTTTTATGAACTCTGTAGTTTGAGGTGCTATTTACTCCATGATGTCAAGTGGAAACAAAACACTATGGTTTATTTTCCTTTAGCACAATGTTTTGTGGGTCACAATTTTTAGCATCATTATGAAGGATGAATATAAAATGATAGATTAACTTATGACACAGTATTCCATGGAAATAGAATTTGCCACAGATAGGATTGAACTTACTAAAATTACACTTAGGGAACACTAGCTAGAGAAGTGTGCTGTGAAACAGAGTTAAGTGAATAATGGGACTGTGTAGTAATGCAGAGAAAAATTAGTGCTTCTCATGCTACTGAAACACAGCTGTGAAGTAAGATTTATAAGGCATTAATGGCGCCAAAAATGATGGCAGTGCAGATATGTTCCTGGATCTCACCACATGCCTGCCTACTGACACCACCACATAGGTGTATATCATTGAGAATCAACTTAGAAGGATTTTCAGAAGTCTCCATGTGTGTCTCACAACTACTGTGATGACTAACTTTAAGTTAACTTGCATAACATGGAGTGATCTGAGAAGAGAACCTCAGTTAAGAAGTTGTCTAGATCAGGTTGGTCTGTGGAACTATCCTTGGAGGATTGTCCTTTAATTGATATAGGAAAGCCCAGGCCATTGTGGGTGGCACCATTCCATAGCCAGGAGAAAGCTAGCTGAGTATACACACCAAGCAAGAAGGCAGAGTGGGTGCATTCATTTCTCTGCTCTTGACTTGGGATATGATATGATTGTACATTGAGTTCCTGCTTTGGCTTCTACTCAGTGTTGGACTGTAACCTGGAATTGTAATCCAAACAAGCACTTCCTCCCCTGTGTTGCCTTTGGTCAGAATGTTTTATCATAGCAAAAGAAATGAAACTCAGATATCTTCCAATATGGACCTTGTGTCTCTAAAGACTTTTAGATTGGAGGTTGACATGAAAGTAATATCCACTCAGCACAAACCAAACAACCTCATGTTGCACTGGAATTTGGGGCTGAACTATGGAGTACATTGTTCCCTCCTGATGCTTGTACAGTAGTGTGAATGATGCAATGGCAAGGGCAGCAGCCCCACTTCACAGTGTGCTCTATATAAACCAGAATGCTTGGTAGGTCAGGTGCATTCAATCATCTTCACCTCACATTGCCACCTTAGAATGGGCTTATTAGCCTCTCACCCATCCTATGCCGGGAACACCTTCATTGGACATGTGTTATTAATTACATTGTTTCTCTCTCCTGTGGTCTCAACAAAAGATATTAGTGGTTAAGTGTGCTTGGTACATAAAACACAAGGATCAAGGTTTAGACCCTTGCACACACATAACAAGTCAGGCTTTGTGTGTTCTGTAACCCCAGAACCAAGATGGGAGGAAAGACAAGGACCACTGGGGACTGTTGGCTTCAAAATGAGCCCCTGGTTCTGTCTGAGACTTTGCTCAAAGGAATAGGTAGAGAGTGATGAGGAAAGACATACGAGGCCTCTTCTGGTCTTCATACATGTGCCGGTATGTATGCTCCACCACATTCACACATACAAATACACACATTCATAAAGACACATAAGAAGAAGAAGAAGAAGAAGAAGAAGAAGAAGAAGAAGAAGAAGAAGAAGAAGAAGAAGAAGAAGAAGAAGAAGAAGAAGACTTAAAGGGCATAAGGGATCTGCCCAAAATTACACTAAAAAGCCAAGACAGTCACACCCTTGCCAAAATGCTTATGATCCCTTAAAGTTTCTCAAATTGAGTCAGGAAAGAAAACGTATTTTTTTTTCTGTACCACTCCCTTCTAATCTATTTTTACCTCCTGAAGTCTTAAATTTGGCATGATTCTTCTCTTCCTTAGACATCAGTGCACAATCTGTTCACTTGATTCCATTAGTTTCCCACACTGTGCTTTCCCACCATCACCTGGACTTCTGTGAAATTTATGCCCATTTAGGTTCCAAAGTAAATACCCAATCTTTCCATCCTCGCTGAGGGACTCACACATGCTGTGAGGCAAAAAATTCATATCAGAAATGTCAAAGAAAATGAGTGTGTCTCTTGAGCCCTGTGTCCAGGGTATCCCTGTCTCTCTACAACATCTCTATGGACTGGTTTTGGAGGAACAAATGTGAGCTTTGGTTAGGGTTGGGTTTCTCATCCTCTACATGCCCGTCAGTTATGGTGGACTCACCTCCACAGACTCCTCATGCCAGAGGTATCATACCACTGCCAGTGATTATGCTAAAAGCTATTTCTTCTCATTACCTGTATTATTACCTTTCCTCTGTGTGTGTATGTGTGTGATGGTTACTCTCTCCTGTCAACTTGACTAGATTTAGAATCACTATGGAAAAACAACTCTGTTTGTATCCGTGAAGGTGGGAAAACCCATGGTGAATATAGGTGGTGCTACCCTGGACTTGGATCCTGGACTGAATAAAAGAGAATTCCACATCCACCCAGGTCTTGACACAAGCCATAGAGCATTCAAAGCAGGGATGGCAGGTAGTGTATCCTTGGAGAGGACACCTAGTCACTGATACGTCTGTCTTTTGCTCTGAAAGTTCTTCTTCATTATTCAAAGAAATGTGAGGTAACCACAAAGCCTTCCAGAACCACTGTGGGGGGGGCAAGGAATTACCAATATACCCAGAGTAGACACAGTAGGACAAGTCAGTTGTCCTTTGAACAGGGTCAGGCTGGAATATGACATTTCCATGGCACTATTCATGCCTCCCTTCTGATGCAGCCAACTTGCCATTGCCTCTTTGTTGGACTGGAGTGTGTGTGCACGCACACACGTGCATGCGTGCATGCAGGTGCTTGTGTGTTTAAACAGTAAAACCCCTCAGTCATATTTCCACCACATTCCTCATTTCCACCCTTCAAAATACTCTTAGGAATCTGTTTGAGGCCTGTCTTAAACTATCACCAACTCAATGCCTGGTGGCAAATTCACTCACAATTACTTCTCATCTTCCCAGCATGTCTAGACTCTTACCTTGTAGTTGATACTCTCTGTGCCTTGGCACCTCTGATGCCATTGCCTCAGTGTCCTTTTTTCCTGCTTCCTAGTCCAGGCCATGTCTTACTCTTTTCCCCTACTGCTGTCTTTTCTTACGTTCTATCTGTACATGAGTTTCAGGTTCCACCATGATCTCCTTGAGATCAAAGTGACCTTGTGAGAAAACCATGGCTACTGAAGAAAGGTGGAAGGCATCTGGTGACACTGGGCATAGTGACATCCAATGAAAGCAAACATAGTTAGAGCTATTGATTACCTAAGGCAGGGCTGACTCCCATGGCCCCGGAGGCAGGATCTCCACTCATGTTGCTACCCTCCTGCACTTTACTTATGATAATCTGTACCCCCCACCACAGTCTTCCTATAACCACCATGGTGGTGCTTCCCAAATCAGGCTTGTTCAAAGCTACTACACAAAATCAGCAGAGGCCACTGCTATGAGATGAACTGTAGGACTCAGGCTACATCAAAGCAGAGTCCCTCAGCCTTGGTAGCATATCTCTACACTGAAGCCTGAAGGAAGCAGACAGGTCCTGGAGCAGTTGGTCATTTCCTGTGAAGACTCCATTTCCCCAAGTCGCGGCTATAACAAAGTCCCTGTGTTATTGACACCCCTGCAACCCCAAAAGCAATCAGGCATTGCTGCTATGCAGTCAACTTGTTACTGTTTCTCTGTTTCCTTTCTTCCTGTTCACAAAGCCCACTCTTCTGCCATCCCACCTCATACATGGAGAGAGACTACATGGTTTGTGACATTTAGATCTGAACTACATTAGCTATAATGGCTGATGAAGTATTTTTCTATTGTGCCCATTTAAACGAGGAAGTGTCACAAGCCATCTCAAGAAAAAAATTAAAAAACAACTCCTGGATTTGTTGATGAGTATTATATGCACTCCTATAGCAAAAAGGGCAGAGATACCAACTCACCAAAATGCACAGCTCCCAGATGGGACAGTATAGAAACACAAAGAACCAGTAACTCGTGATTGATCAGCAACCATCAACCTGAGATTTCCCTCAAAAGGGCCACATGGTATATTAGATACAAACAAGATATAATTGATTGTCTAAGTCCTACATCCGTTTTACCTACTTCATTAAAACACTTAATCTAATTGGGAGGCAAATGACCGCCTGCATGGAGAGTCTCCTGGAGACTCAGGAATATACTCTCCAGTCCAGGCTTCTCACTGTAGTTCACCACGGGAAACCAAAGACAATAGACAAATCTGCTGGGTTAAATGCTCAACCCAGAGATGAGTGTATGTGCAGAGGAACAAGAAACAGGAGGGGCACAGTTAGCAGTGTTCTTCAGGCAGGGGTCTGAAGCTGGGAACACAGCGATACCAGCTATCTGACCCAGACAGGGCATGGGCACAGTCTCACCCTCACTGAGCATCACATCTGGAACAGTCTCTACATTGCGTCCCCCTTATATAACTGCCACCAGTGTCAATTATGAGTGGGCTTTCCTGATCACATGTACTTCTGAGAAATGCGACAAAATAGCTGCTGCTTGCAAAGTGCAGTATCCTTTACTAGAAATTCTTCTTCTATCCTAAGAAGCAGCAGATTGCTAAACTCTCGGCTCTGAATCTGATGGAGACACAGCTAGTGGATAAGGAGGGAATGGTAAGAAGGACTTTCTTCTCTGAGCATATGGTATTGAGAGGAGCTAGAAGACCAAATCCTGGGGGGGGGGGGAGGCGTTATTTCTATAGTCTAGAGCCTTCTGGAGTTTTGCATATTCCCATCACTGTGCAGTCTGAGAGAGTCCTGCAGAGTCCCAGCTTCATTTTCAACAGGAAACGTGTAGCTGGTTTAACTCCCCCCCCCCATCTATGCTGTTTAAACTTCTTTCTCCCTCCATTTCTAACTGATATTTGCCTAAATTTTCTTTTGAAGTTTATCTAAAGGTATTCATGTGGTGTACCATGCTTTATTTTCTGTTGATGTGGCAAACACCATGACAAAAAGGAAAGCTGGGGAGGAAAGTGCTTATTTGGCTTACACTTCTATATCATAGGTTGTCATCAAAGGAAACAAGGTCAGGAACTCAAGTCAGGAACCTGGAGGCTGAAAATAAAGCAGAGATGATGAAGACGAAGGAATACTGCTTTCTGGCTTGCTCTTCATGGTTTGCTTGGTTTGTTTTCTTATATAATCCAGGACCACTTGCCCAGGAACAACTCTTCCCACAGTGGGCTAGGTCTACCTACATCCATCACTGATCAAGAAAATGTCCTAATCTGACTGAGGTAACTCCTCAATTTAGTTCCCTCTTCATTGATGACACTAGTTGGTGTCGATTTTGACCGAAAGACCAACCCAGTACATGGTACCTCCTACAATGAGACTCCAGAGCCCATGCCATCAGGAATTGAGTGTTATGAATATTCATTGCAGAACCAAAGAATCCACATCCTGAAGAATGATGCTTTCCTGGAATTTCCTGCCTGCTGCTTCACATGTGAAGCATGTCCAGGAGCCCTGGACCAGGAGGCTGTACCTTTGAAGCTGATCAGCAGCTTGCAGTATCTCCCTTTAGGCTACCTGGTACAAAATAAGATTAGGATCCTGGTTGTTCCAGAAGCTTTTCCTTGAGAAGATAAGCACAGAGGAACCATAGAAACATGCGGGGCACTGTGTGAACTCACATTGTGCCCTTCATTTCATCTCTACCACACACATAGTTATTAGTGTATGTGCCAGAGCATACATGAACCTATATGTATATGGTTGGTATTTTTACATGTCTATAACACATTGTGATCATGTTCATGCCCACTCCTCTACATATGTCCTCCAAGATTACCCCCCAATTTTCTATCCCTTCCTAACCTTGTATCCTTTTTTTTAATCACTTTTAATTTTTAAATCTCATATCCTCATATGACTTATGGTTGTATTAACTATTCTTTATTGCTGTGATAAAACACCATGACCAAGGCAACTTAAAGAAAGGGTTCACCATCATCATTATGGGGAGCATCACAACAGGCAGTCTTGGTGGCTGAAGCAACAAGCTATGAGTTCACATCTTAAACTACAAGCATGGGCAGAGAGAGAGAGAGAGAACTGCAAATGGCTGGCTTGTGTCTTTTTAAAAATCTCAAAACTCAGCTCCAGTGACAAATTTCCTCACATAAGGCTATCTACACCCCCTACACTTTCCAAACAGTGCTATCAATCAGGGACCAAACGTTGAGATACCTGAGACTCTGGGAGATATCTCATTAAAACAACCACCATGATCAACCTACCACAGGCCATATCCTTAAAGAAAATTGACTCTCTTCCCCAGAAACTGTCAATAACTCTTAGGGGTTGGTATATTCTCATCTCCTCAATACAGAGAAGTCACTATCATCACTGTCCCTTTCCCAGTTTGGAAAGAAAGCTCTGACTAGTATAGGTGCTAAGAGCAGCGCCAGGTGAAGTTCGCAGGACACAGGCAAGGTTGCTATGGATGGCAGAGCTTTGCAACCCTGCTTTCTAACATGTTATACACATGTGGTTCCCATAGTATAATACGATCTGCTCACAGTTCTAAAACCAGCAGAGGGCAGCTACTTGAGACCCAGACTAGTCAGAGCCTATAGAATAGACTAGGTCATACTGAACAATTGCTCACTTGAGCTTGCCAAGATGGAAACAAAGCAGTAGGGTAATAGCTTTCTCTTCTTGATTTCCAGGTCCATGATTTAGAGTAAAGGATAGAGAAGAGGACAACAGAGGACAAGCAGAGATCTCCAAAAGCATCAGACAACTCACCTCAATTCACTTGTCTTACCCACAATGCACCTAAAATCACATGTCTGTTACTGGATCCAAGGATGCATCCATTTTCTAAGAGCCAAAACTTAGCAAATAATTTTGAACTTCGGCTGCTGTTTTGTAAAGACAGATTTTAAAATAAATAAATAAATGAATCCCCTAATTGCATGTGTCCTAATCCCACATAGCATCCGAAAGTGTATGGCTCTCCCAGCTATGATAAGGAGGAGATACCCATGGCCACAAAAGAAAGCTCATGCTATATCATAGAGAAGATTCTGACTTCTACATTATGTTAAATCCACACTTACAAATCAAGTAGATGTGTGTTGATGTTGAGGAAGGTGATAGAAAGGTTTCCACTTGAATTTCCTTTGCACAGTGAAGAGCTTGCTGAGACGATACCACACATCTCTAAAAATCAGATTTTTTTCAATATTATTTATAAGCCTAAATGGAAAATGTCTGCTTCTTTGGCATGAGCTAAGTGTTGAGTTTTAAATTCTGAAGCTTCATTAGTCAGTAACTCTTGAGAATCAGTAATTGACCCCAAGAGCGGACTCTCATCCTAGGCATGGGTGGGGGGAACTGTCTTCAGATTTAGTATGGGAACCTTATAATCCATTTCTTAAAAGAAAAGGATATTGCTAGCTATTGATGCATTCACATATCAACTTCCACCAATACATGATGCTGTTTTGTGACTGTCAGATGAGAAATAATAATAAAAGAAAATGATACCTTAGCAACCAGAATACTGGACAGCAATCCAGTCTGACTGCACTGAGGATCTCAAACTCCCTTCTTCCAATTCTCACTTCTGGGTCTCTACATCTGAACTGATCTGAGATAGTCAGCAGCCAAAGCCCTGAACTGCCACACATAATCTTTCCACCTCCATTTTTGTTCATAGGACTTCTGTTCTGTGAAGGTCTATTATTCATTGCAGGTCAGATCAAGTCTTTTATGTAGACTGGCTCATTTGCACTATCAAATTAGGAGCTTCATTTTAAAATCTTTAAGGAATTCCAGCCTGGCCCATTCTCACCTCACATGATTTTGTGGAGTTTTCCCTCACTCCCTAGGTAAGGAGTTCCTAACCAGACACTGTCCTTGACACACATTTGATGCCTCACATCTAAGGCTTCAGCCAAGAGACAGAAAGTAAGTTAAAACAGGAAGAACAGATTTGACTTTGCAGCTAATGCCTGTTTCCTCAGGTCTAATGAGTGTCCAGGTGGTTCCTGGTCATGGAAGAACCATTACATGCAATTCTTTGCAGCTTTAACTGAATGCAGGTTGTAGCATTTCCTTTCAACTGTACTTTACAGTAAGAATGTTTACAAAGTCTCAATTATGCAAATGCTAATTATGTGGATAGATGTTGCTACAGTGTATGATATTTTCCCTACCTCAGTTTTAACAAGCTACTTTTCTAAAAACCATATTCTAGAATTCTGTTAGCATTCAGGCATCTGTACTGGCCTCTCCTTGGAGTTCTGATAGGATATCCTCTAAGCTGTAGCCACTAAGAGCACCACCTTTGCACATTCACTATATTCCCCTTTAAACGGGCCCTGCCCACTTCCCATCCTTCTCTCTCTTTCTCCCCCTTTATCTGTTCCCCCTCTTTTTCTCTCCTCTTTCCTTTCTTTTCTCTCCTGTTGTTCCTGTCTCCATAGGCCAATCGCCCCCATCCTCTTTCCCCTCCCCCCCCCCCAAAAAAAACCTTCTGCTTTAACCTTGAAGCATTGTCTTTCTCTCCTGCGAGCTGTTTGTCTTAAATTACAACACTAACAGCGTTGATCTCAGGTGAGTATTGAGTTATTAATGTTTACTTCATGGATGCACTCTGCCCCAAGAAAGCTAATTAACAGATAGAACAATATGAATGCCATAATGCATCTTGACAGTTCGATTATCCACAATGCATCAATGTGTCCACGTTGGCACCACATCTGAGATGGCAATTTGAGCAGGTCAGGTGACTCTGCTTCTGTCTGTGTGGTAATGTAACAACTTATTATCTCAGCTGACAGGAAGTGGAAAGTGATTAGCTTGCTTCCCTCATTATAAAGATACAAGCAGAAGATGCTACACAGTGATTCAGTATCCTGGCCATGGCAGCATGAAGAGTCACTGTGTTCTCAATGCCCAGAGGCAGTTTTGGTTTCATAGCAAGCAAGGCACCTCCTCTCCTGGTTGTTATTGCCAGGAGAATTTCAGGTAAGACCCCTGGAAATCCACAAGGTACTGATTAGACAACCCAAAACAGCTTGAAGGAACTAGTGTGCCTGGAGAGCTCACCCCTTTCTCTTCAATGAAAGGAATTAAACAGGAATTATTATGCATTTAGGGTTGGCTGGGAAGCTCTTTTCAAGGCATTGCTTTCTGTCACAAAGCAGCAACAGTGACACCCAGTGTTTAGTGACATCAATGGCAGGTCACCCCAGGGACCATGATGAATCTGGCCCTTTGGAGAAAAAAGGCCATGTTCATTTGCACAGGATGCATGCAGGAAAGCAGCTAGCTGTGCAAACTGCCTAGCAGGATTATACCTTCTTCACATCCTGCTCCTAGAAAGGTCTGCCTACTTCTCTAACTAGCAGTATGCTTATAGTGAAGCATCTCTGTCCAGAAACTCAGAGAGTACCATTGCTTTTTGACAGGCTCACCTGAGATTTATTGATAGAAAGGCCCTTCTCCTCCACTTTCCGACTCATGTCATTGAAAGAATCCAGGCCTGGGGTAACTGAGTGTGATCTACTTCTCTCCTTAGACTGCCAGCTTCTGGGTCTCAAGTTAATCCCTACCAACTATAGAATTATCCTTCAGTGTAGAGAACAGGGGCTTCCTAGTATGTCCTTCTTAACAAAGTATGGAGTGGATGGATCTCTCTGCCTTCATTGACTACCTACCATTTACACACACACACACACACACACACACACACACACACACACACCAGGAATGGAGCAAGGAGTTCAGTGCTCTCTACCACACCTCACCTTGGTCCAACACAAGAATACCTTACAACACCATCCCAATATACTGCTCTGTCAATCCAGTTTGCCAGGCTGTCCCTGTTCTTTTTTCTTTCTTTCTTTTCTGTCTTCCTTCCTTCCTCCCTTCCTTTCTTCCTTCCTTTCTGAGGCAGGGATTTTCTGTGTGGTCCTGACTATTCTGGACCAGGCTGGCTTTGAACTCACAGAGACCCACTTGCCTCTGCCTGCAGAGTGCTGGAATTAAAGGCATGACCACCACTCCCGGGTTTTGTGCCACCACCACCTGGCTGCCACTGTTCTTATCAGAACACATTCCAAGCTTTTGAGATATCTGCTCAAAGGGTTTCAGTGCCCATTCCTTTCCTATTATGTGGCTATTGACAGGGTTCAGTATAGACATAGCTTTTTTGCTGTTTCTGCATATTAGTCTATATTCTTATATATCTAAATATGTATGCATACATGGATTGGATGGGTCTCCATTTTTTATTGAAATCTTTTCAAAATATCTAGTTCATTGGTTTTGTCTGACTTGAGTTCTTTTTTGGAAAACTGATATAAGCAATGAGATATCAGGTTCATTCACAAAATGACAAAAAATTCAAACCTGGATAAATAGATACAAATAGTTACGCAAAGTCTAGCAAGTGGTGTGGGATACAGCAGTCTTAGTTTCTATGTTTTCAGAAGTTTCTGGGTCACGTATGAAAGTCAATGAATTCCAATCTGTAGCTGATGTGAATGACTGAGATAACCCACTATCTTCAGGGTGGTAGTGCACACTTGTAATCAGGAAATGGAGGCCATAGAATCAGATGTTCAAGGTCACCCTTGATGACATGGTGAGTTTGAGGCCAGCCTGGAAAAATGTTACTATTTCTCAAATTAATTAATACATAGGTGGTCAAGAGAGAAGTCATGGGGCTTTTTCTGACTTATCTTTTGTTTACCAAAAAAGCTTAGTTTTAATAATAAAATTTCAAATAATTTAATAATGAAATTTTAATAGTGAGTTAGTTGCAAAGGCAAGGAAGTGAGTCCCATCAACCCACTGTGTTGTATCATGTGACTAGGGTTTACCATGATCGTATCATGTGACTAGGGTGCCTTGTCACAGCAGGAAACCAACATGGCCACAATGTGAATAGTTTCCCACTGTGCCAGTCTGTGACAGCAGGCATACCACTCTATAGCTACCGCTTTACAGAAATACCTGAACTTCTGTTCTCCATTTCAGACCTTGGCAGCCACCAATTTTTTTCTCTCTGTAATTTTTTTTCAGTTCAAGGATGTTAGATAAACAGAATAGCAGGGCATGAAATCTTTTGAAACTGACCCTTTTCACACAACATGCCATGAGATCCATCCACACTACGGCACCTTCCAGATGTTTTGTTGAGAGCTAAGTGGTACCCTGTGGTAGGAATGCTTCAGCCTCAGCTAGTTATTTCCAATAGTCCAAATGGGCTGTTGAAATAAGGCTGCAGTGAAAATTGTTGTCAAAGTTTTGAGTATATCAAAGCTCATATTTCTCTCGGTCAAACAGGAAGATGTGTTCCAAGTTTCGTAGGAATACTCCACCATTGACTTTTGAGGCTACCAATATCCTTCAGGCAGTTTACTCTCTGCTGGCTTTCTGAGAATGGTATAGTATTGATACTTAAAGAGTAAGAATGTACGAGAAAATAGAACTCACAGCTTAGAAGCAGCATCCCTAGGTAACTATTAGCAGATAGAATACAGCTGTGTAAGATAGGAGAGCCTGATGCACAAAGGGCTTCTTGGTCAAGCAACACAATGTTTGCGATGCATATCATTCAACGTCAGGGTCACAGGCATTGGCGGTGTCTGTGATTAACTGCACTATTCCAACTCATAGAAACACAACACTGAACATAAATACCTAAGGTTAGGTCAAACTGTAAATCCAAAGATTGAGACCTGCTGACTATACACTGCCTTCCCTGGTCTGCCAGAGTGGACATGAGGACATTCAAACACTCCACCATTTTTACCACTGTAAAGGCAAGGCACTAAAAATTTGTGGCAATCACGTTGTTTCTTTACTTGTATTTTTATAGTTTGTTAGAATAAAGTCAGTTCTCCTTCAATGGTTCTTGGACACAGGACTCCCACTCAGGGACCTCCTTGACTTCTCTGAGTCACGTAAGAAATGAGAGTGCTAAGTAGCATTATTGCATTAGGGAGAACAGAGCTGTGGGCCTCTCTTGGCCACAGCAACAGCATCGGATGGCATTGTCAGAACAGACACATTGGAGACAACACTGGGAGGATGCAGAGTTGTTTGGATCAAAGACCACCGTGCCATTGCATTCTTGTAACCATGAGTCATAAGACTAGCCTCACCCCATTTGGGGAACAGCACTTGGAATCAATCGTCATTGAAATATAATGACAAATCAATAAGAACTCAGGAAAACACACAGCTTACCTTTGACACAGGCAAAATGTTAGTGAGGATGTGCATAGAACCATCAAAGGGAGTATATTTATCACCATCACATTAAAACACCCTGCTCTTAGCTATTAAGAAAGAAACAGAGACACCAAAGACTGTGGGGGAAAAAATACCTGTCATGTGATTATCTGAGCAAGTCATTTATCTAGAAGAGCCCACCACACTAAATACACAAAATAGCTGAAGAATATTTATAAGTTAACATTCAAGCTGGTCGTGGTAGAGACTACTTTAATCCCAGCAGTCAGGAGTCAGAAACAAGCAGATTTCTGTGAGTTCAAGACCAGCCTTGTCTGCATAGCAAGTTCCAGACCATTGAAGGCTATATAGTGAGACCCCATTTCAAAACAAAACACTAACTATCCTTAAACCCCAAGTCAATGAAAAGAAAACCCTACAACAGCAAGTGGGCAAATTACTCAGAAACAAACTTCACAAAACAAATTGGAAATTGCTAAAATGTTAATGACAAAGGGTAAATTAAAACCACAGAAAGGCAGCCTCTTTTATCCATTACAGTAGCTGAAACAAAATTTGTTAAGAGGCATGGAATGTGGGAAGGAGCTATGGATATTTTCATATATTACTTATGTGATGGGAATATGAAGGAAAGTGAAACATACATGTCACCCAGGACCTTGTTATCACCATCTTAGTATTTATTCAGGAGAAAAGAAATCATGTGACCAGGAAAAACACATGGATCTAAATGTTCAGATATCTTTGTAGCAGTCCCACACTGGGAAGAATTTAAGTATTATTTTGAAAGTCATCTCAAACATCAAAGGTAGGAATTAACATACAGTCATTTTAGGAATCCAATGAATGGATTTAAAAATTACCAGGGAAGGATATATCTGAAAAAGATCAAATCCAAATATCTTGCCACCATCTAGCCTAAGTATAATGGACATTACCCCTGGATGTACTTGTTTAGAAAATACTTTGTTCTTTAACAGATTAATACAAAGCTAATTTGCATCTGTCTTATAGTTTCCATTAATGGTTATCATTAGGTTCCAAATAAATGCGTAATTAAATTTGATAATGAAATGCATCCAAAATATTTCTTCCTGGCTTGATGAAAAGGTCTTGCAGCTGGAGGTGTTTGCTGTGAAACTCACAAATGTGTAGAACCACACACTTGGTTAGTATACCTCTATATAGAAATGAGTTCAGTGCTGGCCATCAGTTGAAGGAATATGACTCAAAGGGGAATTTACATGCAGAATGGCTGAAATGTTACCAGGCCCTTTGTGAACTGATTTTCTGCTTGATCACTGGCTTCTCAAGGTACCTTGTCTATGCACCTCTAGAAAGTGGATCATCCACCAGCTATTGCTGATGTAGCCACCAGGTGGTGCTGTTTAATGGGGGGTCTTTGGAGCTATCTAGCTAATTTCTCCCTGGTCTTCATGATAAGCAGGGCCAACTGCACACTCACTTGTTGATCAGTTTTTTAATTTCCTAGAACAGGAAGGCTGGGCCAGGATCAGCCACTTTCCTTAACACACTCCAAATTCAACATTACTTTTTAATCTATCACAAGAAATTAAGAAATAAGGTGGCCTTTCTTATTGTTTTATTTTTCCCTCATTTTCATTAGTTCTTTCAGAATTCTAATCATATTCACCCCCTTCCACCATCCCTTTCCAGACCCCTTTCCTCTTCCCCTCTACACTTTTTTTTTTCAATCATGTGTTTGCTTGTGTGTTGGTGTCTGAGTGTCTGCATGCAGGTGCAGGTGCAGGTGCCTCCAGAGGCCAGAAGAGGGCCTTGTATCACCTGGAGCTGGAGTTTCTGGGGGTTGCGAGCTATTTGATGTGGGTACTTGAAACTGAGCTCAGGTCCTCTGGAAAAGAAGTGTGTGCTCTTAGCCTCTGAGAAGGTTTGGATGCATCTCTCTCCTTCCCTTAGAGTTTTGTAACTACACTTCTCAAAGGATGCTTCAAACGTCACCAACTGGGGGAGGCTGAGACCACACCTAGGCACTCTACATGGAATGACAAACGTAACAACCCAATCTCAACTCTCCATATCCAGGATCTGCTCTAATGACAGAAAGAAAGTCCTCAGACCCACTGGCTCCTGGAAAGGCCCCACTGAAAACACTATGTGTTCCACAGTTTGGGAACACCTGTAGAAATTGGAAGTATTATAGCATTTCACAGAGAAGGGTGAGCCATGTCTATCAGGGAGACAACAACATGGTTGGTGTATTTCAGTTGAAGTGATAACTGGAGATCAACCAAATAAGACCAGGCAAGGCTCCATACACGGGCTCATGGTGATGAAAGAGTCACGGTTGTCATTGTCCTTGTCCAACTTTGACTTAGACAGAGTGGACAAGCTGACAACATGGGAAGAGAGGCCCCCTATGGCCATGGTAGATAATGTACCCAGGGTTCAAAGACTCACTTGGAAGACTTCTGCAAGTGGTAGGCCATGGAACCTGCTCCTAATTCTGCACCCTATACACCATGTTTGCATCATACGCTCCATGGTCATATTATAAAGTATGTGACAGTTCTGAGAAAATACGAAATCATTTCTATTCCATTTTACACTCTACTTATAGATGTATAGGTTTTAAATTTTGGAAACCAATGGTTAGAAAATGTAGTTATAGCTTATAACCTGCATTGACTATGACTAGTCATAGAAATGAATGATGCATGACCATTAGATGACTATTCATTTTTTTGCCAAATTACTGCATGAATGACCAGAGAGCATACACCCATTAATCTTACCATGGGAGGTAGTTTTGCTAATCACCTTGCCCTTAGACTGTCTGCATGGACATTCAATTCCCTGTATTCCCTTCAGCAGTGGGACCAGGCAAGCAGAGGAAAGCATTTCAACTGAAAGAGCAAAGTAGGTGTGTACAGACATCTTCAAGAGCTCCGTGACGTTTCTACAAAGCCAGTCTGTGAATGCACCCCTTTGTACAAAGGCCACGGAAGAGGAAAGGCCTCTGCTCATCCAATCTTCCCCAGCATGGAGAAGGAAAGAGCTGTGGGGATGGAGGGCTGGAACAGAAGCTTCACTAATGAGCATGCCTGTGGTAAAGTGGTCCAGAAATCTAACCACTGTTGGCAGGTCTTTCCTTTGGGAATATCCTCACAAATGCTTCCTCTCCAAGAAAGGATAGACAGCAGGTGGTGTCAGGTTACATCCCTATGCCTCCACTAGTCCTCTTCTGAATGGGCCAGAATCTGATACAGTTCACAGTTTTCAAGAAGAGCATGGATGGGGAGAGACATCAGGAAAGTGGGAGAATGTGAAACTAAATGGAGGCCCTTCCCCCTCATGGAATCTTACTTTTATGGTATAATTGTGAATCCCACTGGCCCTTTGCTCTCACCATGTATTAAATACACTTTTGTCAAGGCAAAGACTCTAAGGCAGACTCTCCTCATCACACTGTGGTTAACAGGGTCACTAGAGTCCTCTTCACTCTTCTGCAACCTTGTCCCTTCCCAGTGACCTGGAAGCAGCCCTTATCTACACCATTAATGCTGAGTGTATACGCAATGGGCTTTGGCTAGGTCTGGAGAAAAGCTAGACATGCTGGCCCCCATTGAGGTCCTAAGATGTATTTGTCATTCTGTATTCTGTAATCTCTCCAGCTTTCCTCTGTTCTATCCATGAAGGGTGAAGGAGAAAGAGCTTTGAAACCCATGTCCTTCTGGCTCTAGAACAGTACAGTGGCCCAATCTGAGCTTGGAAATCGCCCACTACCCACCTCCTTCTTAAAGATCCAAACCAGAAAATAGATATCTCTGTGAGTCATTCAGGTGCCAAAGATGTTTTCTTTCCAAGTAAATACTTATTAACTCAATACTTCCAAGCTTGTGAGATTCTAAGGGCACCCACAGCCTGAAAAATGAAGACCATAAAGGATACGTACACAGCACACTATGGCATTGCCCCTTTTCACTCTCCAGTATTGCCTTTTCCAATCCCTTTTTTATTAGCCTAGTGTTTTCCTAAGAGCATTCACTACGGAGCCCATGAGATAGCTGTCTTTATGGGGCTGAAGCAACCTCCCCTGCAATGGCAGATGTGATATCAGCCAGCTTTCCAGGGTACCTTTATCGTCTTACAAGGGAGGGTTGCCTTGCTCCTCTCTCTGCCAAGTCCTTACATACACCAAGGCATACATTTAGCTCATCAACTTCATTTCCCTCCAGTTCCTCTGAAGTCCCCTTCAGCACCCTCATTTACTCAATACTTCTCTCAATCCAATCACCATCTATCCACGGATTACCTCAGCTCTGGCAGACCACAGAGGACAACATGGAGCCCTTGAGAGCACAACATCCCTCAGTAATGCTTGTGCACTCTTCTTTGTGGACACAGCTCTCATGCATGCCCCACTGTCCTTGTATAAGTTACCATTGGCTTCCCTATGGCCCAGCTCTTCACTGGAAGGGCCAATGGTAATTATGCTATTCACAGATCAAACACAATAATAATAATAATAATAAATTAACCATTTGTTTTCTTGTAGGCCTTCTCTTCCATCCTTTCCTTAAGGAATTGTATTTTTAGGAAGACTGTGAGTCACTATTACAGAGCTATGGTCCCTGGGTCACTCCATGGATATTCCCTCCTTACTTCTCCAGTCCTGATGCAAATGTGATTATATAAATGTAAGAAATTTCAAGTATTTTACCACATTGATATTCTAAAGTTGACTTTCCTTAATGGTTATTGTCTGCATAAAAGCACATCAAATCTAAGCCTTCTGTAATATGTACAGGTTCTATCTCTTCTCTTTACTCTTTCTGTTTCTGTTTCTCTCTCTCTCTCTCTCTCTCTCTCTCTCTCTCTGTGTGTGTGTGTGTGTGTGTGTGTGTGTGTGTGTGTGTGTGTGTCCCTCCATGTCTCTATTTCTTACACACAAGCAGGCAGTTAGGAATTCAGTCATCAACTATTCATTAGGTATTTTATACAAGAAAGCTTGAGCCTTGTCCCGGACCTATTGAGTTCAGATATACAGCACTGAGCTCCAAAGAGGCTGACGTTTCCTCTGACAACACTGATGCTGCCTTTCATTAATCCTCCACTAATGTATACATTATAAATGGATGTGCTACCTTAGCAAATGTTCCATTAATCCCTATCTTCCTGCAGTAGTGTATTGGACTACACAAGAGAATCCAGCAGTTACGCTCCAACACTAAATCTGCCTTTGCTGTTGGCAGCTCCCCTTGCAAGGAAGCATCCTGGCACCTTATGACCCCATCAGAATTTGCTGTACTCTACTGAATCACTTACATCTGAGTTTGCCTTTACCACCATAAGGCAATCCAAACAAACCCCATTCTGCTCCTTCTCCCTTTGCCAACTACCATCCACTGTTCACTCTTTACCAATAGCAGTCTCCTGTCACCCTAATGGTACATGAATGGGTTGTTTCTTTCTTGGTCTGCCACAATCTTTAGGAGGCTGTTTAGCAATAGCTTGTGGAGAGTCTAGCAGGAAGGAGGGACTAGGAAGTTTGCAGAACAAATTTAGTCTGGATTTTTTGTTCACATATTTGTGTTTCTTATGTTGTGCAAAGAGTCCAATATGAAAACTTCTTAATTGACTGAGGGAGCTAATTCAGTTATTCTGCATTGACTGAATGCTGATGCTGACTACATAAAAGTTAGAGTTATTCATGGAGAACTGGAGGAAACAGAAACACAAAGAGCAGACACACACACATGCATGCACACACACACACACACTCTGGTGAGATGCAGAGGTCATCAGCTGGGGCCAATGCAGATACTATTCTATCAAAAGGCTCCATTTGTCTAGCACTCATGGTCAAAGTAGCTGAAGAGTTGGGGGCCTAGAAAGGTCATTAGGATGCAACCCCACTGCATGATGGGGGACTAAGACCAGTCGTTCAAACTCAGAACACCAGAACACAACAGGAACCAGGATGAATTGTTTGGTCTCATAATCCCAGTTGATTATGGGGAGACAATAAAAGATCATGAGAGCTGGTTGCTCCTGTGCATTGACATGGTAGGCTAAATTACAGGAGGATGACCACTCATCTATTTGATCTTAAACAAGGAGGAACCAAATTTCTTATTACTGTACACAGGTCTAAATGCTTATCTCACATAGGGACCAGCATCTGAGGGGTGAAGGCTGGAGTGAAGGTAGGCTTTGCTCACTGGACCAAGAATGCAGAGCAGCAGCAGTACCCACAAGTCTCAGGGCCTCAGGAACAGGACAGGA
This sequence comes from Phodopus roborovskii, assembly GCF_943737965.1. Taxonomy (NCBI): domain Eukaryota; kingdom Metazoa; phylum Chordata; class Mammalia; order Rodentia; family Cricetidae; genus Phodopus; species Phodopus roborovskii. Next base: position 14,491,649 of record NW_026126409.1, on the reverse strand, counting down.
ATAATAAGGGGTAGGTGGACTCAGACAGGGGAGAGAGATGCATGGCTTTAAGGAGCTTTGGAGAATCTTTTCAAATCTCTCTCTCTTCTTTTAAGGCACCTTGTTCCAGATCAGGGCAGCTATTACATGTCTTTAACACTGAACAGAGTAAGAGTATCTAGGCCAGCCTAGGTCAAGCTAGCCTTGTATCACAGATCTGAACAAGGCACTTATCAAAGGACCAACGTGTTTAGATGCAGAGTTTAGTAGAATTTGACCCAGTGGCTAAGGCAGCAAAGGAGACAACCTCAATGTGGGGACGGAGACTCTATGCCTTTTCATCTCCTTCAGGCACACATCAGACACGTTTAGGCTTTTAGGTTCCAGAGAATTTACCTAGGCAAGTGTTATAGTGATCTTCATGTGGAGATTCTCTGATGCCAGTAAGGTATTAATCATGCTGTATGCTATCTCTATCCTCAAATCACTATCCTCAAGTCAGCTAAGAGTAAGTAAAGCCGAAAGGTCAAGGGTTCTTCTTCTGGTGCTCTGAACATGAGAGCTGCTCTCGTCATACCTCCCTCCCTACTGTGCTTTCCCTACTGTGAAGATAATATAGAAATGCACTTCTGCATCTGCAGATCGGGTAGAAGTGTAGTTCCACACTAGCATGGCATTTTAAGTGTTGATGGAACACAGAACATCACATGAATGGCTGAGGGAATATCTCTGTAAGTGATATTATGTCTATAAGTGTTCATTATGCAATCATGATAACTTGAATTCAATCCCCCGGGACCTACACAAAAATGCCAAATGTGGTGGTACATGCTTGCAATCCCATGACAGGGAGGTGGATACATTTTGGGGGGTGCACTGACAGCTAGCCTACTCAGCAAGTTCAAAGTCTCCTGGGCAATGCACCTGAATTTGACCTGTGGCCTCCACACTCCTGTACACACACTCACATTCACACATATGCACACCCACAATTGCACACCCATAGTCACTTGGTCACACACAGGCACACATAAAAAAACATCACCTGCTGTTGGCAGTTTTATATTGTTTCTCAATTTTCCGTAATTCTGCTTAATAATTTTCATGTTGCAAAAAATAGCTCTTCTCTTCCTGTTGCTTTGTGGTTTATGGTCCTCTATTTGGAAGGGATACCTGGCATACCCAGGGCTCTGGTTAAAAGGTTCTGTTCACCTATGCTACAAAGTCCACTGTGGCTAACCAACCAATCAGAGCAAAGGTAGTCTTATTTTAACAGCATTTAGAAATCACATTGCTACAATCTTTCATAAAGTGATAATGATTGTTGATTATTAAAGAAAAAATGTTTTCTGTAAACAAGCAGGATACATGTGAAGAATCTTCCACTGTTCCCAGGTTGAACTGGGACCCGATGCTGTTCTGCTTTCAAAGCTTGAAGAGCCCAGAGTCTGAGGCCCACAATGCCAGAGTCAGAAACAGCAGCCCCTGAGGGTCCCGGGGTTCCGGGGTGGGGGGACACTCCACTTTCCCTTCTCCTGTCCATCAGATGGTGCCACACACCCATCCACTCCCATGGCATTTTTTTTGTCTGAAAATACCTCAGTGGAAAGTGTGAGATGCCAGTTCCCTAAGCATCCCTCCCTCCAGTCACCTTCACAACTCAAAGTCACTACCATAAAAACTACAACAACCAACAAGCAATTCTAATGTATAAATATTTGTGAGCATGGCAGAAATGGCCATGTCAGTTCATGTTGCTTAGCATTCCATTTGATTACCCATAAATTTTGTCACATTATGTAAATTTAGTTTATAAATATTATATTTCCCACCGTTAGGCCTTGTAGGGTAATTTCATTCAAAATTTCTAATGTATGCTGACATTTTGTATTCTGAATTGTGGCAGCTAGGTTTTGAGTCACCTAACAAGTCTTTTAAAACACATAATTATCGCATCTATCTAAATTGTTTAAAATACATGCCATGGGGAGCTGTGTACCTGGTATAGAGAAGTAATTCAATGAGGGTTTGCCTTCTCCATTTCTCTGTAGATCTGCTTCAGCATCCCACAGCCTCCACAACATAGGTGATGCCAATGTCCATGACCTTTCCAGCATCTCTGTAGAAGGCCTATTTGCTGAGCTGTAATTACTGGCTTTGTGCACATAGGCAGCTGGGCTATTAGCCAAACCTGTGCTACGTATTTGCTGTCTTTCTCATATCTCTCTTCCCTATCCGCTAGGTGACTCTAAATCTACAGTCTATGTACCAACGCATCATTACCACTCTTGGGGTAGAGGGAGCATGTTTGGCAGAGGAGTGTGTTCATGAAAAAAATCTTAGGTTTTTCAGAGGACAGACTCCCAGAAAACTAATTTAAGTCATTTGGAGTAGGGACTAGGCCCTCCCTCCTGCCTGTGGATGGATGGGATAGGAGGGTGGTGGTGGGGGATGGGAGGGAGGGAAGAAGGGAGGGAAAGGAAACTGGAATAAGAGCAAAAAAAAAAATTAAAATAAAAAACAAAAACAAACAAACAAACAAACAAAAAAAACTAATTTAAGGTAATAGCTTGAACCTGAAATTTAAGATCTAGGTTGGTCCTGACATGTTTTACTTGCTGTAGTGAAACTGTCTACACATCTCATTAAACAATTTCTATTAACACTTCAATAACATGATTATGAAATGGTTGAGCTATATCCCATTTGCAGATTCTACAGGCACTCTGTGACCACCCACCCATGATTTGGCCTTTTTCTGGTACTTCTTAACACAAAGACATAGGGATGAACCCTAGTCAGTCACAAGCTTGGGTAGCCCACTGTCCTTTGCTAGTGTCAACTCTTAGGTGTGAAGGTCATATCTGTACAGGGTATCATGAGTGTAAACTCTGGTTTCTTGAAGCCATGTCACACACATGCTTTAGAGTAATAGCATGTGGGCTTAACTCTTCCTAACAATTTTAACATTCATAGAATGTTGACATAGTCTTCCCTTTTTAATCCATGTTTAATGGTTGTATCATGGTGTTGAATAGTTCTTATCTTTCTCTTTTAGGTACCCCATGAATCTAGCTATGTCCATGCATTCTGCCTCTGTTTCTGTCTTCTCTGTGGAGGCTATGTGTTGTCTTCTGTGTCCCATTGGTAGATCATGTGCCTGCCTCCTCTATGCTCCAGAACCTGGTCCCTTCTGGGCTTGCTTGTGGGCCTATGGCCAGCCAGTGAGATGTCTGATGGCTGCCTGGACTAGGGAGACTCACTACACATGTCTGGCTATTGATAGCTGATGGCCAGAGTACAAGACAGCCATAGTCCTTTCCCAGACCAGAGGCCTGGCATGGCTTCCTCACTGTCAAGTGCAGAGGCAGATCTCACTGAATCTCCATTCTCTACTTGCTATTGTTCCACTTTCCAACATAAACAGAGTCTGTGTCTCAGTTATTCTTGTTATGAGAATGCAAGGAGGGACTGGCCAGCTTTGCAACAAACTCTACTGTCTTGTACAGCAATGATGGCTCAGACCTGCAGTCAGCCTCACTTCACAGTCTGGCCCTGACAGTTACGAACTGTGAGTGGGAACAAACCATTCAAGCTCTCTGGGCCTCATTTCTCTTCTCTGTAAGGATCAATCAATCATAGCTGCAGTCGTCTACCAGCGAGGACTAAATAAAATAATAGACATGAAGCACTCAACACAAAGTCAGCACCTGAGATCTCAGATCATTTCAGTCACTGTTACTGAGTCAAAATTCAGGTTTTGATTTGTCTCCCTTAGCCATGGGTTATTAAGAGTTCCTTATGGAAGCATTTCCCTGGAGCCATACCCCCCCTTTCCAAAATGCTGGTTGGGGTAGACAGGTCTGAGTCCCAACTAAGCAGCTTGAGCTCCTATGGGTTCAGTTATTGAGAAAGACACCAGATTCCTTCTCTATAAGTGAGATTTGCCCTCTGGCTCACTGAAGGATCTGTAATGCAGCTCTATCTGTCATCCAGCCTTGTTAGCAAACAGAACCAAACTAACTCACCATAGGGACATTACTCAGATTTCTCTCATTGTAAAAATGCCAAAGATAATTCTTCAGTATCATGATCTTTCATTAATAAGTTACGAGAGGCAATACAGGGGCAATCTGTTATCATGCACTTAGCTTCTCAATGAGAAATTTGCTTGCCAAAATGTTATTTCTTGTATGATTTCATAATGACCTTCCCACGTTTCACTATCTTTTTCCTATTAAGGAGCTTGTCTTGTAAATGCAAAACTTGAATGTGCATTCTTCCTATTTCTTGTGCATTTGTCCTTTACATCTCACCCTCAATGCCATAGTCACAAGGATCTCTCCCAAACAGAAACATAGTATAGCTTGCTGTTAACCATACACCCCTGTTCCTGAGGCTCAAAGTCACATGCCTGCATGCAGGAACCCTGAAAATTCCCCTGCAAACCTGCCTTTGCCCAAAGTCAGAGTCCTCAAAGAGTCTCTGCCCATTGAAAGAAAAGCTGTGGCAGCAGATAGGAAAAGGGTCCTTCTTGGTACCACTCTGCTTTCCATTGCTAAAACATGGTAGAAGTCACAGGCCCAACAATGACAGAATCTGGAGTGAGAGCAATAGCAATATCAAAAGCAGCTGTATGGATCTTTGGTCTTTAATCTGGCTTTTGCTTCTTAGGGTTCTTGATGCTTAGAGGCTGCCTAAATGGCCTCACCTCCTCCTCCGAGGGAACCAAAAATAAAATGAGGCCTTATCACACATGCTTCTCCCTCAGCTGAGTTATACCGAGTCCCGGTTCTCCCTTAGCTGCTATACTGAGCAAACAATCCTTCAGGGGTCATTGTGGACATGCAGTGGCCTCCAATATTGTTTCAGCCCAAGTGTTCTCCCTATACTGCCATTTCTGAAAAGTACTGTGGAGAGAAAAGTCCTTGGTGGCCAATCTATCATCTTTGCTGGACAGTTGCTAAGGCAGCAATGGCTAGAGCTGCCTGTCAGCAGGAAATATCATCTCAAAGAGACAGGATGCTGCCCAGCCTTTGGCAGTCATCCTTGGTCTTTAGTGGGCTAAGAGATTCTTCATGCTAGAAATGATGCACTTATACATATACATATTATATAATAAAAAATACATGCATATAAACACATCTACACATGCAAGCATGCATATATACATGCACAAATACACACTAATACACACTCACATATATGTATGTGCGTGACATTGTTTCAGGGTTCCCAATGTCAAATTAAAGAATCACATTGACTTTCGGAGAAAGTAGGCGAAGGCATCCTGGGCACAGGAACACCAAGTGCTATGGGCCTGGCAAGAGCAGAAACAGGGTCATCAGAAGGTGGTCTTACCTGTGTCAACTTGTAAGGACAGTTCCCTCGGCCCTGGGTCACTGGGATGGAGCTGTAGGACTGACTGCCTTGGGCATTGTTGCCTCTAGTACATCCAGGAAGCACTCTTTGTAAAGTTTTCTTCTACTTAGCAGAAATAACAGTACTCTTCATCTCTATACACACAGATATCATAGACTATTTAGTCTATTATTTGGCAACTCTCATTTATTTGTTAGTTATTTTTGTAACTCTCCCTTAAGCAGCCATACCAGTGAATTTTTGTATTACAGTGCATATTCTCAGCACTGCAGCTACTCAGCTCCCCTGAAGGTCACAGCACAACTGGCAGCCAGAATGCATGGCACATTTCAAATACCAGTCTTCTAGAACATGGAGATAAGATTAGCTGAGCTGGTCCCTGAGCCTCACCCTGCTCTGCCCATGATTCTCTAAAGGATGGTGCCCTGAGTTAGTCATTCCTCCTATCCCTGGGACGAAATAACCTGCTGGAAGACACGGAGGGACTAAATGGGTTGTATGGCTCATAGTTCTGGAGAGTAGCTTGTCATAGCGGAGAGGTTGAGGCAGCAGCAGGGTGAGCAAGCTGGCTACATAGTCTTGGCAGTCTGGAAGTAGACACAGATGAGGGCTCTGAGCAGTAGGTTGGCTTTTGCCTAATCAGTTTGGTATCACAGCCCATTTGGGGTATGTAGGAGTCTTTCCCACTGCAATTAACCCAGCCCAGACACTTGCCTCTTGGGTGCTTCTAGATCCTATCAAGTAACAATCAATGCTAAGCACCATGTATCTGATAAGCCCTCCACAGTGCATCCAAGGGATTTAGGAGAACACCATGAGATCTCAGGATAGAGGAAAAACAAGAACAGACAGAGGGGACTACCCCTTGATTAATAAATAGCTACCTGGTGGTTTGGAGCCTGAGCACCAACTTTCTGATAAGAATGGAATTTATAATACTTTGTCTGGATTTTGTTGACAGTATATGATGGGCAATGTTCTTCTGTAATATGTTTCTCTTACTGATTGATGAATAAAACACTGATTGGCCAGTAGCTAGGCAGAAAGTACAGGTGGGCTGACCAGACAAGGAGAATCCTGGGGAGAGGACAGAGAGAAGCTGCCAGGGAGACATCATGCAGCCAATCAAAGAGTAGCATGCTGGAGCATTATGGATAAGCCATAGCCTCATGGCAAAACATAGTTTAATAGAAATGGGTTAATAATTAAGAGAGAGCTAGCCAATAAGAAGCCTGAGCCATCACCCAAACAGTTTCTAATTAATATAAGTCTCTGTGTGTTCATTGGGGCTAAACAGTTGTGGGACCAAGTGGGACAGAAACTCTGTCTTCAAGTATATGATCAGTCTGAGGGTCATGTGCAGTTACCCATTCCCAGGTTTGAAGAGAACAGCCTGCTTTGTCTGAGATTCAAACCAAAGATAGATCCTTCTAGAAGGGCAAAAAGGGCTGCCCCCCCCAGTCTGAGATAGATGAGGATGTGTGAGGACATTGAACTTAATTGTTCTATTCAACATTTCCTGTGTTCTCTGTGCTTCTCTGCACATACATGCACAATGCCTTTTGCATACAGTACCCCTTGCATATACATTCTGTCTCTCTCTCTCTCTGTGTGTGTGTGTGTGTGTGTGTGTGTGTGTGTGTGTGTGTGTGTGTGTTAAATCTCTCAAAATGGCTTTGGAGTATTCTTAAATATACTTTTATTTGACAATTAACTGAAATGAATTTATTTTATTTTCCAGATTGATGATCCTGTGCACATCCTCTTTTCTTTCCTTTTCCTTGTGTTGGAGCCATTGTTGTGCTTATGTAAGCTAAGGGCCCTTCCACATCTTTACCTGTAATTATGGCTAATTAACCACATCGTAGTAAATTCTGATGGCATGAGATGCCAAAGTTTATGAACATCTCATTTATAACCATCAATAGATTCTTGAGTTCTCAGAGTGGCGCTTGTCTCTGGAATCTCTCCCAACACTAATCATCATTGCTATAGATCCTCCACAACACAGACGTGTGTACTGATTAAGTGCTAAGGCATCATTAGGCAATTGCCAATTCTGAGCAGCAAGAATGAGCAACAAGGGAACGGATGCAATTTTTAAAAGAGTCCCGTGAAGCAATATATAGCTGTGCCCACAATTGCTTATACATAAATCACAGGAGACATACATTGTGGGCCAGCACAAAAACTCATGCCTCACAACATATGAGCTAAGGAGAAGCCAGGCCACTCTTCTGCCCAGCCTCCTCCCACATCCTATCTGCAGTTAGCTAAGCAGGATCCATAGTACCCACTTCCTCCATGTTTTGCTTCTCTTTTTGGCTCTTTGAACATCCCATCCCATGTTCTACATCAAGTGTTTTACTGATACGTGGATGTGGGAGCAGAAGCCAGTCTATCTTGTGGCTTGCCAAAATGACTGCACCAGCCATTGGAAGGCGAAAGACTCTAGCCTTGAAAGTGTGTTCCAGAATGGCTCTGAGAAGGGAGATATTTGATAAACACAAAGTTTGTGTTTATCACCACCACTGTCAAGAAAATAATTACCCAAACATCCTTTGTATAACCCAAGTATCAAATTGTGGAATTGAATTCAATGTCTTACAAGTTGGTATATTGGTTTTATGACATTTTTAGGCTCTTGAGATATCTACTAGTTTAAAAATATTTATCAGTATTTGTACTAGGTCTTATTTGAGAACTGAGCTTTACGTGCACAGACATAAATTGAATAGGAAACATAATAATGCGTGGTATGCATGGTCAGTTTTCCACTTAATAGATTGTCTGATCAGGCCCAGTATTGAGGTGTAGCCAGACTTTTCCTGGAGTGAAGTGAACAAATATGCATTCACTGCAGATAGGACACTTAGGGCAGAGTAGCTGAGCTCAGTGAGCCTTACAGAATGGAGATTACACACAGGAGTCCCTGAGCGGTAGCTGTATGACCACCCACCCCTACCTGAATATCAGATCAGGAATACCCTGTACTGGCAATTTGGTTGTCAGAGAGTCTTATCTTGGCCTGGCTGTCCTAACTGCTTATATAACCTTGGAAAGGGAATCCATGAATCTTGTAAGTTTCAGGAGCTTCCTGTAACATTGTGTATTAACTTCTTGAGTCCTATAGGCTTACTTTCTCAGTCACAATGATGGTCCTTCCAGAAGGAAATTCTTCAACTCAAGGAAACAGCTACTCAATGAGAAGAATTATGACACCCAATTCAGTATATATGATCACTATAAACTACGAGGTTTACTGTGAGAAGACAGTGACTGTGATGCAGATACCAAAGTCTAGCATAATTGAATGACAGAAAAAAAAGAGTGCCCAGTACTCTTGAGTATACAAAAATCTTTTCACTCATTTTTCTTTTTGCTTAAAAATTCCTATAAAAATTCAAAAGCATGTGTGATTTATTGCCCTGCCCACCCAAGCTCTGTATGCCTGCTTTAATTTTACTTGATTATGGGAGATTTATTTGTTTCTATGTATATATGTGTATTTTTTTATGTATTTTGTAGTCCATGTATAAAACTAGTGCCTGTGGAGATAAGAAGAGAGTGTTGTATCCCATGAGATTAGAGTTACAGATAGCTATGAGTCACTATGTGGGTACTAGGATTTGATCCCAAGTCCTCTGGAATAGCAGCCAATTCTCTTGGCCACTGAGTAATCTCTCCATCCCCAAGGCCCTGAGAGATCCTCTGGAACTGGAGTTCTGGGCTATTATGAGCTGCCAAGTAGATGCTGAAAACCAATCTCAGGTTCCCTATAAGAGCAATAAACTCTCAACTGTAGAACCATCACTCCAGCCCAATGAAGATACTTCAAATGACTATGAGTCAGTGCTCAGTCTGGGAGCTGGTGTTCACATGCTATGGGAGAAAAGCAATTTAGTGGATCCATATTTTCATTTCAGGGGGGCTTTAACGACTCAAAGCGTTTGGTATTCACACTATTCCACAGGATTTTGCCTAAGGGTGAGATGGAAAGAGATGTCCTGAACATGCGTAGTGCCATCCCATGTGATGGAGTACTTGACAAAAAGAAAGAAGGCTAAACCCAAGCATTCATCTCTCTGCTCCCCGACTGTGGAGCAAATGTGATGTGACCAGCCACCTTCAGCTCCTGATAGATGTTTTCACTGGAACTCTGAACCAAATAAACTCTTTCCCCTTTAAGTTGCTTCTCTCGGGCTGTCTTAATTAAGTATCTATTGCTGTGATAAAACACCTTGACCAAACCCTTTCCGAGAGAGTTTCATGCACTGATCAAAGTCTACCATGAAGGGAAGTCAGAATAGGATCTCAAGGTAGGGACCTCAAACAGGAACTGAAACAGAATTCATGGAGAAACACTCTTCCTGGCTTTTTATACAATGCAGTGTCATCTATTCACAAGAGCTGGGGCCTTCCACATCAAGACAACACCCCACAGATTTGCCTTCAGGCCAGTCCTATGGAGATGTTTTCTTCAGTAAGAGTCCCTATTCCCAGGTGGGTGTAGGTTTGTGTCAGGTTTACAACAACCAAACAGAAAACAGTGCACTCTTATCAAGAAGCAGAAATTTGACCAGCACATACATGCTTTCATTAGAGAAGTAGTCTGTTTGCGTTAATGCTTTAAACCTGGAAATTGTAGTAATCTTGACTGTGTCAGTGTGGTGGTTGTGTTGTCTAGGCAACCATGTGGGAATGCTCAACTGCACAATTGTGCATTGTGGTACTTGTGTACACCACACAATTTTTTTTTAATTTTAATACTAAATAGTAGTATCTTTTGGCCACACTGTCTCTTAAACTTTCGTGTGTGTGTGTGTGTGTGTGTGTGTGTGTGTGTGTGTGTGTGGTGTGTGTGTGAGTGTGTGTGAATTTAAACATTTTACTTATTAACCTACCTGTGTTTGTATTCTTGTGTTTAAATCCATTTGACAAAATACCTTTAAAGTATCACGTTTTAAACACTGAAACATGATGCTAGTTAGGGAAAGGTGTGGTTTGCAACTGACATGATAATAAAACTGAACTGAGTCTTAAAACCACATTAAGACTGTCTTTTTGGCTGAAGTATAGCAGGCACATAATTATGTATTTTCTCTCCAAGATACAGACAGCTTTTATAAGTACCAAATGACACCACATGATATATGTTAGGACTCACCGTTAAGGCAGTAAGGTTTCCTTGGTTTACATAAATTATTCCACCTAATATATCTGGAATGTTTTTCATGCCTATATTTTGTCCTCTGGGTCACTGCTGTATAATAATGTGTTTGAGAGTAAATTTTCAGTGTTTTTCTTCTACCCATAAGGAGTGTTTCTCTACTTGATACAATTCTGATGCTTGGAAGGAGCAGGTAGGAGGGAGGCATTGTGTAACAGGGTGGCTTCCTGGTGGACAGTGGATATGCACACATGCCTTTCAATCAGGGCTTCGGAGCCAGATGTCCCCAGGACGCCAGGGTCTCAGTAGAAGCTGCTGGGATCTGTGGTAAAAGATTTCCCTAAGACCATAGCTTTGAAGACGGGAGGACCAAATGAAACTGCTGATGTCTTAGAGTCACCAGGGAGCTTGAGGAAAGTGTGCTCTTGGTATAACCAGAAAATTCAATATTTTAAATTAATTTAAAATATTTTGTATTTAGCCAGGCTGGATTATAGGAAGTATTCCTCCTAAGCCTCTTGGTGTGCTGACCGTGTTGCCTGAAGTCATGGCACTGTCATGGTCAACTGTGGAGTTTCTCCAACTCCAGAATCTTGTTTTTTCCCCAGTACAGCACCTGCACATTGTTGTATTCCAGAGCACACAGAAAGCACATGGGGTTTCCCAATGCTGAGGTCACAGTCTGTACCAGGTTAGGTCAGAGGTCACACCATCTGCACCTGATCAGAGGGCAGATAGGGAAGTTTTTTTCTTTTCTTTCTTTTTTCTTTGCTGCGATGTGAACCGCTTTCAGCACATATTATGCTACAGTGAATACAGGTAGAAAGAACTGTCCTTTAGCAATGACCTGTGATGGGAGATGTCATTCTGTAAATATGTTTCTCATACTGGTTAATGAATAAAGCACTGTTGGCCAATAGGAAAGCAAGAGAGGAGGGACTAGGAAACAAGGAGGAAATAGGAAGTAGTAAGGAAGAGTCAGCATAGGGAAACCAGAGAGAACAGAGGTCTTGCTGGACTCTCCGGTAAGATGAGACCATGTGGAAGTACTTAGATTAATAGTAATGGGCTAATACTTAAGACAGAGCTAGCCAATAAGAAACTAGTACCTGGCCAACAGAATTATATCTAATACAGCATCCCTGTGCGTTATTTGGGGCTGGTGTGGTGGCAGGACAAGACAAGCAGTGGGCAGAACACTTGTTTGTTCCTTTTGGGCTTGGACTGAGTGCATGTGCATGAGTTCTGGAAATCAGACAGTGGTGCTATCACCATGGACCAAGGTTAGAGACTCATACTATTCAGGGATGCCCCACTGCAGAACTCTTATTGGCAGCTTCTGGAGGAAGGTGGGGATGGTAGTGCTATTCCACCACAGTCCTTCCCAAGATGTAGTTTCACCTTTAAGCAAAGGTCAAGAGGTTTTAGTGTAAAAAATAAAAAACAGACACAGATAACTAATTGGCCCACGAGCAAGGAGCATAGCTAAGCTCTGAGGATTGATGGAATTGGGTGTTTTTAAAACAGTCCAAGAAAGAAAAGCTTCCAGTAGCTGGGAAGAGCTCAGCTCTGCCAATTAAGCTCCAGTCCTGCTCAGCAGAACAGGATAAGTGACAGCACGCAAACACAAGGGGGATGCAGCTGAGCTAATTGATGGCAGAAAGTAGAGCAGCCAGTGTTAGAAACCATAGACCTGAGACACACTGGGAAAGTCAGAGAAGCTTGACCTTGGCCAAACGGGGCAGGGGTGCACATGGTGAATGCACATGATGTGAACAGTGATGATCTCTTCATTTCTCCCTCTATAGACATGTGGGTACATGCTCAAGTGTCATCCTCAGATCACATACTACAAACAGATGGCTGTGGTGTGCTTGGAGGATCCACTCTGTTATAGGCAGAGCACAGGGAAGGCAAGTTGTATCTGAAACTGACTCAGGACACCTCTGCACAGGCCCGTTGTGTCACAGGTCATGTATGCTGTGGATAGTTAGTGTCATTGAAGAAAGGACACATGCAATTCACTCATTCCAACCATTGGAAGAGACTTTACTTTCCAAGACTCCACAAAAAGAAGACAGAAAAGAGTGTGTGGTGAGAAAGTGCCTCCAAATCCCTAAAATTAGCCAATATCCCCTGCTGCCCCCATACTGGAATGCCACAAGGCTAGCATTCTGCTTTTAAAAAACATGAGGTGCTGGGGAGCTCTTCTACTAAAGCTTCATTTGGCTAAGATGACAGGCTGTTCCACTTGGTTTTCTGCCCCAAATCTTCTCCCCCCACCTAGAGACACTAAATTTGCTGTTTTGATCCCTCTTGCCAGCTAGTTAAAAAGTTCAGTGTTTAAGCTGATTTCTATCTCTGTGGTGGAAAGCAGAAGTACTTATGCATCCATTGTTGGGATAGATATTCTATAGACAAAGATAGGGAGCTCTTCAATAAGAGTCTTCAATAAGAGTCACTCTTGACCATCATGTTCTAGAACTGTACATCTCTGAGTTCCTGACAGCAGGTCTTGGAGTTCACCACCCCTTGTACTGCACAGTTTCCTATCTCCTCAGTCAAATGATGCCAAGGCCACAGTATTCTTTTTGAAAGCTGAAGGATTTTTATAGCTGTAAAAGTCACCCCCCTCTGAAGAGATGTCAGTGACACTCTTCCATGTGGCATAATGTACATGGGACAAGTAGATAAATACCTATGGATCACCCAGCATCCTGGGGAAGCTGAACTGCAATCACTTTGACATGAACAAATCTCTTGGTTAAATACTTTCTTGTCTAAACACTGAGGACCAAGTATCTCTATTAAGAACATTTCCACAGATGTAGGGATGCTTCTTTGCTGGTATGTCTCAGACACAAGACCATTAACAGTTGGCAAGCTATGCCCTGGCATACCATCCCTGTGACCTGGACCTCAATTTAGCAACTATTATACTGGTTCTGTTTGAGGACAATACATCTATCATCCACATGTCATAAAGTCAAGGTCAGAGTGGCTGCATCTAGCCTTCACTATCTTCTAGCAGTCAGCTCCTGTTTTATAAGCCCTCTGGAGTTGTTCCATGGACAGTACCTAGGACAGGCTAGGGAAAGAAGTTTAGTTTTCAGGACTGGCTTTGCCTTGTTTTTGTTTGAATCAACAACTTGTCTACAGACTAGGTACTTAGAGTCATGCATAAATACCAGGCTTTCACCTCTATTACAAGTTGAAGCTGCTATGATGCCCAGGAAGAGCATAACAAATATCCTTACACTGAAATAAACTAAGGAATGTTCTTATGACATGGAACAATTGATTTTGACAATTTAAGTGGGAAAGTCATTGGTTATAAATCTTGGAGAAACTTAAGGAGGAAGAAAAAACTGGCATGTCTGCTCAAGGCTCATGGGGCATTGTTAGATGAGCATGTGAGCAGCAAGCCTGGATTTCAGTAGCTCTTCCAGGCCAACTCAAGTTCCATTCAACATCAGTGGATTCAAAAATAGCATCTGGGGCTAGGATGATGACTTGTCCAATAAAGTGCTGAGCGAGCAAGCATGAAGATCCTTAGAACCCACACAAGAGACGCTGATCATGTGGTGTATTTGGAACCCTTGTACTGGGGAGGTAGAGACTGGCAAATCCCTGGGGCTCCCAGATGACAAATGCTAACCTACCTGGCCAGTTAATGGAGATGTTATAGTAAAGCAGATGTACATCTACATGCACACAGGCACATATATACACAAATCAGACACAAGCATGTACACACATACAAATAGGTACACATGTTCATATAGACACAGACACAGAGACGCAACATACACACACACACACACACACACACACATATATATACATACATACATACATACATACATACATACATACATACAGTGACTGTTGCTGTGATGAAACACCATGACCAAAGCAATTTGGAGAAGGGATTAGTTGGCTTAAACTTCCATAACTTCCATATCACTGTTTATCATCAAAGGAAGTCAAGGCAAGAATTCAAATAGGGCAAGAAAGTAGAAACATTAGCTGATGCAGAGGTGGTGGAGGTATGCTGATACTGACTTGATGAGCACATCATGGCTTGCTTAGTCTATTTTTCTTATAGAATCTAAGCCACCAGCCCAAGGATGGCACCATGGGCTAGACCCTCCCTCATCAATCACTGGTAAGAAATGCCCCATAGGAGGATTTTATGGATGCATTTTCACAAATGAGCTTCCTTAATGAGAAATTGCTCATTTCATTTTCCCTAGTGTGTGTTAAATCACTCCTAGACCATAGTTCTATGTTAATAGATTAGTTACAAGTAGTAGCTGGATTTTAAGACACCCCAGACTTGAAGGAAGGTCAGACAAGGCCTGAAGCTCCAGGACCCTCACCTCAGGGACTTGCCCATGGCCACTAGTTCAGTGTCACCAGGTATGGTACAGAACATTTGTCAGAAGACGAGGAGAATGAGCCAGAACATGTCTTTGAGGATAAGAAGAATGAGTCAGGTGTGCCAACACACCTTCATCTGATACATTTGTCAAAGCACATGTATTTATCAAATTCTCCCTGCTACTTTAGCCTCTAAATGAAAACTGTCCATCACACATGAAAAGGGAGTCATGCAAAGAACAACTTTAACATGAAACTAAAAACATGAACAAGCCCTCATGTTTTATATTTAGAAACTTTAATTCTTGTTTTGTCATCTAAATAATTCTAACCTTAATAATATAGTTCACATTACTGTTGTGGTTAATCCAATAAAATTTCTAAAATGAGTTGAGTCAGGTGGCACATGTATAGAAATACTTTAGCCGTTGAGTTTTAAAGGCTCTAAGAGTTTTTAAGCATGAACATTTTCAGCCACTTTCTTATGTAAGGTCATCCTTAGATTCCTAAAGTCTCACTCATGGAGGAGGTGAAGAAAGCATCCTGAAGTCATAAAGAACACGTTACATTTTTCAGCAGAATACCCCTTGAGCATTGCCAACAGAAACTCTTAATCACCCATTTGCTTAGAAAGTTCTCCAAAACTCACTGTAATAAGCCAGGCCATGGTGGCACACGCCTTTAATCCTAGTACTCCAGAGGCAGAGGCAGGCAGATCTCTGTAGTTTGAGGCCAGTCTGATCTACAGAGCAAGTTTCAGGACAGGCTACATATCTACCCAGAGATACCCCGTCTCCAAAAACAAAAACAAATAAACAAAAAAGATGCTACAATGTGAAAGGAAGTCTGGTCTTCAGAGAAATGGGAGATAATGTCATACCATACGTCGCTTATGAGGGCAGAACAATGTTTGTGTCAGCACCAAGTGGAATTGTTCAAAGCTGTGTGTGGAAACAAATATTCAAACAGATATTCGTTGAAGTCAAAGACTCTACTTGCTTCTAATGTCCTTGAGGTGGAGGTGGATGGGGGAAAGGCAGGAAAAGCAGATGGCACTGCCTGCCTGAGACCCTGTCGCAGCCCAGGCCTTACATAAATGGAGGGTGCTGGCCATCTGGCCCATAAGACAGATGTTCTGTGACATTCATTCTGATCATGAGTAGGGAAAACTGATTGGAAAAGTGCTTTCGTGGACTATAGTAAAAAGAAATTAAGTTCCGGATGACCTAGCAAACTGAATTTTGCAGCAAGCAAATGGTGGACTTCTAATTAAAAAAAAAAAAAAAAAAAAAAATCTTCTCATATACTACATCCCCAGTGCAGTTTCTCCTCCTTCCTCTCTCCTCACAGTCCCTCCCCCTCACTTCACCTCTCTTATGGATCCACTCCTCCTCCATTTCCCTTCAGGAAAGAGCAGGCCTTTCAGGGATATCAACCAAACACTTTATAGTAAGGAACATTCCTGCATATCAAGGACAGATGAGGCGGCCCAGTGGGATGAAATGGTCCCAAAAGCAGGTAAAAGAGGATTCCCACCAGGACACCAAGCTACACAATCATAACAAATAATAGAAGATCCAGGTCACATCCATACAGCTCTTTAATTGTCACTTTAGTCTCTGTGAGCCTCTATGAGCCCTGGTTACTTGATTCTGTGGCCCGTGTTCTTATAGTGTCCTTGACCTCTCTGGTTCTTACAATTCTTCCTCCCCCTTTTCCATGGGATTCCCCAGACTCTGATGGATGTTTGGCTGTGGGTCTCTGCATCTGCTCTGATCAGTTGCTGGATGAAGCATCTCTGAGGACGATTATTCTAGGCTCCGGTCTATGAGTATAGCAGAGTATCATTAGGGATCATTTCACTGACATATTTTTGTCATTCATGTTTGGTCCTATCCTAGAGCTCTGGGCTAACCTGGCCCTCAGGCATGGGCTCCCTCTCACGGCATAGATCTCAAGCTGTACCAGTCATTGGTTGACCAATTCCACAAGTTCTTTAACATCTTTACCCCAGAGCATCTTGCAGGCAGGGCAAATTGTAGGTTGAAAGTTTTGTGGCTGGTTTGGTGTCCCATTCCCTCCACTGGAGGTCTTGCCTGGTTACAGGAGGTGGCCAGTTCAGTCTCCATATCTCCCATTGCTAGGTGTCTTGGCTATGGTCATTCTAGTAGATTCCTGGGAGTTTCCACTGCATTAGATTTCTACCTCACCCCTGAAATGCACCTGCATCAATGAGGGGATGCTCTGGAGACACAGCTAGATACTACACGATATGGTTTGATGGACTACTTGTGGTAAACTTTGTGTCAATGGGATGGTGAAAGAACCATCTCTGCCATCCCTTTGGAGTAGGACCCTAATATAGGGTTCAACCTCATGTCCTTCCCCATGCCACCACTTCACTCCAGAGTGAGTTCCACAGCTGAATGAACCCATTCCTCTGGACCATGCTTTGAGAAGAAAAAAGAAAATCTGTCTTTGCCTTCTGATATTCTGAGTACCCTTGCTGGGTTGCATATCAAAAGGAAAAATAATGATTGAATTGTTCATATAGATTTACTGTTTCTAATTTAAACTCAGGGTGCCAAATACAAGAGGTGCCTATTGGCTATGGCCAATTTGTGCTTTGTATCTTGCCCTCTAATGAAACAGTTACCATTCTAAGGCTAGTACACACAGATCTACCAGACTGACTTACACAAGTCTGAGGGGGTGTACCCTGCTGAATAAGATTGTCCTATAGATTTCATGTATGCCTTTGAATTACAACTCTGAGAACAATAGCTCAGCAGGTACAGCTTTAGCCAAAGTCCCTGCTGATCCATCTGGGTGAGGCACAGAACTACAGAGTCCAGGTTATGTTTTTAATGAACTGGAAATTCTAAACAACACCTTTCTCCACACCCTCTACACGTACCCTATCCAGGTCAAGGAGCTAAGGTGGGAGGAACTGGTCTCCTGTCTGCTGAAACTAATCAGGACTTGCTGTGTGAAAGCAGAGTTCCCAGCAGCCTTGCTGACACAGAGGACTCAGGCCCAGCAAGCTCTGGATGGACATTCACTCTGAATAACTTCTCAGGTCATGCTGACCTCCACCATTTGAGCACAGTACCAGGGAAAACCACCTTGTTCATGTAAAGAGCAGACAACAGATGTCAGTATTGAGAGGTAAGCAAATCTCTGATGAAAACCATGGACTCTAGATACACCAAGGTAAGAAAAACCACACGGGGGGAGAGATGCCATTCTCAGCTCTGTTGCTGGCCTCCTCCTGGGATGGGAGGGAGAAGGAATTGATATGTGAAATAAGATTGTTTTTAAATTAAATAATAATAATAATAAAAGAGTCAGATGATGTGGTGCTGCACAATGCTGTCATTTGGACTTGACATGGTCATCACAGCTGTAAACACACACCAGCTGGGGTTCCCCGCGCAAGACTGATACTGTTAAAATTCTAACTTATTAAGACTTATTGGCCATTGATAACTGCTGGAGGAGGTAGAATCATTTAATGTATGGCCAGTGGTAGATTTTCCCATGTTCTGGTGCATGGCCCACACCCGTACACTAAATAGGGAGTTATCAAAAAGAGGGCAAAAGAGACTTGAGGTTAGGAAGGGACTTGCTGGAGGACTTGAGTGGATACAGGGGAAATGGTGGGTGGATATTATCATGTTGCATAGTGTCCATGTATCAAGTTAACATGGAAAAATTGACCTTTAGGATTAAAATTAAAATTAGCATCCAAACCTTAAATTTTAAAGCTACTTGAGTTGGAGAGAGAGCTCACCAGTTAAATATACTTATTGTTCTTCCAGAAGACTTAGGCTTGATCCCCACATCAGGCATCTCACAATTTCCTGTAACTTCAGTTCCCACCCACATGGCACAGATAAACTCATGCAGGAGCACACACATACACACATATAAAAATAAATAAGTCTATTTAAGAGATACATATAAGATCTGCCATGAGAAAATACATGGAAATTTCTGCTTGAAATAAGTTTGAACAACATTGCTTTAAAAAAAATTTAACCCCAAAGTTCAGGTAACAAAACGAAGAGATCTTTTACTCACTCATGTATTGTTCTTCTTGAATTGTTCAGAAGATGTTCAAATCTAATGTCACAGTTTACACTCTCTATTTTACATGGTATTTACATGGTAGTGGAACACTGCTTATATATATATATATATATATATATATATATATATGTTAGTCCTTACTTCCTGTACATTTAGCCAGAGGTACTGGTTTCTGGGACCTTTTTGGAAGCTGTTGACATTCTGAGCATGCAAGCTACACTTTGCCTAGACAGGGTCTCCAAGGTTCTGGGTGTACTCACATTTTTTATTAGTGTGCCCTTGGGAACCTTATACATCAGCTTTTCCATTGGAGTACTTTGTTTAGCTTGTCCTTTACTCCCAACAAGTATGTCAAGCAGATGTAATGTTAAATTTGTAATTGGTTTGGCAAATCCTACCAAGGAAAAGGCCGTTCACATTGGAAAAGTAAGTTAGGTCATACACCCAGCCAGCTGTGTAAGCAGGTTTCCCAGAAAGCCTTCAGGCAAATGGAAAACAACAGTGATCTAGAAACAGGACCTTTGAAGGTCTTTGGTTCAGCTCTGCCTACTCTTGCAGAGTGGGCACCTGGATTTCAAGTATATCGAGGGATGGAGAGAGGATGGAGATAACACAAATTCAATTGCTTCCAAAAGCTTAGGCCATTCTTTGATAAGTTCTGCCTGAGCAGGTCACACCATCATTACCTTTCAGATCCCTGCCAATGTGATCTTTCTCTAGTTGTCATAGTTCTCAGAACTCCACCATTCATTCCTCTTGTCACCAGTAAAGCAGTAGCATGCAGGCTCATATAGTCATGCCTGAGACAAGCCATTTCACATATAAAATAAGGTAACACTTCAAAGGCTAGGGGTATAACCCAGATATATGCAGAATCCATATCTAGAAAGTACAATGTTCTGAGTATAGCCCAACACACACACACACACACACACACACACACACACACACACACCTTGACCCTTGGCACACCAAGGGCCAAGGTAAATGATCTGTACAGCATGAGGATGTACTATTTCTTAAGAGGTAAAGGCTTCTTATGCTCCCATATACTCTCCTATCCATACTTCCTTGTCTTCTTTATATCCTGGTGATATAGTAAGCAGAACCTTTTAGTCTTTAAAAGCAGCTAAAGGACTTTATTGTATCTTTGCATGCACTTGCTCCTAATACAAGCTCAGTACAAGAAAAGCTGTGAATTCTTCGATCTCCTCCAGTGCTCTTCAAGTCCCCAGCCTCTGTTGCTGAAAATTCACATTTCAGACTCCAAGTCTTGTTTCATGGGCTCCACTATCCAAGCCTCAAATAAGTAACATGTTTTCTTCCAACAGTGAATAATAATTAGTTCCATTCTTTGTAAATAAGATTATTTATGGACTGCCTACGTACCAGCAAACTTATCTGGAATAAATTCTCTCTCAATTGTGTCTTACATTGGCCCTAGAAATATTTCAGTATTACACACTTCAAAGGTGCTTAGTTAAACTTCCTCTAAGGAAACTTGGACTCAATGCAGATAACACACACTTTAAATACTTCCATCTTAAAATGAGAGTGGTTTTCCAAACACTGTCTTCAGCTAAACTTAAACATCTCACTATTCTTCCAAGTACTCTCTCCTCAGGTTGCTCAGTATCCCTTGCTAAATACATTTTCTTTATAAAAAGGGAAGGCTCAATTTCTCTTCCAATTTCACAGCCACATAACTGCTCCAAGTTATTTAACAACAGCAAGTACCTGGACAATAGATTCATCAGTTGGACATACTTGAACCTCATCCTACACTGTTGAATTTTGTGACTTCCTCTATTACATCAGCCCAGACTCCTAAATTCCCCTTCATACACATTGTGAAATAATTTCCCTGTGATGTGATGACAGGGTTTGAAGGTTCATATTGTGCTCAGTCTAAGTAGTTTATATTCCCTGGAACCATCTTTAGTTCCCATTGTCCCCCTTATCAGGCAGCTGCAGCCTTGGTCCCCATGCTCCTGTGGAATGTGATAGTTTCTGTCTGAGAAGTTGTCTCTTCCTTTTGGAAACTTAGAGGATGCCTTCGAGGTTCAGACTTTCTGAGAAAAAAAAAACTCTACAAGATTTTCACTGTTATAGTCCCAAACTGGATGTCATAAAACTTTAATTATAGCCTAAAAATACAGGCTTTGTTTCTTTCTATGAGTCTTCTGAAGACAGACAATTTGAAATGGCTCACCAGCACTGTCCTTTGAAGTTTATTTTCTACTTCTATGACATGGATGGCTCCTATCTCTTAGGACATTCCTATAGTACTTTAAGACAAATATATTTAATTGTTAAGTCTCTTATAGGGATCTTCACATTGTGGGCCATGTGAAAAAAAGTGACAGTGTGCTGCTAGAATGTCACATATCCTCTCCTGAAGCTATAGTTTTCCTCCTCCTTATCAGTGGATGTCTTCAATCAGGCTTTAAATAGACTCAACGCTGTTTCATCCTTGAAAGAAAAGAATAGAAAACCACAGACCTTCCCTATTCTCACTTCTACCCCCATGCTCCTCTTCCATTACCTCTGAAAGCAAAGTGTGTGTGTGTGTGTGTGTGTGTGTGTGTGTGTGTGTGCGCGTGTGCGTGCGTGAGTGTGTGATGCTTATGTGCATGTGGAGACCTGTGGTACAGATTTAGTATATACCATTATTCTTTCTTTTCATTGCTTGACACAGAGTGCCTCCCTAGAGCTCAATAACTCAGCAAGCCTGGCTGGCCAGGATGCTTTAGACATCCTCCTGTCTCAGTCTCCTCATTAGAGCCACATGTCACCATGCCCAGTTTTTTACTAGGTTGCTAGGGATGAAACCCTGGTCCTCATGATTACATTGAAAGCACTTTACTCACAGTTCCATCTGCCTAACCGCTGCAACCAAACTTCTTTAAAAGTGCCTCCATCTATCATGTATCCATCTCATGTCATCATGAACAACCTCCCTTTTGGCTCCAACCTTTACACCAGGCACACTGCACTGCCTAGCAAGGGATTACGAAATCATGGTCATGAAAAACATAGAGTATTGTGGTTTGGATAAAAAAGGCTTTCCCTCCTTCTTCTTTATTAATATATTTCAATGCTTAGTCACCACAGAGCAGCACCATGTGAAAGGATTAGGAGGATTACAAATTGTAGACTTGTTGGAGGAAGAATGTCACTAGGGATGGGCTTTGAAATTTTAAAACCCCATTGCAGACCCAGGTTCTCTCTCTCTCTCTCTCTCTCTCTCTCTCTCTCTCTCTCTCTCTCTCTCTCTCTGATTGAAGATCAGAATTTAGATATATCAGGAGACAGAGGCAGGTGGATTTCTGTGAGTTTGAGGCCAGTCTGGTCTACAAACAAGTCCCAGGACAGTCAGGGCTGTTACACAGAGAAATGCTGTCTCAAAAACAGACAACCAGAATATAGATCTCACTTACTTCTCCAGCTCTATGTCTCCCTACTGCCATGCTACAAACCCTAATAATAATAGATCAAGACTCTGAAACTGGAAGCAATCCCCCAATTAAATGTTTTCTTTCATAAGAATTGCCTGGATGATATGGTCTCTTTATAGCATAGAACTGTAACTAAGACATAGAGGAACAGGCTCCTAATCTGACCTTCCAGCAAGGAGAGCTGGTTTTACACAGAAAGCCTGATGAGGAGAACCTGGCTACCAATGTCTATCTTCAAAAACCAGACCCCACAGGTTAGACCCTCCCCAGGGAATCAAGCCCTCACCATCTCAGGCCCCACTACTGCCTCACCAGAGAGAGATGGGGGTGGGGGGTAAGGGGTATGTAGGGAAGAAGGAGGGAGAGAGAGAAACAGACAGAGAGACAGAAAGACACACAGAGAGAATTCTTCCACTGTGGTAACTCCTGTTCATTATACCCACTTCTAGCTAGCCGCATCTCTAGGAGGAACACTCTAATTGGTAAAAGCTGACTTAAGTGATTTGTTCCCTCCAGGCCAAAGGAAACCATTCTAAGGGATTCACCTAGGTGGGGTGGGAGTCACATGACTGGGAGTCCTGGTTATAAGACACCAGAAAGCAGTCTGGAGTCTCTGTGTAGTGCAGTTAAAAATAACCTGTAGTCTAACACACTTCAGTGAACTAATCCAAGAAGAAGAGTCAAATTAATTAATTCTAATAATCAGGCCTTCTGTGTTGATTCTTCTCCTTTGATGCTCTATTAATTATGGGTGAGACTTATTTTATAATTACCCAGATGTGAATTCCATTATTTCTCATATATTTTGAGGCCATCTCTTTCTGTACCCCCATGTGGAGTTATTTTGTCTTTAAACTAACCCCTTTATTATTAGGTAATATCTGTCTTTATGTCTTTGGGAGTAACATCCTTCTTTTTGATAGCAGAAGAACCTCTCCAACATTCCTTTGATTTTTGCTTCTGCCATATACACAGACATTCATGTTTATTCACACAGACTCAAGCATTCATCCTTTCACTTTTAGCTCCTGTCAACACATAAAGTGGGTATCTTTGATGCACAAAACCAATTGAATATTTTATATTCAGTCTGGCAATCCCCCCCCTTTTTTTTTAAATTGCTGTGTTTAACCTTTACATCAAACATAATTATCTACAGAGTTCTATTTGAATGTATCATCCTGCTCTTTGCTTTCTTTCTGGGTCATCCATGTTTTCCTTTCTCTGCTTTCTTTGAACTAATTCGATTTTATTCCTAGTACTTTCTTATTGACTCTACATTATAAACCAGGGTCTGGGTCCCCATGAAAATATGGGTTTCTAATTATTTGTTGGAGGGAAAAGTATTATGTGCCAAAATTCATTCACAAAACATCATGATAATCAACACAGTGTACTAGACTGTCTGTTGTCCCTTGGTGGCTTCATGGCTCCTATAAGCTCACTTCTTGTCCCTTCCTCCACCTCTCTAGTCATACCAGATGCTTCTCATAGTTTTCAGTTAGCACACCATGTGACTGTGCTGTTTACCCATCACGGTCATGGAAAGGATTATGCCCTGTGCATGGCAAAACATTTGTGGATGTAAAAGACACATATACATGAGTGAGTAACTGGCAGGGCTATAAATGTGTGTAAGCTAGAAGTGGCCCTATTTCAGAAGTGAGGAATGGGCCGATCAGAGTCCTATGTGTGTCAAACACAAACTCAGCACACCCAAGAAACAGCAAGAATTGCTCTGTCTCCATCATTTTCTATTTATTTTACATACCAGAGGCTTCCACTCTCAGAGCCAAGCTGTCTTTGTGTTTCATGTTTCTTCTGTGTCTTTGTACTCAGTGGCCTTTTCCACATCATCTCTTCTGAAAGATATGCTACTTGATTTTCTATTCTAGACAATGGAAGTTTTTCTCTCTTGAACTGTGAGCAAAACATTCTCACTATACATGCCATGTCTCTCACTCACTTCAATGTAGTGTATGATCACTAAAAAAAAAATCTCACATGTACACAGGTGTGCATCTTCTTGCATGTGTGCATATGCATGTGTGTGGAGGCCAGAGGTCAATGGTCAGGTTCACTTTAATTTTTGAAAGAAAACCCCCACCTTGATCCAGAGCCCATGTGTAAGGAGTACGGTTTTTCCGCCTGCCGCCTCTGGTCTTGTCCGGCAGCCACGCCGCCAGCCCCAAATAATACACAGAGACTCTGTATTTGATATAATCCTGTTGGCCCGGTTACTTGTTTCTTATCGGCTAGCTCTGCCTTAATTATTAACCCATTTCTGCTGATCTATGTATTTTCACATGGCCTTTTCTTACCGGGGAGGCGGCTGGCGTCCAGCTCTTTCCTGACTCTCCATCTTGACTCCTCCTTCCTACTTCCTATTTCCTCCTTGTCTCCTAGTCCCTCCTATCTTCCTTTCCTATTGGCCAACAGTGCTTTATTATTAACCAGTATGAGAAACATATATACATAATGGCATCTCCCATCATCTCCTCTTTTCTGTCTAAATAAAAAGAAGGGTTTTAACCTTAACATAGCAAAATATATCACATAACAGTTATCAAATAAGAATCACAGTTAACACTATTTAGTCCATTAACATTTATCAAGATTTAAGAAACTATTCCATCATCTATTTCATCTTTGTGAGTCTAAAGTTCTATATGTAACTTATCTTTAATCCTGACTAAGGAAAACTATAACCATAACTATCTGTCTTCAACTCCTTCAAAGACCACAGAAGGATAGTATATAAACTCTAGATATGACAGAGACATCTTGCTTTGTCAGTCACCTGAAGTTCTATTGTAATCTTCCATCTTCAGCCCATAGGCCATAGTGTGTCTGGCAGACTCTTCAGCCAAGCAGGAAACTTTAAACTGTCTTCTTGTATTGGCAGTTTGTCAGTCACTTTTTTCTGTGTCCTGCAGACTGTCTCGCAGACTCTTCCATGAAGCAGGATCTCTGTAGCAATGTCCATCTTGAATCACCAGTCACTTTTCTGTGGGTCTTCCATATCCATTTTATACAGCATAAAGTCAAACAGTCCAGACAAGAGCAGTATCTTGTCCAAATGGCTAGTCTTGCCACATTGGAAGCAAACTCCATAACGAGTTTCTTCAATGTCCATCTTCCTTTCTGACGCAGGTGATGTTGCCAGGAGCAATTGTGCCTCATTGTCAAGAAAAACCCTAAACCATTTTAAATGCCATATTCTGTAGGTCTTTGAAAGGTTTGAAGAATTCCTATCTATCTCAAATACATCTCTGCATATCTAGAAAACCTAAATCACCTAGCTATAAGTTTTGACTATTATAGGTAACTATCTAAAATCTGTACTAAAATATACATTACATTTCTAAATGAGCTATATAAACACAACATCTAAACAAGAGGAGAAATATACTTAATCACAAAATTGACCTTAAATGGTATCAATAAACGAAAATCCATTCCAAAACAAAGTATTCATATCTATACCATAATTCCCTTTTTACCTTTAAAAAGAACTGGCTGTGATCATTAACCATTTATAACCAAGTCCATTTAAATGAAACCAAACATTTATAAACAATATTTGGGAATTTGGGCGTCGTTCTTTCCAAACTACTTCCTGCTGATAGGGGCGCTGTCATGGGGATCCTAAGAAGTTGCAGAAATCTTGGCTGTAGTCTGCGAGGCTGCCCTCACCCTAGGACTAGATATGTAGGTCATTTTGTTCTCGATTTTCCTTTTCTTAGAGCACACTTGTTATTCACTGTTTTGTATATAGTTTTGTATTAAGCCTAAATCTTTTCTTTAGACTAAAAGGGAAATTGTAGTGAGGTAGTCCTTCTGTAGCACTGACCACGCTCATTGGGGGGTGGAGCGATGGGCGGAGGTGACCTGAGGAAGGAGGTCGGAGGGGGCCAGGAAGGCGCTCTCTCTTTCTGGCGTGACTCGGACAGGAGAGGATCGGGTTGAATTTCCTGGTGTTCATCTGTCTAGGTTGTAAGTTATTTCTCCCTGAATAAACATCTATTCGGCCTATTTGTTTATCCTGATCCTTATTTACCGCAATACCCATGCATTTGCTTACAATAGCTAGTCAAAAGCTCCAGGAATCTGCCCAACCCCACTTTCCCAACACTAGAATTAGAGGGACATGCGGCCAAGCTCAACATTGCACCAATGTGCTAGGCATCTAAATTCAGGTCCCCATGCTCACCTGGAATATCCTTTACTGACTGAGTCATCTGCGTAGCCTCCTCTTTTCATGTCCTTACTGTGTTAATTCACAGCTATGTGAATTCTGCATCAATTTTAATTAGGTGAGACTCCTCTCTGGAATGTGTTTTCTTTGGGGTCTAATAGTCTTATTTCACTATTTTTGTTAGTATGTATTAATTATTCAAAGAATGGGTTCACATAGATGTTTTATGCATTTGCATGGAATACTTTGATTTTATCCATTTGCTGAACCTCCTCATCTCTATCCTTCCTCTTCCCCTGGTCCCTTTCATCTTCATAGAGCTCACTCCATTGTGTACTTTAGTGTTTCTATAGACATGTGCAAGTATCTCTGCAAGCTGAGATTGCCTGCACTGTGTTTGATCCTTTCAAATACTGTGGTCAAGCAAAAAGAGGACTACTTAGGGGTCATCGTTTCCCTGCATTTCCCTTGGTTCTTTCACTCCTCAGCTGCTCTCTAAGCCAGCAGAGGAACATGCACACACTTCAAAAGCCTCCACCCTCCATGTATCCTTCTCTCCTCCATCTGCTGGTGTTATGAACGCCAGCAATCTTATGGTCTTTAAAACTGTGCCCCTTCCCTCTGGGACACGTCAGGAATGCTGAAGACAGTTGCAGGAGATAGATGCACACCTAATTTGCTTTTGTCTTCTATGGCTCACTTTCACATTGACCACTGTAGTTTCATGAAGTCTCTGTTCCATATATTTTGTGGTACTGTGGCTGGCCTGGCATTTGCAGGTGGTACCGGCTGTTATTTCCCTTGATCATAATCTGGAATTTTAAATGTAATGTTGACTATTATCCACATTGCTGGCATCCCTCTTTCATCGCCACTGGCACCGTGTTTCCCAAGAACTCCCATTAGTTCTGCTCATTCAGTTCTCCTGGAAGCAGCAGATAAGCTTGAGCTAATTCTTCTATCTCTTACTAAATTTACTCAAACTCAAGAGGAGTAGTGACATTACACATAATGTTCCATCTTTCCAGTTTACATACAGATCAATGACATGTATGAGTTGTACCTGGAGAAGGCAACATTCCAGATGTGTAGGAGCTTCTGGCTAAGGTTAGGGATCCATAGTCTACCCAGCCCATCTAGTCCTTCATGGACTAACAACCCTGCCAGAGCACCATAGCTTGTACTCAGGGTCCCTTTAAGATAAAGAAGGGATCCTAAGATATTCATTCATATTTCCAAAGACTCAGGGGATACAGACAAGAACATCTGTGTGCCCGCCTCAGAGAATGCCAAGTCCGACGATATAGAAGGAAAGTCTGTTCTTCTATTATCGAGTAACTAAGCTTCAAGGTTTAGATTTAGAAACTACAATGTAATTCTAAACTAAAGTATATGTATGGCTGGGGTCCAGGATCTGTTCATCCACAAGTCTGTAAACAGGAGTGCAACCTCTGGGGAGGGAGCTGGATTTGAGGGTGTTGATGTCCTCTTACAGTCCCTGTATTCTTTCCCTGGCCTGTCTATCCTACAGTACTGATGTCTTTCTGAGTCTCCTAATCCAAGCTATAGTAGGGAAGAATTTATGGAAGTCAATAAAAGTATGCCCACTGTTATTCCTGGCACTGAATTAAGGCAGGTTGGTGAACCTTTTATTATTCCTTGAGCAATATCAGCTATTTCTCATCCATGTGTCTCACTCCATCATTAATACTCCCTGAAAACGGACCCGGAGCAGTGCCAAATACCTTTGCAATTAAATCTCTCTCCATGTGAATTCTTTTACTCCAACTTGCTTTGTTTTGACATGTATATTTCCCATTGGGAGCTATATCTAAGAAAAACTAGACAATGCTAGTTTAAGAAAAATGTTTCCTCGACTTCCTTTCTCCAATGATGCCTGCTTTAGATGCTGTTATTTAAAGGGAAATTTATCATGGGTCTAGTGATTTCCACTGGACTCTAAGATCTTAGGAAGCACAGAGACATAAATCTAAAATGCACTCCATATGTTTTCTGGATGCAAAGGAGCTAGACCTATCAAAGATCTGAGTTGAATAATAAGTGTTGTGTTGTCATCTGTCTAATGAATAACCAGAGGTGTGCTGTACAGAACAATAGGTGTTATTTCCAGCATGCCTAGATTTCACAGTGTGCAGGAATATTTTAATATTGAAGAATTCCTGATATTTTGCTTCCTATCTTTTGTCTAAAGGCAACATTTTAATGCTCATACATAAATCCTTTCCGTTGAATAAGGCAGGCTTGCTTGTGTGTTTCAATAGATGGTGTTGTATCTAGATCAATCAAGAAATAACTGGAATTAAACCTCTTGGTCTAGAATAGAAGTGGTCCTCATAGAATACCTCCAAACGAACCTGATATGCTGGACTAACAGATGATGAGGGACTGAATTGCAAAGTACAAATTCTCATCCCCCACCCCATCCAAACAGCAAATATAGACTCCTTGGGTTAGAGAATGTAGTACCAGATACATACTGTGAAGGAATGTCTTAGGGACACAGTCTTCTCTACTCTACAGTCTTCCTGTGGGGTTGACTTGACTCTTGTTTCATTTGTTGAAAGACATACCCATGAAGTTGTGGGGAGATTGATATCCAAGTGCTCTTATCTTCAGTGTCAAAAGCTCTGCACTACAGAGAAATTACCATGAACAAAGCAAACCTCTGAGGAGCTGTTTTTCCCACCATTGGGAAATCAATGGGGAAAAGTGGGGCTTCAAATTCCAATTAACAACAACAAAAAAAAAAAAAAAGGAAAGGAAAATAGTTGTGTCTTATGAATGCTTTCATCTTAAGTGTTTCAAATACATCATGGCAACATTAAGCATGAATTTTGAAGAAGTTTAGCATCTTTGATAAACTAGTTAGAGGCATCTCAGAAATGACTTAATCAGTTAAGATGTGGCATGGTAATCTGACCAAATGAGACACAAAACACAGACAAATAAAAGTCAGCCAAGAGAGTCAGATCCATAAGACAGTTAACTACTGGCTGCACAAATTATTTTTCTATTTATGAAACAAAATTGATATATTATAAATTTTTACGATTTGCAAATAACTCAGGATCATAAATATTTCTTATAGAATGGATGTAATTCAATAGCACTGGGAAAAGGGATGGACCAGCTTGGATTCCTGATAGACACTGGGTGTGTTGGTATGTAGAGCGGAGGACTCCCAAGCATCCCTGTTCATTCAGGTGAGGGCAGAAGATCTGTATACCGTAGACCCCACTACATGGTGGTTTTGGAGATTCTCATGCCCAGAGAGAGAACACAATTCTGAAACCTGTGCTATGAAGCCAGTAAATGCTTAGAAGTTTCAGAATGCTGCACGGTACATATACCTGAGATCCTGAAGTAGTTAGAGGTGAGGGCACTGAGGGACCACAGGCACAGCACTTGATATCTCTTAGTAGTCCACGTCTTTGTCTAGAAAAAGAAAAGCCTTTGGGGTAGGGAAGGACCAGTTACCCTGAGAGCAGGCTAGACCTGGAGTGCTGTTTTGAGATCTATAACAAGCTATAGAGTTGAGAGACAGCGGAGGCCCTCCTGAGGATGTATGTGTGTTCAGAAACCAACCATTTAAGTTCCCTCCGCAGGAGGCAGTCACTGAAATGCAGGCAGCTGCCCCCAGGGCACCTGAGTGGGTGTGAAGTGTGGGGTGTGGGGTGTATGCTCAAAAGCCAGGTGAAAGCATTGGCATTGGATTTCCCATCTGGAGCTAGAATTATAAGCAGGCATGATCTGCCCTATGTAGGTGCTGGGAACTGAACTCTGGTCTTCTGCAAGAGCAGTAAGTGTTCTTAGCATTTGAGCCATTTCTCCATCCCTGGTTCTTCAGGTGGACCTTTCTTTGCTCTCAGCAGTTGATGGCATTAGAATAGTGCTATTAGTTTGCTATTGGGATTCAGGTAAAAGCTTCAGTGTATTTCTGCTATGAATCATGTTTGTTATAGGAGCCAAGTAAATTTAACCACAATGAAAAAAGTCATTATAAAATCATTTGTCCAAATCACCATGGCAACAAGCCCTCTGCTTTCAATCCTGGGATGTGGAAGGAAGATGGTGCCTCTGATGTAGGTTGATATAGAAAACCTAAATGCAGAGTCATTTGGAGGGTGGAGGTAGGCTTTAAACAACCATTTTCCATTAAAATTAGGATTTCTATTTTTATACGTCCATAACTCTGTCATTAATGGTTGGATCCCAGTGGCTATAATTGTGCAACTTATTCAAATCAGGAATTCAGGTGCCAACCTACCAAAGGACAGATCTCAATTGTGCATTTTTTATAACTCATGTCTTATGTGGTAGTGCATATACAAGACCATTTACTTAAGTGAGACAAATGATAGTTGCTCAATTAGTGATGTAATTCTCCCATAAGGGTCTCATGGGTTATTAGCAGGATGCTAGTAGCTGAAGATACACAGCTTCAGAACATCCTCCCAGCTACAGTTTGCAATGTTTCCAAAAAAGAATGAATCATTTCCTTTATTTTGCCCAAGGGCTATATTTTTAATTAAAAATGAGTAAAAATAAAACTTCAAGAATGCACATGAAGTGTGTAAATGGGTAGGAAGGTATTGCTACCCAGCAGTGACATCAAGTTGAACCAAGATTAATTCCTTAGTTACATGTGGAAATGGAGAATTAATAGCAGTGTTCTCCTCCAGTCTAAATTGCCACTTTAAATTATAGTAAACATGCCCAACATTATGTTGTTTTAAGAATTATGAATAATTCAGTTTGACTCACAATGATTAAAGATTTGAAATGAAATAAAAATAAAAAGAAGTTATATTTACTGGTAAGTAGTTTTTTTTTTTTTTTTTTTTTTTTTTTTTGCAGCATATATTGTTTGAAATAAAACCAAATGACTGTAATGTGTGGATTTCCTAGTTTAAGGGCTTAAGAGGGGGAGGGAGAGGATGCATCTTGTGATTGCAAACATATTAAAGGAAGAAAGAAAGAAAGAAAGAAAGAAAGAAAGAAAGGAAGGAAGGAAGGAAGGAAGAAAGAAAGAAAGAAAAAGAAACCTGTCTATTTGGAGAAGTGACTCATGCATACTGAGTGTATGCAGCCCACCAAGAAAAACCCAAATTGCCTCTCCCCTTTGCATACTGAAGCTGGGAACAATGGAGTTCTCTCTGATGCTCCTGACCAGGGTCCACAGCTCATGTCTGCTCCACCCTAAACTTTGTGCCACATGGAGGAAGATGTACATATACATATATGATGGGAGATGTCATTCTGTATATATGTTTCTCATACTGGTTTAATGAATAAAGCACTGTTGGCCAATAGGAAAGCAAGATAGGTGGGACTAGAAGACAAGGAGGAAAGAGGAAGGAGTAAGGAGGAGTCAAGATGGAGAGTCGGAAGAAAGCAGAATGATGGCCGGCTCCCTGGTAAGACTAGACCACGTGAAAATACATAGATCAGCAGAAATGGGTTATTACTTAAGACAGAGCTAGCTGATAAGAAACTAGTAAAGGGCCAACAGAATTATATCTAATACAGAGTCTCAGTGTGTTATTTGAGGCTGATGCGTCGGCGGGACAAGACTGGGAGGCAGGCGGAAAAACCTTACTCCTTACATATGGCGCCCATGTGGCTAATAAGAACTTCCACTTAAAATTTAACAGAAGTTTGAAAAAAGGTTTTAGAAACAAAAGAACAGAGACAAGCAAGGTTTCTTGGTAGCAGCATTTTTCTCTTGCGAGAGACAAGCAGATTGCGTGACTCCTTTAAGGGAGGATTCCTGACTCAGCATAAGAGGCAAAAAACCGCAGGGCTTTTAAGAAACACTGCTAACAATTTATTGGTGTGTATGAGAGATGGCGATGTCAGTGACCACATCTCCAAGCCGTCAGCGTGCCTGCTGGATGGCAGCATTGACCAGGGCTGTGACCACAGCTTTCATTGCTGGCGGTAAAAGTACCCACTGCCATCTTTGATAAACAGTGTCTGACACAGCTATGATTTTCATTTTAGCAATGTTGTTGTTTAATACATAAAGATTTGGCTACAAGAAGATAAAGATGTACAGTAAAGACAAATTCACATTAAGAAAAAGCACTAAAGGTTTACATTGTGCTCTAAAATATATGTAGGCTTGGGAGAGAAAAAAAGAATAAAATGGTTGTAAACAGACAAAGAGGAACTGGGTGTAGTGGCACACACCTTTATTCCCAGCACTAGGGAGACAGAGGCAAGCAGATCTCTTGTGATTTCAAAGTAAACCTGGTATGCAGAGTGAATTCCAGGACAGATAAGAGTTACACAGAGAAACCCTGTCTCAAAAAATAAAAAAATAGAAGTAGAAAAAATAGAGTAAAAAAAAGGCCATATAAAGATGGGAAGCACAAAAAGAATGTGGACACTATATGCTGTTCTGTTATCTTTATATCGTTTGACTGCTGAGGAAACAACTGTTAAAGGAAATACTGCTGGATTAGTTCAATTTATATATTTTTAAAATGCTTTGACTTCAAAATTTAAGTCTAAGGACAAGTTACTGGGGAAAAGGATTTCTATTTTTGTTTCCACAGAAAATGAAAGTCTTTGGATTCCTTCCAGACTAATGTGGTTTGAGCAAGCCAGACCCCCTGAAACTGAGTACCAGGTGACCCTACATTCAAAACAGCTGAACAAAGCAGCCTTGCAGACTACAACCAAGAGTTCTGCGTCTTCTCAGGATCCCCCATGACAGCGCCCCCTATCAGCAGGAAGTAGTTTGGAAAGAACAAAGCCCAAATTTCCAAATATTGTTTATAAATGTTTGTTTTCATTTAAATGGGGTTGGTTATAAATGGTTAATGACCATAACCAATCTTTTTAAAGGTAAAAAGAGGATTATGATATAGATATGAATACTTTGTTTTGGAATGGATTTTCATTTATTGATACAATTTAAGGTCAACTTTGTGATATCTATATTTCTCTTGTTTAGGTATTGTGTTTATATAGCTCATTTAAAAATGTAATGTATAATGTAGTACAGATTAGAAATAATTACCTATGATAGTCAAAGATTTCAGTTAAGTTAGTTAGGTTTTTCAAGATACACAGAGATATATTTGAGATAGACAGGAATTCTTCAAACCTTTCAAAGACCTACAGAATATGGCATTTAAAATGGTTTAGGGTTTTTCTTGACAATGAGGCATAAATGCTCCTGGCAACACCACCTGTGTCAAAAAAGGAAGATGGACATTAAAGAACTCGTTATGGAGTTTACTTCCAATACGGCAAGACTAGCCATTTAGACAAGATACTGCTCTTGTATGGACTGTTTGACTTTATGCTGTATAAACTGAACATGCACGACCCACAGCAAACTGATAGCTGATTCAAGATGGACATTGCTACAGAGTTCCTGCTTCATGGAAGAGTCTGCCAGACAGTCTGCAGGACACAGAGAAAAGTGACTAACAAACTGCCAATACAAGAAGACAGTTTAAAGTTTCCTGCTTTGCTGAAGAGTCTGCCAGGCACACTATGGCCTATGGGCTGAAGATAGAAGACTACAGAAGAACTTCGGGTGACTGACCAGGCAGTGAGTTGTCTCTGTCTTTTCTACAGTTTATATATTATCCTTCTGTGGTCTTTGTTGGAGTTGAAGACAGATAGTTATGGTTATAGTTTTCCTTAATTAGGATTAAAGATAAGTTACATATAAGACTTTAGACTCATAAAGATAGGATAGATGATGAAATATTTTCTTAAATCTTACCAAATGTTAATGGACTAAATATTGTTAACTGTGATTCTTATTTGATAACTGTTATGTGATATATTTTGCTATGTTAAGGTTAAAACCCTTCTTTTTATTTAGACAGAAAAGAGGAGATGATGGGAGATGTCATTCTGTATATATGTTTCTCATACTGGTTTAAGGAACAAAGCACTGTTGGCCAATAGCAAGCAAGATAGGTGGGACTAGAAGACAAGGAGGAAAGAGGAAGGAGTAAAGAGGAGTCAAGATGGAGAGTCTGAAGAAAGCAGAATGCCGGCTGGCTCCCCAGTAAGAGAAGACCACATGAAAATACATAGATCAGCAGAAATGGGTTAATACTTAAGATAGAGCTAGCCGATAAGAAACTAGTAACAGGCCAACAGAATCTAATACAAAGTCTCAGTGTGTTATTTGGGGGTGGTGCGTTGGCGGGACAAGACCAGCAGCGGGAGGAAAAACCCTACTCCTTACACATATATGCTCTGATAGGCCGGTGTACACATGTTACAGATGTATGCATTGACAGGCATTGATAGGCTGATTTAGGCATGTGATGGATATATGCACTAATAGAATAGGATTTTGCATTCAGAAAAATCTACAAACTGAGCTAGGATAAGAGTGCTCAAGAGGATCCCTGAGAGAGGCTACCATCAGGATACTGAGCAAAAAGATTGGAAGCCATGGAGACCTCCATAACTGTCATTTGAGAAAAGAATGCTAGGTGTGGCAATGTTGCTGAAAGATGGCATGATGGGTATGGAATGGGGAAATAATGTAATTAAATAATCTCCAAGAATAAAAAATGTGAAGAGTTTGTCATAGCAACAGAAATCTGCGGAAACCCATGGATCTCCATCCAGTTATTATGAAACATCAAGTGCCTTGACATAGGGAAGTTTCCCTTATTCCTTTGAGTGCCTAATTTCTACCTAACTATCCTATGTTCAGTTTCCTCTGCAGTAGAACCAAGTTTGATTTTTGTTTCTGAGTGACCTGGGCCTGCTATTCAACTGTTTGCTTCTTGATTTGTAAATGTTTTTTGAATGTTGGTTCCCTTGTAGATGGACTCACTAGTGATTTCCTTGACTCCTTGAGATTCTGATTCCATTGACTGTTTGCTAACCTACTTCTGTTCACAGTCCTGGAGTACCTTGCCCTATGCTCATCAAATTTCTGTGGCTCTTACTGAAGCCCCAGTCTGCACTGACTAACTTATAAACCATCCTTTGTGATCAGCACACTTCGCCCCATCTAGTCTCACAAAGCAAACTGCTGCATTTCCAGCCAGTAAAATTCCTTTTAATGCTACATTTTCTTTTCCTCACAATGTCTTGTCTATCATTTAGTCATCTGAATTCCGTTTCCATACCCTCAAGTGCTTGAATGTGATTTATTTCAATATTTTAATAATCTATATAAAATTTAAATTTTAAGTAAAAACATTTAAATATTTCAAAGTGTCTTTCTGGGTTTAAAACTCTCTTTTAGGATTTATTCATTTGCAACTTCTCCCTCACTAAAATTAATGTTTCAATAATATGTATGTTGTTCCTACATAATTATGTAAAACTTACCATCTCTGAAGATCCCACCCCTTTCCTTCCTATTCAGTGACTGAATGCATTATCTTTCTATGTGTGTCTTTTAAACCCCTAATTTTAAACTCATTTATGTTCCACTTTTTGACATTTTGTAACAATATTTTATATTTTACTCTCTTTGTTCTTGAATGAATAGGTTTTCTGGACATACCTAGCTTATATCCTCTGGGCTACTGCTATCCAAAGATGGTTATGAAAACTACCCAATACTGTTAGTGACCACAATACCCGGGAACAATGCAGTCGTCAACACTTCTTCCTTTTCCCACTGTCCCATCTTCCATCTATTTGAGATTCCATTTCAATTTACCTTTTATTTAGAAAAACATTCCAATTGCTTCCTTTTTTTTTTGCTCAATTATTATTTTCAGAATTTTATAAATAGTCAAAATTAAAATGGTCTTTCTTAGACTATATTAGAAACACTTGCATAAATTCAAACCAAACAAAATCCCAGGACAGAGATGGGAATGAACACAAAATCTCACCTCTAACTAAGAAGCTATTTGCAGTCAATATTTTCTGAGAAAGGAAAAAATAACCAGTTTTCTTTTGTAGAGTGTTACTGAGTATGTCAGCCACATTCCAGGGCAGGCTCCTGCCTCCTCCCAGGCCACCTCTCATCTACTACTCCCACAGGGTAAGAACTCCCATGGGGGACCTACAAAGCCTGCTCCATTAAGTTGAGGCAGGACCAAGTCCTTCACCCCTGCTTTAAGGCTGAGCATGGCATCCCACCACAGGGAATGGTCTCTAACAAGTTAGCTCACGCACTAGAGATAGATACCGGTCCTGTGGTCAGGGGCTCCTCACATAGGTCCAGCTAGACAATTATCTACCTCATGCAAAAGGCATAGTTTTGTCCCATGGAGTCTGCACAGCTGTTAGTCTAGAGTTCATGAGTTCATACCAGTTTGGTTCAGCTATCTCTGTAGATTTCCCTGTCATGAACTTGGAATCCCTTGCTCATGTATTCCTTCTTCTCTCTCTTCAACTGATTCCCAGAGCTCAGACTGGTGCTTATTGACACACCTTTTAATACTGTTGCTCCACAGTAACTCTTCAGTAGTAATCATCACACCTTTAATACTGTTGTCTCTTCTCACAGTAACTCTCCAGCTGTAATCACCACACATTTAACACTGTTGTCTCACAGTTACTTTCTAGCTGTAATCAACACAACTTTAATACTGTTGTCACAGTAACTCTCCAGCTGAAATCACCACACATTTAACAGTGCTGCCTGATAGTAACATTCCAGCTGTAATCAACACACCTTTAACACTGTTGCCTCACAGTAACATTCCAGCTGTAATCAACAAACCTTTCATACTGTTGCTTCATAGTAACTCCAGGTGAGACCTTGAATTTTCAGTTTCATTTTCAGCACTGTCTTAGTGATTCTGCATGGTTTTAGAATAGAATTTTTTTTTCTGTAGCAGACTTTATTCAGTGCTTGATATACACTACATGGACTCTGTTAATTTTACAGATAGAATCAAATCAAGGTCCTTACATCCCACAGTCTTCTTTTCTATTTGTGATTTCTTTGCCTTTACTAGTATTATATAGTTTTCTTTATAAAAATATTTTTACCTCCTTAGCTAAACTTATTGCAAAGTATTATATTATTTCTAGGAATATCTGACTTATTTTTCCTCTAATTTCCTTTCCTGATTGTTCATTGTCAGTGTTTTAAAAAAAAAAAAAAAAAGCGCAAGTGATTTTGTGTGCAAACATGCACAATTTTGAAATGCAAAATTTGTACTTCTTTGAGTTCTAACAGTCTCTCTCTCTCTCTCTCTCTCTCTCTCTGTGTGTGTGTGTGTGTGTGTGTGTGTGTGTGTGTGTGTGTAATTCCCTGGTTCTTAAAGCCATCAAACCCTCCTCTTCCCTCCAAAGATAGTAAAGTCAGCATTTTGCTGCCCTGGTAGCGAAGTCCCATCTGGCAACTGTGAGTTTATAAACTGAGCCAATATTATATTTAGATTCAAATTAGCTGTATCTTAATATTACACTTCTCAGAGTGGCTTAGCTGACTACATTGAAATTTAAAGTGAAATCTCAAAAGACTATGAGAGAAAGAAGCATTTTCTGCACGGTTGCCAGGGAGCGCCTTGAGAGATGGGCAAATCCACAGCAATGGACCCATGGAGATCTTGCCTATTTTTGTATCACCCTTGCTAATCTTACTATGTCTGATTTGGGGACATTTGTGAAAAAGTAATCTCCATCTGTACTTTCAATTCAAGGGCTAATAGGAGGCTGGGAGAATCCTGCCTGTTTCCTATTAGCTAGGACTATATTCTGTGTATTAAATGTGGTAAAGTACAGTGGAGGGCAAATACCCTTTGACATACAATATGCAGGGTTGTAGAGGAATCTAATGTGGACCAGAGGGCTAGGATGGCCTCTGACAGGGATGCAGTCAGGAATAAGACTGGTCATGAGCAACACAGTGTCAAATGAGGGAGGAGGGAAAACCAGCTTCCAAGATGTGTTCAGGCATCTACAGGCTCTAAGAAGTAGAGATGCCAAAATCAGTCTCCTAAAATAGCAGGGCCATGTGACAAAGCAAATAATGACTTCCTCGGGGTAACTCATCACCTGTTGTCATTTTGAGTGACTCTTCATGTTCCTTCAGAGTTGAGCTTGTTGCAAGGGCCCAGCTAAATGTGCTAACAGGACTCTGTTTTTAGATGGTCAAGTTAACTTCGCTCACAATAAAACTACCTTCTCTACCCAAGAGAACTTCATCTGCCTTAACATAACCATGTGACATATGGCCTCAAAACATGCCCAGAACATACCATGCTACCTGACCTGATGTGAAAGTGAATCAAGTCAATTGTTTGAGGAGATACTGTTGTGAGAATGGTCCCCAGGTTTCTCCATCCCACTGAGGTAATTCCCCTCCCTCCCTATACTTTTTTGCCTTCAGGTTGAGCTTGTTGGTTTGGGGCTCACCAAGGAAAATCTACTGTACTTACTAATAGAAGCTCTTAGCCTCACTTTGTCAATTCTAAAATGTGGGGCTTTGGAAATTTACTCACTGGGAGGATATCAAAAAAACAAAACAACAACAAAAAAGCATGGCATCCACAGATGTGTGCAGAACGAAGTTCATGTCAATTGTTATTAAAACTGAAAAGGTATATAGAAATGAATTGCTATTAAAACAGAACATGGAAAATTGTACAGCAAAGTTCTCACTTGTTAAGGATTATCCTCAAGATATTCCAAAAGTTATAATAAAATGTCAATTAAAATATTACAACATACTTATAGTAGGAGGCATTGGCATTATCTAAGGAGCTGTGGGAGAATTACTTGTCAGTGTGAGTCCTGGGCAACATGGTGGTAGACAAGGAAGAGAACCATGTATGCATCACTACAGAAATGAAAAGAAAATGAAAACTATGTTGACTCTGTCTTTCAGTGAGATTTAGTTAAGTGTTGGAATGTAAACAATAAGCTCAGAATACCACATCCTCTTCCCAGAACAAGTGGGCCATTTGGGGTATCCTGGTTGTTTTTTTTTTTTTTTTTTTTTTTTTTTTTGGTTTTTCAAGACAGGGTTTCTTTGTGTAACAATCCTAGCTGTCCTGTAACTCTCTTTGTAGACCAGGCTGTCCTTGAACTCACAGAGATCCACCCACCTCTGCCTCCCTAGTGCTAAGATTAAAGGTGTGTGCCACCACCACCTGGCAGGGCTGATGCTTCTGATTTGCTTGTTTTTGATCTGGCAATTTTGGCTTAAT
Organism: Phodopus roborovskii; assembly: GCF_943737965.1. Classification (NCBI taxonomy): domain Eukaryota; kingdom Metazoa; phylum Chordata; class Mammalia; order Rodentia; family Cricetidae; genus Phodopus; species Phodopus roborovskii. The sequence continues at coordinate 14,451,854 of NW_026126409.1, read as the reverse complement.
CATTAATGAGTGTCTAAGTTCACAGTTTCCACAACTTTACCCTCTGTTGGCTTATTTGCTCTGTGAATAAGATGTCACAGACATTTGCAACTGTGTTTCACAAAAGTCATAGATAGACTCAGACCATAGACCCAGAGGACTGTGTGAGTCACAGGAAGAAGGAGTCCAGAGATGGCCGGTTTAAGATTAGACAGCATGATTCTGCACACTTCATGGATGTTAGCATAAATACCCTTGTTGAGTACCATTGTGAATAATAAAATAAAATCCCCAAAGCATTTTATGTATGTGTTCAGTTTTTCATCCAATGTTCTTCTACCACCAAGAAGGGGTAGGGGCTCTTGTTTGAAGCAGAGGAACTTAGGACCACAAGCTGACACTAGGTAAGAACTGGATTTGATAAAGATCAACAAGAAACTAGCTCTTCCTGGGACTAATATTTTTTATATGTCAGGTTCGATCTAATGTGTGGTTGAAGTTAAAGAAGGCACAGAGCTGACTGACAGCACAAGGAGGTTCAGTCAGAGGGAGGCAGCTTCTTGAATGCATGGAGGGCTTGCAGTAGGCCTGCATTCCTGTCCACAGCTCTATTACTTCCAGATCTCCCAGAATTAATCCTTTCAGAAGGACGATCCTTAAAAGGGTGACTCTGGAAGTCAGCTCATAAAAGTAAAATGCCCCTTACCAACAGACACAGGTTAAAACAAATACACATACTTTCACAAACTAGCAATTAAAATAGATTATTTTTTTTAGTTTAATCACACCCATTCACAGTATTCTGTACTTCATCATTCAAAAAATGTATTTATGACTACATGATACTGAAAAGTTGATAAAAATCCATTCTGAATCCTGCAGCATAAACTACTTTATATTTGTGTGTGGTGCAGTGTATTGGCATTCAAAATAACTTGTCTTGAAGAAAAATGGCAGTTGCCCACAAGATCAATCTCTAGTACAATAAATCTTTTCACCATTATGATTTATTACAAGCTATGGTGTCCTGAACTCAATACCTACAGAAACTTAAGTTCAGGTTTCGGGGGACTTAGCCAAAGCAGAAAGTTCTATCAATTTAAAGAACTTAGTTTGGTTTTGGTTATAAATGACTTATTTGATGCACTGTTGTGAGATAACCTACTATAATTAGCATTATAAAGCTGAAATAAGTATTAATGTAATTATTAAAAATCAGTATTATAGTATGTATTAGATACTCATAAGTATCTATATATATGGCTATATACAGGAAGAAATTGTGTGTGTTAAGTGGTCATGTAATGATATGTTATTTTGAAGAATAACACTTTCTGGGAAGTTCCTGTTTCTGTAATTAATGTTTTACATGGTATTGTTTAAGTGTTAATGGAAGACATGGAAATTCATGGTGGATTGTGGTTTTTCTTAGTTTGGGTGTCACTCAAAGTGTGCTCATCTGTCTTTTCAAGACTGGATTTTACAAGACCAGACATATGTGTGTGGGGTTTGTGTGTGAAGAGAGGAGGAGGAGGAAGAGGAGAAGGAGGAGAGAGAGAGAGAGAGAGAGAGAGAGAGAGAGAGAGAGAGAGAGAGAGAGAGAGAGAACTGAGACAGTAATACTATGTAGCCAAGGCTGGCCTGGAACTTACCTTGTAGACTAGCCTGGCCTTGACATCAGAGATCTACCTGCCTCTGCCTCCCAAGTGTGTTACCATACCCAATGCAAGCTCATTATTATTATTTTCTTTCAGAAGTCTACCTCACATTCATGACTAATTCATCAATAGTTCCTATAAAAAGACTTACTAAAATTTGAATGCAGTTCTTTATTAATGATGTAACAAAAGTGATTATATATAATCTACTGTATAATAGCGAAAATTGTTGGTAGTGGAGGAACAAAAAATCACATTTAATGGTCCAAGTTCCATTGTGGGAAGGAAAGACACCTCACAGCAGCTACCAAGAAGGGATTTTGGATAACTGCCAATCCAGTACACACTGTCAGCCACAGAATAGACAGGTTGGCTCACACAGACAACTATGAAAAAGTGGGCAAGTGCTTGGCAAAGCCTGTGGTGTTAGCCACCATCAGTGATTGATTGTTGTGCTTCCCTGGAAATGGTAGGTAGAGATTCCCAGGAAATCCCTTCAGCCATAATCAGTGTTCATGTGGGCTGTGGTTTTCCCTTCCTCAGTATTACATTTTTAGTGGGTGGTTGTGTGCCCAAGACAAATCCCCAGAGTACATCTGAGAACAAAAATAGCAGAAACTTTTTGGAAACTTAAAAATGAGGTGGCCAGGTGATCTTTGTACATCACTATATAAAAATTCAGTAGAATTGAATCAACTGAGTGGCTGTGTGTTGATAGTGTATTTCATTTCCTTGGATATTTTGGAAGACAATACATGTAAAATAGCCCATCTGTTCACTGAAACTAAATGCAAACCATCTGTTCAAGAGCTCAAGGGGTAAATCTTAGCTTTTCCCACACAATAACAGAATAAAGAATAGCAGGTGAAAGCAGATACCAATGCTACAGGAGGGACATGAATGCCTCCGTGATAGCCTTGAGACATGCAGCAGGTATGTGGCTCTGTGCCATGGTGCCAGCTCACAGGCATGGATGGAGCAGCACATGCTATAAGAAAGCTGCCAGGCCATATCCAGAATTAGAAGACTACATAGCAGCCCAGACAGCACACCTGGAGATGTGGGTGCCAGCCCGGTCAAGAGACAAACATGTTCCAAAATTTCCAATGGGAAAATATCATGAATAAATTCCATCCATGGTGGTACCTCCCTTTCCAGTTAAATGTCAAGGGCAGAAGACAAACAGGGTAAGCTTAGTCAGGTGCAGAACTCTTCAGCAAAGGGAGGTCTGTCCTGGGTACCACAAACATCAGGGACAAGTCCCTAACAGTAGATTCTTCTCCTGCTGGGTACAAAGAGTGGTACTTAGATGCCAGAAGATAAAGGAACTTAACAGGACTGACTGAACATCCTTTCTCTGTAACTTATCAAAGTCTTGCTCTATCCCCTTAACTCAGAATAAAAAGCAACGACCACCAATCTGAAAAAATTTAGCAATACTTGTTGATATGGAAATATCCATATCCAAATTATATATCATAATCAAATTGTAAAATATCAAAGATTAAGATAGTTGATTGACTTGGATTTAAAAATTTAAATTTAAAAATTTAAAAATTCAGAAACTACTGATTCTATGGAAGACCACAGGAAAGATGGAGGGAAAGTAGATTTCCAGGTGGCATGTGTATGTGTGTGTGTGTGTGTTAATCTAATGCACATGCAAATGCATTCATGTGGAGGTCATAGGTTGATTTGGTACTGGTGACTTCCTCAAATGCTTCCATACTTTGTTTTTTGGGGATTGGTTTTGTTGTTGCTGTTGTTGTCATCATCATCATTGTTCCAGACAGGGTCTCCCACTAAGCATAAGCTCACTGATTTGGCTAGACTGGCTGGCCCACAAGTCCCAGGGACCCTTCTGTCTCCAATACTTCTGACTGACCTGCTATGCTGTGCCCAGATTTTTCTCTTGGAGAAAGAACTCGGGCACCTCATGGCTATCAGGCAAGCACTTTACCTTTGCCCACTGAGTCATTTCTCTAGCCCAATGGGCACTGTTACAAAACAACAACAACAAAACTGTCTCTGATCCAAAATCAAATAAGGACTTGAGTTCAATATAAATGTACTAAAGTTTCAAGACTACCACTTCCTTTCTATCAACAAGAACAATCAGAACATATTCAAATCAACAACGGTTTTCCTACCAGGCCAAGAAATGAAGTCATAAGTTACATGCCAGACTCACACTGAGAGACAGAGACACAGGCAAGCACCATAACCAGTCTCTAGGGAGAAACAAAGGGTGCCACCCACCGACTGCCATAGATGTTGGGTGACATTGTTATTTAGACTGAGTATAGGCATAAGTCAGTGAACAGTCCCCTGCTGCCTGCTAGGATCATGCTCTGGTGCTCAGTAGAGAGAAGCTACAATGCACTTGGATGATGGAGGAGGTTTCTCACTGCCTCTGCCTTTGGGGAGTAAGAGAACCATTCCTACCCTACTCCAGCCCAGCTCAGAAGAAGGACTCGATAGAGCCTCCTGGATAGAATGCAGGGTAACCATTTTCTGCCCTGCACAGGGCAAGGCAGAGGTCACCAATGACAGAAGGATCCTTTGACCTGGGCTCCCCACTCTCCTTACCATTATACAGTCACAAGGTAGAGCAACAGCACAATGACTACACCAGCAGGATTTCAGTTGAGAGAGCTATGAGGTGTACTGCACCAGAAAAACCACTTATCTAAATGCAGAAATGGGGGTTGTCAGAGGCAAGATCACCTCTGTCTGTAGCCTCTGGTCTGGGAGTGATGGCAACAGATGGGAAGGGAAATCTACTTAGGAAGGCATGTGCCATCATAGGGAGCTTGGCTTGACCCAGCCTGTGTTACACAGCCCAGAAGGTAAAGCTCTCACACACCCAAAACAAACACAAGCCAAAGGGCAGTGGGAACAAAGCAACTCCTAAAAAGGCAATGCACACACCATAGGTATCCTCTGTGTTTATATGAGGACATAATGGTGTGGTCACCAGAACATAGAGAACAATTCAGCCATCCTCAAAATTCTATTAATTCTTCCTACTAGCTATGTCCCTCAACTGCTCTACATTGCCATAAGTTGGCAAACAGGCAACTGGAATATTTTCAAACTGGCTTCTTCCCCATAGTAATAAGTATCTCTCTACCACCACCACATGTATTTTTCCCCCTGGGTTGAGAATGCATCTATTTTTACTGCTGAGTAATATCCTACTACCTGGATGGACTATAGCCTTTCCATGGCCATGCATCTTAGCTGGATGAAGTGGTCATAATGTCAAGCTAAAGGGAAGCTATGGTGAGCAGCTTCCTGATGTGGTCCTTCTGTGGGTGACAACAGAATGAGGCCAGTGTTCTTAGTATCCTAACTAAATCAAGGACAGGCAGAGAGGTGAGGAAGGCCAGGTTTAAAAGACATCAAGGCATCAAAAATGAAGCTGCATTACACATTAAAATTATCCAATTATCTAAGTAAATTCATGGAGAGCCAATTATTGAACATCTGCAGTAGGGGAATGTGCTCCAATTATTTTACTGATGAGGCTAAAACCCTTGCCATGGCATGGTTGACTGTATATGGTAATATTTCTCAATGCCATTCCATGTTATACTCTGAGTTGTAGTTAATTCTAGATCCCATGTACCTGTACAACACTGTGTGATGTTTGGCCACGCAACAATTATTTAAGTGGCTTGTTAAAAATGTTGACTTTCAAGACTTGCATTCAGAGTTTGCAGGAGCCTCAGAATCACTGAGTCACCACCCCTGTGACAAATACTGCCACCACAGCCATGCTTGTAGGCTGAGAGTTCAGAATGGATGCACTGTACCCACTTACTGCCAGAGGAGGAGCTGTCAAGTGAGTAGAGGTCAAATGCCACCGAACCTCTGTCTCTATCCACATTGGGACAATGAACTGATGTCCTGGCAGCCTTGTCAACTCCCATTTGCAAACAGCTTTGCCTTGTGATTTTATTCACTTGTCTGTAATTTTGCAGTTAGTGCCATATGGTCACCACATGGCTTTCTGTGCTTTTAGTGGGGGAACTGCCCAAAGGACAATGCCAGCCTACCTCACAGCCTCCTCCAGGAACTATGCCAGCTACCCCGAAAGAATACACAATGGTTTTCCTGCTAATGTACTGGTCTTTAACTCTTGATCTGTGGTCCTGCCCACTTTACAACACCATGGGTAGGTTCTAGGTGAACCACAAGGTACCTTATTATCCTAGTCTTTTGCAAGCTGTGATGCAGCTGGGAAATACAGCTGGAAACTGAATCAGATGTGGTAGATTACAGTGCATCCCAGGCCCTTGGTCACTGCAGGGCACTGTGAGTCACCTGTCAGGAGTTCTTAGTTTCCTCTACAAATGGAAACAGTAATAGTTCCTGACTCAAAATAGGGTTGTAAACGCTAAGCTCCATGTGTGGAGGCTGAGCCAGGGTCCCACCTCTTTTGCACACTCACTAAGAGTTTGTGATCATCCATTATCTGTGAATTATCTCCCTGGCTCCAGAGTGTGCTTCTGGCAGCAACTGTTTTGGTCTCCTAGCAGATGTCACAGAAATCACCATTCATTAGTGTGGCAATTTTTCTTTTCCTTAATGACATCCCACAGTTGCCTACGTTAAAAAAAAGTGAGATGCTTTTATTAAATATTAAAACATTACCTTAACACAACACTGCATTTTCAATTTAGATATCTTGTTTTTTTCTTAGTAAGGTCTCCTGTGTCTCAGACTAGCCTCAAGCTTAATATATTGCCAAAGATGAATTTAAATCTTCCTGTCTCAATCTAAATAATGGTATGTCAAGTGTACACCACTAAGTCCAGCTCTGTGTGGTACTGGAGGTTGGACCTGGGGATTGGTGCATGAGTGGCAAGCACTCTACCAACTGAGCTACATTTCCTGCACCACTGTGTCTTCTACACAAGTTTAGGTAGTCAGGGGACTCTATGTGCTCAAAGGATTAGCAGCATTTGGGAATCTGAATTTGCCATCAAGTGATGCTACCATCATATACTAAATGCAGCCATTGTAAGGACTCAGGCATTATGCTGGCCTCCCCTGTCACTTGGCATAATGCACTCAGGTAGTACCGTGGTCAGCCCATGGTTCCATGACTACTATTCTGCAGGCAGGTCCAAAGGGCCCTTTAAAAAAAGACCCTGCCCACTCACCCTCTTTCCCTCTCTCTTTCCTGCTGTTCCCGAGGCACACAGGACTTTTTTGTCTCCCTCTTCTCCTCTGTCCTCTCTCTGTTCTCTTTACATCTATTCTCCTTCTCCCCCTCCCCCTCTCCTTTCTAACAAAACTTCTCACTAAGCACTGCCTGCCTGACTGGCATGTTTGTTCCCTGCCTGGATCACCCTTGCCAGCCATTGACTCTGCCAAGGTTCACCACCACCTTTATTATAATAGTCAAAATGGCTGAAATTGGGGGAAACACACCTTTACATTGTTCTACAAGTAAATTTATAAGTAAATTACCCCTATGCTGAGAAACACTAAGCCTTTTGGCTTTGCTTTGATTTCTGATACAGTCTCTGGTTCCTGGTCTCTTTAGATGCTGTCATGAAATACTGGACTTCACTCAAGATGTTGAGCAGGTGATGTCCCTTGTTCCCCTTGTTTTGGATGGAATCAGAAAGTAAATGAATGCCCAGGCAGAAGAAAAGCATCTACAATGAGAAGAGAGGATCTAAGCCCTGTAGGGACAGAAACACCTCCTAAAATCCAGTTAAGACTAACAGAGGGAGCAGGTGACACAAGAATGTCTCACAGAACTAATGTGGCCCCTGGACAGCTGCCCCGCTTAAACCTCCAACTCCAGCTGGTTTTCTTCCCTCCTCTGTTCTGCCCTGCAGCCCTTCCTCTGCTGATGGGATCTCTGCTTGGGTGACTTGGGACATTCATGGAGCAGGTCTATTTGTAGATCGTCAGTACCAAGATGCAAGTACATAAGGGTGCTAGGAGATCCGATGATGGTTAACAAGAAAATTTCACCTATTTGAAACTTTTAATCTCTTTGACAAAAATGATGACCCTGGGGTGAGATTTATTGCCTGGCATATGCCGTATACTATACCCCACATTCATGTGGGTGTGATTGACAAAGATAATAAGCAAGTTTTAAGTGCTACCACTCCTCTGAATACTACATGTTCTGAGGAAGCATAGAACTCTTTATGACATCACAGGACCATAGCAGAAATCCCCAAAGCAAGCCCATCACCTCTTGAAGACACACCCAGCTTCCACAGAGTCCCACTTAAAGTCTCTATACCACAATCATATGCTGAGTACTCAACTTGTATCTCATCTTCTTGACCTCCAAGGACTTACTGCCCAAACCTAGGAGCAGTTCACCTGCACAAGAAGCTAAATTAAAATTGTCCAGTAAATTTGAGAGCATCAGAGAATAAAATGTTCTTAAACTTAATTTTTCCAGAAAAGTTTAAAAAGGGGATGAGGTTGGAAAAATGGTGGCTCCTTTGTAAGGGCTTACCTTGCTAGCATGAGGGTATGTTTGATCCCAGAATTTATTTAAAAAGTCAGGCATGGTAGATAGGGAGGCAGAGACAGGAACCCCCTTGGGGCCTCTTAGGCAATCAGCCTAGTCTACTAGACAAGTTCTAAGCAATAAGGCACTTTATATTTATAATAATAGTAATAATAATACTAACAAGAAGATAGATGTCCCCTGAAGAACAATATGAGAGGTTGCCCTGTGATACACACACACACACACACACACACACACACACACACACACACCCATGTTTTTCAGTATAGTAACAGCAAAAAGCATGGAATGAAATCAAAATACATGGTTTGCAATTAATATGCTTAAGAGTATATCCAGCAAAATACATAGAAGAACCAACATGACAAATCTTAGAACATGTCAAAAAATTGTAGAAGACTTAATTGGGTGGAGATAAAAGAGGAGGTAAATTGTCCTGGTTGGCTTTTTGGCAGATTGACACAAGCTAGCATTATCTAAGAAGAGGAACTCACAACAGAGAACATGCCTCCATAAGGTCCGCCTGTAGGCAAACCTGTGAGACACTTCCTTAGAGATTGATGTTGCCTTGATCCCAGCCCATTGTGACTGCTGCCACCCTATGCAGACTGAGCAAGCCATGAGAGCAAGGCCGTAAGCAGCATTCTTTCATGGTCTCTATCTCCATTCCCACCCAAACGTCTTTTAGTGATAGACAGCAATGGGGATACGTGAGCTGAAATAAACTCTATTTTCCTAACAAAGTTGATTTTGGCCATGGTGTTTTATCACAACAATAGAAGCCCTAACAAAGACAAATGCCACCCTAATTGGTTGGAATACTCAAATGGGCAAATGAACATCCACAGACACTGCACTGCATGATAGAAAGGCTTGCGCCAACTGAAAATGTGATTTTAAAACATGTGTGGGAATTATCAAGGTCTAGATGTACATCCTACAGGGTATTCTCCTTCATGCAGAGAAGCAAACACTCAACATGAGCAAATGTGATGGGAGCTTTCTCTCAGCTGCAGAGTCATCTGGTGTCTTTCCGCAGGGAGAAGTCATGCCACTCCACTAGCTGACACTGCTTGAGTGACAAAGAGCCTGATGCAACTAGACAGCCCAGGGAGAGGGACCTAAGGGAAAACAAAATACTACTACTATAAAAAATAAAAAGTAGTAAGAAAATGAATCCTAATGACATTCTGCTGTACTCACTGCTAGATCGGTGCCTTGCCTGGCTATATCATCAGAGAAGCTTCCTCCTGAAGCAGATGGGAACAAATACAGAGACCTATAGTCAGATATTGCACAAAGAGGGAAAGACCTTGGAACACATAGATCCAAGTGGAATATCTCTAACCAAATCGCTTCCCTCCCTCATGGCTCAGGGAACTTCACAGAAAAGGAGGCAGAAAGAATTTAAAAGACAGAGTGGATATAGACACAGAGAAACCTGTCTCCCTAAGTCTACATGACCAAAACTCCTATGAAGATTTACCTCTCTCTCTCTCTCTCTCTCTCTCTCTCTCTCTCTCTCTCTCTCTCTGTGTGTGTGTGTGTGTGTGTGTGTGTGTGTGTGCGCATGTCTGTGTGAGTGTACCTCATGTATGTAAAGGTACCCATAGCTGCCAGAGGAGGGCAGCAGGGCATCAGATCCTCTAAACCCTGAAGCTGGAGTTACAGGTGTTTTTGAGCTACCATGTCCATGCTGGAGCTGAACTTAGGTACTCTAGAAAAGCAACAAGGCTTCCCCCACCCTTTTAATGGTTTTTTGAGACAGGGTTTCTCTGTGTAATAGCCTGGCTGTCCTGGAACTCACTCTGTAGACCAGGCTGGCCTGGAACTCACAGAGATCCACCTGCCTCTGCCTCCTGAGTGCTGAGATTAAAGAAGTGCCACCACCATCAAGCTGCAACAAGTGTTCTTAGCAACTGCTCTTAAATGTTCTACCCCACGTCTTCTTAGCAGCAACAAAAACTCCCAATGTCAAAGAATAATTCCCAGCAATAGTAAATATTACTTCTAAAGTTTTAAACACGTATTTCCAAGTGACTCTAATTTCATAGTCAGAACCTTGTGAGTTGTGATAAAAATATACTATGACTCATATAACAGATGATAAAATACGTGCTCATGGGGAATAAATTGCAGTCCCAATGCTGTGGATGACTAAGAGCTGAAATCTAAACTTAGAATTTAATCCATGGTGCTTGCACTAGAATTTAGGTTATGAACATGAATGACATTATGCATCCACCATCTTGATTGGCATTTGATGCTTCCTAATTATAAGGTTTAGGTTCCTAAAGGGGGAGGACATAAAAAAAACAAATGCTGCATGGCTCATCATGCACAAGTTTTGATAGTGAGAAGTGAGAAGAACTGAGAGCTATGTTCAAAGTCCAGTGTCCCCCATGTATCATAAAAGGTGAGTAAGACAAGGGCAGTTTTTGGAGTACAGAGCTCAATGGCCACAGCTTGTGTCTTGGGGGAGAACAATGTCCAAGCTTGGTGCTTCCCCCTGTGAGGTCTTGAGTTGTTGCATTTGGTTTATAGGTATCATCTTATTAAGACTGTAAAATGCTTACATTCTATGGCTGTTTAAGACCAAACCATCCTGATCTTTGCTCCTTGAGACTGATTTTGTTTTATTGAGACCTGATACTTTTCAGATCCCAAATCTTTTTTAAAGGCATGTATGAGTGTGCAGATGGGCACACATGTGCCATGATGAGCCTGTGGAGGTCAGAAGACAGCCTTGGATGTTAGTCCTCACCTTCCATCCATTAAAGGTAAGGTCTCCTGTTGTTTGTTGTTATGGATACCAGGCTCTCTGATCAATGGGCTTCTGGGTGTCAGGGCTCTGCTTTCCAGTTTCCCCTGTCTCTGGATTTACATGGGTTCTGGGGGGTCCAAACTCAAGTTCTCCCACACTTGTAAGGCAAGTGCTTAACCCACTAAGCCATCTCCCCAACACCAAGATTTTAGATCTTAGACCTTTTAATATCTTACTTTGTTTACTACTTATTCATAAAGCTATTATTAGATAACTAATATATAAATGTTTTATTTATTAAGGATGGCTATTGTAAATCTGTAGATTTACAGGAAGCATTATCTGTTTGAAAAGCATCTCAAATTTAAAACTCTGGACTTTGCCTTGAAGTAACTATATTCTTGCATATCTCTGGCTTTTTCTGAAATAATAGATTAAAACTACTTACTTGCTTAAAGTCGCTGCATTACTAAGGCAAAAGTACTCTTCCTGGACAAAAAAAAAAAAAAAAAAAAAAAAAACTTCCAGAAACAATGAAGAGAAATTAAAAGTGAAAGGAAACGTTTTCTAAAAATCTTATCTGTAGAACTTTTCTTTAGGTGATGTGAGACATTTAAAATCTAATCTTGGCACTAGAGAAATGTCTCAACAGTAAGATTGTACTGCTCTTCCAGAGGACCGTGTTTTGGTTCCCAGCATCCATGTGACAATTCTCCATTGTCTGCAACCCCAGTTTCAGAGCATCTGATAACCCTACCCTGGCCTCTGTTTGCTCTGCACTCACAAGATGCACATATATATATGAAACAATACCAATACAACAATAATAAATAATATTCAAGGCTAATTTTATATAGCTCTATGTTTTACTAACTTTGTAGAAGAAAGTACTAGCAACATCAGGCTTTTTCGTATTTTTAGAATAGCTAGTGTCTTGCAAAAATCATTGTCTTATAATCTAGATAGCATGAAAATCATGCCCTGGCAGGCCTTTATTTGTATATATCCTAATGACAGACCAGAAGATTCTAGAAGGCACATATGCCCTCCCTTCATCCTGAATATTAGTTTCTCACCTATAGATATGGAAATGATGACACTCTTAATCCTACTATGATTTTAAAAAACCTCTGTATGTGGAAGAGGTTGAGTGTGGTGTGTATATGTGTATATACGTGATATGTGTGGTATGTGTATATGTGTGATAGATAGATAGATATGAAGTTGTATGTGTGTGTGTTATATAAGTTCTAGAGATGAAATTCAGGTACTCATGTCTGTACTATAAGCACTTTACCACCAAGTACTTGCTCTCTCTGTATTTTGTTAGGGTTAGGGTAGGCCCACCCAAGGTGCAGGATGTGGGTCTAGGGGGTAGTTGAGCTGGTCAGTTCAGGCCACTTGGGGTGCCCCCTTCAAGTGAGGGGCAAAGCCAACTCTCCTAGGCCCATGTCATTAGGGCCAGTAGTGGGGGACATCTCTCCTGAGTGCAAGGGACAGTTCTCCTATGACAGGTTGGACCAGCTCTCCTGCTGAAAACTCCATGAAGGGACATGGAAAGCTATCCCAGGGTCAAAGAGGGCCAGGGCTGGATCAGCATGGCCCTTGGATTTCAACAGACAAGTTTCCTATGACCCCTTGTGGTAACATGGGCCATGGATAGCAATACTGACCCCAACTGCAGCAGGAACACGGACCCAGCAGCAGCTGGGGCCAAGACATCATCATGGCCCCAGGAGGTAGCATAGAATATGCAGATTAGTATGGCCCAGGCAGCAGCATCGCCCTTGGACACCAACATAGCCTCAACATAGTCTTAGCTATGGTTGAGCATACCCTAGGCTTTCACACAGCCCTCAGTGGTAATAGGAGCCATGGAAATCAACTCTGATCCTGGCTGCTGTAGGGACACAGATAAGACCCTCAGCAGCAGCTCTAGCCTGAATGACACCATAGCTCAGGACGAGACCTTTTTATCTCAATTATTTCATTATCCAGGGCCACTAACTATGGGTACAACTTTCTTTCTTCCAACTATCTCATTCTCCTAGAGTTAGCTCAATAACTGCTTCCTGTTAAGTTTGCCTCTGAAGCCATTTCCAGAAGCAAATGTAGTGCCTTCACTGATGTTTCATGGTGTTTTCTGCCATGTGTTCCCAGCACAATGTGCAGCCTTATTTAGGCATAAAAACAATGGGGCCAGTCAGCTGTGAATTAAAATCTCTATTGATCTGAGCTTTGTATCTTAAATATCTCAAGTATTTTTGTTATACTAATGGAGAGCTAACTCACAGTCTGTTTAATTGTACAGGATGGACTAGCCCAAATCCAGTGGAAAAGTCATTCAAACTGACCATTGCATTGCCTGTGCTTCATAAAACAAGTAGGAGAGATCCAATGCATATTTACTGAGCAAACACAAGAGTGTTAAACCACTCCAAAGGTCTCTGCTACCTTTCTGCCCTGATGCTTCTGATAACTAAATGTCACAGCATATATGACAATGCTAGCCCACATTCACACATTTGAAGGGTCATATTGCCATCCATGCTCATAGAATCCAGCCTGAGATGACAGCCCTAGTAACAGCCCTGAAGTTGTAGGACTAGCTCATTAGTTCTCTCATGATTGAGCTACTCTTTAGCTCTAGCTGACTACTTAAGAATCAAGTCACTTTGCTTGAAAACAAAGACCAGGGTTTACATCAGAACAAGATGGCTGACATAAAAACTCCAGAAAGAACTAGGGCAGCCTCCAAAGCAAAGTGTTGTCATTTCAGGCATGTAGGAAATTACCATATGTTTCTATTTCAACTTCAGAAGCTCTGCACAGTGATTTCTATCATTTGTTTCAAAGGAAAAGGGTCTGGTCCACATGAGATCAGAAGTATTTATGCATGGCATACCTCCTTGCCCAAGCCAATCAAAACCCTGGCTGCTTGTTATCTTATTGACTTCAAAATGACTGTGTTCCTTTGTGACCCTACATGTAAGTGTCATGCACCCTGGCTTTGTTGCCAGAAAGGCTTCCTTTGTAAAAGAAGATATTTATCCCATAGTATCTATCGAATGCCATCATCCATGAATAAAATATCACTTGATTCTTGTGTACACTCAGTGGGGTAGTGTCAGAGACTTATCAGAAGCAGTGACAGGGTCTGAGATTTAAAAGCAGAGTCTCATGGGGAAAGATAGAGAAGCCACAAGGATGTTCCATCAACACAATGTGTAGGACATTGGGAGATGGCCAGGTGGATAAAATATGTAAGCAAGCAGATCCAAATTTCAATACCTAGAACTCAAGGAAAACCCCATCACAGTGGCATGAAACTATAGTTCAAGCTCTTGGAGGGAGAGAAAAGCTTATTCTGCTCTCCCATCAGTCAGCCCAGCAAATATGCTAAGTCCAGGTTAATTGAGAGACCCTGGCCTCAACAAACAAGGTGGGGGGTAGTGATACAGAAAAAACCCAATGCCACCCTCTGGCCTCCACATATAATTACACTGTTGTGTCCACTCCACTCTCACACCTATACTAAACACACACACACACACACACCCCACACACTCATCCCATACAACACACAACACACATACATACATCACACACACACACACACACACACACTCATCCCATACAACACACAACACAACACACAACACACATACATACATCACACACACACACACACACACACACACACACACGCTAAGATAGCATGAAGAAGTTTCCTGGAAGGCCAAGCAGTTAATTTCTCCTAGAAGCAGAATTTAAAGAATAAATATTAATTATCATTAATTGTTACTATCCCTAGACTCTGAATCCACAGAAAATTGAATTTGGATATCATTTTAATTGGTGTTCATTGGTAGGCTAATTATAGAGAAGTAAACTGTATAGTTTTCTTCTTTTCTTTAATTTATTGCATGTATCATAAACATATTTTTATTACATTACTAGGGATTGTGTTCATGTTGGACAAATACAGTAATACTGGATGTTGTCTCCAGCCCTTTTTAATGTTGTGATTTATAAAAGCCTAGTTTGCCCTTGATCTATTTTTGTAGCCAGGCATGTCTTGAACATTCACTTTTTCTGTCTCAGCTTCCCAAGTAGCCAGACAACAGTCTTGTGTTACTAAGACCAGGGTGAACATGTATTTTAAATATCATGTGGTCAAGAATAAACTACAAGACTTGTTTGCGGCATAAAATTAAAGTCACAGGTACCTGCAAGTATATATTTTTGTATATACACATTAAATATATATTTTGTATATGTTTTGCATATATTTGTATGTATTTTATATGTAATACACATTAAGTGTATATTTTGTATATACTTGTATATATTTTGTATATATACATTAAGTATATATTTTGCTTCCAAAAAAGAGCTGTGATGTGAACACATGGCATTATTAAAAGCCACTGTCAATGAGCATGTGATCTGATGACATGTGATTGTGAGCTCTTTGTTTCCTCCCTGGGTTCCCTCTGAATGTGCTGCACAATGTTTCCTGAAAGGGACAGCTGCCATTGAACTACAGCCTCTCCATAGTGCAGAGAAGTCTGGCAGGATATTTTTCTGTTGTGCTGAAAACAAACATCACATTGTTCAAACCTTTAGCAAATATATTAAATACCAAAAATCAACATTCTAATTACAAACAAAGGTAGAGGATGGGCTTTAGTAGCAAATGACATCCTGAAAGTGTATGTTAGCAGTGTGGGAGATTAATTTGCGCCAGAAGAAAATAAACTTATTTTCCTTAGAAGAAGAGTTTTCTTTTCAGTTGGATAAAACATTTTCTATCAAACTTAATAGAATTTAAGCAGTGAGCAAGAGGGCAGAAGGCCTTAACCATATTAACTTTTACACCTATGTGGGTTAAACTGTGCTCTGGTAATGGTTTCTTGTCTCTGTGTCTAAAATACCCAATATGAACTACTTAAAGCTAGAAGGGTTATTTTGTTCACACTATTGGAAGAGGTCAGTACAGCTGTGGTAAGAACACCACCAGGGGCAGAGAACATAGGGTTCATTATCTTTGTCCTTATTTGTTCTTTGAAGCCTTCAAGGTGGCTCTCTTTCCTGCTCACTTACCCTCTGAAAACACCTGAGTGGTTTTAATCCAATCAAGTCCACCTCTCAATAACTTCACACAAAACTATCTTACTAGCTCTCTACATCCTTCCACAGCCTCTAAAACAGTGTCCACCTCACAAGGGAAAACTCATCCAGTTCACCTCATCACTCCCCACATTACACATAGGGCCAGCAGTGCTTAAATTCCAAGTCTAAGGTCTCCTCTGAGACCCAGGGGAAGTTATCAGTGTGACTGCCAAACCTAAGATGAATTCTATACTCCTTATATACAGTGCTATAGAGTAAAAATCCCCAACTCAAATAGAGGAAGGAGTACAGAAAAAGAGGGGTTTAGGATCAACAAAAAACCAAAACTCAAAAGGAAGGAGCCAAGCAACTAGCACATGTACTGTGTACTTGTACCTTAGTAGCCATCTAAACTTCACATGGCCTCTTTAAGCTGCCTTCTCTTGTGGAACACTGGAGCTCACTTTGATTTGTTCCTTTTTCTCTTTCATTCTGTCTGTCACATATGGTAGATAGTTTGGTCCCATTCAAGGCAGGTTACTCTTCTGTCTCAATTTGTCCTTTGTGGAGAGGTCCTCAAAGAAGGGCTCAAAATTCCTAGAGGACTTTAAATCCAGTCAAGTTGCCATTGAAGAGTAGCCATGACAAACTACAAACTGCCACCCCACCATACCACCCTCTGCCAAATGCTCACTCCAGAAGTGTGACTGTGTTTTAAATGAGTCCTGAACATGGGCTAGGTTTAAGTGAGGTCCTGTGACACTTGCAGCCCTGATGACTGAGGGAGTGCAATGGTTTCTAGAAATAACTGTGGAGATAAGCAAGTATTTAATGAGAAGGTAGGTGGAGATCTGAGACACTGTTATGAATCAAAAGCACTGAGGACCATTGCCACCAGCAGGAGTAAAGAGCTACCCTGGACTATTCCTCACAGCCACCCAAAACCCCACTCACCCCCACCTCCACAAACCCCTATCTCCTTCCAGCCAGAGAGTTCATTTCTGACTTTGGTTAGTCAACTTTGTGAGCAGGCAGGTCCCCAAAACTTCTGCATGACACACATGATATTATTCTCTTAAAGTATGTCTCCTGATAGGATGCTAGCCAACAGAGCACACCACTAAATTCATCTATGAGGCTGAGAGAATCGGGACAAGATCCAGTGACCTAGTGCATCTGACCACACCGAGACAGTTGAGACTCAGTGTGCCTTCACTCTGGGATTACACTTAGCCCCTCAGCCCAATAACATATTCCCAGGATGCAGCCAAGGAAGGAATACACAGGAAATTGAGCTTTTGTCCCCTTGCCTGGCATGTGGGGTACATAAGCTCTTGTACCTCCTTTTTCTGAGGGCATTAGAACTGGTTTGGGGTTGCAGAGAGCCACAATCACTTGGTGGGAAACAATGAGAGGCCCCTAGCATGTGGGGTGACCTGCATTCAATCGCTTGGTGGAAAACACAAATGAATGTTTTGGGTCCTGGTTTTAGACAATCTTTTTTTAGCTAAAACAAACAACAAACAAACATCATTTCTTGATCTTTCAAACCTTGCAGCAGCAGTTTAATCACCTCCCCGCTGTCTAAGTCCTCAGCTGCCTGGGCACTGCTGGCCATATTACCTTTCCTGGGGCTCCACAGTTACAGTTGGAGAAAGCCCCCCACCCCCACAGGGAAGAAAAACAGCTTATGCTGTGACTAATTCTGCTTATCTGTAATTGCCCTTGCTTTCCCAGGTAAATCCAAATAGTTATTCTGAGGCTTCATGCAACATAGCCCATCTTATCTCACCGCTCTGTGTCCAAAGACACGGAATTGGATAATCCAGGAGTCAACAACCTAGGGGGATTTGACCCCAAACACCTTACATCTCGGCTTAAAGCAGGAAAATAGCTTGAGTAGCAGATGATTACGCCCTCAGCGGTCCCTGGGGAAGGGGGAAGCGAAGAATTACTCAGTGTTTGCAGAAATGAGATTACTGAACTCTGCAGACCAAACAGCATCAGGATGGAGCATTGAGGCCGAGTGATGCGTTAAGCAAAAGCAGTGATGGTGATGAAGGTCATGGTGACAATTAAATCAGGATAACACCCCACAGGTCATTCCCCAGTCTCCATGCAGAGAACACCCCAGAGGTTACTCCCCAGTCTCCATGCAGAGAGCACCCCACAGGTCACTCCCCAGTCTCCATGCAGAGAACACCCCACAGGTCACTCCCCAGTCTCCATGCAGAGAGCACCCCAAGGTCACTCCCCAGTCTCCATGCAGAGAGCACCCCAAGGTCACTCCCCAGTCTCCATGCAGAGAACACCCCACAGGTCACTCCCCAGTCTCCATGCAGAGAGCACCCCACAGGTCACTCCCCATTCTCTGTGCAAGACAGGCACTGTCTTCTGAGATAATCCAGAAGGAATTCATATAACATCAGGGGCAATTATGGAATATATAGTGATACAGCAATTTCAGGTGTTTCAAGTTTGACTTTAATTTCTTCATTCTTAGGGTTTTATTCTATGCATGTCTCAAAGCACTCTAAAGGAGCTAGAAAAGGGTTTTTGTAAAAGAGAGTGATTCCCCAAACTCTTCTTTCTGCCTGAACACTAATATGAAGTATGGTGCTGAGCAGCCACTTAGGAACGATGGGGTGGGGGTGGGGGGCAACGAGATCAGGGAAGTTACCAAGGACAAGTTGAAGTCACTCAAACACAGCTCACTAAGGCCAAGCCCCAAATTTACTCCTGAATGAGGAAAAAAACACAGACTTTATAATTGAGTTTTCTCTCCTAGACACCGTCTTCATTGTTGCATGAAAATAATGTTAAATTAAGTTTCTTCTTACACACTATAACCAATAACAAACAAACAAACAAAGAGTCCAAAACTTCACCTGCTTGTGTGTGTGTGTGTGTGTGTGTGTGTGTGTGTGTGTGTGTAAACATGCAGGGTGGGGCTATTGGTCCAGTGACTGTGTACACATTAAGCATGTACTCTTCCTATAGCTATAATCTACCCTATTGTTTAAAATCACCTTAAACTCAGCCTTGTATCAGTACTTCTCCCCCCCCCCATATTGACCATGACTTAAAACAAAACAAAATAACCCGGAAATATTTCACCTTCTCCTGAAAGGGAAAAGGAACAAAGGAACAAGGCTAGACTCATCAGGCACTCAGGACTGCCTCTGGTGTGAGGAGAGAACAGACGTGAGCATCCCACCCAATGGACTCAGGCAGCCCTGATCACTAAGGCATCCTCTGTCTCAACCTCCGTCACCACCCCAGTCTTCTCCTGCATAATTTGTTGATCATTACATTTCTTCCATGGACTGGATGACTAATCCAATTTCTTATAGAAATGCAGGTACAGTGAGAAGATATTTCTGAAGCAGAATGCCATGATACACATGGTTGTACATATGGTGGCCATTTCCATAATAATGAAGCAAAGGAGAATGTGGGGGTTTTCTAGTTAATAGCTGAGTTTCCATTCTAGTTTGGGGTGCTTAAACTCTTGGTTGTACATCACAAATGAGATAAATGTATGTGTTAGCAACCCCATCAAATTGTGTGAAGGTGTCCCCAGTACCTCTGTTCCTACTGCCAGAGCCTCCGGGAAGAGGCCGGGTGCAGATTACCCCATCCCCATCGACCCAGACACATTATTGCTGAGGATCAGGTGTGCTGGCACAGGGGAGATAAGAAAGCTGTCCAGATTAGCGCTGGTGTGTTTTCCTCTGTGTCTATTTGGGCTTTGCCAGTGAGGAAACCTGTTAAGGTCAGTTTCCTCCCGACATTTGCAGCTGTCCAGTGGTCACAGGGAATTTGTGTCATTGAATTTCCTAATCCTAAAGGAGAGAGAGAAAATGAGAGCCTTAGTGTTCTACCCCAAGCTGGAGGCCTGAGCATCACTCCACAGCACTGCAGGGCTGGCATGGGCATGCCAGTGTTTGCTGACTGACCTTGTGGTCATCGGAGACTCAACTGTAGTGGTTGCTATGGAGATTTGTCCAGGAACCAGGTAGTTGCTTCCACCCCTAGAGCCCCTGCATGTGTCTCATTTTCACACACAGGACATTCTGTGATTTTTTTCCAGCAACTGTGAGAAACATCCTGTTCGCTATCCCACCCAACATCTAAGACTTCTTGTTACTTGCCTCTCCAAAGAACAAGCAGCTGTCTGGCACTCTTGGACAAAGTGTCTATCCTCCTAAACCCAATGTGTGTTAATAGACTGTGAAGTAGGCTGCCTCAAGACCCTCACAGTGGGACCTTGGAAGGTCCTCTGATTCTCTGCGCTGGCAGTAACCTCTACTCCAAGCCCTGTGGAATGAGTGTCTACATCCTCACACTGCCTGCATCTGTTTCTTTTCATAGGGACCTAACACTGGGACCGAAGAGGAAGCCTTACTCACAGGGCATGGTGCTGGCAACCTGGCTCTTGCCACACCTATGGTCAGAAAGCTCACACCACTGGCATTTGAGATTTGGCAACATAACTCCAATTGGGGTGTTTTGGCTCCTATGCAATTTCCTAGGTAAGCAACTAGTTGACACTATTTTTTTTTCTAGAATCATCTCTAAAATCTTCAATTTACTAATTTTTCTTTACTATATCTCCCTCATAATAAAAAAGAGACTAAAAACAGAATATGGAACAATAAATTCAACTATATCCTTATAACCATGGTATTTCTATATTTTTACTCTTTGTTGTCTGTCCATATCATATCTATCTATCATCTAAAATAATTCTATAATCTCCCTGAAACCCACTGTCTTAGTCAGGGCTACTGTTGCTGTAATGAAACATCATAACCAAAAGGCCAGTTGGGAAGGAAAGGATTTATTTGGCTAATATTTCCCTATTGCTATTCATCATCAAAGGAAGTAAGGAAAGAAACTCAAACAGGGTGAGAATCTAGAATCAGGAGCTGATGAAGAGGCCACAGGGGTGGTGATTACTGGCTTACTCCTCATGGTTTGCTCAGCCTGTTTTCTTATAGAACTCAGGACCACCAGTCCAGGGATGGTCCCACCTACAATGGATGGCACCACCCCCATCAATCACTAATTAAGAAAATACCTTACCGTTGGATCTTATGAAGGCTTTTTCTCAGTTAAGTTTTTCTTCTTTCAGATAACTATGTTGTGACAAGCTGACATAAAACTAGACATCTGCCACATCTAAGTGTCTATCATCTATCTCTTTATATTTCATGTGTCAATTGTCTGTCTATCCATCTCATAGGTAATAGACAGTCACGTAAAACATGCTTCATCCCTCTATACATCCCTCTATAGCTGACCTGGAATACTATGTCTACACTGCTTACCAAAAAAAAAAAAAAATCAAACAAACAAACATAGAAATTGCTCAGCTAATCATTCAGACAAAGCTAAGTCTCTGTCTTCTCATGTCCCCTGGCAGGGAATCTTCTATCTATTTCCAGCATCAGGGTTGATGTTGCCCCTTCACCCTGACCTTCTGATAATCTCCCTGCCAGGCCTCTGTTACATTCCCAGACTATTCTCCTATTCCATAGTTGTTCTCCCCAGATGCAGAGTCCCTGCTCAACATCCTCTTCCTATAGTTCTGGTGATGTCTACACTCAATCTGGGCCAAACATCACAAACCTTGTTGTATCTGAAGGGTACATAGCCCACTTCCCAAGCAATGATCTAGAAAAAGAACTTCCTCTTCCACACTAGGTCTCCTTGAATGTAGAATACATCAGACACTTGCTATTCACCATCTGCTAATTCCTAATTCATTGTTGAGGTATCAGTATAGAGGCTGAGCCCCAATATTGAATTGTTCTTACTTTCATTGTCATTCATTACAATATTTACTACATACATTTAAGGTAAGGAAACTCAAGTATTCCAATCTTACACACAAAATATGTAAGCATGTGAAATATTTATGCTTTTTCCTATATACAAAACAGAAATATCCTGTAAAGCATGTTTGTGGAAATACAAACCCAGATACTGGTGTCTGACACTCTTATGGTCTTATCAGCAGAGCTTTCTAAAATTGTCATTAATTCTGTTGTTATGCAATATTATTTTTAACTATATAACATTTGTTTATGTTGCATTTGTTTAATGATGTAAAGATGTGTTGCTTTGCCTGCCTACAGCAACTGATTGGTCTAATAAAAAGCTGAATGGCCAATAGCTAGGCACAAGAGGGATAGGCAGAGCTGGTAGGCAGAGAGAATAAGTAGGAGGAGGAATCTAGAGTCAGGAATAAAGAAGAGAGAAGGGAGGAGTTAATGAAGGAGAAAGAGAAAAAGAGGAAGATGCCTAGAATGAGCAAGCCAGCCAATCACCAGTCAGCCTGGCAGACAGAGGAAGCAGGGAAAGATACAAAATTGAAAAAAGGTAAAAATCCCTGAGGAAAAACATAGATGAATAGAAAAAAAGGTTGAATTAAGTTATAAGAGCTAGTGGGACAAGCTTAAGATAGAGCCAAGAATCCATAACTAATAATAATATCTTTATTTCGGAGCTGGTGACCCCCCCCAAAAAAAAGGCCTGGTACATTGTGTATCTTATTTTTGCATAAGAGTAGAATAGGCCCAGTGCTGCAAACCCATGTTCCAACAGCCTGCCTCACGCTATGATTGTGATAGCATCTTTGAGAAGTGATGAGCTCATAAGGTCAGATCCTCTAATGGATTCCTAGCACTTGTAAATGAGTCTTCAAGTCAGAGGTGGACACAAGAGGGATGCTATAGCCCAAGATTTTGAGACACATCTGTGAAATGGTCTGATTCAAACTAAAATAAAAGTACTAAGAAAGAAGGAAACCACAGAGCTAAACCCACACACCATGTGAAGATACAGAAAATGTGTACTCAGAATTAGGAAGCAGCTTTTTGAGGCCATTTCTCCTTGGTCATGATCTTTTGGGTTCCAGGACTATGAGGGAATAAAGGCCTGTTCATGAGTCCAGTCCCTGGGGAGGTACAAGGCAAATCTGCTCTGCATCGGGCATTGGGATGCAGACCTCCACTCTGCCCCTTGGTGAGTTAGAAGGTTCTTGGAGTCTCTAACAGAGAGCTGAAGTTTGTGATAATCTTATGAGGACAAGGTGGTCTCTGTCAGGCTTGGAGGAGAATGTCATTAAAATCCTTAAGAACCAAGACTAGTATCACCCCTGTTACCTAACTTACGAACAGACATATCCCAAGAATCCTAGGAAAGGCTCTATAAACCCAATAAACAAGACTGTCATCTGAATGACTCAGAAACTGGTTTTGATGACAAGGTTTATTAGACATTCTTGGACAAAGGATTACTTACTTTGTTTTTAGTGGAAAAAGAATAAAGTATTATAAAATGGTTTCTAATGGAGCCACGTATTTAAATAATAAATAACCCCTGTGTTTTGTAGAATCAAACAAAATGATGACAATCTTGGGGAAAAAACTCAAAAAAAAATCATTAAAGAGCTGCAAAGATTGGGGAAATGGCTTGTTGGGAGCACTCAATTTGAATGGATTGTCATTACTGGCTATTTAGACAAAATGTATTTCTTGCTATGTCTGTCTATCTTGTTTTCATTCTTGTTTTCTTCCTTCCTTCCTTTCTTCTTTCCTTCCTCCCCCCCTCTTTCTTTCCTTCAAACATACTCACTGCAAATAAAACTTAAGAAGAAATCATGAGGTAAGCCAGGTGTGTTGGTGCATGTTGCCTTTGATCCTAGCACTTGGAAGGCAGATACAAGAGGATCTCTGTGAGTTCAAGGCCACATTGGTCCAGTCAGAGAGTTCTAGGACATCCACAGCTAAATACAGAGACCCTATCTCAAAGAAGAAAGAAAGGAAGGAAGAGAGGGAGGGAAAGAGGGAGGGAGGAAGGAAGGAAGCATAATGTAAACATGTACTGAATTTGGACCAAAAGTTGCATTCCTTCTCTATCCATTTCAATGCAAAACCAAACAAGAAAAGAAGCAAACATGAAAGGAAAATAAGAAGAAAGAAACTTTCCACCACAGTAGCAGCCAAGTCCAGAGACCACTTGTAAACACTGGGCAGAGGCTTCCCGGATGACAAAGCAATTGTAGCAGAGGATTCACACATGGCCCCACTTGATCAGAAATCATTATCTACTTTCTCTGTTCATGTGCTCTCTCTCATTAAAATCCCTGATGCCACAGTTTCAATATTATCAACAAACTTTTTGGGATTGTTGTTTAATCAAAACCCCTTCTGTTTTATCAATAAACTCAATTTTTGGTAAAATTGCCACTACAAAAACTTGTAGGTTCCTGCAGGAGGCAGAGATATGTACTGATGTTCTTACTTTGTACTGTTAATATTTTACAGGCACCATTAGAAGAACATTTGTCTTCCCTTCCTGTATATTCAGACTTAGTAAGTGACTTTCTGACATTCCCCTCTCTTCAGAGCTTTCTAAAGACTTGATTATTGCAAGTATGTATTTCCTTCTTGGGTCAGTATTCTCCTTATTTAAGGAATTAGCAGAATGAAGCTGTCAGTTAAGCAATACCCTGGTACCAGCGATGAATTCATTGACTAAAACCCAGTAGAAATTGCTGCAGATATAACTACTTCCCTAAACCTTCCTATTCTAAACCTATTAATTTTCCTAGGACTGACATGTCTGGAGTAAATGAAGAGAACATTTGTTTCTCAACGTGGAAGGCAGTTGAGTGCTCTGCTATTCACAGGGATAGAACCTAGAGTTAGCAGTCTGCTAACACAACTAGAAAAGTTTGAAAATATGACTGTGACCTAATGACTATGACACTACCCTCTGCTGGTCACTCCAGTACATGTTTTCCATCAGAATTTCTGAAGCTAGCCCCTTGAATCCAGGGCTCTGACACCAGTCAAGGTTGGAGACAACTTGAAGCTTTGTTGACATTACAATATAGTTTCCCCCCCCCCGAAAAAAATCACCCAAAGAGCAGAGTTCTGCAGCTTCTGAATGAAAAGAAAGAGAACTGAGTGCCAGAAATCCAACATCCCCACCATTCAGAAGATATCCCTGGGATGGAAGGACAGGGTTAGCAGGTGATAGCTCCTAACCCAATAACCAGAACACGAGATTTCAACTGTAATGACCCCGGAAAATCTGCTGAGTTCATCCAGGAGTCTCCCAGTGCTCAGGTGCCAGCGGTTCTACTCTGGTACCCAGAGAGTTTTACTCCTGCTGTTCTCTAGCACTTGGGATAAATGATTCACAGCTGGCATACTGAATTTCCCTATGACTGGTGTTCTCCAAGACAAAGGACTGAAAGCCAGCAACTGTTTGGTCCAGGTCCCTGGAAAAACTGTCAGTACTAGGGGAGCCAGGGAGGGTGAAGAACCCAGTGCCAGCAACACCAAACTGCTGTGCCAGCTGTTGCCATTGTTTTCCCTACTCTTTAGCAGAATTATTTCCTTACACGAAACTGGGTCTTGTATAAGGTCTACCTGTGGTCATCAAGCCCTCAGGCACTTCACACTGTGTTCTTGGTAACCACTCCCTGCAGGAGTGTAACTTGTTGTTGATTAAATAGTTAATATCTGCAACACTTTCCTGGGTGCCCTCCATGTTGTTCTAGAATATTCCTGCCTCTTTCCAATCTGGTCCTTAACCAATCAGCAGAATGTCAATCCAGGTTCATAGCAGCATGTTTGGCAAACACAAAGCGGATGAAGGAATCTATACAATACACTGCTCCTGTGTTTTTCTAAAAGTATACTAGTTCCCACAACAGTAGACAAGACCGCTTATTTTTCAGCTATGTTTCCCTATCAGCAAGACTTTGGAGCCTATTTTGTCTTTGTCAAACCCCAGGTCGCTGATTGGTCCATCACACCACTACAGACCAGCTAGGTACCCGTGATTCCTTCATTTTCTTCTTTCTGCAAGACTTCAGTGGGTGCTATTTTTCAAACAAAGGAATCGATCCTAAGAGACCAAACCTATATGAAAAGCATTTTGTCAAAAAAAAAAGCCATATGAGTACTAACATTGAACCCATGCACAAAACTGGAAATCCCCCCCAATTGGAACAAAGTGTCCCTGTGTTTAAAGAGCCTCTCGATCTCTGTAGTCTATGTTTAGCATTTCTGCTAGAATGATGAAGCCAATGGCCATTTAGTGCAGCTGGCCTGGGATAAGGCAGTGAGCCAAAACTATTATCAGAAAGAAGCAAGATAGGACAGAGACTTGCTCTGTTTCTCTGACCTACCTGCTTCATAGTGAAGATAGAGGTTTTCTTCTGTCAAGAAGAAAAATAAATATCTTATTACATAATAGCAGATATCAAAATACATTTCTTTGAATTCCGCTCATATAATTTTAATAACCATGGGCTTAAATAGAACCATTGTGTTCCTGTGACAACTGAAACATCAAATGATTCTAGCACAATCTCTTTATTCTTCTTTAAGAATAAATTTCTTATATAAAAAAGCCTATTCTGAGGCCAACTAGATAAATTATTTATATAGAGTTTGTTCTAATTTATTATCTTAGATAAGAAATGGCTCGAGATGATGTCTCACCCTTGTGCTTCTGAGTGGGGATGTAGTTGTCATTCAGGGGTCATTGTAAGTGCACCTGATTTAGACCCAGATTTCTATGATATTGTTTTGTCTTTAAGAAATCAAGTCTTAAACATGTTCTTTTTTTCCACACAGAGCTAATTCCACATACATGTTCTGTGGAAGCTAGGTTCATTCTGAAGCATGAGGCTTAGGGAAAAAATTACATATCCCATATTTATGTATTGTTTGACACTAGGGAATATCTGGTTGAAACAAAAACAAAAGACACAAGAGATGTCTCAATGGGTCAAGGCTCCTATTGGAATAATCTGTCTTTAAACTGTGAAGATGTGTCTGTTTAACTTTACCTGTCTAAGACACCTTCTGATTGGTTTAATAAAGAGCTCATTGGCCAAAAGCTAGGTGTAGTGAGATATTCACCCCACACACACACCACACACACCTGTAGCACTGACTATGCCCATTTGGGCATGTTACAGGTGCTGACATGACCTGTTAAAAGGATTGAATTGGGACTGGGAAGCCCCTTCTTCTGGTTGCAGAGAGCATCTGGGTGGCAGGGTCTGCATGATTGGAGCTGGAGCCCCTGACCGTCATTTGTTTCCTGTGTAAGTTATTTTCTCCTAATAAAGTCCACTTCATTTTGTTGGTCAAGCATTCTGATTTCCACATACAACAGCTAGGCAGGAGAGAATTGGCAGGACTTCTTGGCAGAGAGAGGAACTCTGGGAAAGAATCTGAGGAGGGAGACTCACCAGCCAGATGCATAGCAATTCAGAAGTATAGTACTGAGAAGAGATAACAAACCATGAGCTAGAAGGTAGATTAATATAAGCAGGTTAATTTAAGTTTCAAGAGCTGGTTGGAAACAAGCTAAGGCTGAGCTATCATAATTAATTAGAAGCCTTTGTGTCATTATTCAGGATTGACAGTCCAAAGAAAGGCTAGTTATAGGTACCTGCTGTCAAGCCTGAGGGTCTGAGTTTGATTCCTGGGATCTCAAGACAAAGAGAAAAAGGCCATCTACAGATGTCCTATGACCTCTCCCATGTGTGGTGGCATGTGCATATGCCCATATACATGTGTACACACATACTTAAATATATTTTTAAAAAGCACAAATACAAGTATGCATTATGACAAGAACCAGGCATTCTAAAGTGTGGAGGTGACAAATGCCGGCTTAAGCCACTTATGTGTGGCTAACCAATGGTGCTTTTCTATTGATTTTATATTACCAATGTTCTTCACAATGCAATGCATATTTTTGTGGAGAACTGATCTGTCAAATGTAGAGATGACATCTTTAACTGAAGAGGAACAAATTGATATATATCTAGCACTGGTATTGATGGACAATGTACAAAGTCTGCAAGTTGCCTTTCTGTCCCATTCCCAGTGAAATGTCCAGACAGAAACTTGGGCTGAACCATCCTCAGAATTTCACATATTCTGCCTCCCAGCCAGTAGACTCTGACCCCTATACATTGGCCACATTGGCTGGCCTCCTAGGCTCTCCTTTGAAATCTGGGTTGAGACTTCCATATCCCCACAATTTTTATGTTCTTCATCTTTGCACCTGCCCATATCCTGTGAATACCAGAGAAATCTGAAACCAGCTCAGGTAGTAGCCAAAGAATTTGGACATGGTAGGTATCAGTGACCCCTGAATGCATGGATGCTAGAATTCTTCCCTAAATATTCTGGTACAATTGAGGTACCCTAGGTCTCTTTTCTACAAGTGATTTATTTCAGATGAGTTAGTCTTCATACCCTTTGCCTCATCATCTGTGGAGTTTGTCAATTTTCACAGGGGTACTCCAACATTTTCTCTGTCATCCTAACAACAGCCTCATCCCTGCACTCCTCAGTGGGCAGTCCTGAGCCCCAGCCCTGAGCACAGGGTCAGAGCTCTAGGTGAATCTGTGGGTACTGTGTGGCCAGCCCCTCTAACAGGAGATGCAGCAGGGCTTAGAGATGCCCAGGATCTCCTGTGGTTCATCTATTCTCTTTTGTTCTTAGGACCACTTACTAAGATACTAAGTTGGTTCCTATGACCTGAAACAATCCTTCCATTTTTCAATGTTTTATAGCTTTGCTAAAGGGAGAACTCAAGATGAATTAGAGTGCTTTTTGCCATTTTAACAGAACTTTGTAGTGTCAAAATCAAGTCACCTAGAAGCTCCCACATGCACTCAAATTTATTTAACAAATTATAATTTAGTCAGTGCCTCAGAATAAGCAGTTATAAATGACATACTCCCCAGCTCATTTTTCATCTCGGCATACTGAATTAATGCATCTCCTATTGCTCTAGGCTAGTGCATTTTTTTGGGTAGCCCTCTTGTGTGGTTTCATCACAGCCCTGGTTTAATCTGCTGCAAGGCAAGTGCTATTTTTACAGAGGATAAGGTTAGGAAGGGATACAGAGGTAGATTGCTGAATGATGGTCACTTGGAGCAGGGGTGGGAAAGACAGTCAAAGGTGGAAAGTCTCAATGGGACAGCAGGGACAGGGCATCTCCTTTATCCATGAGACAATCCCACTGCAGAGAGAATATAGCAAGGAAGACAGTATGCTGCTTTCATCAGTTATTTGGTCAGTGAAACTTGGCTGAATTGATCTAACAGTGCTGTCATTAACATTATCTGTTAATTTTAGTTGTATTTACTCTAATGAACATGTCCTGAGTAAGACATCAGCATTCTTAGCTTTGACCTGAGCACTGACATTGTCAGAGATAAAATGTGTAATTATGTCAGTTACTCTTGTGCTGACACCTCTCTCTGCCACACTCAATCCTCATGATTTTGACCTAACAATATTTTTTGCTATTATTCTGTCATTACCCAGAAATACTAAAATTAGCCAGGGATCTGTTTCCTCTTCCCTTCTCCTTAGCAGCTAACTCGAAGTCTGCTCCCTTACTTCTTCTATTTGTGTGTGTGTGTGTGTGTGTGTGTGTGTGTGTGTGTGTGTGCGCGCGCGCGCGCGCATGCGTGCGCACGCATGTGTTCGCATATCACAGTGAGCAGCAAGAGCAGCAGGTGACATACCTTGCAGCCACCCTGCTGTCCTGCTGTAGTGTAATAAATAAACCACATTACAACAGCAAACCACACAGAAAATCCATTTCACTTCTCATGGACTTCCTGAGTCCTACTCTGTGCAAAAGAGTGCCTACCTACTTCCAAGGTCCTGAAATGGCTGAGGGGACTGAAGCGACAGCACAGAATTTACTCAGATGGCACCAGCCGAGCAAGAAGAAGAGTAATTCCATCCATCCATAAAGCCATCAGACTCAAGCATCCAAGGGTTTCAAGAATTACCCAATAGCACCAAGAACAATTATTTATATTTTTAATGCTATATAAGACCTACATAGATCAAGCTGGGGCGAGGGTATAGATATAAAGTTAGAGTCAGGTGGCCTCTTGAGACTCCACCTCTTTCCTGAGTTTAGCAGCTGGTAATGACTAGAGGCAGGAGAGTCAGTTTTCTTCATGGACGTAGAGCTCCGGAGGATAACCCTTCATCTAAGCCCATGTAGAGATCACCAATTGGATTCAATAGGTTAAAGGAAGAGAAGAGGAGTCTGGGAAGGATTGAAGGGATTTAGAGGAGGATGTGATCAAAATATATCATCTACATTCTCAAAGAGGGAATTCACAAACTGCTGTTAAAAGGGAAATATCACAGGTTAGCAGCAGCCACAACTGCATCAACAGGGTAAGCAGATTTTAAGTTCATTTTGGTTCTATTTTCTTATTGTCTTGTTGTAGATTGTTTTTATGTCAACTAAAATCTACTTCTTGACAGTTTTGTGCATGCATATAACATCCTAGCTGTGCTTAGCTCTACTCTCTGGGTTTGTTCTCCTACTCTTATCAACCCTCTTTCTTTCCCGCAGAGCCCTTTCCCACATTCATGCCTTTTTGTTTTGATTTTACAAACCAGTTAATTTAACCAGGGATGTTTGTGTGACCATGGGTTTTGAAGCATCTATGGAGCCTGGTGGGCTACACCTGAAGACAATGACTCTTCCTCTATCAAAACATAGCATCGGCCAATGATTCAAGGGGAGGAGAAAAGTCCCCTGAGCCCCTCATCACCCATGCCTGCTGTTAACAAGGCCAGTCTTGTTCATGATTACAACAGTTGTGGCACTAGAAACCATAGTGTTCTGTTGGTGGCTTATTTAAATAAATAGTTTTCAACATTCCACTATTGTAAGGCAGGGGTTGTCAACCTGCTGGTCTTGACCTCTTTGGAGTGTCAGTCAAATGACCCTTTCACAGGGATCATATATCAGATATCCTGAATATCTGATATTTACATCACCATGCATAGCAGTGAAAATTACAGTTATGAAGTAGCAATGTAAATAATTTATGGTTGGGAGTCACTACAACATGAGGAACTGTATTAAAGGGTTGCAGCATTAGGAAGGTTGAGAACCACTGTTATGAGGGAATGAATCTGTAAAGTCAAT
The DNA here is from genome assembly GCF_943737965.1 of Phodopus roborovskii. Classification (NCBI taxonomy): domain Eukaryota; kingdom Metazoa; phylum Chordata; class Mammalia; order Rodentia; family Cricetidae; genus Phodopus; species Phodopus roborovskii. The sequence continues at coordinate 14,420,797 of NW_026126409.1, read as the reverse complement.
AATTAGCTAAACAGTATCATGTTAGTGACCAAAATTTTATCTCTTTTAAGTGTGTCTGAGTTCTTCACTTGGCGTTATAAATGAATTTTTGAGACTATTTCAATAACTCGTTCCAGTTGTGAAAATACAAATAATTCTTTGTTTGGAAACATCACATTGGATTTCCTATAAAACTTTATTTATTCTTTTTGTGGCAGGAAAGCATAAGTTTGACACTGTTAAATGATTGGGTTATGAGGATGAATATGCAATATATTTTAGTGACAAGTTTATATACAGTTCACATGAATTCGAAAGGCATGTGTGCAGCAAAACGGCATTTCATAATCACTCCTCCCAGATAAACACTTAACTGCCACTTGTCCTCTTTTCATCAAAGTCTATTTCTGACTTTGTAGTGTAGAATCCCTAACCAACTAAGCTCCCAAAATGGGGATGGTTTGGCATTTTGCATTTACAATGGGCAAATATACCTGAGAACAATAGAAGCAAAATTGAAATGAGAACAATCAACACAAAACCAAGAAATCAATATCACATCTGAACCCAAAATTGCACATCCATTTCATCTTACAAATGCCCTTCTCTGCTCAGCTTCAAAGGGCGATGAGCATGGTGTGGGCGATTTTGAGAACACTGGTATTAGCTGGATGGCTACTTTAAATATATATTTATATTTTTACCACAAAAGATTATTTGGAGAAATTCTTTGCTTCAAATAATTATTTTCACATGGTAGAATTTATCTTTTTGATTTGTATGTGTAAATCTGTTCCCTATTTAAAATGCCAAAGAGGGAAATTAGATGAGGTTTATGAGGGTTACAAAAAAGCTGGCTACATTTACATCCATCATAAACATATTTCATAAAAGTTGGAGCTGTTTTGTGTTCTGAGTAGCTCGTTGAATAATTGAGTTCTAAATCATCCTTTATCAAGACAGAGGACATCAACCAGGAAGCCAAGAAATGTGTTACATGTTTCATAATCCAAGCAAATAAGAACATCTGACTATAACCATTTGTGCCCACAAGTCTCCATGTTGCTTCAGGACAACACGGAGCCCTGCTGAGGGCTGAGGTGGCCCTGAAATAAGAGGACCAGACATGAGAATTCTGAACTCTAAGGAAAACCTAGGCACCCAAAACACCTGTTTGACAATTAGGCAAGCCCCATTTCCAGGTTTTTTTTTTTTTTTTTAAGGACACCCTATAATGCCTTCTTCAAAAACAGTACAGCCTGAAATAGTGAAATAGCACTGTGTTCTTCTACACTTCCAATATTTAGAAAGCTTAATCTGCATGGGGGGGGGGACAACAATTCCTCTGACTGTACCTATCAAAGGACTTAGACACCTTGCCTTTACTGCATCATTACTTCGTTGCCTTACAATATCATAAACAGTGGAATGGGTTATTTTCCTGTGCCCTCCACCACTGAAACAGCCCATGCAGGTTCTGCATCCTGCCAGCTAAACCTGCTAAAACACCAAAGGCATGAATGCTTGTCAGTTGATTCATAAATTGTGAAGTGTTTCAGAGCCTGGTCCTGTGCTGGAGGCTGCCCCTTCTAATATGTGTATATCAGGATATGTTTTAATCTCATTTTAACCTATTACCATTCACATCTCATATGATGCCTCTTCTTAAATTAGTGTTGCCATAAATAAAACAAAAAAGAATTACCAAATTTGAAACTAGTCTCAAAAATCTGTCTTGCCTACGTAGAAATGGAATTTATTTCCTGTGTGTGTGTGTGTGTGTGTGTGTGTGTATGTGTGTGTATATGTGTGTATACATATCAGTGAAAATTGTTAATACCCTTTCTACTTCATCCAATTTCCAGTATGATTCACATAAAAGCAAAACATGATTTTCCATCTATAGGAAATAATGAACACCCTAAGAAATTTTAATAAAAAGTATTATTTTCTAGCATCATGTGATAATTGCCAAATTAACTGATAAAATAATCTTCTTCATTTTCTTTTAATATATTTTTGCAGCTGATACTTGTTGAGACTTGATGATTCATAAGTCAGACTAAACATCACAGGAATCACTTGACAGAAATTCAATTTGAGTTTAAAATAGTTCAAACTGGGCTTATATATTACCAGAACAGTAAAGATTATAAGTTAGGTCCCCAACTTCTTTGACCTTCAAAATGATGTATGCCATCATAGGAATTATAAGTATCAGTGTCTTCTGTAGGGAAAGCCTGCATCAATCAAAGAGTGGAATCAGTATTCAGATGGTCCCTTCTCCTGTACAGTATCGTGAGACCAACACATACCTGAGGAAATGATTTTAAGCATTGTGTGTGGCTAATGGCTCAGGGAGGACTGAGGTAAAGCAAGAAAGGGATGGAGGTCAAGGAAGTGAATGAGAGACAGAGAGAGAAAACGGCAAAGAAGCAACAGGAAAGGGAGAAAATGAGGGAGACAGAGAGGGAGTGGGGAAGAAACTGACTCCACCCATATTCAGGAAACAGTATCACCAGTCTAATAACTGCCTGTGGGCAGCATATGTATATCTCTCTGCCTCCAAGCCAGGCATCTCACAGCATCATCTGTGTATTGGTTTGTCTCTAAGACTCCAGCTTTCACTCCCTTAGATTCTCCGATGCTACCAACAAATCAGTAAGAACATGAACTATGTGTTCACTTTCTGATATCTATAATGCCCTCTTTCTCCTGGGTGCCTTATTATGCATGCTAACATCTGCTGCATGAATAGGCTCAGGCATTGAGCTCTCAGCCAGGACCCTGGCTTGAGGTTGCCACTGTGTGACACCAAAGGGGCATGCATATGACTCTTGGCTCACAGTGGTCTTCAGGTCACCTGTGTGGAAGTCACAGTACTGCACATGGGATTCCTAGGGCTATGCTGGACTGTGCTGAGACAAGAAAATGCCACTGTTACTCCAGAGCACCATCAGCAGGGTTAATGGGATGATATGAATAAAATTAAGATCAAAATCTGTTATCTGTGACATAATTATGACCTGATCTGCTTGTGTTCTTGTATCAAGTATTTTCGCCTCCCATGTGTTTGAGGTGGTGGGTGGGTGGGTGGGTGGGTGGGTGGTGGTGGTGTGGTGGTGGTGGTGGTGGTGGTGGTGGTGGTGGTGGTGGTGTGTGTGTGTGTGTATGTGTGTGTGTGTGTGTGTGTGTGCAGGAACATGTCTCTATTGGTGGTACATAATTACTCTAGAACTGGCCCAACCTCAAGGCATCTGCATCAGCAGGCGCAATGAGCTTCTATAAGTTTCAGGTAATGCCAAGCCCATCTTTCTTCAAATGGCATATCTTCAGTCATCGTTCCTAAATTTTTGGTAGTTCTCTCAGTCAATTTGATAATGTATAGAAAGTGAATGGATCTGTCCAGGCTTTCAAAGTCAATGATACAATACAGCGGTAGTGACTCCAGCCTAGGACATTTAGTCTCATCACACCGCCATGCAATGCATAACACTGTATTGTAATATATTCCTCACTCCTAATTACATTTTCTGGTTTTGGATTATCTGTTTAATATTCCTTTTTTAAATATCAGGTTTATATGCTCTTGTTATTTATTTTCTATCATTCTTTGTAATTTAAAATCGTCTCTATTTTCTACTGTTTCCCTTAGGATCCCTCTGGCAAAGTTGCTCTGATGTGCCTGAGCAGCAGGAATACTTCATGTATTTCACAACCCAGAGCCTTTTCTATCTATGCTTTGCTTTAGAATGTAGTATGCTGCCTTTCATTAAATTCCATGCAGTTTAAAACTTCTGCTTGCTTTCTGCTTTAACCTTTTTTTTAAAAGGACACTTAGAAGATTTTCTAATTTACAATGGCTAAAATATTCATTGAATTTTTATAATAAGCTAACTTAGATATCCCATTCCTTTATTCCCATCTGGCAACCCTGTTGCCTATTTTTACATAGCACCAGTCCCCCACCCCTTCCAAGTTGCTCAACTCTCAGAGAGCAGCACCTATAGACTGGAAGCTGCACCTATAATCCAGCAGAGGAGAAGCTGATGAAATGCCATCTCCTCACTTCAGTCTCCTTCCATTGAAAGAGGAGGTATCCACAGCTGCCCACAGAGGAGCCAGCCCTGCCTGGTTTCCCAAAGTCAATACTACAAGCAGGGTGTTTTTTATGGAATGGAATGGGAACTTGGCACCTTGATAAATTATCACATCTCACTGGACAACTCAGATTTTACTGTGCTAGATAATTTCCTGCAAAACCATGCTTCATGGGATACTATGCCCATATACTGCTATATTACCCTTTGTCCTCCCTCAAGACATGGATGCTCAAGGTCCTGGTGCCACCAAACATGTTGAGACACTGGGTTAGGTACTGATGATGCAGTTGTTATGTAAGATGGATTTTGACTCCATCCCCATTGACATCCTATTCTAATGGGACTCAACAGGCAAGGAGATAATAAAACAGGATTCATGTGATTGTACTAGTGTGTGTGGCATGCGTTTGTGTGTGAGAGAGAAAGAGAAAGAACATCATTATTTATATTTGGGCAAGTAGTAGGACTAATTTGCAATTTTAACCCTATAACCTGAATATCCTAATTTTCTGTCCCTGACTTCAGTATTTATCTAAGGAGTAATTTTCTGTCCTTATAAATGAGATGCACAGTTCTTGTGTTTGTAAAACAGGGTAGGGGTAACAACAAGGCCAATCAAATGTAGGTGCTTACCACACAGAATATGAAAATAAAAAGAAAGAAAATGGAAAACCCAAAGGACTTAAAAATCCAGGCTTTACCCAACAAGACTTACTCTTAGACTGAAAACAGATATGGAAAGCCAAACTCCAACTCCGATGCCCTCTGGAAGTTGCCAATGGGAGTGCCAGCCTACTGTGTATTTCACAAACCAGCCTCTGTTCAGTTATATGTGCTCTAAAGAGAAGAGCCCACATGCACTCCCAGAATACCATGCAAAGCTTACAGCACACTTCATTTTCCTATGGCAACACAAGTGAGATTCGCATTATTTTTTGTATTTTCCCCTAGATTCATTTCTTAAACAAGCAGTGTTTGTTGCTGTTATTGTATCTTGTCTACCTGAATAATAGCAGCAGCCCTTTCTTTAAATCAAGCCTGAGGAGCCAGCAAAGACAGTCTTCCCTTGCACTGGAAAGAACAGTGGTGACAGGTGCTGCTACCAGGATCAATTTCTTACAAAATGGCTTGAGCTTTCTGAAACTTTAAGTTGCACAATCTAAAAATCACTTTGAAAATCACTTCCAACAGCCCCTTTAGAACATCTTATCTCATTAAACTCCCCCACTGCTCCATTCCTGGGCTCGCAGCTCTCTCCTTCCATTTCTTGTGCTGCTACTAACTGAGGTCTTAGGACCCTCATCTCACTGAGCAATCAGCTCAAGTTGTTTTGTCAGAACTTTCTTTCCCCTTCTGCCTGGAGAATAATCCCCACACAACCAGAGGTCACTTTCGTCTGTCATTTACATACTGCCTTTGAAGAAAGATGAAAGTCAAAGCCCTGTGCACATTGGCCTTGCTGAGAACAGGGGACACACAGGAACAGAGCAGGCATCTGCTTGACAACCTCAGTGTCATGTGTCTGTGCACACCTTGATGCTGCTAAGTGTGGTGCTTCCCTACAATGTAATCTAGTCTATTGACCTCCCAGGTTTAGAAGTGCATAGCGTAGATGTGAGATTTTGCTGTAATCTAGGTGACACTAGCATGTGTTGATAATATTCCAGAGACATGTTCAGATGACATGTCTCTGGAGTATGATAAAAACAATGGAACCATAGCTTCAATTGCTTAAAAAAATACAGACATTGATGCTCAATTGTTGTAAGCACCAAACTGACCAAGAACAGCTTCCACATTGATAACTATTGCTAGTATAAATTTTATTTGTATTTCACATCAGCATTTGTGATAATGTATATACATATACTATATAATACCTGGTACCTTTCAAATGATCAAAAAATAAATAATGTTTTAGTTTGGCAATGTATCATATCTAAGCTAGGACCTTATGACATGAGACAATACGATTCCTGTTCAAAAGTAGAGACAATAGGTGCAGTGTTGCCATGGAGATAAGCAGATGCTGTAGAGGGAAGAAAGCTAGTGATCTGGTGTGCTCCCCCTCTTTCTCTGGGCCCTATCTCCTATCAGTGGGGAAGGGAAACAAGCAGAAGGACAAGGACTCCAAATCTCTCTCCATCTTTCCATGATCCTATTTTCAATCTTTCATTTGCTGTCACATGTTCTGAGGCCATGTAAAGAATTGTCAAGGAAAAGCTTTCCTTTGTTTTTCTACATTTTTTTAAATTTATTTATTTATTTATTTATTATTTTACATATCAATCCCAGTTCCCTCTGCCTCCTTTTCTCCCGTCCCCCTCCCCTCCTCTATTCCCTTCTCTCCTCCCTCACATGTGCCCCAGTCACCCTCCCCTCCCACTCCACATGTAGGGTGATACCGTCCAGGAGGGATCATCTAAATCTGTCAAGTCACTTGAAGTAGGGACTAGGACTTCTCTCCTGTCTCTAGGTTAAGGGAGTATCCCTCCATGGAGGATGTGCCCACAAGGTCCTTTTTATGCACCAGGAATACATCCTGGTTCCACTGTCTGAGGTCCCTTAGACTGCTCAGGCCTTCTAGCTGAGACCCATGTTCAGGGGGTCTGAGTCAGTTCAATGCTGTATTCCCAGCTATCAGTCTGGGGGCCTGTTAGCTCTTCCTTGTTCAGGTCAACTGTCTCTATGTGTTTCTGCAGTCTTGTTCTCTCTCTCTCTCTGCATCTGGATTGTACTTCGACTCACTGTTTAGTTGTGGGTGTTTGCATCTGTTTCCAACAGGAATTACATGACAGCTCCATGATGGTGGATAAGTTAGTTGTTGATCTCATTATCAGGGAAGGGCATTTATGGTAGCCTTTCTACTGTTGCTCAAATTGTTAGTTGGAGTCAGTCTTGTAGGTCTCTAGACATTTCTTTAGGTTTAGTTTTCTCCTCAAACCAATAATGGCTCCCTCTTTTATGTTCTCTCTGTCTCTCTCTCTCTCCCTCTTTTCTGTCTTCTATTCCTCCCCTGACTCAATCTTCCTAGTCCCACATGCTTTTCTCTCCTCTTTCTCTTATCTCTCAAACCTCCCCAGCCCCCGGTAAAGTGACCAGAGGTCAGTACAATCAAAGCTTCTAATTTTTTCCAAAACAAACATAGCTCTACCAGGGGATAGTCATGGCAGTGAGCACTGTGTCTGGTTCAAGTAAGGGAGTTGTCTATATAGTCTAGCCAAGTAACCAAAACCTGGCCTGGAGCATCAGCCAATGTCCTCTGTGACATCAATAACTCAAGAAGCACTATGGGTAGAGGTGGGAAATCTCATTAGAGAACATATATGAAAGGAAAAAAACAAGTAGCTACCTCCCAGATTTTCAGTCCTTGCTGCACCAGACTGTTTAAAGTTGCCATCCTCAACAGATGGCCAAAACCATTAAAGGAAAGGCTGCTTGAGAATGGAGTGACATCAAATCTGGCTGATGAGTTCCTCATTGCAGCCAGAAAGTGCTAGATTTGGGAAGTGACCTTAGCCAAGCCATCCTATGGGAACTCAAGACTCTGTGAGCCTCCTGCACAGGCCCAGACTCTCTCCAGGATTCCCCACACTTTCCGGGTTAGACCCGGACTGCTGGGGCATCCAGTCTCACAGGCTGAGCAGCTACTATACTCCCAGCCTCTCAGCATAGAGACAGACTTCATTGGTCTACTCAGACCCCATTTTGCAAACAGGATCTATTGATCCCCTTTTGTGATATCTAACCATTGTGTCAATATGGTTCCTCTTAAAAACCCTTCCTAATATAAATACTCTTTTGTTGTTGTTGTTGTTGAATGTGCAGAATACATTCAGGGTGCAACTGGATCAAGAACATTTTCTATACCCCAATGTTGCATTGATATTAAATTAATTACATTTTGACATAATGTTGGACTTACGAGGGTAGATAGAAAACACATGCTGCGGTATGTGAGGATGAAATGCCATCGCCTCTACTCTAGTTTGCTTTCTGTTGCTACGAAAAACACCATGACTTGAAAGAGGAAAGGGATTATTTGGCTTCTAGGTTTTAGTCCATCATGGATGGCAGGAGCTTGACATAGAAACCACAAAGGAACACTGATCAGTATCGGCTTGCTCCCAGACTCAAGTTCAATTAGCTTCCTTATACAGCCCAGGCCCACCTTCTTGGGAATGGTATTGTCAAATTGGGTTGGGCCCTCCACTAATTAGCAATCAAGAAAAACCCTCAGTGACAAGTTCACAGGTCAGTTTGCTTCAGGAAATCCCCCAACTGATACTCTGGGATAATTCTGGGTTGTGTCAATTAGATAACTGAAGCTTACTGGGAGGATATTTGAACATGTTTTCCTACAATGACGCAAGAGCCACAAGTGGTTAACATGGACATCAGGTAAGGACGTGAGATCCATTGTACCATTTTTGCAGTAATGGAGTAAGTTAAATTCTAAGAAATAAAATCATAGAAAGAGTAATAAGCAGTAATTGTTGCCGTGTGTGTGTGTGTGTGTGTGTGTGTGTGTGTGTGTTTTCATATGTGTGTGCAGGTAGGTAAGTGTATATGTGAAGACTAGAAGTCAATATATTCCTCAATGACCATCCACTGTACTTTTTGAGACAAGGTCTCTCAATGACCCTAGAATTCACTTTTTAGCTAGACTGTCATGCCAGCAAGCCCCAGGGATCATCTTGTCCCCAGTTCTCTGCATCTGGGATTACAGGTGTGTACCATCATGCTCACCTTTCATTTATGTAAATCATAACTGTCATCCAGTATTGAAAGTTAAGGAAGGAAATTTCGAGAAGGGTATATTATCTTTTGCATGCTATTGTACTCATATTAATTAATTCACAAATTAACAGAACATTTGAGAATGCTTTTGTTAAGGCACTGTTTTTCAAAAAAAAAAGTAGATATTACTTACTGCTTTGGTGTTTTTGTTTTTCTAAGGTCTAGCTTGACTGATAGCACCCACATCTCCCTGAGTGTCTGGTCATCCAGTGAATCTTTGAGACTCTCTGCTGAATACACACAAACTAGAAAGAAAACAAGACAGATGTGCCTTAGTTTTATTATGAAGATGTTTCTGACTTCACCCTCCTCAAATGGCTGCGGAGAGACACAAGTAGTTTAAAGCTGTGAGAAAATGGGCTGTTACTTAATTTAAAATAAAATAAATTAAATCTTTAGGTGTGTTTCCATGGATAGCTGATCCTTGTGCCAACTAACCATTTAAAACATCATGGGACAATTCAGCTTTATTGTGTTTTCTCTGTCCTTATAGGAATTTAAGCAATGAAGTTAAGAAAGATGTCATAAAATGTGTTACTTGCAGTTTAGATGCTATTGATTGTTACACTGCAATAGCTCCTGGCTTGCTTACCTCAGAGGGCAATGCTCAGAAAACTTCAAGGTGAGCATTTTGAGAATTAGCATTGGAAAACTGTCTGCCAGTAGGAGGAATTGACTTCATTAGGAGATACAATAATGACACAAAGCAATAGAAGTTGTTTTGTAAGGGCATGGTAGTCATTATTAATGGGAGACACAGACTACACCCAGGAACATTGCTATTCCCTTTACCCATTCTTTTCATAAAAATGAAACTAAGTTTTTCTTGGTATCATTATGTATTTCTAGAAAGAAATAACATGTCTTTATAAATGCATAGTGGGGTGGCATGGTAATGATAGAAGTGTTCAAAAGCAAAGAACATGATTGAAAACATAAAATACTTATAAATCATATTGAACTTCTGTTTTCCTTCTTTTAAGTCCCATAGCTTATTAGAAAGAAGGAAAGGTGGCTCTACAGTCAGGGTGGAGTCTGATTCCTTGGCAGTCCCTGCCTGTTTCTGCTCAGTGGCAGGCCTGGGGAGGATACTTCTTCAGTGCTAAAGAGAAAGCAGTGTTCCCAAGTCAGTCTGGAGCTCATGGCATGAACTATCAGCACCAGGTTACACAAAGCAACGTCCAGCTAGTGTTATACCATTTTTGTTTGGCATCTCCACCTTGAAGTAGACGTTCCATTGTCAGATGTTGCTTTCAGAACACAACATTCTTACAATGTCCCTGGTGTTAGCCATGTCCTGTGAAATGAAACATTCCCTCCCAGAAAAGAAACGATTCTCCTAAGATGCATGAAAATGGAACCACTCAGAAATAACTTAATACCTCAGTATAAAACACAGCACAAATAAAATCCATTGTTTCAGACTCCCAAACATCTCTTGATGATTTTGTCTTTGAATGATTAGTCAAGCAACTATTTTTGGATGGAACTTTTGACCCAGCTGCCATAGGCAGGAAGGGCTAGGAGTGAAAGCATCCAGGGGACTGAAGTATCCAGAGGAGTGGATTTTGGTGACTCCAGCCTAAGGTTGGGTTTGGAGTGGCTTGACTTAGTGACAACAAGTGCTAACAGCTCAGCCACTGTATATCTATCACCCAGATTAGAGCTACCAGGTTAAAACATGAGCCCATCGTACCTGCAAACAATCTTTCCTTCTTTCTCAAGTTTGATATGGTTATCTTGAAAGAACATACTCTAGGGATGGTCAAATACCTCTGCCCAATCTACAGTTTCACTGGAAATTCCAAGTCTGAATTGTCTGGGCTACACACTGGAGAGTAAAGGCTTCTGCTAAGGGCTCTCAGCATAGATCATTGAACAGCCCCAGCGCTGTGGACCTTCTAGATCAGCCTTGGCACTGTATTCAGCTCAGGAGCACTGGTACAGACTATTCAGATTATGGATGTTGGCCATCATCCTGAAGACATGAGAGGATGCAAATGTTGAGGAGGTGAACACAAAATTGGCTAAAAGGTAGTAAGTCTAGTATGAATAGACACAAGCCTGAAGTGAGAATGCTTTGTCATACTGGCATATTGATCAGTTTTTTTTTAATTTACCCAGTGAGTAATGTTTGACTCAAAGTGTTGTAGAGTCCAAATGACAGAGATATGCATATAGCACCTGATACCCCCTGGGTCACCCAGAGAAGCCATGTTGCCTCACCAAGTCACTAGAGTTTAATTCCAAGGATGACCCTGTTTGTTTTTCACAAGACTTATCTCAGCCACAAAAGTCTAGAGAACACACTTTGATTGTGACAGAATGACTTTTCTCCCTCCTCAGCATCTTTACAGAATGTTACTAGAGAGTGGTTAAAGGTGAGCTTCCAAGACCCTGCTAAACTCATAGCCTCATGCCCTGAGAAAGGAGCTTCAGAATATTGTCATAGTATTTAATGTCTTTTAGAATGGAAGCTCACTGTTGTACATTTACATTTGTCATGTGATTTTAAATCAATGAGTCAAATAGTGCTGGCAACTGTTATGATCGTTAATAAAAGCGAAGGAAACCAGGGTCACAAGACGATGCACGGTCATTATTCTTCACAATCATGAAGACCAGACAAAGAAATCCATCACTGATCTAAACTTATTTGGAAATTTCTTCAGAAGGGAAATAATTTTTAACCATCCTAGCTGAGGAATAGCTATGTATCTGTGACATGAACATAGGACAAGGTAATAATAAATTGTGGAAAGAAGATGCTACATGTGCTTAGACACAGCTGTGGGAGTTCATCATTGTGTAACATTTAAACACTCGCAATTTTGAATTATTCACTTGCTTTAAACCCCATTATAGTTGTGGCTGGGAAATAGATTGCCACTCTGTAGTATTTGACATTAACCATGCATTTCAGTGAGGCTTAACCGATCTAGACGACTGATGATTAGTACTTAATATTCCATCCCCTATTAGCTGTTATGAGGAGTGTTTGCAGAATTAGAAAATAAGAAATCCAAACCATGAGTTCCTCTCAGCATAGCCGGCCAGCAGCTCAGTAGAGACTGAGAGGGCAGCAGCGAGGCAGGCACACGCTCAGAAGTCTGAAGTGTGCTTCAATAACCTGCTGAACTCCAGTAGGAAGAAGGGGAACTTGAGCTGTAAAATCACTTAATTGACTCCAGTGGGAATGGATTGAGAAAGGTGTTGTGGAAGGGCAAGCCTAGAGGGGCTGAAAGAAAGGTCTTTGAAGAAAGCTGGTTTGGTGCAATGCTCTGTACAACACCCACGAATCTGGCAACTGCATGGTTTAAAGTCTTCTCAGGGCTAAAATGGGTTAGTTTTCTCACTGCAGGCCACACATGAAGCATGCAGACTGAGTTCAAAGTCAGAGAGTCTCTGAAAACACACTGAAAGATGTTCTGAGCTAGAGGAACTTGCTAAGCCTGAGCTAGCTATGCAGTCACAGCTCTGGGACTGACCTGGTTCCCACTGCCACCATGAATATACAGCTCAGCACACTAGGCTTGCTGTGCCTTTCCCAATGGCTGGTTATCCCTACCACACTGTTAAATCAATAGTGGACAGCCTATATTTTCAAAAAGAAGAAGTACACGGAGTACAGGAATGTCAAGTGTCTGTACTAATACCAGTTAAGATGGTCTTCAGGGCACGCAGCACAGCCATAATGATAAAAAGGCCAAATTACCCCAAGGCCATAGCTGAGTGATAAATACACATGCACTGTTTGCAGCTTTAGAGCACGTGAGTCAACATCGAGGAACCTGAAGAGGCTAATTCAGTATCACAATCCGAGATTTTAATATGACGACTGCTAGCAGTGGGAGCAAAATGAGAGACGCTTTGAACAAACTATCAAACAGCTAATCCAGCTACATAAATATAAATGCCTTTATTTAGGAAACATGAAGGCATGTTCCTTCCAGGGTCGCATGGCTATAGACAAAGATGGACCTCATGCTGGGCCCATAACTCTGGCAGTCAGGAGCATGGGAATTGGTTGGGCTCCCATAGAAACAGACATCAAGGAGACCCTCAGATGCATGGATGAAGGACTGACTGTATTGGACTGACTGTATTGGAAAACAGCCTTGCAGTTAAGAATAAATCCACAGAGGAAATTGGAAAGGATCTTGAACTTAATGAAAATAATAAGATGACATTACCAAAACATGTGGGATTACCAAGCACAGTCAGCCAGTCTGAAACCATGATGTCCTCGAGCTCTGAGAACATCATGACCCCGAATTCCGAGGTCATTGTGTCCCTGAAATCTGAGATCATATGAGCAAGATATTGTCCTGAAACAAACAAGGGATCAGGGAAGAAACTCAAATATGTCTCTGTACTTTAAGATCTGCCACTGTTTTTCCCAATGTAAAATCATTCTCCCCTGCTCACAGTGGGGATGTGGGGGGGGGCTCAGATGACATGGAAGATCTACTCACTAGGAAGAAGTGTGTACCTTTAAAATATTCAGATCACACTAGCTTTCCTATGCTGGTGTAGAACTGTCTGGTTTGAAGGGCAGAACCTGCCCACATGTAATTATTGAGCAGGTGTGCTGGGAGCCAAATTTGTAATTGTATTTAATTGTAAATAAATGTTATAACCTATATCTGATTCCAGTATGCTATAACTTCAGAGCAAGGCTGAGCAACCAGTTTGTAAATTTACTTTACAACTACAAATTTCCCCAAATCTAAATCAAATAAAATATTTATGGAGGGAAAATTAGCATCAGGGAGTGTCCCCATAAGTGTAAGTACACCTGGCATTTCCTATACTTGGACCTGAATAAAGAATGCAAAATATGCATCAAAAATTAATGTTGATTTCATGTGGAAGCCCTAATGTCTCAGACACACTGGGTAAAGTATAAAATACTGTTAAGATTTACTCTACCTGTTCGTCTTGAATTTTTCAGTATGGCTAGAAGGGAGTTGAATGCCATGTACATGCATAAAGCTTGCCCTGATTAGTACTAGGAGTAGAGTGTTAAAACTGGATTCTCTCTGGCCCTGCCTTTTAAAATCAGTTGGCAAGCTCACAATCAAGATTTAAAGCTTTAATCCTTTCTTTGGGGTGCTAAAACACATAAACTAATATGGCAATGCAGAGCCTCTACCCAGTGAGTGGTCAAAGGCACCAATGCCAGACCCCCTCTTTACTAACAGGGAAACATTATTGCTGTGACAAGACAAAAGCCCACACAAAGCTGACAGACACAGACAAGTGTGCCTGCTCTGTGCTCAGCTTACAAGTTGAGACTTGCCACAGCACATCCTTTCCTGGCATTGTAACTTGGCACAACTTGAGCTGGGACAGTCACCTTACATCTTTAGCTGTCACACAGAAGGGAAGGCAGAATGCTGACTCTGCTCTCTTCTTTTTGTCTGGGGATCCTCACCCAAAGTCTGTCCAAAGTGGCTGCTCAAAAATTATTTGTTGGCCCTGCTGTGCCCCCTGCTTGAGGTGAGTGTTTGGCCAGCTTGGGTCCAACACCCCCATCCTCTCCTTGGAACTTCCTGGGTTGGTTCTGCTCATAGTGGACCTGCCCCACCACACAGGACCATCCAGAACCCACAGCAGACTGAAAACTAGTTGCACACCCATGCCAGACCCTAACATGCCTATCAAGATGGAGTGCCCTGGGGGTGGCTTGCTCCTGACTCACAGCTGCCACCTGCCCACACTCCTGCCACTTTAGGCTAATTCCAGACAATGGGCCCTTCCCTCTTCTTCCAGAAATCCTTGCCCAACTTCAGAGGATCATTTGCATGTTCCGATTATATACATATGTAAGCACTGATAAGCTCAGAGTACTTTATTTTCAGTGTATATTTATTTGGCTTATTATTGTATGTTTTGGTTGGGAATTCCATAGATGAGTATAAAGTGCTCAGGGCAGGGGCAGCTCTACTTCTCCCCACTTCAGCTCTTCCAGTAGCCTCTCATCATTTTTCCCTTCCCAACTCCATATCCTCTCTTTTAAACCCACTGAATTAAGTACCATACATATATGCCTGAGTGCAGAGCTATACACTGGAAATTGAGCATCCCATCAGAGGCTGTACCCCTAAGAGAAACAGACTTTCCCTTTCCCAACATCCATCAATTTCCAGTAGCTCCCTCCTCACCTAGGGATAGGATTTTGTAAGCCCCTCCCCAATCCATACTGGCTTGATCTTGTGTGCATCTTGTGCACGTGGTCCCAGTCACTCAGCTGGGTAGGTCATAGGCCCTAGGGGGAAACCTATTACTATTACTCTGCTAAATGAACAAAATAATAAACGTTTCCCAGAATTATCTTTATACAGTAGATTAGTGAATCTCTCAACCCTCTTCAGGGAAGCTCCTTTTTGCAATAGATGAAGATTAACACAGGGACCCAGAACAGGTCAATGCACATAGGGTGGCACACTACGTAGTGCTCAGCCACAAAAGGGTCATTGATATTATTGTCACCCCTCCTTTTGGAACTCAGGAATCGTTGTGGTAGAAGGGCAGAAAATGATGCTAACCAGAGGTGATGGTAGACTGGGATAAAACAGTGCTTTCTGGATATCACAACACGGTTGTACTCAAGGAGTGGTGTTTATCCTCATGTAAAAATATTTAAATATTATAGTGAGGGGATGCAATTCTAATATAAGAATATTTCTATTTTTTAGAACTTGCTTTGGAGATCCAGGAGTACAAATACTAAATGAATCAGAAGAAATAGACACACACCTAGAGGTTTGAAGGGAAGTGTTTCATTCCATACTCCTTATTGAATACCATCTAGATGGCCTTCATCCCTCACTATTGTGCAAATCCACACACAGGTCATTCAGGCTTCACTGGAACAGGCTTCTTGTGGATGCTTACATTGTGAGAACTTTTCTTTTCCTTAAACCATTAGAGGTAGGGTTATTTCATAGTGATATGCTCTTCTAAGCAAGTAACCTTCCTGTCTCATTAGAAGTGCTTAGGGCTGCCAAATAATATTGCTGGAAAGTGTGTAGATTAAAAGTTCTGACCAGGAAGGCAGCAGGACAACATACCTTCTGTGGCGCATGGATGATGGTTGTTCCCTTCTTACAAGTTCCTGGCCCCACGTATTGTATATTCCACAGCAGGGGCTCACATGTCATGCTTGCCATTGCTCTGGCTCATCTTGCTGTGTGCACTTGCACACCTGAGTCTAATGTTCTCTTTTAATAAAGATGTTAGTCGTGTCAGAGCAGCACTCTCCTACTAATGTGATTTGATTGCCTACACAAATTTCTTCAGTACTAGTCAGTTTCTGAAACGTTAGGCACAGGGCTTCAGTCTACCTTTGTCAGGGCTGCAATCCATCTCAGGAAGTGAAAGACTCTTAATTCTGCAGCATGTTAACTGGGATACCATTTCATTAAGCATTTTCAGAAGCTAAACATTAACTTCCTGTGTTTGCTTTATAATTGTGTTAGTATGCTTTCTAATTTCTAAATTTGTTATATGGACAGAAGGAAGTGTAACCTTTTTCTTAACTTAGGTTTAAAAACAGAAGCCTCACACTGCCAATTGCTTTAAATTTGCCCTTGTTTTATTTTAGTACAAAATATTTAACCAATCTCTTTTCTTCACTAAGATGCTAAATTTGCTTTTAATTCATGACATGCAATTATCATATTACCAAAGTTAAATTTGACAGCTTGGGCAAAGATTCATAATTAAATAAGAAAAAGCTCACCCAAGTATTTTGTATTTTACACATTCCATTAATTAAAAGCATATCCTGTTCTATTCTATTTTGCTTGTCTGCATCAGAGCCACCTAGATGCCTGTGCAGACATCCCCACAAGGGCTGGATTTCAAAAGTTATTATCTTAAACTGATAGTTGAAAGGACTTGCTACACCAGCATCTTCCTTCTTGTCTACATTTAATCCTCTCTCTGTTCTGATTATCCAATTTATGTACTTCACAAAACTATAATTATACCTTCAAGGCTATACAAGCTTATTTTATATGCTTTGATTAAACTGAAATTCTAAATAATAATAGTAATAAATTCCTAGGGCAAATGTTGGCAAAAGAGGGCTTCTCTTCCGGACACCTGCCTGGCACCCAGGTGTGGAGTGAGAGCTCTTGGAAGAACCCCACAAGTGTCAATGATGGGAGAGGCTCAGCACAGGTTGCCTGGCAACGCTGATTCAGGACCACAGGAGAGAACCTTTATTTCTAAACCAGCTCAGGGATCACACTATTCTAGGGAGAAGAGGAAAGTCCTATTTTAGATAACTGTTTTAAATGGAAAATATATACATTTTTTTTCCTTTTAATTTAGTTCTCTGACAATTTCTTACATGTGTATACTACATTGCGATTTCTCTCCTCTCCCTATCTCCTTCCCATCCCTGTCATGATCATCCTCCCTCGATCCCTTTTCTATATTCGTGACTTTTGGTTTTGTTTGGTGATATTTAGTCTAACCAGGGCCATCTACGTGATCACTTGGGTTGAGTGGGATTAGCAGTGTTTACACACCTGAAGACAAAGGCTCCCCATCTCCCCCCGAATGTGTCAATAGTCAACAGTCCATCAGTAAGCCCACATGACCTCTCCCCCAGCCTTGCCTTGTTATATCAAATAGACATTTGCACACCTTCTGAATTGTAGTAAATAAACACATGGGAACCCCTGGATGTGATTAACCATGGACGTATTTTTAAATATTTATATTGTACAGCCTTGGTACAATGTGATGAGTTTTCTAATACTATTTTATTGGCATATAATTAATATTTTGACCATATTCACTTTCTAATACCTTCTCCCATCCATCCTAGACAAAAACAAAGTTCACCCCCTTTCTGCTTTCTTGGCTGCACATGAAAGAAAGTTTGTCTCTCTGGGTCTCGTGTAGTTCACTTAGCCTGATGATCCCTGTTGCATCACTTTCCTTCAAGTTTCACCCTTCTGTGATCTTGATGGCTGAAATAGCTTCCTCCCATCAGTCATGGATCTCATGCTGGATCCCTTGGCTAATTCTATGTCTTGCTTGGCTCTTGCAGCTACATAGATTTGAGATGATTTGACTCTTTCTGGTTTTATATTTTGGATCCTGTTCTTCCAGCTACTTCTCAGGACTCATTAGGCAGTCAGGGAGATGGCAAGACAGTCTGAAAGAGAAGTCATGGGAGCCCAATGCCCACACAGGCTGAATGGCATCTTGGTGTCTTTCAGCAGAGAGGCCTACTCAAGATAGCTTCACAATTACATTATTTCCCCTAACAGGCTGAAAATGCATATTCCAAAAAAAAAAAAAAATCTAGAAAAAATTAACTTTACAATTCTTTGTGATTTAAACTTTGCACTTTTGTGAAATTATACAATGCATTCTATGTCTGAAGGGAAATCATATTGAAAGCAAGCATTGTTTTCTATCTCCTATCTTCTCTGAGATCATTTACTGGGGAGGCCCCACCACAGTGAGGCCTTCTGTCTTCTTGAAATGATGGTGGAGGTTTTAAAGACAGATGGGCCTGTTGTAGGCATCTGATCCCTATACCGTCTTGTTTGTTTGTTTGTTTGTTTGTTTATTTATTTATTTATTTAAGTTAGCATATAAAGTTATAGGTTTTCTTATGGTGTTTCATACATGGTTTTGGTGGGTCCTTCCATTCACTCCCCATCTTGCACCTAGCATCTCTCTTCCCCTCTCCATCTCAGCTTAAACCCTTCCATTCCCACTGCCCCCTTCCATTTCCATATCACGTGTACTCTATACCTCCTACAACCTCCTCTCTCCAGTCCTCCTTTTTGTCCCCTCAAGGGCCACTTTCTATCTAGTTTTGTGACTTCTACACATGCTCATCTGACATAAATATGAATCTATAAAAATAGAATAAAATCCATATATAAAAGAGAACATGTACTATTTTTCTTTCTGGTACTGGACATCTAGGCTATCCTTGCTATCATGAATATGAAAAAGTAAAGCATATATTTTGCTTCCTCTTCTTTCAAATGTCACCTCTCAGGAACTCACTGGATAAAATATTTTCCATATGCATCTATTTCTCCGCAAAATTTGATAACTGCATTTTACTTTACAGTGAAATAAAATTCCATTGTATATAAGCACCATTTCCTTTATTTGCTCATCTGTCGATGGGCATCTAGACTTGTTCCTTTTCCTTGCTATCATTAGTAAGTCAGTGGTGAACATATGCAGGCATTATTCCCCCTACTGAACTGTCTGTCAAGGTCAGAGAAGTTTACTTTTCTTGGATAAAGACCGTCAGCTCAATCTAAGAGCAATTTGGGGTGATCCACGTGTAATCAACAGTGCTGCTGGGATCTCTTCCTTAAGACCAGTTTGCTCACTTTATGAGCATGGATGGCATGGGCTTCTCTGCTCCATAATGGGAGCTGAGACTTAGCATCTCTCCATACAGACTTGACATATAACTGCCAATAGGCTTCACATGCTGGCCAGATGCTCATTCAATGGTAAAGTTGTTCTATTTCTCTACTTTGGTGACCAGGTATCTGAACTGAAAAACTATTTTGTTGTTAACTATACTTCTCCAACAATTCTCACATACTTTGAGGAATGTGTACACTTCAAAAACACAATGAGCATATGTAAGTATTGACCCCATGTGTGCCCTGGCGTCCTTTGAAAGACTCAAAATCATTCTACTTTACTGGTAATTTCACTATTATTGCCTACTTCAGTAAAAGTTACTTCTCAAAAATGTTTCATAGTACTATTATAATTTCTTCTGCCTCTGCCACCCCATCCCTAAGATGCACCTGGAATTCTGAATAATTTATCAGAATATGAGAACGTAAAGCACATATCTTGCTTATTCTTCTTCTAACTTATCACATCTCAGGATCTCAGGAATCACTCAGGTAAGCTAAAGAGCAAAGAGAAATCTGTGCTGGTTAATTGTAACTGTGAACCATACCCTCATCTGTACTTAATAGACTCCCCCCACCTCTCTGTGTGTGAATATATACATGCACTCTTAAATACTATTTTCTTCCAGGTTCATTTGCATTAAATACTATGGAGAATGAAAATCTGCTCCCAAAGGCAGAGTTAACAATGGGCACATGTTCATCATAAAGACACTTGCTAAGGCTGTTTGGTTTCAAGACTAAACAAGGACAAGGCTCCAATCCACATAGCATGCCCTCAGAGGCAACTAAAAACGAAAGGAAGAATCTGCTCAGTGTGGCAAGTGAGAAGCAGAGGAGAAAGTCAGTCTGCTAGGAAAGAGGTATGCAACCATTCCAGGCCAGAAGACTGAATCTGAAAAGGAAGGAGATTCATACCAACCATAGTTAACAAGATGTCCTACATTGAAAATTGGTGTGTTGGCAATGTCCACAGGGACTCATGTGTTATGACAATACATACCCTGCAGACAGTTTTCATCCTGCCCCTTTCTCTCTGCCTTGCACAGGGAAGTTGGGAGTTCCACAGACATTCGGGGAAACTGCTCTGTAACTCGTATTCTTGCTTTGGTCTGATAATGGGAAAGGATTTCCCTTAAATATTACTCTAAATTCTAATTAAGAGTGTGGTCATGTCTAATCAAATAACTTAGATATTAATGAGAATGAAAGTGTGTGCTTATGACTCAGTCTTGGGGACTCTTTAGACAACCCAATGCCTGCATTCTCCAAAGTATTCTTCCTCTCCAACAACAATGCCTTAAAATCACCACAGGGCTGTATAGTGTGCATGGATACCAGGGCTTTAAGAGCCATCTTTTAAGTCAGACCTCTGAGTTCTTCCCCATCCTTGTTTCCCAAAGTGAATGAGGAGGACATAAAACAGATTTAAGGCAACACTGCGCATCTCTTTGAGAAATCTGCTGCAGTGGGGCATGGCCAGAATCCCAGCATCACCTCTGTCAAGCCCCACACCTAATCCATCAGTTTTATTTTCCTGAATTGCAGTCCTACGGTGCATGTGCTACCCAGAAGGACAGAAACACGCTCTCAATTCTGGATAGTGCCGTGGTCCCCTCAGGGTTCTACATGACTCAAAGTAGTCATCTATCCATCTGTCCTCACCTGCCTGTCTTTCTACAACCTCCTCCTTTATTCTTTATGTTCTCCCACCTTTCTTCTTCAGTGTCTGTCCCTGAATCACACAAGCACTTTCCCTGTTTCTCATACCCACATATAAGTATTCGGTTCACTCGCCACCCCACCCCCATATACCACCCACACCCCATATATGTGAGGAAAAGGTGCAGCTGAGGTTGCAGTCTCGAATTTTGCAATCCATCTGTTCCCACAGACATCAATCTTGAGCTGGGAATGGATTGCTTTCCTTGGAGAGCTTGTTTCCCTTCTGGGAAGACAAGCAACCTGCTGTTTACCAGTAATGAGAATCCTAGCAACTCAGACCTAATGGCTTCGTGTGTGCGTGTGTGTGTGTGTGTGTGTGTGTGTGTGTGTGTGTGTGTGTTGTGAATTCTAATTATCAACTGTTTCAGTTAAATGAGGGAAGATTGTTTGAACCTCATTTTATGGTATAAAAAGGGTTCAAAATTAACAAACGGAAGTCACAAATGCTATGTTCATACAGGAGCTCTTAAGTGGATTTCTGCATCCTCCAAGAGCTTTCTGGGTTGACACATGGCATGCTTGCTTTAACTCCTGTAGGGGGGTGGAGAGTGAGTTTTCTACCTGAATGTTTATGTTCCCCATAATTCCTAGTTCTCATCCTTTTCTGTTCTGGGCAGACTGAAGGTCTCACCCCTGTCACGTGGAAACTGCCATCAATAGAAACAAGAGGATGTGTGCCTCACAAAAAGTCACCAGATGCAGCTTGTGCTAAGTGAGGTCTGCGTTTCTTATATCACACCCAGACTCCAGGTGACCAGAACTCATCTCAAACCTGCTCTATATTTCAATAACATTTTAAAGGTAACTGATAAGAAAGTCAACAACAGAAGGCAAGAATAGGAGGTGAACACCGTGGCTGGACAACCAAATGGCTCACTTTTAAACTTTGCTCCGCAGTGGCCACAAAGCCCCCAGCCTCACTCCCGGAAGCCACTCAAACTCTGGATCCCAATTAAGAAACTGCAACCCTGCAAAACAAAGACAACACCAAACCTCTAATGACATTTAAGTAGGATAATGTGAAATATAGGTCAAGAGGCAGAAGGGCCCTGTGAGGATGTAATTGCGGAGGAATACGTGAATGTGTGGGCCTCTGTCACAGCAGCCATTCTGTTTCACAGGTTCAGCGTCTGCTGCAGCAAATGCAGGGCCTGCTCTGCATTCACCCCAAGCAGCGCTCAGTGCGCATTGTTCTCCCGCGTGCAGCACTGCCTTCTATGATTTCCCAGAAGAAGCGACCCAGGAGTCTTTGGTTTATTTCTGTAACTGGGGGCTCTCCCTGGCTTCTCATGGAACAAAGCTGCTGTCAGCCCTCCTGCCTCCATGTCAGGAAGGCAGTTGCTATGGGGCAGCAAGTCAGAAGTGCTCTGCAGACAAAAATCCCAGAGCACAACTGCCAATAATAGTTTTTTTTTTCTTTTTTCCTTTTTTAACAGTGTCGGGGGTTCTCAAACAACAATAAATGTGAACATGTGAGCAAATGTAACAGGCTGGGTCATGTTCCCTGGGCGTTGCCACCCATAAATTACATTTATTAATCACATATTATTAGGGTCTCTGGGTTCCAATACATTCACATTCATTGGCCCCTTTTCATCACCATAACCTCATCATGTTGAAATGTCAATATCTGTTCTCTTTTGCTTTCTATGATAGAACAACACATCTCTAGAAGCTGTATGCAGACACAAAATGCTTCCACTAGAAAACTGGCCTTTGTGCTAATGTGCTCAGGATGCTTGCACAGAGTATCACTAGCTCAAGATACTCACATAGAGCATCACTAGCTCAGGATGCTATCACAGAACATCGCTAGCTCAGGATGCTCACACAGAAAACCACAGGACCAGAGAGCTTTACACATCAGGTCTTACTCCACATTCCCCAAGGCTTCAGGGCCAAGTCCAAGGCTAAGGTGTGTGTTTATTCAGCTTTGAGGAGATGCTACCCTGAAGCTTACAGACTGTCTTCTCTCTAAACCAACCCCTCTTCCAGCCACACTATTGGATTAGGTTTCTGTCCTGTGACTGATCTTAGCTGTAACCATCTCTGATTGGTTAAAGTCTTCACATATGAATTTTAAAAGGACATTTTATAGTGTTTAACCAACTAACAGATATTCAAAGGCTTTAACAGCTCATATGTGCTACATTTCTAAAGAAGTGCATCTTTCCAGTTTCTCCCTCCATGTTTCATTCATTTCTGTTTCTCCTATGATAAACTGCTATAAATGTGTTGGCTTAAAATAACCTAAATCTCTTCACTTCATGTCCTAGAAGCCAGAGGTACAACCCAGAGTGCAGGCAGGACATAACTGTATGGTAACAAAGTGCCTACTGTTATTTTCAAAAGATAGATAGATAAATAAATAAATACATAAATAAATAAATAAATAAATAAAATTAGTGCAGTATGAGCAGAGAAGCAAGCTATAAAACTGCCAAACAGTTCTGGAACTGTTGAGATACACTGAGAAAAGCTACAAGGAAGAGAGGAGCTGTCTCCCCTCCTACACACACACTCTCTCTCCAAGTCTGCAAGTGAGACACAAGTTCCCCTTCTAAGGATAAGCTTTTGATGCCATGTGACCAAATACACACAAGTATCTTCTTGGTTTTTGTCACTTGGCTCTTAACAATATGTGACTGTGGTGTGATATGTATTATTCCTGTGAGTATGCCAGATGAATATGCCCTGAGCACTGAATGGTGCCTTCTGAACCCACTGTGTTGAGAGGAACAGGTTAGGATTGCCAGCTATACTCACATTCTCCAAGCAAACAATACATATGTGCTTGCATTTAAAGACATACCATCTTGTCTGGGGCTCCGGCTCAGCTAGTAGAGTGTTTGTCATTATATATTTGTCATTTACCTTGTATTCACAAGGCCCTGGGTTTGATGCTTAGCATTGAAGGGACCTCACACTCAGCAGGTTGTTCCTCCTGAACTCCAGATTAGAGACAAACCACACCACACCCAAACACCTATTTTCTCTGAGAGATCCTTTATTATGTGGGGATGTAAAACAGTCAATTTACAACTTAGGCAGAAAACAGTAGCAAATGACCTTGCAAGTATGCCTTTTAAGAGGAAAAAAGGGAGGTCTGTGTTACAATAGGGATAGGATGCAGTGGTATGTTTTGATTTGGCATGTTATTGGAGTAGCCAAAGGGGGACTTCTGATTGCTGGATTTTAGTGTTTTGATATTTGGACATTGATGATCAGTTTTAAGAGTGAGTCTGGTATGAGAAAGTGTCCAAATAGGGAATAGACTTGGTGACTAGCTTTAGGGATATGTCAGTGGTTTGCAAGGGAGAGGGAAGGGGGAAGGCAAAGCCTGCTAGCACCATGTATACAATGCTCGGGTCCTCGAGCCCTTCAAGCACCACATAAACCAGGCTTCTTAGTGAACCTGAATAACCCCTATTCTCTGGAAGTGAAAAGAGATGATCTTTAGCCAAATAGCACATTTGAGATTAGTATGGGAGACACTGTCTAAACATAAGTTAGCTAACTCATTAATTAAGAATGTCTTACCTAACATCATGTGTTGGCCACTTATTGACTTTGAATGGCCAGTAGTCCTAAGGCTTATAGAGTAATGAAGTTTTCTCTATAATGCATACCACATCCTCTATGCAAGATGGAACCTTAGCTCTGAACTTTGAAGGATTTTTAAATCCCCAACAAAAGCATTAGAAATATAAATGGAATGCCTCCACAGACACAGTGATCCATAGTAGGAGCTCAGGGATTCTCAGCCCCATCTGGAAACTAAGCATCAGATACCACATACAGATTTACCTCTCCCTAGAGGTCCCAGATGCATTGCTTTTTATCACTGAATGTCTTCCAGAGCAGGCAGGTTTAAAATAACCAGGCTTCTCAGTTCGCTACTAAATATTTTTATGTCAGGATTTACCAGTGGTAATCTTGGTACCTGGGGAAGCAGGGTGAGGAAAAAAGTAATATGAGGATCCACACTGGCAGACTCATGTGACAGGAGCCTGGTCATCACCCTGGAGAAGCACTCAGAATGTCTTCTTAGACTCTGGGCAGAATGGTTAGTGACTAAAGTCAAACCAACACTTCCTACAAAATGTAACTGCCAGTTATAAGGTGAGGGTGTGGTGTAAGACAAAAGGGGTTTTAAAGATTGTAAGCAATCTGAGACGAAGAAGAAATAGCATTAGAGGGTAGGTAATAGCCACCTTCATAGCTTATGATGCTATAGATTAGGGGTTGAGCTGAACTTAACTGGTGCTCACTTCCACCCAACATGAGACAGGTCCTCACTGTGTCTGAACATCAGACCAGCTGAGCAGGGTCTGAGTGTCTTCACTCACACACCTGGAGACCAGCGAATGCCCACCAGAGAGGGCTGCAGGAGGCCTAGACATGTGCAAACTTGTCTATGGGTTTGTCTTGAGGGACCTTGATGCCCTTCAACTGGCCCTTCAATTCAGAGCAAGATTGGCATATTCTTGGAGAAGGGTCCTAACCTTTATAACAGGGCCAGGGGACTACAGCCATCTTTCCCTACTCTGATCAAACATCTTCCCCCCTTCAGAAATCCTGCCAACCACAGATACTCTGCTGGCTTCTGCACCCCAAGTCAGTTATTGGACAGAGCATTAAATTGGTTCACTTAACCCAATCACACCAATGTAAAAATAGAAAACAAATAAAATTAAAGGCAGTTGTCTTTGTGGTGTGCAAATGCATGTACATGCCCATTTCCTCAGAATAGTCCAGGGAGAAACCTTGGTAAAAGTGTCTGGTACCAACAGAGAATGACATTTAATTCACACTATTAATGTCACTTGTCAGGATGTTTGAAGTTCAACATTTTCTTTCCTAATACAAAAGTGAAAATTAGGAGGTAGAAAATCAGAAAGTTCTTCTTTTCAAGTTCCTGCTCCTGACTGGTACTCTTCCCTAAAATACATCTTTCCGACCTCCTCTAACCAGTGTTTATTGTAGGAAGGTTTGATTTCTCCTTCAATTTTAACAGATTTATTTTTGATGTATGTAATACTCTGGGTTCAAAGTTATGGTCTTGCAGAACTACGTTTCTGTCTTTCTAGGCAACCTGTGACTGGTATCTCAAAGGTAATAAGAGATGGTTTATTCTTAGGAAATACAACTGATCCTAGTAGGAGACATGGATTTGAGTTGTTCTGAATAAGCACACTTCAAGATGGAGGCAGTGGCATAGCCTTAGGTAGCCACAGGGTAAAATAAACTCATCAATCAAATGATGATGTTATAGTTCAGGGGTAGAACAAATGCCTAGCATGAATAGGGTCCAGGCTCAGTACTCAGCACTTTGCCTCCCCTAAGACACAATTACAGACATGCTTGATACAGAGACATGGTACAGCAGGTTAACAGTTCTGAGATGGATCCTTAGGATGCACAAGCAGGAAAGGAGGAGTTGTTCTGAAGGTTGCCCTGAGACCTCAGATGTGCATTACACACACACACACAGTACATGTAATGAAAAAAAAAACATGAACACACAGGCAGACTAGTTGGTTTCAGTTGGTTAAATAAAGAGGACATGGAGTTGTAAGAGAGATGCGTCAGTGATGGATTCTTGAAGGGGTTTGTGGGAGGGGTGGGGGTAGATATGATCAAAATACATTGTACACTTGAATGAAATTTTCAGAGACTAAATAAAAGTGCATTTTGGAAATTTTTTAAGAAAGTCAGGAATGAAAGCACTTACTAAATCCATTGCTGTGGACAGCAGGGAGACAGACTACAGTAAAGCAGGGGAAACCTCTTGCACAACTTATGTTTTCTGATGCATTTTTCTGTCCTGCTCAGCCCCTAGGCCATTTAGTCACAAATAAATACACAGGGGCTTATATTAATTATAGACTGTGTGACCAATGGCTCAGGCTTCTTAATGGCTGGCTCTCTCTTAATTATTAACCCATTTCTATTAAACTGTGTTTGTCTAGATAGTCATGACTTATCAGTGAAGTCCGGTTCTCTTTCTTCTTTGGCAGCTACATGGCTTCTCCCTGGCAACTCACTCGCTGCCTTCCTCTTCACAGAACTCTCCTGGTCTGGTAGCCCAGCCTATACTTCCTGCCTGGCTATATCATGCCTGTCCATTGGCCAAAACAGCTTTATTCATCAACCAATAAGAAAAACACATATTCACAGCATACAGAAAGATGTCCCCCGTCATATGTTATTAGATGGACAGCAACCTCTGCTTTGAGTCTGGTGGAAGCTAAAGGTTTGCTAATAAACTATAGTCCAAAGAATTACCTGAAACTGAATCAGATTGTGATCAAAAATGAAGTTGGCATGCTGACTAGTCTCATGACAATGTGCCATATAAGCCAGAGTTATCTGAAATGAGGGAACCACAGTTGAAAAATAAATGCCTCTATAAGATCTAGCTGTGGGCAAGCCTATAGGGCATTTTCTTAATTAGTAATTGACGGAGGAGGCCCCAGCCCATTGTGAGTGATGCTATCTCTGGGATGGTGGTTGTGGCTTGTATAAGAAAACAGATTGAGTAAGCCATGGGGAGCAAGCCAGTAAGCAACACTCCTCCATGTCTTCTGCATCAGCTCCTACCTTCAGGTTCCTGTCCTGTTTGAGTTCCTGTCCTGACTTCCTTTGATGGCGAACAGCAATAAAGAAGTATAAGCCAAATAAACCCTTTCCTCCAACCTGCTTTGGGGTCATGGTGTTTTGTTGCAGCAATAGAAACCCTAACTAAGACAGGTAGGCAATGAATCAATCATCTTAAGGGAGGCCCTTGAGGATGGCCCCAGAGAATTTGGCCCTGGACATATGGCATTCCAACCCTTCACAATAAATTTACTCAGTAAATCAGCTTCAGATTGCTTTTTTTCTACTTGCAGGGAAGGGGGTTTTCAGTACATAGGTAGCAAGAATGAGGGTAATTCCCACATGGATCAGAGACCTGTGGTGCCCTAAGTGGTGCCAGTGATGAGGACTTCTGAACCATTTCCCAGATCCAGAATGGTCTGGATTCCCTTTCCTGTCAGACAGACAGACAGACAGACACACACACACATTCAGGCAGGCATGTACATACATATGCATGCTCACTCCTTTGTTTCCCCATTCTACAAAATTACTGGTTTCTCAAATACAGACTTGGAGTTGATGAACCTCTGGTGTCTGTTCTTCCCAATGTGGCCATGTTGGGTAAATCTCTTTTTTTTTTTTCCACTTTTCTCTTTGGTTGGTTTCTTGGACTGGGTTACCCAACCTAGCCTGTTGGGAGCCCTGGAGTCAGAACCTATGCTTGGGTAACATAACACATAGTTTTCGTATAAGGCTTAGTGAGTCCACCAATATCTATCTCTTGGTTTTCTTTATCTAGTCTAGATTTCTTGTGTTTTCATATAAATGATAGGTTAGTTTATCTATTTTTACCAAAAATGCAGGTAGCATTTCTGTAAGAATTTCTTGGAATGTGCAACTTGCTGCCTGCAACTTTATTTCTCTTTGCTAAGATTCTTTAAGATTGTTTTGTTAACTTGAAATTCTGCATGGATTTATCTTTTCTTTTTTTTAAGAATAAAAAAAGACTACCTGGTATACTTAGTTAAACTATCTGAATGTGTAGAGCAATTGGAAACTAGTGTCTGCCTTAACCATTTGAAACCTTACGGACACAAAATGTGTTTGCATTCATTTCAATTTTTCTCTAAATTATAGCAATAGTTTTGTTCTTTTGGGGATATGTAGCTTGCACTTCTCATATTATTTTATTTTTGTAATTATTTCTTGTACTTTCTCTTGCGAGAGGAAATGATTATTACTAGTGTATGGAGCAATAATTAGTATTTACATAGTGGTCGCCTATCTTGTGACTTATTGGATTTTGCCATCAGGTCTAATAGATGTTTGTTGAATCCCTTAGTGTTTTCTACATACATGGCCATGTATTCTTCAAGAAGGTATATTCTTACTCCTTGCCTGTAATTGGATTTGTTTATCTACTTTTTCCTCTAATTGCCCTGAGCACATCTTCCACTGCAATAATTAACAGTAGCAGCTCAGTCACACAACCTGTCTTCTCTCTTACCAATCGTATTGGCATCAGGGAAAAACTGACAAATCTTTACTATGAAAGATGTGGAAAGATGGATGTTCCCATCATTCAGGATGAACTAGGAACCTCTTCCAGCCTTTTTGAAAGCCATTTGCTCTTCTCTGTGGCACCCTGTGGATTTCTACCATTCACACACACAAATTTGGACCAGTATATCTTCTACATAAATCTTCCAAACTGAAAATGATTCAAACACCAAATGAAGTAAAATAGATGAATCAACCAGGGTAGATTCATATAAGAGAATTATATACAACAATAAAAGTAGAATAAACACAGCTATAAACAACACAATGAAGGGCTTTACACAGAATTTTGTGGAAGAATTATTGCAGTGTAATTTGTAGAGCACAGGCACATTATCATGCAGAATTGAAATTAGTAAAATTACAGATGAACACAGAGGTGGTAAAAATGCCTTTATAAAAAGCAAATAAGTGCTTTGCAAAGCTCAAGGTGGTAGACATTTCTGGAGGGGGGAAATGAGATGGGAATGCTTACAACATTTATGTTCTTTCACTTTAATTGGCTGCATTTAATATTTTGTAAGGTAATGGCATGCTTCCTAAACAAGCTGGAATATATATGTCTTTTTTTTCTATTTCCTTTTTTACCACCTGGTTAGAGGATCTTAAATTCCCTCCACTTTTTATATATCAAGGCAATATGATGTCATCAGACACACTGCAGCCCTCATCACTGTGGACCCGGTGAGAAATGGTCCTATCTCACAGAAAGTAGACTAACAAGAGATGGAATTCAGAATTAGGATTTGATCTCAGATGGACTCTTAAGCAATTAGAAGACAATAGTAATCAAATCAGAGAGACTAATGGAAGCTTCACTGGTTATTCCTAAATTCATCTTTTAGCTTTTTTTTATTTTTTTAAACCAGGCACTGATGATATTATTTGTCTCCTGTTAAGAGAGATTTACTTTTAAACTCCAATTTTTAAATCACTTTAGATAAACAAAAATGCTCATTATCTCAGTGATGCTCAGTCTGACTTTCCAAAAGGCAATTAAGAATGTCAGTGGATGCCAGCTATTTGCAGCAGCCTTCTGGCCTTTCCCTGAAAAGATCAAGTAGAGAGGTTTTACACACCAAATAACTCTGCACACTCTTCTATTACACTAACACTGATCATAAAACACTCTGGTACATTTGAATAAAACATACAGGCACTGAAGGCTCATATTCATGTTGTATGTAATACTCTGCTGCTACTCCTGGATGTGATGGGCCTTTAAATGGGACAAAAGAAACAAGCAAAGAAAGAGAACAAGGAAGAGAGGGAAGGAGGGAAGGGGAGAGGAGGCAAGAGTGGGGGGGCAGGGTAGGAAAGGAGTGGGGATAAGAGTACTCCCCACAGCTAAGGAAAGGACGGAAAGGCTTTCCCGAGTTGCCTGTGAGAATTTGTTTCAGAGAAGCAAACTATTACAAAGCTAAATTACCAGAAATTGCTCCAGACATGGAAGAGGTGAACATAACTTGGTCTTCTTTGTGGTTTAAAGTGCTGGTGGCCAGATGCATTTGGAGACATAGAGACTTAACTGGGTTCACACTTCATAACCTGAGCAGTATGGAGCTAGGTGTGGCACGTGCTGTGTCATGCTGGCACTCAGGGGGCACAGGCAAGAGGTGACAACTTTGCAGTGAACTTGGGTGACGTAGTAGGAGTTCCAGGCCAGCCTGGGTTGCACACTGAGACTATGTGTCAACAAAACAAAACAGACAAACACGTGGATCCTCTTGGTTACATAATGACAATGATTTTCTCTAGTCTCAGGGGATGAAGTGCACCCTGCTGTCAACTATGGTGGAGTTCAGAGAGGGGGGAGGGTCTGCTGAGTATCCCAGAGGGTGTAGAGCCCTGTGGCCCTCTGCCTTCTGCTCCTTCCTTACTCTCTCACTATTAAGAGGGGAGGTCCCTCCCACTCTACCTCAGGATCAGAACTTGAAATATAGTAAATATGAAATAAAATTTCCATTAAAGTATTTGGGATTTTTCACCTGAAAAGTGAAAAGCTGCTATTTGTGTAACAAAAAAAAACAATTATTCCTTTGGCATGTAAAGGAAACAAATATGTACTTTTCTTCCCCTTTTCCCTGGCAGATAACTTATTTTAGACACACGACAGAGTCATTTATTAATGTTTAAAGGAGACTCATTTGAAAAGAGGTTTTTAGTTATACTGTAAGGTGGGATTCTGTTCTGAGTGAAAGTATAAAGTAGGTGTCTGGGTTACATAGAGAACATCTCTCATGAGAACTCAAGTGAGGAAAACCAAAACTACTGAGTGCACATCCTGTGTGTGCTTCTCTGTGTGGCCTCCCTCCCCGAGATGTGCACAGGACCTCATTTGTGCTTTCCTGAAAGACCCGAGATGACTCAGCACTCACCACTGTTGGCCCACCTGGAAGCAGCATCTCCTCAGAGCAGACAACAGCAAGAGCAAACCCCACTTAATTCCAAAATGCTAGGAGGCAATCTGGATTTCCCACACAGGGATCGTGCTACCAGTGATTTATAGTAATGATCTGACTTTCTGCCCTCCTAGTATTTATTGTATCTTCTCTGCTTGTATATAGCACCAACAAGAAACTGCAGAGCAACATTGAGCATAGCTACGTTCATTGCGTGTCCCTGTTTCTCCTGCAGTGTGTGGGCAAGCCTCTGAAGCTTTGGGGATCACCTCACTGAGGTGCACCTCACAGTGGTCCCTCTTTTTCCTCTCTCTTTGTGTCGTGGTTAGGGTTTCTGATACTGTGAAGGGACCCCAAGACCACAGCAACTCTCACAAATGAAAACACTAATTGGGTAGCTTGCAAGTCAGAGGTTCAGTCCATTATTATCATGGTGAGACATGGCATCAAACAGGCAGGCATGGTGCTAGAGAGGCAGCTGACCGTGCTGTATCTTACACAGACAACATGAAGTGGTCTGAGACATTGGGCTGTTTCTTGATCATCTATGAAATCTCAAAGCCTGCTTTAGTGACATGCTTCCTTTAACAAGGCCACACCTACTTCAATAAAGCCACACTTCCCAATAGCACCAATCCCTATGAGTTTATCGGGGCCAATTTCATTCAAATTACCACACTCTGTATTCCTGAAAGCCACTGAGAAATACAGACTTGCCTAATATTCTCAGATAGGTGGCAGCTACCTACTTATTTTATTGTCTATGAAGGTCTACACACTTGAAAAATGTCTAGTACTATACATTACGTTTAATATTTTTGACACCAAAGAAAAGAAAGGCTTGTGTTGTATTAAATGGATATTTCAATCCAATGGAACAAAACCACTCTCGTAAATTACACTTGTTTACTCTCCCACAGCAAGGTGTAATTTTTCTAGTTTTCCCTTTTGAGTTTCAGACTCATCCTTTAGTGCCTGTCTGATGGAATCTTTTGTTGGCATATGTTGCTTACTTCAAATTTTGTTTTGCTGCTTTTATTTTTACCATCTAGGAGTCTTCTCTCATGTGTTTGCATTATTGAGGCAAAAAACAGATTTCAACTGTGAGAATATCAAAGAGAATAAGGGATAGGTTCTTTCTTTCTTTCTTGATTCAGTATGCATGACCACAGTGAAGTTGCCCCAAATAACTTATTCTAACATGGACTCAGTTTTTCAAACTTTTGGTAGTTAGAGAACAAAAGAAAGGTATAAATCCAAGTATTTGCCAAATGTGTTAGTAGTGGACATTGGGCAGATAGCTTACAGTAAAGTAGAACATCTCTGCAATGGGCTTCAGATGAAGTATAATATTCTTAGCTTTTGGGTTGGTGGAAGCGAGTGGCCTACTAATGGCTTTCAAATGTTTCAAGTGATAGCCACCCAGACATTAGGTTACACAGACAAGTAGGTAGTGAGTGGCTACTAAATGAACTAAAGACAGCCCAAGATCTTTTGATTCCAGATCTTAAAATCCCAACTCCAGAGAACCATGAAAGTTCTAATTAACCTTCCAGAAACTTCAGTCCACCATGGCTTTTAAATTTCAGTTTGAGGTTTGTTTTAACTCTTGGCCATGAATATATCTGAACTTCTATTAATTAAGCACTGTTTCTGTAGATGTCAGTTATGACCTATTTGAGAACTAGTTATAAACCTTTTTATCTTCCCAAATGACCCTAGTTTATGGTAACTTGATTTAAAAAAAACTAATCAATCAAACCATTTAGTGATAATATCTCAACATTTGTATTCCTAACACTTCATGTCTCAAAAAGTTTATGTATATCACATCACAAAAGTCTAAATCAATAACACAAGATATAAAGGTCCACCATGACATATATACTCTTTGAGTAGATATTTGTTTCTGTTAATAATTGCAACAAAATTCCTGAAAAAAAATAATGTAGGGGTGGAAGGTTGGTCTTGGATCACAGTTTCTGAAATTGTAGTACATGGTCATTTATCTCTGTTGTTTCTGGGTCACAATGAGGCACAAAATCACAGCACAGAGCTTTCATGACAGAAACACTCTCATCCTACATTGTGTAACAGTTTCCTCAGAATGAAACATCCAACCTGTAGGGAAACTCCTTAAGCAAGAAGGTCAACAACTTAAAGTAGCTTCAGGGAGTCCCTGAAATTGAGCAGATTCACTAGGCCCCTCCCTGCCAGAGTAAGAAAGAAAAACTGTGAATCCCTCTCATAAGAGCAGACCCAAGCTACAAAGAAGACTCAGAGAACAGACAAGTTGCCTGGAAGGGGTTTAGACCACAGCCACCTGGAAAGGACATGGTAACCACTGAGCTGCCTGCAGGATGTGTAATGTGTTCCAGATTCCCCAGATTTTATGACCTATCACTCATGCTTAGGTAGGGCTTGGTAATGCAGTTGTCTTTGAGTCATTTCTGTTCTTGTAAGTAATCCCTCACCCATACTCCCTTAAGTAACCCCAACAAAACTCATGGGTTCACCAAGTTGATGGCATCCATACTTTGGTCTGTCATGGGATCTTTTTGGTTGTGAGCCTAGACTTGAACAGCAGAGCCATCTCCCCAGCCCTACCATGGGATCTTTTTGTGGGATGAGTAGATGTCTATCTCATCACACAACATCCCACTAAAGTAGAGAAAGGAAAGAAGAGTATAGAGAAAAGATATAGCCTTCATGACATACTCAGAGTAATTTCCCCTCTACTTTGTATTCTATGCTAGTATAGCCAGTGCCTTCCTCACCCTGACGTAAGGAAAGAGAACAGACATTAAGATTATGAAGAAAGGGATACACCCCCACCCATTCCCACTGTGAGCCTGCCCCCCCACCCTGTGCCCTACATGGCCCACTGTCCTGCCACTCCAGTTGATCACTGGACAGAGGGTGGAGCCAACAGTCCACCCTACTTTGGGGACTTCTCAGAGAAACTCTGAACAAAGGAGACCTGACTATCCATGCGGGACCACCTGTAATTTCCACCTGCTTAGTCTCTGACCCCCACCTCCAGTCCTCTGCTGGAGTCCCGGGCCCCTCCCAGAGATCCGCCTATCTCTGCTGGCCCATTCTGAGTTCCCACCAGCAAGATCCTTTGCCCCCAAAGCAGGGCCTCTGCTAAAGAAAGAAGCCTCAGCTGGAGAGTGCCAGTTCCCAGTGAGATCCAAACTATCTTCCAGAAACTTCCCAAGTATCAGCTCAGCCTTTGGCCTTTTCCACCAGCCATTGACTACAGATGAGTCTGGGCCCAAGTGGGGCTGCCTCTCCCCTACAACTTCCCCTATCTCTGCAGGACCACTCTGAGTTTCTGCAGGCATCTTCTACTGGATACTCATCCCTGACCCCATCCCTGGGTCCCTGTTTGTGGAGAGACCTCATATAGAGCTTGGACCAGCCAGACCTACAGATAATGAACATCTGACCCACATAAGCTCACCGGGAAAGTACCATAGAGAGAGGGGGAGAATCCTCCAACACCTACTGGAAGAAGCTATGGGAAGATGGCAATACAAGAAAACACCTAACAACAGAAAGACAAGCAGGACACCACCAGAATCTAGGGAATCTACCCCAACTAGAATGGAACACAACAAAGCAGAAGAAGCAGAAGGGAACAACTTAAAAATTACCATCATAAAAATGATAGAGGCCCTCAAAGAAGATGTGAGAAAGTCCCTTAAAGAAACATGAAAAAACAAACACAAAAAAGAGAAATGAGCAACTTCCTTAAGGAAAGTAAAGAAAGTACAGAACTCCAAGAAAAAACAATTAAGCAGGTGAAGGAAACGGTTCAAGACTTGAAAATTGAAATAGAGAAAATAAAGGCAACACAAACCAAAGGAATGTTGGAAATAGAAAAACTGGGCAAAAGATCAGGAACTACAGAGGCAAGCATAACCAACAGAATTCAAGAGATGACAGAGAGAAACTCAGGCGCAGAAAATAAACTAGAAGAAATAGATTCATCGACCAAAGAAAATCATAAATCCAACAAATCCTTAACACAAAACATCCAGAAAATGTGGGACACCGTGAAAAGGCCAAAGCTAAGAATAATACGCATAGAGGAAGGTGAGGAAGCCCAGCTCGAAGGTGCTGAAAACATATTCAACAAAATCATCGAGGAAAATTTTCCCGATCTGAAGAAGGACAGGCCCATGAAAGTACAAGAAGCATACCGAACGCCAAATAGGCTGGACCAAAGAAAAAAGACCCCTTGACATATAATAATCAAAACACCTAGCATACAGAATAAAGAAAGAATATTAAGAGCAGTGAAGGAAAAAGGACAGGTTACATATAAAGGCAGACCTATCAAAATTACTCCTGACTTCTCCATGGAAACCCTCAAGGCCAGAAGGTCCTGGATAGATGTTCTATAAGTATTAAGAGAACAAGGATGCCAGCCTAGGCTACTATACCCAGCAAAACTCTCAATCACTATAGATGGAGAAAATAAGATATTTAATGACAAAACCAGATTTTCCCAATATGTATCTACAAATCCAGCCCTACAGAAAGTATTGGAATGAAAACTCCAAACCAAGGAAGGTAACTATGCCCACAAAAATGTAGGATACAGATAATCTAACTGCACCAGAAACCAAGGGTAAAGCAGAACAAATATATTCACAATACCACTGCCAACAACAAACCTAAATCAAACAAGCATCAACAATTAATGGTCCTTACCCTCAGCATTAATGGTCTTAACTCACCTATAAAAAAACACAGTCTAACAGAATGGATATGAAGACAGAATCCATCCTTCTGCTGCATACAAGAAACACATATAAGCTTCAAAGATAGACATTACCTCGGGGTAAAGGGTTGGGAAAAGATTTTCCAATCAAATGGAACCAAGAAGCAAACAGGCGTGGCTATCCTAATATCTAATAAATTAGACTTCAAACCAAAATTAATCAAAAGAGATGAAGATGGCATTTCGTATTCATCACAGGAGAAATCCATCAATACAAAGTCTCAGTTCTGAACATTTATGCCCCTAATACAAAGGCACCCACATTCGTAAAAGAAATGCTACTAAAACTCAAAGCTCATATAAAACCTCACACACCTATAGTGGGAGACTTCAATACACCACTCTCAACACTAGACAGGACCACAGATCAGAAACTCAACAAAGAAAAAAAGAACTAACAGAAGTTATGTCTCAACTGGGGTTAACAAACATCTATAGAACATTCCATCCAAACACATAAGAATATACCTTCTTCCCTGCTCCACATGGAACCTTCTCTAAAATCGACAATATACTAGGTGTCATAACAAATGTCAACAGATACAAGAGAATAGGAATAGTACCCTGTACTTTATCAGACCACCATGATTTAAAATTGGAATTCAGCAACAACACAAATAGCAGAAAACTTGCGAACTCATGGAAACTGAACTATGTGCAATTGCACCACACATGGGTCAAAGAAGAAATAAAGAAAGGAAATAAGGACTTTGTAATATTCAAGGAGAATGAGGACACAACATACCCGAACTTATGGGACACCTTGAAAGCAGTGCTACAAGGGAAGTTCATTGCATTTAGTTCCCATATGAAGAAAACAGAGAATAGTCACATAAAAGAATTAACAGTACAACTGAAAGCCTTAGAGAACTTACCCCATAGGAGTAAATGCCAGAAAATAATCAACTTGAGGGCTTAAATCAACAAAATAGAAATCAAGAAAACAATACAAAAAAAAAATAATAAAAGAAATCAAAGCAACAAAGAGTTGGGTTTTTTTGAGAAAATCAACAAGATAGACAAATCTTTATCCAAACTAACGAAAAAGCAGAGAGAGATCATGCAAATTAACAAAATCAGAAAGGAAAAGGGGACCATAACAACGGACACAGAGGAAATCCAGACAATTTTCAGGTCATACTTTGATAACCTGTATTCAACAAAAATTGAAAATTCAAAGGATAAATGGACAAATTTCTTGATAACTATCACTTACCAAAATTAAATCAAGAACAGACAAACAACTTAAATAGACCTATAACCCTCAATGAAATAGAAGCAGTTATCAAAACCTTCCAACCAAAAAAAGTCCAGGGCCACATGGATTCAGTGCAGAATTCTACCAGACATTCAAGCAAGAACTAATACCACTACTCCTCAAACTGTTCCACAAAATAGAAACAGAAGATTCATTGCCAAACTCTTTTTATGAGGCCACAATAACCTTGGTACCCAAGCCTCACAAAGACACAACTAAGACAGAAAACTACAGACTAATATCCCTGATGAACATCAATGCAAAAATACTCAATAAAATACTGGCAAACCGAATTCAATAATACATCAGAGAAATCATCCACCATGACCAAGTAGGCTTCATCCCTGGATTACAGGGATGGTATAACATTCGAAAATCTATCATCGTGATCTACCATATAAACAAAATGAAAAAGAAAAACCATATGATTATCTCCCTAGATGCGGAAAAAGCCTTTGACAAAATTCAACATCCTTTCATGATAAAGGTCTTGGAGAGATCAGGGATAACAGGAACATACATAAACATAATAAGAGCAATATACAGCAAACCACCTGCCAACATCAAACTGAATGGAGAGAAACTTAAGCCAATTCCTCTAAAATCAGGAACATGACAAGGCTGCCCTCTCTCTCCATATCTCTTCAATATCATACTGGAATTTCTAGCTAAAGCTATAAGACAACAAAAGGAGATCAAGGGGATCCAAATTGGAAAGGAAGAAGTCAAACTGTCTCTATCTGCAGATGACATGATATTTTACATAAGCAACCCAATAAACTCTACCAGGGAATTCCTACAGCTGATTAACACCATCAGCAAATGAGCAAGATACAATATAAACTCAAAAAATTCAGTAGCCCTACATTTTTTCAGAAGAAAAAGAGACAGAGAAAGAAATCAGAGAAACATCACCCTTTACAATAGCCACAAGCAACATAAAGTATCTTGGGGTAATGCTTACCAAACAGGTGAAAGACCTATATAATAAGAACATTATGGCTCTAAAGAAAAAAATTAAAGAAGATACCAGAAAATGGAAAGATCTCCCATGCTCTTGGATAGGTAGGATAAATATAGTAAAAATGGCAATCTTGCCAAAAGCAATCTACAGATTCAATACAATCCCCAATAAAATCCCACCACAATTCTTCACTGACCTTGAAAGGATAATAATCAACTTTATATGGAAAAACAAAAGACCGAGGATAGCCAAAACAATGCTATACAATAAAAGAACTTCAGAGGCATCACCATCCCTGACTTTAAGCTCTACTACAGAGCTATAGTTCTGAAAACAGCCTGGTACTGGCACAAAAACAGACAGGTAGACCAATGGAATCAAATTGAAAATTCTGATATGAACACCTGATTTTTGACAAAACAGCTAAATTTATACAATGGGGCAAGGACAACATCTTCAGCAAATGGTGCTGGCACAATTGGATGAGGGTATGTAGAAGACTACAGATAGACCCATGTCTTTTACCATGCACAAAACTCAAGTCCAAATGGATCAAAGACCTCAACATCAATGCAGCCACACTGAACCTCTTAGAAGAGAAAGTAGGAGGTATCCTTGAACAAATTGGTATAGGAGACTGCTTCTTCAACATAACTCCAGAAGCACAGACTCTGAGAGCAACAATTAATAAATGGGACCTCATCAAACTTAGAAGCTTCTGTAAGGCAAAGGACACAGTCGACAAGGCCAAATGTCAGCCCACAGACTGGGAAAAGATTTTCACCAATCCTATATCCCACAAAGAGTTGATCTCCAAAATATACAAAGAACTCAAGAAACTAGTCAACAAAACACCAAATATCCCTATTAAAAATGGGGTATAGAACTGAAGAAAGAATTCTCAATAGAGGAAATCAAAAAAGGCTGAATGACACTTAAGAAAGTGCTCAACATCCTTAGCTATCAGGGAAATGCAAATCAAAACAAATTTGAGATACCATCTTACTCCTGCCAGAATGGCTAAAATTAGAAACACCAACACAACTCATGCTGGAGAGGTTGTGGAGAAAGAGGAACACTCCTCCACTGCTGGTGGGAGTGCAAACTCATATAGCCATTTTGGAGATCAGTATGGCGGTTCCTCAGGAAAATGTGAATTAGTTTACCACAGGACCTGGCAATCCCCCTCTTAGGCATATACCCAAATGATTCACATCCATGCAACAAAGACATCTGTTCAACTATGTTCATAGCAGCACTATTTGTAATAGCAAGAACCTGGAAGCAACCTAGATGCCCCTCAATTGAAGAATGGATAATGAAGATGTGGCAAATCTACACAATGGAATACTACTCTGCAGAAAAAAATAATGGTATCTTGAAATTCGCAGGCAAGTGGATGGCACTTGAAGAAATCATCCTGAATGAGATAACCCAGTCACAAAAAGAGGAACATAGTGTGTACTCACTCATATATGGATTTTAGACATAGAGCAAATGATCACCAGCCTATAATTCATACCACCAGAGGAGCTATGATACAAAGTGTATTCTAAGAGATTCATATAAAGCCCCTCACAGAACAAGGAAGGGACAAGTCTCAGAGAGCACAGGGTATGTGGGGGGGCAGTGAATGGAGAGAGAAGTAGGAGAAAGTGATGGGGAGGAAAGGAAAACATGTGCGACTAGGAAGATTGAGTCCACTTAGGACTAGAAGACAGGAGAGAGAGAGAGAGAGAGAGAGAGAGAGAGAGAGAGAGAGAGAGAACATAAATGAGTGAGCCAATATTGGTTTGAAGATAAAATTGAACACAAAGAAAGGTCTAAAGAACTACAAGACTGACACTACCAACTAACAATTTGAGCATCCGTGAAAAGGCTACCATAAATGCCCTTCCTGGATAGTGAGATCAACAACTAACTCATCCATGGAACCCTCTTCTAATACCTGTTGGAAACTGGAGCAAACACCCATACATAAACACTGAGTCGAACTAGAACCCAGATGCAGATGGAGAGGACAAGACCAGGCTGCAGAAACACATAGAGACAGCTTACCTGAACAAGGAGGAGCTAACGGGCCCCCAGACTGATAGCTGGGAAGCCAGCATGGGATTGACTCAGGCCCCCCTGAATATGGGTCTCAGCCAGAAGGACTGAGCAGTCTAAGGGATTCAGACAGTGGAGCCAGGATGTATCCCTGGTACACAAAAGGACTTTGCATGGAGGGAAACTTTCTTAACCTAGAGACAGGAGAGAAGCCCTAGTCCCTACTTCAGATGGGGTAATGTCAGATCTACACAACCCCAAATGGATGGCATTCCCTTACATATGGAATTGGGGTGGGGGGGACGTGAGGGGAGTGTGGTTAGGGTGCATGTGAGAGGGCTGAGAGGTTAAAAGGGAGGGAGGGAGGGAGGGGGGAGAGGGAACTGTGATCGACATGTAAAATAATAAATTAAATAAAAAATTATGAAGAAAGTATAAGTCATTTGTTTCTCATGGGATATTTTTCCCCTTAGAAAAATCAGCATAAGACAAGTAAAAATTACTAACTTATTTCTAGCTACAGAAGAGAAGTGCATGAATTTAGGAGGCCTGTGCTACATATATGGATGTTTTCTTAGCTTAGAAACAAGCTTCAAATTAAGTCAAAATGGTTTGGTTTCTCTCCTAATAAAGGATATATTTACAATATAGCTTATAAGTCAGGGTGAAACATTGATGATAATAATGGAAGTTATGTCTCTGAATGCAAACATGTTTGTGTTTGTCTATAATCAAGACTGAAGGGTATGGAAGACAGAGGGGAATTTCACAAAGTTGAGGGTGCCCAGAGTTGCTACTCAGCCACCCAGCGATGCTTGCCATATGGTGACCAACAGAGACAAATGGTGTGGATGGCATATATAACTTCAGAGCAATGACTCTAGTTGGAACTGGTATTGTTAGATCAAATACTCTATATAGTATGTGTGGATACAGGAGAGATGGTGACAAACACACCTGAAATATGAGACAGTGAAATACCACTCAATTATTAAAGTCTCATTGAAACAGAATGTATGACTACTTTTGCTACACTTTGTCTTGTGAGCCACCTGAGACGATGAATGTCCCTGTCAGTAGTAGTATTATTGAGAGGGAACTCATTAGTTCTAGCCTGTTCTTCTCAGCATAGTGGGAGGGCAGTGGCAGAGGCTGGTGGCCCTAGGTTACCTAGTACACTGCATGACATTTGAAGATAATTAGAAGCTTAAGCCTCAACCTCACTCCAATCAAAACAGCTCTGGTTTTCCCTATGTCTTGGAGTGTTTCTTTTTGTTTAATGAAGTCATAGAAGCAAATGTTTTGCTGTTAGCCTAGGGCTTAACATGGCTTCCCTCAGGCAGTAAGAACTTCTGTGAATAAGTGAAAGTAGGTCTAAAAGAAGGGGAGAAAAGCTCTGCTTGTAATTGCCAATGGGATATCTGCAGCAACACACCCCTGTGGGCTCCTGGCCTGTCTGTTCTAGCCAGAGCAGAGAACTCCTTTCATCTGGACCCAGAAATCCACCTACAACTTGTGTTCTTCTCTGTCCCTATCCTCAACTATTCTACAGCTGCCCTACCAAACATGATGGCATTTACTTACTCCCTTGGGACTTGGCCTCTTGGCATAGACTCAGGATCCAGAGTGCCCCTAGTTCTTCACACTGTCCTTTTCAGTCTTTCCTTCTTGCCCTTCTCCATTCTTTCGTGACTCCCCGTAGACATATAGAACTTCTCACTAACAGTGACTCCACAGCTACCACACTTAGATGAGAATCACTGACACCTCAGCAACTAAAGCTGGCTAGAACCAAGAATGACAGAGTACCTGAAGAGCAAAATACCTACCCAACAAAGGTAAGACCAGATATCTACACCAAGAAACACATAAAATGTCATTACTCCAGAGGCATAGGTCTCAGCACAGAAAAAAAAAAAAAAAAAAAAAAAAAAAAACATACACACACACACACACACACACAGAGAAAGAGAGACAGACAGACAGACAGACAGACAGAAAGGAAACAGCCAAAGAATATGTCTCCTCTAGACTCTGGCAACTATACAGTAATAGGCTCTCAAAAAAGCAATTTAGCTGAAGTAGAATAAGAAAACGTCAAAATAGCAATCATGAATTGTTGAGATATAAGTGCATGCATTAATTAAAGTACAAAACAAACAGCTGAATGAAATAATGAAAACAACTCAAGATACAAGACATAATTTAACCAAGAAATAAAATCACTAAAGAAAACTAAAGTGATAAAATAAACTTGGAATGAAAGCCCTATGACATCAAATAAAAACATTAAAGATTAGCCTCACCAACACATTAAGAGGCATAGGAGAGAGAAATTCAGGTCTTGAAGACAAAGTAGAAAAAAATATTAAATA
The DNA here is from genome assembly GCF_943737965.1 of Phodopus roborovskii. Taxonomy (NCBI): domain Eukaryota; kingdom Metazoa; phylum Chordata; class Mammalia; order Rodentia; family Cricetidae; genus Phodopus; species Phodopus roborovskii. Next base: position 14,377,781 of record NW_026126409.1, on the reverse strand, counting down.
TCGCAGTCAAATAATACATTAAATATATAACAGTGTGGGCAGAAAATATCTAGGAAATCTGGGACAAAATGATGAGATAAAGTCTATGAATAATAAGTATATAAAAAGAAAAAGCTTATACCAAAGGTATAGAAAATATTTTTAACAAAATTATAAAAAAATTTCCCCTAGAGAAGGAGAGCTCTATCAAGATACATGAGGCATATTGAACAACAAATAGACAGGACTAGAATAAGCAATTCTCCATAACACATAATAATTACAACACTAAATGTTCTGAACTAAGAATATTAAAATAAAATGATATTAAATAATCAATAAAAGTTATTAAAAGCTGCAAGACCAAATCACATACAAAGGCAGGCCTAGTAAAATGACAGCTGATTTCTCAATGGAGGTTATAAAAGAAAGAAGGGTCTGACCAGAAGTTCTACAAGCTCTAAGAGACCACAGATGACAGGTCAGATTACTATACCCAGAAAAACTACCAATCACAATCAACATAGAAAGAATAACTTTCCATTATTAAAAAAAAAAAAATTTAAGCAATTTCTCTCTACCAGTCTAGATCTACAGAAGGCACTAGAAGGAAAAATTCAATCTGAAGTGTAGGCTAAGTATACCTAAGAGGACACATGAATAAATAATCACAGAACAATTAATCAAAAGGCAGGGGAATAAAACACCACCACAAAAATAAAAGGCATAATAAACACTGCTTGTGAAAAACTCTCAATATTAACAGTCTCAATTCCCAATAAAAGGATGAACTAACAAGCTGGATTCTGCTGCATCCAAGAAACACATGTTACCATCAAGGATACGCATTAACTTAGAAAAAAAGTATTCCCAAGCAAATAGACCTAAGAAGCAAGGCAGCACAGGTATTTTAATATCTAAAATTAGACTTCAAATCAAAACTAATCAGAAGAGGCAGGGAAGGACATTACATACACATTGAAGGAAAAATCCACTAAGAGGATATTATAATTCTGACCATTTATGCACCAATTATGACACCTAATTGTCATAAAAGAAACACAACTACAGCTAAAATAAAATATTGATCCTAACACAGTAATAATGGGTGACTTCATTCTTGCCAATAGACAGGCTATGCAGACAAACACTAAACAAACAAATGCTGAGCTAAATAACATCATAAATCAAGTGGACCTACAGACAGACAGGAAGTGAGGCAGCTGGGCATGAACAGGATATAAGCAGGGAGAAACAAGAAATTGCTCTCTGCTGAGGAGGTGAAATGTGCTGTGGCTTGCTCATTCTCTCTGATCTTTCAGCACTTCTGTATATATCTGACTCCAGGTTTTCATTATCTAGACCAAATAAGAACTCCATTTACAAATGTAGGAATCAAGAAGGAAACTGAAAACATTTTACAATGAATTAAAATGAAAACAGAACAAACCCAAACCAGTTGGATACACTGAACACAGCCTTAAGAGGAAAGTTCATAGCACTAAATGACTATATCAAAAAAAAAAAAGACAAAAAACAGAGTTATCTTATTAAATAATGATGCATTTGAAAACTCTAGAAAAAAATAAGAATAAGTAATATACTAAGAGAGTAAAAAGGTAAAGTAAGTTAGGTAGTTCATTAAACCATGTTTTAGCTTCAACTTACCCAAGAGTTACCTCTGATCATATAAAATTGTTTTTCCCCATGAAGACAGAAGAATTTACTTCTATTTTCCTTTAAAAAAAAAAAAAGCAAGCCCTCACTTTTGATAATGTTTTAATCCTTTGTCCAACACTGCCAGTGAACTTCTAATGCAATTTGAACATGAATCTAAAGACCTATGAGGATACCAATGGCATGGACCATGTGCAACTCAGGGTTCTGCTTAGCTCTATTTCCCAACTTTGTCCTCAACAAGGGGTGAGCGGGCAATCACCTGCAGGAAGGGGGTTCACAGCCTCCAGCAGGAAAACATGTACATAGGTAGGAAGAAGAGAGACAGTGCTGATTTGTCTACTGACCATTATGTGATGGGGATCACATCTTTGAAATCAGTGTCAGGCAGGTTGTATTTACACTCTTACATTTTAACCTTCCTCAGCCATGGGGAAGCCAACCCACTGCACAGTCACCTCACTGTCCAGTCTTACACTGGTCACATGTACAAATAAGAAGCTGATGATGAAATAATGTCAGCAATTGTGACAAACACAACCAGGGGCCACATGTCTTCCACCAGCAATCTATGAAAATGATAAACTACTTCAGAAACTTAGGGAAGTGTGTAACTTCAACCCCTTTAGAGTATTCAGGATAACCACACTAGGGAGCTTCAGACCTCAGGAAGAACTCAGTCACCTTGCACCCTGCTATTCAGGGCTATTCAGCTGATCTGGCTATCTAGATGATGGATTCCCTGCTCTGCCCGTTCCACCATTACTATTGTGTTTGTTTGTTTCCCTCCAGAAGCTGCACACTGGGTTGAAGAGTATAATTTTTATTCCATGAGAAAAAAACATACTTCACTGAAGAACAAAAAAAAAAAAAAAAAGTCTTTCCTTTGCTTTTTAATATGCTTGCTTTTTAAGTGGTAAGCAAACACAAGATGAAGCCTTAACTTGTTTGGCTTCATGTTTGTAGCTTTCCACTGCCCTACCTCCTACGAATCTACCTGATATGGAGAGGTCCAGTCTCTTTCAGCTCCCTGTGTACAGATGGGAACAGAGGCATGGAAGCAGCTGCGGAATTTGTATGTGCCTTCCAGGGTGCAAAAGGGAGAGTCATGCTACAAAACAAAACGCAAAACATATGGGGAGGCCATCCAGACACAGGAGCAACTCAGTCCCTTAGGAGGAACTCAGCACACAACAAGCCATCAAAACTATCTCAGAGAAGAAGCTGACTGATTCTTCTGGGTCAGCAACACCATCTGTGTGGCCTCATAGTGACAAGATATTGACTGGTTGGAAGACAAACAGCCTCCAGAGGCATGGGCTCAGCTTTTCTTATCATTGTAAATGCTGGGCAGCCTGGCCTGGAGGGACAGCTGGCTCTTGGTGCCATCTCAGTCTATTTTGGTCTGTGTTAGGCTATATATTTGCCTGGGTGTCATATGACTAAATGGACTTTGAGACCTTTTTGTCTCTTGAACCCCTCCCTCACTGTGCATGCTGCTTTCTGTTGGTTACTGCTGTATGGGATGGACTGTGAGTTTGGGCAGTAAGTAGGTGACACCATACTGGGACAGATGCAAACTGATGACCCAGGTAATGGGTGGTAAACAACACAAGGGCATGTAAAACTGAACCAGTAAGTCACCCTGTTCACTTCTCTGTCTCAGTAACTGTTTCCTAACATCTAGTTCAGGCTTAAATACTGGGAGCCATAACTAGTCAGCTTGCAGGGAAACACCGACTGTGGAACACACAGCTCCAAATGGGACATCTTTTTCGCAGCCCTCCCTCCCCACATTTTCAGTAAATCAGCCTTTGCCAGGCATGACAGTGGCATTGCACATGTGATCTCACAGTGGTCGTGACAGTATGCACAAAGCCTGTACAAGATCAAACCACAGATGAGGAGCTACAGCCTATTTGGAAGATTGAAAGCCTGGTATGTCACACATAAGTGTAAAACATTAACTATATATACAAAGGCACATGCTATAGAAAAGATGAAGATATGACACTGTTGGCCAGTTACTAGCATTTCTTGACTAACTCTGCCTTAAATATTAACCGATATCTATCAATCTAAGTGTTTCCATATGGTCTTTTCTTACAAGAGAGAGGGTCTGGACCACTTCTCTGAAGTCTCTACATCTTGAATCTCCTCCCTACGTCTCTCAGAATCCTCTTTGTCTCCCCTAGTCCCACCTATCTTGCTTTCCTATTGGCCAACAGGGCTTTATTCATTAACCAATAAGAGAAACATATTTATAGCATGACATCTCCTACCATCTCCTTTTTTCTGTCTAAAATATTTAAGACAGAGATAATCAATAAGAAATGCTAGTAACTGGCCAACAGCATTATATCTTAAAAAAAAAAAAAAAGATGGCGAAAATAATGGCACTGTAAAATATGCATGCTATATTCTTTTAGACTTAAAACTACCAAGAGTTGGCTACAGCATAGTGTCATGTCATAACACAATTTCAGAAAGCAGAGCTAAGGTTGAGGGTGACAAAGACATACAAAGTTATATAAGTCAGATCTCTGGCTACACCTTATCACTTAAAACCTCATGAACAGATTGCAAAGAAGTCACCAGCCAAACCCAGCTGTAGCCACTCACTTCAGAGCCTCATGCTTGCTCCTGAAAGCAGCAGGCTGCCAGCTGACAATAGGGGACATGATTCTTCACCTGGTAACCTTTGAAGTCATTTGTTTGGGTCAAAGTTGTTTCATGTAGGTTTTAGGAGTAAAATTTTCTTTGTAGCTATTACAGAGTTCAAGGTCATAATGAAATTAACCAGTCCCTGACTTTTTAAGAAAATAAACTAATGGCATGTTGATATAAAGGGTGTGTCAGCCATGCTTCATTCTTCAACAGAGCTAATGGGGTTCTACATGAGAGGTCAGGAGATGACTTTCTGCCAAAATGTCAAAATAAGCCTCTTTCCATTTTAAATTATGGGTCTGCTTGTGTAGTCACCCCCTCCTGTGTGCTGAGGCATTAAATAGTAGCATTAAATAGTAGCATCTGAAATAGTCCTCTTTAATGTTTTACTTCTTAACTGTTATCCTGTGTGTGTGGTTTAAGTGTATTTCTTTTTTATTGAACTTTTAAATTTATTTTACATAACAATCACAGTTTCTGTTCCCTCCTCTCCTCCCCTTACCTCTCTCTACCTCCTTTCTACCATGCCCCATCCACTCCTCAGAAAGGGTAAGGCCTCCCATGGGAGTCAACAAAGCATAGCATATCAAGTTGAGGCAGGACCCCCCCCCCCCAATCTCGAATCAAGACTGAGCAAGGCATCCCACCTTGGGGAATAGGTTCCAACAGCATACAGATATCTACAGCCTTTTGAATTGATTCATGTTGTTAAGTGCTATCAGCAAAAATTATCTTTCATATACCACACCAAATATAAATTTATGTTTTTATACTATGTCTTTTGATATTTCAAATTTTAAACTTATTAATCTATAAGATACTTTTGATCTGATTTTTTGGCTCATTAATTCTTTAGCTATAACTGATACTCTTTTTAATTAAGTGTGTCTTCAATTTAATAATGAACTTTTTTCTTTTAGCCTTTTCATTTGAAATTCAATCATAAGAACTCCTTTCATTTGTCTTAGCAAATGTTTAGAGCAGCAAAATCAAGACAACCCTATATCATTCTCCCACAGCTTTCAGGGCATATATGGGAACTAAAATTATAGGGCTGAGTAGGGTCCTGTCTGCCTTGGCTGGTTCTGTAGGGAAACTTCCAAACTTGGCAACTGGACATAGGCAGCCTGGGGAAGCCTCAGATTCATAGTCATTTCACTTGATCATCTCCTCTTCACTTGCCAGGCCTTCAAATCCCCAGCTTCTAATGCATACATGTCAAAGGTATCTTAAAAGTTATCTGCACCTAAACATCCCAGTTTGCAGTGTTCAAGGGTTAAATAGCTGGTACTGCCTCTAGGCAGTTTCCTTTAAATATTTATTTTGTATTTTAATGACATGTAGGTGGGGGTGTATACATGAGTTCAGAGGCTAGAAATGTCAGAACCTCTCAAGCTGGAGGTAGAAGTGAGTGTGTGCCACCTATGAGGGGTACAGGGAACTTAGGCCCTCTAGAAAGCAGCAAGGGATCTTATCTGCTGAGCCATCTCTCCATTTCCCTCTGGACAACTTCTTTACCAAACTGTGGTTCTGGACAGAAGATGCCTTACAAAGCCCACTGACAGTGTGACGATGTGAATGATGGAATCTGTAGACAAGTGATTCAGGGGTCAAAGTGGAGCCCCCATCAGTGAACCCCAGGAACACTCTTGCATCATTCACCATTAATGGCACAAAGGCAGAGGCTGCCTCTGATCCCCATCAGAACCCAACCATGCTACTACCCCAGTCTCAAATTCCAGTCTCTACAAATAGGAAAAACAAACTATTGGGCCTCTGATATTTTGATATAGAAAATTATAATGAGAAACACTTATGAATAAATAGCTCTCCAATTTTAGTGAAATTCCAAATTATTATTTTTGTGTGGTTATTTATTAACTTTTGCTTTTGTACAAAATTGTGGAAAATGGCAATTCTCAGACTCACAGGTGATGAAGGGACATAGTGAATGCTTCGGTTTCAAGGACAGAAGTGGAATTCAGTTTTAATATCATTCTAACAAAACAAACTTCTTTTAGTTGATGGCCCAAATTCCTCCTTAAACAGTGAAGAATTTTTGAGTGATTACCCCAGAACTTGGCAGTGGGCCTTTGATCACTCTCCTAAGGGTGATATTAAAGGCACTATACATTTGTTATCATATTCAGTAGCTATTAAGGTCCAATGCCTAAGCAAAGTCTACCTTTGGTCCAGTTCTTTGGGCCACCTACTTCCAACCATCATTGTCCATGTTTCTTAAATAGGTGCAGAACCAGAACTCCATTATGTGCTGGAGATCAGGGCTGATATCTTCCAGATAAGAAGCAAATAGCACTGAACGTAATTGTTTATTTAACCCACTGAGTCAATGGGTGCTTTCCTATATGGACACAGATACAGGACCATCCACTGGAGCATGAGAAACATACTAGGGGTTCACACTCTCAAAGAAAACCAACCTCCCTCCCACAGCTATCAATAACTCATCAGCTAGGCATGGGGCCTCTGGACACTGGCAATTTTAACTCCTTATATTTGAGAATAGAAAGGGGTGCCCAGAATAGAATTATAGAATTGAAGAGGGAAAAGGGTAGTTATATAAATGATCAAGATACACTGAATACGTGTATGAAAAATTCAAACCATAAATAAAAATATTGTTCTGAGTTCATTAAGGTATCCTGAAAGAAAAGCCTTAAATTACTTGTATAATACTATTAACTGCATATTATTTTCTTTCAAATCTTCATCTTATAAAGCTAACTGTAGTATTAAACTGTAGTACTTGAAGAAAATCAGTATTTTTGCATCAGTTTTTACAATGCAATAGAACATGATAGCCCTTCTTAGAGATGCTGATGTGCTCTGACTCCATCCAATGCTGCTTCATGAAATATAAATGTTTAGTGCTGATAAGGAGGGCGGTTTTGAAATGTCAACATCAAAACTAAGTTTTGCAAACAGTTCTGACTTATTGTGGTTGGGAATATATTAATTCCCAGTTCTTAGGCAGAACATAGTATTTTCATTACTGGAAGTTTAACTGGAAGTCATGATTTTCATACTGTTGTTTGCCTTTAAACTCAGATAAAAAGACATGCTTGATCTTTATTACTTTTTTGTACATTCAGTTTTGTAACAAAATAAAAAGCTTGGAAAACTTAGGACTTTTATAATATAGAACTTCTACTTCAAAGCTGTTCCCTTTGTAATAATTCTACTTCAAACCCACAGAGTCCAAGTGCTTTTTAGGCCATGGATTTCACTAAACAAAACCAAAGAAACCCCAACTCTGTTTGTCATACTTTCCTGTCCTCTGTCTTCCCCAGTCCTGTTTTCCTTTCATTCTGTAGGTTGTTTCTGACTCCCTGGTAGGCAGATAGTACTTGTAGGCATCATTATGTTCCAAAGCTTTCTCTGTTGATGGAAAGGACCCCAGGCATAGACAGACAGGGCACCCTGTGGGAGAGAAGGGACTGTTGTTGACAAGATCAGGAGGAAGCTGGGGACAACAGAGTCTCCATCTCCTAAAAATGGGCAGTGAATGTAATACAAAAAAACATGGAAGAAACAAAATAAGGGAGAATGTTCAAATGTTTTATGTGTGTGTGTGTGTGTGTGTGTGAGAGAGAGAGAGAGAGAGAGAGAGAGAGAGAGAGAGAGAGAGAGAGAGAGAGAATACAGACATAAGGACATTAGCTTATTGCTTTTTTATTGTGAAGAATTTTTAAAAATAACATCTTAATCTATTTTAACTCTATCCACTCTTACTGATTCAAATGCCATGGATATTTTTAAAATGGCATCTTGGAAATCTCAACTCAATGTATGTCTCATCTGTGACAATTCAGATTTTATCTTTTACCTATTCCATGTTTGTACTTTTTCCTTTAACATATGTGGCACAGCTATAATAAATTCATATACCTAATTTTTATCAATTCTGGAGCACTTATGATGTCTGGTTTTCCTTATTATCATGGGCTTTCAAATCAGGCATCCTTGAACTATCCAGGAGGTTGACTGTATGATAGAAACCAGCTAACTGCATTATGTTTGAGGGTTCATGGGTATAAAGATCCAACATAAGAAGTGTATGCATGACCTTAAAACAGCTGCAAGAACCAGAAAAATTAGAATGAGTCACAACTGGGCTTTCAATGTTCAAGCTAAGCGGTGCAAATAGAGATTTGTATGATGTCATCTGCATTGTCTAAGATGGCCTGATTCCACTCTTCTGTTTTATTGTGGGACTTGCTTTCAGTACAAAAGTGGAAAAACAAAGCCAGACTCTAGCAACTTGCCTCTCGTCAACCCTCTACTCCTTCTGTCCTGGCAACATCCTTCCTTCAACATCCACCCCCCATCACAGGCATGTCTCCACCCAAGGTCTTACAACTGTTTAAGCATCCTGCCCAGTATCATCTCAGAGATTAACTGTGATAGAAGAAACTGGGAGTCATGGTAATGGGGGGTGTCCCTCTGTATATATGTTTCTCTTATTGGTTGATGAATAAAACACTGTTAGGCCAATGAAGCAAGAAGATAAGTGGGACTAGGAGACAAGGAGAATTCTCAGAAAGGTAGGCAGGAAGAGTATGCTAAAGAGGGTCGACATGTAACCAACTGAGAAGACAGGATGTACAGGTATTCTCCAGTAATCTAAGACCACATGGTAATGCTTACATTAATAGAAATGGGTTAATAATTAAGGCAGAGCTGGACAGTAAGAAGCCCTAGCCATCCATCAACAGTTTAATAATAAAGTTAACTCTCTGTGTGTTCATTGGGGGCTCAAGCAGTCAGACCTGACTGAACAAGAGAAATCCAGCAACATCATGGTGGTGGCCCTTCATGGTCATCCATAATTTATTATCCAGTTTTGCTACTGTCCATATGCATAGAACCAACCCCATAAATGCAGAAGTTTAAAACAGTTCAAGTGATTTATTTCCACAGACCTTTGAACTGGCTGTTGGTCATCTTACAATGGGAATGTTTCTGTTTTTCTCAGATGGAGTAACTCAAGAATGTGTGGTGAGCTAGGTGCTGAATCATCCTGGTTGGAATTTGCTATGAAAGGATTTGCTCCATTCACCCAGCAATGAAAAGGCGCTAATGATTTAAATGGCCAGTCATCTATATGCAAGAAGGTCTCAGGAGTTAAAGCAGCAATGTAAATTGCTACATCCATTGACTGCCACCCTAATCTTCTCAAGGCTACTCCAACTAAGTTCCTTGTTCCCAGGTGGCTTCTATGAAGTTAAGTATTGTATTTCTCAGTTCTGGAGAAAATAATCCCATAGTCAAGACACTTCTAAAGTTTCCCACATTGCAACACATTGGGGCTTAGAGTTTCAACATATGAGTTTTGAAAAAAAAAAAAATGAAATTACTCAGACCATAGCTACAGATCCCTTGGAATTTTTAGTGAGATCTGGAACTCAGTGCACTTATTTTACTGAATTACTGCTGATTCTCTTATTGGATGAGCAGCCACCCTTATAATTTTCTTTAATTAATGAAATTGATTTTCGTATTTATCATCCTCATGAATAAACTCTGGTCACTTTGAAAGATTCAGTAATTGAAGCTGAATAGATGGCATAGCTCCTGCAGAAAACTGATACATTCATCTATACCTCTAGCTCCATGGAATCCAATGCCCTCCTATGTCCCCTTTGGGTACCAGACATGCAAGGTGGTGCACAGACATAAATACAGATAAACACTCACACACATACAAACAAGGAATTTTTTTAAGAAAATACTGATGATCCAGTAATCAATCTAGAGTAAAGAAAATATCAGAAATTTCAAAATTGTGGATATCTAACATTTATACTTTATCCGCTATAGTGTGTGTGTGTGTGTGTGTGTGTGTGTGTGTGTGTGTGTGTGTCTGCCTTGTGGTTCCTAAAACACAAGTGTGTCCTGGAAAACCTACCAGTGCACAGACATAGCACACCCAACCTGAGATAGGGAAGCTGAGCCTTTCCAAGTTGTGTGAGGTGCTAAGGTTTTATGGCCACTATTTGTGACCTATGTGTAATTCTGTCTCCAAATTTAACATTCTCTTGATAATAGGAAAAGAGCTTACTTGTTATACCAACAGTCTATACTTCCAAGCTATTATAAAAAAAAAACTGAGAGAATAGAAACAAAGATAGTATGGCTGGTCATGTGCTGTCTTAGTTGGGATTTCTAACATGACCACAGCAACTCTTATAAAGGAAAACATTTAATTAGAGCTGTCTTATAGTTTCAGAAGTTTAGTCTATTATCTTCATGGCAGCACGCAGGCAGACATGGTACTAGAGAAGGAGCTGAGAGTTCTACATCTTGATCTGCAGGCAAGAGAAAGTGAATTGAGGCCACATTGTATGTGGCTTGAGCCTAGGAGACCTCAAATCCTACCCCTACAGTGACACATTTCTTTCAACAAGGCCACACCTACTCCAACAAAACTATACCTCACAGCAGTGCCACTCCTTATGAGGGTCATCTTTCAAATCATGACATGTGCTGTGCATGCAAACTTGATCCAAAGCCAAGTTCTACCCTGGATGTGTTCGTTCACCCAGAAGACAATCTATTCTCAGTTATCTTCCTAGGAACCACCCTAACTTCATATGAAACCGTCTTTTTCTTGGTCTGGGTCAGTGGAAGTCCTCCATGATGATGCAGGAGTGGGTGATGGCAAATGACACACCCTGTGGTGTACACGCATCCCTTCTTTTCTGTTCATTTCAAACTTATGAAGTAAAATACTGTTAAATAATTTTTATGTTCATTTTGAGCTGCTCTCACCCTTTCATTCACAATCTGACTGAAAAAAAATGGGGTAAATTCTAAAATTCTAAAAATCACCAAAATCCATCTTTGGTCCCTGAACCTTGGGTGCCAGATGGTTGTTTGTTTGTTTGTTTGTTTGTTTGTTTTCTGATGGCTCTTAAAGAAGACAGAGTTGAGTAAAGCCCTAATCTTTCCTCCCTACAAAAATGAGAAAACTGATTTATGCACAAAATAAACATCAAGGAGAAGTTCACAGAGCCCAGGCTCTTCAGGTATATAACATCAAGTCCAAGATCTAGTGGCAGAAACCAGTATTAACCAAGTGCTTCCATGAACTCTCTGTCCATAGCTATCTGGACTCAGTGAGGAGGTCTTTGCCTGGATTCTTTTCTTACCTGGATTTTTTTTATATGGTTGTGATGAGCTGACAGTAGGTCTGGACTTCTCTCATATCATTCTCCTGGGTGCCACCTCGAATGTGGCTGGGGCTGGTATGTACAACACCTACATGGCCTATCCTTGTACCCGCCCCCCCCCCCGTGTCTGCACACTTTGGTGACTAGGCTATCACAGCACATGCCTTGAGAATGCAGAAGATGTGCTCAGATACTGGAGAAACACATTGTGCTAAATAATCACATTCCCCAAGGCAAGTTCAAGGTGAAGACATGTCAGGTACCTTGGAATGTGTGTCGAAAACTAACATATGACTAATGTCTTTCCTTAACTGTGTATAGACATAAAAAGAAAAATAATTCACAGGCATTCCTCTCCATCCCACAGCATATGATTTTCACTGAAAAGTCCTTGTATCAGTTCAGCATTCGTTCATAGTTTAGGCAGTAGTGTAGAGCTGTCCTATCCACCAGCATCTATGCCTCTCTCCCTTCCACGATTCCATCTTCCACTAGGCATTCTGAATACTTATAAGACTCTGCTTCTGGAGAATGATGGGCTAGGTGGTGAGGGGTGCAAGACTATGGGCTGCAAAGACATTTGGAGCTCCATATTAAACACAACATTAGTCACCCCGTTATCACACGATTGCTCCTGCAGTGAAATTATTAGGCAATTATTTCCCCAAAACAGTATTGCAGTGATAAAGATAAAAATTATACAATTCGCTCCAGTCATTATTTTTTCCTCAAGGTTAATGTGTTTGTCACATCGCATTAAACACCCACATTAACCATTAGAACACTTCACGGTCCAAGCATAGCTGCCTCTGTGAAACTAATAAAAGGACAAATTAGAACAATCATCACCATGGTGACCATGTTTATTAATAATGATCATTCCCTCTGATAGAGTATTCTATTTGTAAGGCAAAAGAAACCAGATTTCTGTGATTTTATTTACACAAACTTTGGGATACTGAATTGTTGTCTATGAGAACCCACTTGGTTATAGAGACATGACACCATGTTCAAATGCTGATTTTACATAATTCTATTTATGTCAGATATTTGGAGTTAAATGTTAACTGTTTTCCAGGAGAAAATAAGAATTTATTTTTCAATCATTTCTCAGTTTTGGAAACAATGTTATTCAGTACAGCTATGGACACTACCTTTCCCCTTATGCTGAAGCCAGCCACAGACCCTCAAATGGCCCTGCCCAAATGTCCTCCATTCTTTGTCAGTCAGGGCTGATTCCTACTTTTGAAATCACTCAATATTTGCTTAAAAGGAAAATGATGCAAAACTTCAGGGTCAACCATATCTTACGCCCTTGTTATCTGAATAGGCAATGTATGTGGCTCTCACCCAGGCATGAATACCCCAGCCCATAGGCTAGATCTCTTCATCAACTTAAGGAGAGAGTTTTAAATTTGCTTGAGAATTACAACAACAACCATGTGGTCAAATGGAGAAGCACAAAATAATTAAATAAATAAATAAATAAATAAATAAATAATAAAAAAAAAATCAAGCAGCATTAAAATGCAAAGCCTTCACTCTGCCTCCTAAGATCACCCCAATCTCTTTCACTTTGCTGAGCTGAGATGGTATGTGAAATTGGCAGAGCTATGTCACATTGTTTTGGAAGGTTAGATTTGGGTTTTAAGGTTTAATTTCATACCAGGTTTAGAAACATCTTCTAACTACACTAAATCATATAATTACACCAGGTTAAAGAAAAAAAAAAAAAAGCCACTCTGCCTGGACAGAGCTGATAAATGTGCTGGAACCCAACAGCTGTTACAGAAAGGTCATCCCCCACCCCCTCCTACTTGAAGCTATGAACAGGCACAGCACCCTCTGGCCTGATAGACTAACAACAACCTTGAATTCCTACTTGACTTCCTTCAAGTGTCTTCCTACCTGCCACTTCTGCCACTTTAAGCATGACAGGTTAGATCAGGTGGTGTGGAATTCACCCTGCTCCATACCTCCCCCCCCCCCAATATCAGCAAGAGTCACAAAATCCCCACTTGCCTTCTGTGACTGAAGGCTCTTTCCCCCCTGGACCTCAGTCATACTCTACACAACAGCTTTCTCTAGTGAGGCTCCTTTGGGGGACTGAAGGTCTGTCCTCTCCTTCCAAGACCTCCCTCATTGTGATACCTCTGATATGGTACCCCATCCCTTCTCATGCTCTCCATCTTGAAGCCAAATCATGGCTGCCTATACTTATGCTATCTCTCCTAAAGAAACTCATCAGTAAGATAATTTTGTGTCAGCCCCTTCCAACCAACTTCCACCAAGTTACAACAGACCCAGCTCAGCCCAGGTTTCTCTCTGGAGGCCCCTCAGCTCCCTTCTTTGCTCTACTCTGGATGAGAATCCTGCCAACTGTCAAAAGTCTACTGATGACTAATACTTAGTTCTGCTGACCAAGGCTTCTGCAAGGCCCAGATTCAGGTTGCCTTCTGGATGCCACACCAGTCCTTGAAGTGTGAACTTCAGGATACTGATGGTGCTACCCAGGAAGGCCAGGGTATTGTATGTACAGCTGACTGCTCCATACTGAGACTTTCCATCTTGGAGGGAAGGTGTCTTCATCAGGTTAATGAAGTTAATAAAACTTTAAAGGTTCAGAAAACCTAGAAAGTCACCATTTTAAAAAGTCCCTAAGGTGGGCTTTTCAAGGATGTGGGCGACTCTAAGTCACTCTTGCCTCATGGCACTCCAAGCAGCTCTCTCTTCATATAAGGAACCACAATAAGCTCTCTGTTTCACTGAGCTAGACGTGGGTAGATTTGTTTCTTTGGAGTACTCTTGATGCTATAGCTATGCGGAATAGACATTTATTCATATCTGCAATGGAAAAGTCATACAGCATAGGGTGTTAGCATCCCTTGGGCTCAATTTTGACTAATCAAGATGGAGAAGGCCAAAGAACCAGACACAACAATCCCTGCCCACTCTTCAGCTCTGAGCAGTTGATGACATGTTCTGCTCTGTGCCCACTGCTTTGCTCTGTGCCAGGACACAGGGTCTTCCCATAACAAAGTGGGCAACCAGTTTGTTTCCCTCACAACTGGCTTTCCTCGATGGCTCTTCACTGAATAAACTTCATTAAGTGGCTTCCTTGAGGAATCATTCGCTGAGACCCTCACCTCCACTCAAAGGATATAAAACTCTCACACTTTAGTTTTTATTATACTCATCAGCTGAGGCACAGATACTGATGTCTTCATCCACCTTTCTAAGATTACTTAGGAAAGTGTTCTTAGTCCCAAGTAGTATGTCATACTTGTCCCATGGTATTGGAGACAATGCCTGGATAATGAGCCCCTGACCTAGAGGCACACGGTGCAGGTGAGGCTCTGCAGTCCCCACTCTGCACACAGTCCCCCCTTCTTCCACATGGTGAGATTGTGGTGGTCAGGATGTCACAGCAGTTCCACATGTCCCCAGCTCAGTCCCCTGCTGTGGCTGCTCCCTGTGAGGTTCACAGTTCTGAAGCTGTTGCTTAAATCTTGGTTCTTCCTCTCACTGATTTGATGAGTAGTCTAAATGTGATTTTCTTCCCCTGTGCATATCTTATTTGTAACTGACATGCATGCTTCTAAAGCAAAGTGTATTATTATTTTGAATATATTTAAAATGTCTAGTTAACTTCATGAGGATTCAGGGAAGCATTGCAGTTATGTGGAGAGCTGTATGCTGGCTAATCATACTCGCATTGAGATGATCTAAGAAAATACCTCAAAATGGCAAAGTGGCAGCACGAATGAATTCCAATCCCATATCCTCCACCTTGCCATAGTTACGAGAAATGAATGTTCTGTCTTCAGGTGTGAGAGGAATTTGGAAATGAGCTCTGGAAAAATGAAAACAACCTTGTCATGTGTCTGAGTTGGGGAGGCGTTTTGATTAATGCTGCACTATTTGAAAAGGGGGACAAAAGGTCACTTGGAAAATGCAAAGAAACTAGTAAGAAGCACTTACATTTACATACTCTGTGTGGAAAACTCAAGTTAGATAAAACAAGCTACTCCTTGGAGCACAAAGGGTGCCTCTGAAGACTCCTGGGGAGGAATTATTTAGTCTGTGAGAACTTGACCTCAGCATGCAGCCCTGAATAAATTTGGCATTGAGTAAAATGTCGCTTTTTTACAGTAGATAAATACTTGAAGTGAGGGCAAAGCTGTTCTTTTATTCTCATCATGGTATCTGGTTTCACAAGGTCATGGGGTGCCACATGCTTCCAACATGTTCTAGCTTTGACCCAAAGAATCAAGGCTAGGTCACAAATAACAAACCTGTTCCTGGAAATGCAGGTGAGGTAAAGCTTCCCCTGTGCAGTAAGTAGCTTCAGCATGCCTTCTGCATGCATCAGCTCCTACACACAGGAGGCTTTGGCCCTGTGGATTCTAAGCTGTGGAGGAAACATAAACTGAGACAATGGGACGAAGAAAGCAGAGTACAAAGCAGGAGACCGCAGCCACCTAACTTCACACTACACAACCTGTGTGCTGAAGGCTGTTATTCACCACCCTATCCTAAACAGCCTTCAGAAAGAGCAGAGGCTACTCTTGGGTGAGGTTTCTAGCATGCACATGCATATATGCACACTTGTGCCCCCGCACGCGTGAGGCACGCACGCATGCGCGCGCGCGCACACACACACACACACACACACACACACACACACACACACGCTTTAAAAAAAAAAGTGGCATGACCTAACCTTTATCACTGGAATTACTTCCCTAAAAACACCCCTCTTTACAGCACCTGCAATTCAGTGTAAACTCTTCCCATCCTCTCTCTTTGCATCTATTTCCTCAAGTCCAATTTGTTTGATTGATCATTCCTAAGGCACTCAAGGGAGATGTTTCCTACTGGGGTGATTCCTACTGGGTAGGTAGTGTTCCCTATGCCCAAGCTGCAGCTCATTGGAGAATTGTATGTATTATCCAATCTGCCATTGGATACATCCACCTCTGTAAAGTGCTATGTGGGGTTCTGAGATGCTCTCAGTACTTATGTAAGACACAGGTGAGCTGACCTGTCTACTGACAACCCTTCCTAAAGGATGGGAAAGCAGGGGTCTATCAACACCCTCAGCAGAGCCAGTCCTCATTAATCCAGCAGTAGCGGTGATTGAATGGAGTCATGTGTCAGCTCTTCACAGCCCAGGCTTTAATTCCTGTTTCCTGTGAGCTGTAGAGCTGTGAGCAGTAGAAAGACTACACTGTGCAAGACAATGGAAGAGGATATGTGCAGCTCTCTTCAAACTGTCACAGGTTTGCAACATCAACTTCCATCCCATAATGACCACTGCTGCAGGATACTAAGGAGGTGGGGGCAGGGACAATGACACTGGGGGTAAGGTCAGCACTCAGTGGTCTCTGTTCCCACTGTCCATGGCCTTTGCTTAGACTCAGTGTCCCTCTTTTATGGCAGCCCTGTGGTTGGTTCTCACGGCTCCTACTGCATTTATCACAGCTTCCTTTACAAATTTCCTTCTCTCATGTGCCTTGGATTTAAGGCCAGGCATTTTTGCATATTCCCTTCCCCTTGGTTCTATGTATAACACTTCTCGATGTAAATATGCATCCCTCAGAAGTCATGCTAAGTCCTTTTGCCAGACCCAACCCAACCATGAGTCAGCACTTTTGAGGTGATGTTTCGGGGAGAGTTGGCTTTGCTCCTGGATCAATTATTATTGCTGTTGTTGCTGTTATTGTTGGAATAAATATACCTCAAAATTAGAAACTCAAAGCATTTCTCTGGGTAGAGAAGCCACAAAAGTATTTTATATGTTGTCACATTCCCCACTAGTATGGATAAATCCCAATACTGTTATCCCAAAACATTTCATAGGCTTTTACAATTAACTTTGTACTTTCTTTTGAATTGTCATTGGCACACAGTGCAATTGCTTTTATTCTTATGCTTTCAAACATATATATGGTTGGATGCTTAGTTCTTAAACACCACTGCTCCCTGAATGCCCTTGAACCACTCAGTCTTGATGACCTCCTTCCAGTCCTCAACAAGTTCCCTCTTCCCCTTCCACATGAGGGCTATTAAACCACCCATCCCCCCTTGGTACAATCCTTGTCGCTCAACAGTCCTTGAACCTGTGTGAATGCACAAGACCCTCAACAGTTAAAAAAAGGTGGGGACAAGGAGATAATCATGACTTCTAGATGTGAGGTAATTTTCTAAAGAGAATAATCCACACTACCACACAGAGCTGAAGAGATGTGTCCATAGTTTCCATTTATATATGATATATATGTATATTACATATACATATATATCATTTAATATATATTTGTCCATTGTTTTATGTAGAATTTGTTTAACTACATAAAACTGTTAGTTAATGAAAAATTTAAAAGTTTTTGCCATATGAACTAAACAGATTTACTCATGAGGTCTATCACAATTAGAGAAAATTCTGATATTTTTACTTCAGAAATTACTGGTAATTGAGAGTAAGTCTCTATCATGAAGGAGATTTGAATATATATTAATGAGTTTAAATAGGTAAAACAGTTTAGTGGAGTCTAACCCAAGCTGGAACAGATTATGTTGACAGAAGTTTTAAATACAAAAGATCAAAGGGCCCAAACTCATCACAAAAACCTAGGCTGGACATGTGGGGAAAGCCTAGACCAAAAGGATGTAAGCAAGAATGTGTTTAGAAAAATATCAACAGCAGAATGACATTCTTGAAGATCCTGGTGTTTTGGGCTGAGAAGATAGCTCAGTTTATAAGTGTTTGACATAGCATAAAAATCATAGGTACAGAAAAATTTGGGTGCAATGGCATATGCCTGTAAACAAGCTCTTAGGAGACAGAGTAGTCTCTGGAGCTTATTGTCCAATCAATATAACCAAAGTCATGAATTCCAGTCTAACAAGAGAATTTGCCTCAAAAATCCATTCACTCACTCATTAAAATAAGGTAGGGCATGATTAAGAAAAATACAGAATGTGGACATCTAACCTTCTCACAGACATGCACATGCATCCAAGTAGGGGTACACATATCCATAAATGTACACACACAAAAATACATGGTATTCTCCTGCACATTAAACTACTTAAGAATACAAAGCTTTCTTCAGGTATTTCAGCATCTCTAGTACAGACTTCAGTTTTACAACCTGGATTTCCAATGAAACCACCAAACATCTCAGACCCAGAGCTGGAGTTCATATTAAGACAGCTTGCCCATTCTTAGCTACCCTTTGTGAGGTGGGAGCAGCTGATCTCTCCTTCTCACATTGATAATGGTCAGTCGTGGTGGCTTCTGTAGGAACTGAACTTCCTAGAGACCCTGAAAGGAGATGTGGCAGTCTGTGAAGGAAAACCCAACTCAGACACTACCCTGCCATCCCCAGAGAGTTCTGCTGATCTTAGGTGGCCTTGGGAATTGTTGGAGGGTAACATTCCAAAAAGTCATCATGGTTGTAGCTTGGGTGAGGTGACAACTCTTTATAGAAAAGCACTAGCTGGTGAGTAAGCCAGGAAGTTCACCAGGAAAGCAAGCCTGGAAGAGGGGACCAAGTTCATGAAGGAAGCCTTGGCTCTATATGGGCTTGTACACTTTGCAATTTCTGTGGCTATGAACTGTTGTTTCATGAAATGCATGAGGAAAGTCACTTAATTGGGGGAGGACAACCCAACTAGATATCATACATAAATAAATGAAATCAGAAATAGATAACATCCTCTTGAGTTGTTGCCCAGAGGGTCCCATCAACCCTCCAAACATTATGGACTATTGCTAGAACTCAACCATAAGGCTCCACTGCTGTAACACCACATGCCAAGGACATAGAACATGGAGAAATCTACCTGTTACTCAACTACAATCTTCACCTGTCCTAGCTGACATTCACAGTGCTGGAAGGTGCTATACAGGGAAAGTAATCACCAACCTCACCAGCTGTGAACCCTGGCTGCTAGTATAATGTTGATGGAAGTTTATGTCCTGCCTGGTCCTGAGGCTGTTTAGTCCCAAATAAGCACACAGAGGCTTATATTAATTATACACTGTTTGGCTGATGGCTCAGGCTTCTTATTGGCTAGCTCTCTTTTAATTAACTAATTTCTATTAAGCTGTGTATCTCCATGTGGTCTTGGCTTACTGGTGATGCCCAGATCTCTTGCTTCCTTGGTGTCTCCCTGACTCTGCCTACTACCTTTCTTTATCCCCATTTGTATTTCCTGCTTGGCTAAATTCTTCCTGTTCATTGGCCAAAACAGTTTTATTCGTCAACCAATAAGAGAAACATATATTCACAGCATACAGAAGGACATCTCCCACCACTATAGTAATGACCTTCCTACAAGATAAGCCCATGGCTCAGCAGTGGCACAAATGTTATGGGAGTAAGCAATATTTTTCTTTTATTAGATTTAAGCCTGGCCCATCAGATAAAACTCATACCTGACACTGTGAAGGAAGCTAAGAACCTGAGACTAGTTAGGTCAAAGGCCTTAGGGAAGACCTACTACTTTTGTTCTACTAAATGAACACAGCAATAAAATTATTCCTAATGATGTATTGCTATACCTACCCTTAGATAAGTACATTGCTCAGCACTCATCACAAAAGCTTCCTCTTGCAGTAGATATTAATTAACCCAGAGACCCACAACTATACAATGTGCAGAAAATAATAAACTTTGACATTCTTAGCCCTAAATAAGATGTCTACATCACAACACTTCCCTCAAAGCTCAGGGATCTGTGGAAAAGGGGAGGCAGAAAGATTAAAAGAGCCAGGGGTAGCAAATGACATCAAGGAAACAGTCTTCCCAGATATTTTGGGAGAGAAGTCCACATGAACTCAGATACTGTGACAGATCTGCATAAGATCTACCAGACAAAACTCCCATCATGGACGGAAGGGGAGGGGAGGGATGGGCAGTTAGTCCCAGCACTAATCAAGGTGTTTGTACTTCAGAAATGTTGGGAGAGGAAAATTCAGTTCTCTTCAGTGCAGTGTTGCTGAGTGTATCCACCACACTCCAGAGCTAACCCCATGACCAAGAACAGTCATCCACCCCAAACTGGACTCCATGGCTTTTTGTTTTGTTTTGTTTTTCAAAGAGAGAAAGAACTCCCACTGAGAATTCAAACAAAACATTCAATAGTGTGCAGTTACTCTACCACATGGCTTATATACATGAAAACATCCCTCCCTTCACCATTCTGCTGCCTCCTTTGATGGAGCCAGCACATTCTGTTTTGCAATTCTTCCAGTGTGGCTCTATTTTTAAAAGTTTAAAACCTTGACAATTTCCCCCCTCTGGATTAAGGTAAATCTTTCCCTGCCTGTGTTTCTTTGACCTTGCACTCTGCCTCCATTTTGGTGTGACATTTAAAGCCATCATTCAAGGTTCACAGGTACCATTATTAGTGACATTTAAAGACAGGTTTGTGTCCTAGAATTGGAGTCTGCCTGTGAACCCCTAGAGAGAAGTCCACAGGTGGGGCTGAAGACCTGTGTGACCCTGAACCTCACAAGTTCTGTCTTTAGTACCAGTACGAGCTGTGTCCCAGCATCGTGTTAGCTGGTGTCTGGTCCCTCCAACTGCTAGGTTGTAAATTTTGAGTCTTCTGATGTAAAAAGAAATAACTGAGGAGTTTTTGCTTCCAAAGTCCCTGCAATGGGCTGAAAATGGCCTCTTGGCAGAGGACTCACCAAGGTCTAGCAGTGTGGCTCCCCTGGGCGGCTCTCCAGGTTCCTTTACACATCACAGTGCTTATGGTAATCTAAGAGAGTGTTACCTGTGACTGGTAACATGACAAGAGCCCTCAGCACAGTGACAGAGAAGCACTGATTGATGCAGACTTGGGTTGGAATGTTTGTTTTATGTTGATCCATATCTCCCTTTATTTTGAGGATTTCTTGTTTTAAAAAGAACAAAAAGAAGAGGTGTGAGTGATAGTGGGTAAAATTCAGGCTTAGAGTAGGAAACAGTCTGTGTGCATGAGTTTTGGGCAAATGAACATACATAATTTTTTTATTATCAAATGGAAGCTATTTCTAATTATTATAAACTTTGTTTTAATATGACTTGGTATATTATAGGAGAATGAATGCTAGCTAATATTAACCTACCACCCACTTACGAAAACCTCAAGAAACTGCTATGTTATTGTGTTCATACCATCTGTCTCCTACCAGATAAATCGGATCTCAAAGGTCATCATCTGATAGCATTTGTTCTGCCCATGTCAGGTGAACATGGCTCAGAAGATGCAATATACACAAAGACTCACTTCTCCCATCTCTCAGGGGATGGGAGCTGGTATGGATTGGCACCTAGAAACAGTTTTTTCTAAGAATGCCCCCCATACTCCGGGAAGGTCATTCCACATTTTGAGCTGTGAGTGTTCATCTAAAAAGCAATGGGCTTCTAACTAAAGAAGGAACCCAGGTGAATTTTATTTAGCTTTTAGGAATCTGTGTGATCTGGGCCCAGCAAGATGATTCAACAGGTAAAAGCATTTACCATGCAAGCTTAATGACATGAGTTCTATACCCCACATGAAGATGGAAAGAGAACTGATTATACAAAGTTCTCCCCCAACCTACACACACACACACACACACACACACACACACACACACAAGCACACATACATACACACACACACACAAGCACGCATACACACACAAGCATGCATACACACACGCGCACACACACACACGCACACACACACACACACATACACACATACACAAGCACACATACACACACACGAGCACACATACATATATATACACACACACAAGCACACATACATATATGCACACACACACAAGCATACATACACACACGCACACATACACACGTGCACACACACATACACAAGCACACATACATACACACACACACATACACACATACACATACACAAGCACACATACATACACACACAAGCATGCATACACACATGCACACATACACACGTGCACACACACATACACAAGCACACATACATACACACACACACACACACACACACACACACACTTTGATACCCTTCACATCGTGCCATGCACTCAAATACACACACTAATAATTCATATAATTTTAAATAGAATCCCTATGGTTTCTATCTTGGATATAGAGTATGTTTTATTTCAAGATTCTGATTGAGCAACTGATAATTTTAGTATTTTTACTCGTCTTCATGTACTTACTATAATTTCACAGAGTTTTGTGAGGTAGAATTTTGATAGGCAGCTTCATCCTCATTACCCTGGCATTTTCCTCATCACCTTATAGAATGCCAATCAAGTTACAGTAGTATCATCAATTGGACATCATCCTTATTATTTGTGCTGCCTTTCTTAACAGGAAAACTAGATTGAAAAATATAACTCTGGTTATTAAAATGAGATATAAAACAAATTATAGGGAATACTTTTAAATAAAATTATTTGAAATCAAGTATGGTTTAACTTTCTGTGTTCTTGTCTTTTGAGAAAAAAATGTCTTTTTAATAAATGTTTTTAATCAGCTCTCATTCCTACACTGAACATAGGTGTGCAGTGTAACTGCAGTGGTCAGCCTAGAGCCCCCTCGACTTTATCTTGACTGTTTAAATCACTTCAGGGTACCCATATGTCAATCATCTCACAAATGCAGTATTATATACAGTTTGCTATTTTGACACCTCTCCCACCATAAAAAGCATATATCCAAAAATCTGAAAGCAAGTCTGAGTCATGATTGCAAACTTCACGCAGTGATTAGCTAGGATGCTTGGAAATGCCAGCATTTTGAATGGGCTGTAGACACGGTGATTCTAGAGATGGGGCATTTCAAACCACTGTGCAATGAGACCAAGGACCATCAGAAAAAAAATCCAGGGCCAGAGATGAAGGGAGCTTCCTCAGAAAGAAGAAACAAAAGGTGTAGCCTAGAGACTCCAGACATCTAGAGATAAAGAAAGCTGTTAACCTGGTGGACATAAATGGTGACAGAGGGTCTACATGCTGGTCAGAAAGTAGGACACAGATCTAGAGAGTATAAGCAGGAGGCTTTGGGGTGTAGGTCATACAGCACTGTAAGAGTGACCCTTGAAGAAGTAAAGGAAGAACAGACAGCAGAGGGACAGGCCCATACTAGAAATGGCATTGAGGAGGGACTCATCCTAATGGAGGGAGAGTAACCGGGCTCTTGGCAAGAGCAGAATAGATAAGAAGGATGACACCCCAGGGAAACATGGGGAGGCATCCTCCTCAGAGGCAGCAATTTGTGTCTCTGATCCCAAAACAAGTCTTGCTGAGCAGTTCCTGAGTGGTAGAAGATGTTTAGGCTGTAAAAACAGACATCAGTCACTTATCTCTCATAAAATCCCTTAGAAATATGAAGACCAAGTCTTTGTTTTTTCACGAATGTCTAATTACATGGAAGTAGATGTGGTGAAAGAGAGAGTGAACGAATTTCTACGTGTTACTCTCTAGAAAGAAACCTATAGACGTGTTCTTAAGGGATACGGTTATTGCACAAATTCCTGAGTGTGGCTCATAAATTGGAGTAACTGTGTAGACTGGAGAAGTGCTAGTGGGAAAGTGCTTGTAACAAAATGGCACCTGCAATGTGTGTGCTAAGAACTTCCACTTAAAACTTGACAAAAGCTAGAAAGGGATTTTAGAAAGGAAAGAACAGAGACAAGCAAGGCTTGTCAAGGTAGCAGCATTTTTCTCAGGTGGGCTCTGTTTTGCTAGAAACAAGTAGAGAATTATATGGATCCTTTAAGGGAGGTTTCCTGACTCAGCATAAGTGCAAAAAAACTGCACGACTCTTTTAAAAGGCCCTACCTACAATTGAATGGTGTGAAGGAGCAGCTGGCTGTGGCAGTGACCACATCTCCAAGCCAACACAGCATGCTGCTCCATGGTAGCATAGACCAAGGTGGTGAGAACAGCTCCCAGTGCTAGCAGTAAATGTACGCCCCACCTCACCCCACACCCCCACACCCACACCACCCAATCTTGGATAGACAGTGGCTAAAACAGCTGCTGCCTTAATTTTGGCAATGTTATTTACCAGATAAAATACTGGTGGACAAAAAGAGATAAACATATACAGGAAAGACAAATTCAGATGAAGAAAAACCTTTAAAGCTTTACAGTATGTTTAAAAATATACATATGCATGAGAGAGAAAAAGAAACAAGATAAAGTGGATTTTTGTTGTTTTTGTTTTAAGAAGAAATAGAGTAGCTGAGTAGGGCAGCACACACCTTTAATCCCAGCACTCAGGAGGCAGAGGCAAGCAGATCTCTGTGTACAGAGTGAGTTCTAGGGCAGTCCAAGTTACACAGATTAACCCTGTCTCAAAAGCAAACAAACAAACAAAACAAAAAATATGAAAACACAAAGATAAAGAAATAGAGTAATAAATTAATCCACATAAAGATGAAAAATATACAGAGTCTGGATACTGTATCCTATTGTGTTGTCTTTGAATTGTTCAATTGCTAAGGAACAACTGCTAAAATACACTTGATTATCAATGCTGATGAATTAATCCAACTTATACATTTTAAAAATGCTTTGACTTCAACATTTATGTATAAGGATATGTTACTTTGGAAAAGAAATTTTATTTTTGTTTCCACAGAAAATGAAAAGCTGTGGATTCCTTCCAGACTAACATGGTTTGATGAAGTAAGACCCCCTGAAGTAGTGTCCCCAGTGATCCAACATTCAAAACAGCTGGGAAGATGCAGCCATGCAGACTACAAAAACAAGGATCTGGCCAAGTGTCTGTGTTTTGTCATAATCCCCATGGTTTAAACAGAGTCCCCAACCAGCAGGAAGCAATTTGGAGAAAATGACATCCACATTCCCAAATATTGTCTATAAATGTTTGTTTTCATTTATATGGGATTGGTCAATGATCACAACCAATCTCTTTCGAAAGGTAAAAGGGGGATTACGGTATAGAAATGAATACTGTGTTTTGGAATGGATTTTCATTTATTGATACAAATTTAAGGTCAATTTTGTGATATGTATATGTCTCCTCTTGTTTAGGTATTGTGTTTGTATAGCTCTTTTTAAAATGTAATGTATAATTAAGTACAAATTATAGATAGTTACCTATAATAGTCAAAACTTATAGTTAGGTTAGTTAGGTTTTCTAGATATATAGACATATATTTCAAATAGATAGGCATTCTTCAAAACCTTTCAATGACCTACAGAATATGGCATTTAAAATGGTTTAAGGTTTTTCTTGACAAGGAGACATAACTGCACCTAGCAAAACTACCTGCATTACAAAGGAAGTAGGACATCAAAGAAACTCATTATGGAGTTTACTTCTAATATGGTAAGACTAGCCATTCGGGCAAGATACTGCTCTTATCTGGACTGTTTGACTTTATGCTATATAAAGTAGATGAGCCGGACCCACAGGAAAGTGACTGCTGAAACATAATGGACATTGTTGCAGGGTTCCTGCTTCATGGAAGAGTCTGCCAGACAGTCTGCAGGACACAGAGAAAAGTGACTGACAAGCTGCCAATACAAGTGGACAGTTTAAAGTTTCCTGTTTTGAGGAGGAGTCTGCCAGACACACTGTGGCCTATGGGCCGAAGATGGAACATTACAGAAGAACTTCAAGTGACTGACCAGACAACGAGTTGTAGCTGTCATTTCTAGAGTTTATATTATCCTTCTGTGGTCTTTGATGGAGTTGAAGACAGGTACTTATGGTTATAGTTTTCCTTAGTTAGGATTAAAGATAAGTTACATATAAGACTTTAGACTCACAATTGATGGGAGATGTCATTCTGTAAATATGTTTCTCTTATTGGTTAATGAATAAAGCACTGATGGCCAATAGGAAAACAAGTTAGGTGGGACTAGGAGGAGAGAGGAAGGAGTAAAGGAGATCCAAGATGGAAGACAGAGAGAGCAGAATGCCAGCCCCTCTCTCCAGAATGGCGGTGGGACCAGCGGTGGGGAAAAAACAATATGGCGCCCAACATGGACCAAAGAAATTGCACTTAAAACTTAACAAAAGCTTAAAAAAGGATTTTAGAAACAAAAGAACAAAGACCAGCAAAAATTCTTGGTAAGAACATTTTTCCAGTTGGATTCTGTTTTGCTAGAGACAAGCAGAAATTTGTGAGGCTTCTTTAAGGGAGGCTTCCTGACTCAGCATAAGTGGCAAGAAACCAGAAGGCTTTTAAAGTGCTCTGCTAACAACTTAATGGTGTGTACGAGAGCTAGCAATGGCAGTGACCACATCTCCAAGCCAGCAGCATGCTGCTGGATGGCAGCATAGACCAAGGCAATGAGAACAGCTCTCAGTTCTGGCAGTAAAGCTACCCACGCCATCTTGGATAGACCGCGGCTAATATAGCTGTGGCTTTCATTTTAGCAATGTTGTTGTTTACCAGACAAAAGACTCATGACCAGAAAAAGATAAAGATTCACAATAAAGACAGATTCAGATTAAGAAAAACCTCTAAAGGTTTACAGTGTGTTTTAAAATATGTGTAAGCTTGGGTGAGAAAAAGAATAAAATGGTTTTAAAAAGACAGTGAGGATCTGGGTGTGGTGGTACACACCTTTAATTCCAGCACTCAGAAGACAGAGGCAAGCAGATCTATGTGATTTCAAAGTAAACCTGGTATACAGAGTTAATTTCAGGACAGGAGAGAGAGAGAGAGAGAGAGAGAGAGAGAGAGAGAGAGAGAGAGAGAGAGAGAGAGAGAGAACAAAAGAAAGAAAGAAAAGAAAAAATAGTAAAGTAATAAAAAAGAGCCACACAAAGATGGAGAGAATATGGATACTGTATGGTATTATATTGTCTTTGTATCATTTGACTGCTGAGGAAATAACAACAACTGTTAAAACAAATGCTGCTGAATTATTCCAATTTATATATTTTAAAAATGCTTTGACTTCCAAATTTAAGTCTAAGAACAGGTTACTGGGGAAAAGGATTTCTATTTTTGTTTCCACAGATAATGAAAAGCTGTGGATTCCTTCCAGACTAATGTGGTTTAATCAAGCCAGACACCCTGAAACAGTGTCCCAGATGATCCAACATTCAAAACAGCTTGGACAAGGCAGCCTACAGCAAGTATTTCTGTGTCTTCTTAGGATCACCATGACAGCGCCTCCTACTAACAGGAAGTAGTTTGGAAAGAACGATGCCCAAATTCCCAAATATTGTCTATAAATGCTTGTTTTCATTTAAATGGGTTTGGCTATAAATGGTTAATGGCCACAACCAATCTCTTTTTAAAGGTAAAAATGGAATTATGGTATAGATATGAATACTTTGTTTTAGAATGGATTTTCATTTATTGATACAAATTTAAGGTCAATTTTGTGATATGTGTATGTCTCCTCTTGTTTAGGTATTGTGTTTATAAAGCTCATTTAGAAATGCAATGTATAAATTAGTAAAGATTATAGATAGTTACCTATGATAGTCAAAACTAACTAACCCTGAATTAAGTTTATTTAGGTTTTCAAGATGTATTTGAGATGGATAGGCATTCTTCAAATCTTTTAAAGACCTACAGAATATGGCATTTAAAGTGGTTTAGAGTTTTTCTTGACAGTGAGGCACAACTGCTACTGGCAACACCACCTGTGTCAGAAAGGAAGATGGACATCAGAGAAACTTGTTATGGAGTTTACTCCCAACATGGCAAGACTAGCCATTTGGGCAAGAAACTATTGCCTGGACTGTTCGACTTTATGTTATATAAACTGGACATGCAGGACCTATAGGAAAATGACTGCTGATAGAAGATGGACATTGCTACAGGGTTTCTTCTTCATGGAAGTCTGCCAGACAGTCTGCAAGACACAGAGAAAAGTGACTGACAAACTGCCAATACAGGTGGACAGTTTAAAGTTTCCCACTCTGCTGAGGTGTCTGCCAGACACACTATGGCCTATGGGCTAAAGATGGAAGATTACAGAAGAACTTCGGGTGACTGACCAGGCGAGTTGTCTCTGTCATTTCTAGAGTTTATATATTATCCTTCTAGAGTTTATATATTATCCTGTGGTCTTTGATGGAGTGGAAGACAGGTACTTATGGTTATAGTTTTCCTTAGTTAGGATTAAAGATAAGTTACATATAGGACTCACAAAGATAGATGATGAAATATTTTCTTTAAATCTTGCTAAATGTCAATGGACTAAATATTGTTAACTGTGATTCTTACTTGATAACTGTTGTGTCATATATTTTGCTATGCTAAGGTTAAAACCCTTTTTATTTTAGACAGAAAAGAGAAGATAATGGGAGATGTCATTATGTAAATATGTTTGTCGTATTGGTTAATGAATAAAGCACTGCTAGCCAATAGGGAAGCAAGATAGGTGGGACCAGGAGAGGTGGAGGATTCTGGGAAATGTAGAAGTAAGTTTGTGATGTGATCTTGGGAAAGAAGAACATGTGAGTCTGGTGTTCTCAGTAAGATAAGACCATGTAGAAATACATGTATTAGTAATTATCTGTTAATAATCAAGACAGAGGTAGCAAATAAGAAGCTCTAGTCATTGGCCAACAGAAATATAACTAATATAGCATCTCTGTGGGACCAGGTTGGTAGAAAAGTGTTTATAATACCACCTGACTACTCTCTAGAAAGAAACTTATAGGCATGTTCTTAAGGGTTACAATCACCATACAAATTCCTGAACTCATAAATTGGAGTAACTGTTTAGATTGGAGGAGAAGAACTTTTATCCCTTGTCCAGAAACAGGAAAAGTAAACTCAAGGAATGAGTGGCTCTCGTTAAATGTTTCACTTTCAGAGCAATGACTTTTTACACTCTTATGAAGATTTTTCATAACTTAGATTAGCCCCAATTTAGAACATTTTAGTTTTTTTAAACAATCAGATTTTTCTCACTTACATATCAAGGTGAATTTGTGTCTATTCCCTAGCATTTGTCTCTTGCAGTCAACAGTCAACATTTCAAATCTCACAAGTAACACCTACCATTTGTCTCACTTTAGGGAAACTTCCTCACGGCTAAGATCCTGGGTTTTAATATTATTCTGAGAGCTATTATGGGGGGGGGCATAATTCTGTGTCTAAAAACTATCCACAGCTCTG
This sequence comes from Phodopus roborovskii, assembly GCF_943737965.1. NCBI lineage: Eukaryota > Metazoa > Chordata > Mammalia > Rodentia > Cricetidae > Phodopus > Phodopus roborovskii. Next base: position 14,348,139 of record NW_026126409.1, on the reverse strand, counting down.
CCTGATATTCAGCAGATCTAAAGAGAAAAGTCTCTATGGTACATCTATTGTCATATAATAGACCATGTTCCTATTTCCTCTCAATGCTGGCATCAGCATTAGTGCGCCCTCTGCTGGTGAAGTAAGGGTCACCTACACGGCTGAGGTCACCAGTAGCTCAGGTGTTCTTGGGCTCCTTGAAGCAACCTCACTCTGTCTTCTCCTATGCATTTCCTGTGGGTGGGTCTGGACTCACCCCAGTGCAGTAGACACTGCTAACAGCAGGAAAGCTGGAAATCCATTGTGAACACCTCCAGTCTTTTCTATTGCAGGTTCTCGTGTACCCGTGCACAACTTGAGCCCTGTGGCTAACTAGAGAACCATATGGGCAAAGACCATCATGATCACAAGTATAATGAGGGGATATGCTAGGCACTCTTGCCAACAATTCACACCCTGCTCTTTCTCTGGATTCTTGGGTAACCTAGCCATTGAACTGTGTGTGCCTGTGATAGCTTTGAACCAAAGAAACAAGTGCTTGTTGACAATGTTTTCTCTCACTTTCATGACTCACAAAATAATTATTAAGAAGACTAAATTAAATAAAATGAGATACTCATTACATCAGTACCTGTCTTGGTTTTCTTGCTTCTGGACCTAATATCACAGGTTGAAAAGTATATGTTTTTTTGTAAATGTATATCAGAACAGTTTTTTTAAGCTAGGTATGGTAGCATATGTTGTATTTCAAGTTCTCAGAAGAGGACGTCCATGAGTTCAAGGCCATATTGAGTTTCAGGTTAACCTTGGATAAGAGTGAGACTCTGTATCAAATATAAATAAAATAAAATAATAAAATAAATTTTAATTATGATGTAAATGCACTTATAAATAAAATGATGACGTGATAGATTTTATAATATTAAACTATTATGTCAGCTAGGCATATGATTTACTGCCTTGGTCAAAAACTAGGCATCTTATGTACTATACTATCTTCAAATCTATCCTGTAATAGAATGATTCCAGTCACCCATCCATTCAACCATTCACCTGTCTATCCAATTACACACTCCTCATCCATCTATCTACTCATTGACCCATCCATCCAACCATTCACCTGTCTACTCAAGCATTCATTTTCCCATCCATCCATTCACCTACTCACCAGCCACCTATCTATTTAATCTTCCATCTACCTATTTATCTATCCAACCACCCTTTTACAAACCATCAGCCTATCTATATACTTATTCATTTGATCAATGATACAATATCTAATTTTAGATAGTTAAATTTTGTAATAAATGTTGCCCTGTTGCTTGAAAAGGAAATATAAGTTTGTTAAGTATAACAAAAGTCATGGTTTAAAGAAGAAAGATCCTAGAAATAATCATAAGAGACTTTCCTGAATCTTTCAGCATGACAGCAGTGACCTGATACTGGCAGAATTATTATTATTCCCACCTAAAACTAATGAAATAAAGAGGAAGAATGAAAGACTAACTTTTTGTTTGTTCTTATGTGTGTACATATAGAGGTGTATATGCATATGAGCATGAGTGTAATTGCAGGTAAAGCTGGTACACACATAAAAAATCTTAAAAGGCCATGATTATGATCATGTATGTATTTATTTCTTTTAACAAATAAATTACTACTGGAACAAATAAATAAGGTTGTTTTATGATAATAAGTAAATGAGTAAACCTTTCATTAGAGTTTGGTGCATATATTTTAATCTGTATGAAAAAATAAGATTTAAAATAAGGAAATGGTTAATTATTCTTTATGCATGGGAAAGCTTAAAATAATAAATCTTTTCAGTCACTATAAGTGATCAACAAAATTCTCATCCAAAATAGGGTTCTCTTTGCATACATTTAAGAATATAAGATGTAAAAATTAAAATTCATTTTCTATTAAATTATTCAGTCAGTAGCCACAGTTATAAGTGAAAATTTGACATTCCAATTTTACCAAAGTAATAGCAGATACATTTTTATTTTGGTCTCCTCAAAGTAGGAATAAATAATTTATCATCATGCTTCCAATGTACACTTCCTCTGGTAGACAGAGAAAATTCAATTTACATGCAGTGATTCAATTATATTAACATCAGTGCCTTGTAGGACTTTAAAAAGTAATTTTTGGTAAAATAGGATGAGCACACATACAAGAAAATAATACATAGTATATTCAGGCTTATGGTGCTTTGATTAGACTTGTCTTCCTGAGAGAAAATAGTCATAAAAGCTTTGCTGGGAGACTTACAACTGTTTGGTGGTTTGAGCAATGTACAACATCAAAACCTGTGGACATTGTGCCTGAAGAAATTACATGAAAGGAGAAAGGGAAGCAGGAGTTAAGGCTGGGACTTCTGGGGTAAGAGGATGGACTCAAAGCTGCTTCTGTCTCATGCAAAGTAAGAAGTTTCAAAATAAGGAAGAGAAGACTAAATCCGAAGGAGAGGAAGATTTGCAAAATCACCCCAAATCGCAAAGGAGAAGATGAAACAACTGAGAAAATGAGAAAGAAAATATGATGAACAACACGCCAGAGAAAGGAACACAGGGTTCCACCTGTGGTCTTGCAGAGGGGAACAGAAGTAGATTCCTCATCCTAAAGGTCTCCTAGGAAGGTATGGCGAGAATTGTTTAGCACTCCTCCCCACCACACAACCCACAGTTCCAGAGAGCTTCAAGTCCACTTTGGGTATTTGGTGTGACAATGACCCCTCCAGGTGATTGGCTAGCATTCAAGAGGAAGCTAGTTTGTCACTCTACAAGCCTTGGAGAGCTTTGTATCCTCTTGAAATGGAAACTTTTTTTTTTTTTTTTTTTTTTAAAAGACCAAACTATCCCATTTTTTAAAGGTGGTATTCTAGTGTGTATTTCTAAATCTTCCTTGCTTGGGTGGTGTTGCTAGTGCGGTGATTGGTGTGATCCCCTCTGAGACTAGAGACTGAGCTGTTAAACAAGAGCATCTCACAAGGACATTGCATCCTATGGAAGAAGGCCCCGAGAGCAATGACCCATTCATGAGGAAAGAGGACTGGATGATTCTCTCTCAGCTTGTTTCCATTGAGTCAAGCACTCTCTGGTAATTCACCCCATCTTCATCCCTGCTTGCCAGCGTGGTGAGTATAGTGAACACCACACAGGGTCTGAGAAGGCATGGACTAGAACTATCAGGACTCTTGCAAAGGCAAAGGCAGATTTCTCTCAAACCAACTGGAGCAAGATGGACAAGGAAAGTCTCAAGTGCACTTGAAAAGGGCTCTGGGTATAAGATTAGCAGAAAAACAAAAGGCCCTCGGATGTTGGAAAAACTATAATTATTTAAAACCTATAGGGAAAGAAGGCTATTATAAGCAGAGAGTTAGGCATAAGAGAATGAAGACCATTTAAATAATTGAATATGAATGTCAATTGAGTTATTAGAGTGATAATCTCAATGGAAAAGCTGCCGATAAAGACAGAAGGAATACTTTCCTTTATGACAAATCCTCTTTCAACTAAAAACAGGAGAAAGATGTCCATATGGTAATGAAGAAAATTCAGAGCGAAAATAATCAACCTCATGTAATTATCTATTCAGAAAAATAGCATAGAGTTGAAACCAAGACTGTTGAATCGTTTAATAAAACAAAACTATAATACACTTTAGCTCTGTTTAAATACCAAAGAAAAAAAGCAAAAAAGAAAAAAAAATGCAACTTAGGATCCATCATCTTTAAAATGTACTTTAATTACATCTGCTTTCTCTGATAGAGCCCATGACTATTCTCCCTTTTTCACCCATTTTGATGCTGAAAATGAAGCCTTTTGTTGGAACATTCTCTATTTTTCATAAGAAGAAATACAACTTTCATCACCCACCCCAGCATGTTAAGAGCCCCAAGAAACATCACTCAATAGTATAATGGATTGACTTCAAGTTCATGATCCATCTCAGGCTTACTAGGAAGAAAAGCCATGTGCTATCAGCTAGACCAAACTTTAAGAAAAATCTGTGTCTATTGAGAGTAAGGGGATTTCCCTACATAGTTAAGCAGGGGTCATGTGACATAGAATGGTGACAGTGGGATGGCTGATCTGTATGATCTGTATGAAGAACTAACCACAAATGAATAGCCTTCTTATATGTGAAATTACAACAACAACAAATCTACAACCTAAGCCTAGGGGAAGTGTGAATGCCTAAAGCCAATCCATAAAAGGAAAAAATGATTCCCAGACCTGGGAATCAGCAGAGAGATTTAGTGAAGGAACCTCCAGTCTCCATCAACATGGTCAGTCCAGGAATGTGGGCTCAGTGCTGAGCATACTCAGCTACACCCCGAGGATTCTGGTTGTCCTGCTCACCATACTCTAAAGTCAAGTATTTTGCATCGCATGTTCAAGACAATCTTCATATCCTTAGTGAAGATCATGTTAGCAATTAGGTGAGTTGTTTATTTGTTTCACTTTTTAAAACCTACTTGTTTTGGGAAATTTGAACACTATGTTAAAACTATGTTAAAACACTATGCTAACCTACAGGACTGGAGTATATGTCGAATCAGAACTATCAATGTTTACAGGAGTAACACTGAAAGACAGCTAGAAATTTGATGACAGATGATAAATAGCTAGACAACAGAAGACAAACAGATGATGATAAATGATAGATATAAAGCAAACTGGATGATAATATGGGTATAAGATAGATAGATGATAAATGAGTCATAGATAAATGGTTAATAGTAACTAAATAATAGAAGAGAGATGATACACATATATGATAAATATAAGATAGATGACAGATGATTGATGATGATGATAGGCAAGTAGGTAGATGGATAGATAGATAGATAGATAGATAGATAGATAGATAGATAAAGAGGTCATACACAGATGATAGACATCCACCAATGACAAGTGAATGGAACAGCAACCTCAATGCCATGCATGCATCACATTGCTGCTACTTAACACAGCCTAGAGCCAATGACAGTTTAGTAACCACACATGCAGCCAAGCCTTCAGGTTTACATGCAAACATACTTGCCTAACAAAATTAATCGGAGTCCTCCAGCAAATGTAACTCAGATTCGGGCAGAAGCAGAAGATGATCTTTCAACAAGTTGTACAAGACAATCAGGAAAGCTCAAGGGTTATGATGTTCCTGGAGACTTAGGATCAAAGCTTGAGCTCTGGCAGCATCAACATTCAACACAGCAATTAAAGAGACACGTAGAGGAAGAAAAAGACCCATCCAGTAATACCACATGGGGAAGAGGGCCAGGCAAGGGTCTAGTGCTCCCTCGACCAGGTCTGTCTCTGGGGTCCTGACAGGTTTAGCTTTAATAAAGGACAGGAGATATTTGTAACTGAACAGTCCTGTCCATCACTGGCAATTATTAATTTGACTCCAGTGTGTCTTGAAAGTAGCCTGACAAGTTATCAGAACTATGGGAAGTCTCATCCTGGGAGAAAGCTTCCTCCTAGGCCTATAGGTAGGGTCTCCTCTTCCTCCAATATGGAATTCCTGTGGACACTTGAAATCAGTGGTTCTCAACCTTCATAATACTATAATCCTTTAATACAGTCCCTCATGTTGAGGTGAGCCCCAACCACAAAATTATTTTCCCTGCTACCTCATACTGTAATTTTGCTACGGTTAGGAATCATAATGTAAACATTTGTGCTTTCTAGTGGCAAACCCCTGGGGCTTGACCCACAGGTCAAGAAACTGCTGCTTTAAGTCACTGAGGCCCTGATTTGAGGTTTAGGTTTAACTAGAGAGCAAGGGTCATGTACAGCTAAGCTGCTCTGGTGGAAGTGTGGCCCCGCCCATCATTGTCCCATCTTTGTCTTAGCTGTGGTGTCCCCTGAGCCAGGGCCCCAGCATGAATCTGCTGGGAAAATCCAATTCCTTTGTGTGCCTTATCTCAACAGGAAGATCCTTCAAGGGAGGGGGATGAATGTCTCTTTGGAATATCTTTACAGCTAACAGGGTGATTCCCTTTATTTGAGGTTGTAGAAAATTGTACCCTTATTCCTAGGCAACACTGAAGAATTCTAATGGCAAAGAACATGATGTCTTTAACACTACCACCCCCAACTGCTTCATGGAATGTGTAAGCATTCCTGTGCATAATGGTGTAGGTCTGACTATTTGTGTGGCCCTGCACATGTGTGCACATAGAAAGAAGGGTAGGGAGAGAGGTGGCAAACACACGAAGCCACTTTTGGGACAAGGATATATGATTCCTCTAGATAATTATCATAACTGTTAGATGTTTGAGAAATTAGAGCAGAAAGTTACAAATCCACTTTGAAATGAAGAGGAAATAATGGAAGACCTGAGCCTGAGCACCTGGGTCTATGTCTCAAGAGTTTCAAACATTCCCTCACAACATCTCCAAGCTTTCCATCATTGTCACATCGCTCCTGGACCAAGTGGCCTATAAAGTTCACCTCCCTGGAGAGTAAAAATCGATGCAGGCAGGAAAATCCCATTGGTTGACTTGACAGTTCTATGATTGGCTCAAAAGTCACACAAAACATCATGGGGCATGAGGTATTCTATAGGACACATTAACAGGACTGTCAGTGTCTAATGGGAACAAAGGATGCTCTAGGAGCACGGTCCCAGCATATTTCTGGCTTCCATTTGACATGAATTTAAATGAATGCAATAATTTATCCACATTGTTTTTTTTTTTAAATAAAACTGTCATATTTCCAACTTTCTTTTGCCCTCCAAGCTATCCAAGAATCTCTCCACTTTGCCTTGTTATTTCCTTTGTTACTTATCTGTGGGGCTAAGCAGGCCCTCCTGGGGTCCTGACACTGTATTTTTCAGGGAACCCACATCTCCTGCTGTCTTTCTTTGCTTTCTGAATTTCTTTCTATTTATGATACAAAGTAAAATAAAGCCCATTAAACCGTTTATTTACATGAAATCAGGGCGCTTGTTCAGACACAGCATGTGGTCTGAAGAGGCAGACATCCAAACGTGCATACATTTTTCCTGATTGCGCTGGGACATTTCTTTTCTGGGTATTGGAAAGCTGCGGTGAGCCAAGAAGCTCAGAATTCAAAATGAGACCTTCCTCTGAACCCTGTGTTTGGTGTAGACACTGAGGTATAGGCATTACCAGGCTTTCAGAGATCCTGAACTTCTATGAAAAGTTATCTCATCATTCCAACATCCCAAAAGCCTATACTGACTCTTGTTTGGCAAAGGGAGGCAGAGGCTGGATGTTCCTTTGGTTTGGACACTATCTGTGTATCCATCCTCCAGAACCCAGCATGTGGCCTGTGAATTGGAAATACAAAGTTCACTCCAGGATCCCCAAAGAAATAAAGGCAATGGCTCCCTCATCTCCTTGGGAAACCACCCCAGCCATGTTTTTGCACAGGACCCTCAGGAGCTGGCTCAGGGCCATGATGGAGTGTGGCCCAGGTGACATTAGGCACAGACCTCCTTGCCCTAAAGTTGTGAGAAAAGCCATTCTCAACAAATGTTTGCGTTTGAAGTTGGAAATAAAATAGATATATTACATGCAAAAAAATTAAATTTACTTAGCTTTATTTTATCTGTATTGGTGTGAAGATGTCATATCCCCTGGAAATGCAGTTGCAGACAGTTGTGAGCTGTCAAGTGGGTGCTGAGAATCGAACCCAGCTCCTCTGAAAAAGTAGCCACTGCTCTTAACCACTGAGTCATCTCACCAGACCCCCCCCAATTTAAAACCCAATTTGAATTCTGTTTGGTTGCCTTTTGGAGGCCTGCTCTTTTCTGAAGAGAACCTAGAAGAAGAAGGGGAAGGGGTGGGCTAGAGGGAGAAAGGAGGTACTGCTGGGAGCTGAGAGGATAGAAGGAAGGAAAAGTGTGGTAGGTATTACATGAGAGAAGAATCTTAGACTCCCCCCACCTGAGACAGGGTTTCTCTGTATTGCTTTGAAGCATGTCCTGGACTAGAACTAGCTCTGTAGACCAGGCTGGCCTCGAACTCACAGAGATCTGCCTGCCTCTGTTTCTGCCTCTCTAGTGCTTGGATTATAGGCCTGCTTGGATTATAGGCAAGAATCTATTTTCAATTTGAAATTACAAAATGCCAAATTTTCCACACCATCTCAAACTGATAAAATAAATAGCACAGGAAAAAAGAGCTCTCATGATTAAAATATCCATTAATCTGTACATGTTTGTAAACAAACCTTGAGATGGGTGTTTTTTTGTTGTTGTTCTTCTTCTTCTTTTTTTTTTTTTTTAAATCTTCCATGTCTGTTTTAAGTAGCATCCATCAGGCCTGTCATCTGAATTCTAAATCACACTAAGGATTAGAGAAACAAGAAAGCAAAAATCTCCCTATTTAAAACAGATAACTTCATGAAGATAAGAAAAATTAGCTGAATCTAATTATGAAAGCAACTTCAACATTTTATTGTCTTATTTTAAACTTAAGCTTATCAATCTGTTGAGTCTATGAGATTTCTGATATCCATTTATCTGACTCCTACCCGTGTCCCACAATATAAAGTATACTGGAAGAACAAAGACACCATACGGTGAACACTACCATACCCCAAAGGACTGGTACAATGAAAAATTCAAAGGAACAATTATGACATGAATGACATTGGAAATGACTTCCATGTAGCATCCTGCGAGACAGTTGAACCCAGTGAATGGCCCTGCTTCCCTGCATCAGAAGGAATCCATCCATGGGCATCCTGAACCAACAGACAGTCCCACTGGCTCCCCCTGGCATGCTTGAGTACACTGTGTGGGATAAAGACCTTGCTAGTTGTGAAGCTAATTACCCACCATTCCTTCTGGCCTCGCAGTAGTCTTTCCTTGCACTTCTTCCTGATCCCTCCATGTATGCTAGGTCCATTGGGGCCCACCCTGTCAGTCTCTACTTGCTGTATTCTAAATATTGCTGCTCTCCAGGGCCAGGTGTCTTCCGACCTTCTCTTCCTGCTTCCCGCACCCATGTCTTCAAGGCCCTGACCCTCTTCCAGGATTTCTATGAGACAGATGAGAGCTCAGACCTGTACCAGAGGCTTCCCTGTACAGTACTCAACATAGACACTTGGAGATAAGCACTGTCCTTAATTGTTCTTCTTTGCCTCCCTTAGCAGTCACCCAGAAGCACATTATACCTACTTCCTTCTTTCAGAATGTGAAATTACCTGGCAAGGCCAGTCCTCATGGCAGTTTGAGTCAGTTTATCAACTTAGGTCCCCAGGAAGCAAGTGGCTTCAGTGGCTGCATTTTGTCTTATGGTTGAGTAATGTTGACATACTGGTATATTTTAACATCTTCATGAACCACAGGGAAGCCTTGCCTAGGCTCTGAAGGGCTCAGTCTCCACAGCCCTGTTCTAAGGGACTAATGCTACAGTACACTGCACCAGAGGGCAGGTGCTGGCTTTGTGCTAGCTCTCCTTCCCTCCCCTCCCCATCCCTCCTTTCCTCTCCCCAGCTCCCTTCTAACCTTTCTCCTCAACTCCCTCCCAACCTCCCTCTCCCTTTTCTCCTTCCTCTTCTGTTGTCTCAATATTTTTAGTCTATTTTTCTATTTCCTGGGAGCTTTAAAATGTTTATAAAAAAAAACATCATCCATATAAATGTCATATAAAAATTCTTCAGTTGCTTTGCATAGTTACAAAGATCTCTTTGACTTTATTAATCATAAAGAAAGAATCAGTATTTGCAAGAAACAAACTTACACAAGAAATTAAAAAATTAGAAAAGTAAAAAAATTCAGCACTATTTGTCTTTCCCTGCAAGAAGATTCATTCCTTTGGAAATTAAGTTTCTAAGGCATTATTCCTATTTCACCGTTCTGAATTCTAGCTATAACCCCCCTAAAAAAAAAAAGAAAACCAGAAACAGAATTGAAATCGATGTCCTTTCATTGTATATTTTTATTGCACATTATCCTTCCGATATGACCATTCTCTAGCTGCCTACTAGCACCAATCCAAGCAAGGTTAAATGGTTTCAAAAGAAGATGCTAACTCGAGTTGCTAGAAATAGAGTTTTTTATCAGGAACTAGGAAATTAATTCTGTGTAGAATATTGCCTTTTCTAATGCAAAGACAAAGAAATTCCTTTCCCGGTGAATAAGAGGAATCAAAAGTACTTCCAAACTCTACCTTCTACAACATGATGAGGTCACCTTACACATTTTTGTAAAAAAAAAAAAAAAAAAAAAAAAAAGATGATTCCTGGCCATTCTCTAAAATCAACATGCCTTTAGTTATAATTGTGTTAAGAACTGTGTACACAGACAGGGACCCCTGATGTCCCTAGTTACTGAGTCACCTGCTTGAGGGGCTTCCCACTCTGCCAGTACTAACCACTTTCTGCAGGAGTGATTCTTGTCCTAGTACCACAGAACCCAGATCTGTCTAGCTAGAACTCCAGGTCTGAGACAGATCCTCTTTCCTAATCGCCTCCCTGCTCAGTTCTGGTCACTCTGGAATAATGCTTCAGACTAGGGACTTCAACATCAGAACTTCCTCCTCGAGTTCTGGAAGCTCCTGCAGGCAGGAAGGTAGGCAGGGGTTGGGAGCTTACATCCTAATCTATATGGAAGAGGCAGAGAGAGCTAACAGAATAGTATGGATTTTAGAAACCTCAAATCCCACCCCCCAAGGATCCACCTCTTCCAAGGAGGCCATGCCTCCTAATCCTTTCCAGACAGTTTCACCAACTGGGACCAAGTATTCAAATACATGGGCCTATGTGGGCCATTCTCATCCAAACCACCATAAATACCTTTCCATATGTGTCTGGAAGTTTGGGGGGGGGGGGGGGTGAAGTGTCTCTCTGTAGTTTCCTTCTATTTTCTCCTTCTTTTGTTACAGGGTTTCACCCCATATCCCAAACCCTTCTGGAACTCACTATACAAACCAGAATAGTCACAAACTCATGGCAATCCTCCTGCCTCAGTCTCCTGAGTGCTGAGATGATAAATGGAAGGCATCCTGCCTGGCTGTGGATTCCTTACTAAGGGCACTAATCCCAAACCGGAATGACTGAATTAGCCTTCTTCTCACAACCACCTTGTGAGTTAAGACTTCTACAAACAGGCTGTTAGAGGCAACCACCAAGAGCACAGTCCTTCCTAAGAGACCTGCCAGGATAACTGAGCTATGTGCTTTGAGAGTCTTCTCAATGTACTTTACAGTAGCAAGGCAGAGGGAAGACACAGTGGCCGAGAGTGATAAGGTGAAGGAAAATGTGACACCAGCACATGCCTGTAAGTGAAACAATCAAGTTTCACTAGGCACAACTCTGTAGCCTTGGAGTCCTTAGGAACACCACTTTTGAATGCACCATGCATATCCCTAGATGCATGAATACACACACACACACACACACACACACGCACGCACTGCAACACAGACACAAGATCTTCCTTCTGCTGCACTGAAATAACTTCTGAAACAGTGGTTCCCAACCTGTGGGTCACAACTCCTTTGGGGGGGGGTCAAATGACCCTTTCAAAGCTGTCACCTAAGACCATTGGAAATCACAGACATTTACATGACAGTTCATAACATTAGCAAAATTATAGCTATGAAATAGCACTAAAAATAATTTTATGGTTGGAGGCCACCACAAAATGAGGAACTGTATTCAGGGGGTTGTAGCATTAGTAAGGTTGAGAACCACTGGTCTAGAACATTTCTATCCCTTCAAAGCAAAAGTCACTCACAAACCCAACTGAACTGGTCCATTTCACTTCTGTTCCTTTGTTGCTAGACAAATGCATAGATACACTTACTTATTTTCTATTACTTCTTCTCTTTTGTTTATGATGAGCTCTTAATCTGTTCTCAGAAGAGGAAAGGCTGGTGGCATTTAGATTTGTGCGACGTTTAGGTGGGAGATTGAGAGAACATGCTTTGATTGTCAGGGTTTAGGCAATCAGCATTTTGACTTTGTACAAATTAAATTTAAGATGCCTGTTAAGACTCTCGAACTGAGCCAACTCAGTAAGCATCCCTAATGCAGATAGGCAGACTAAACAAGAAGAGAGTCCTCTCAGGTCAGGGTGTTTCCTTCAGACAAACATAGGAGAAATGTGGGCGGGGTTCTATGAGGAACAGAGTAGCAAATGGGGGTGTGGAGCTCCCAGCTCCTGTATTGCAGGGTAAAGCTACAAGTGTGAGGGGAGGCACTATGCCTTCAGGGTGCTGATTGGAACTCTCCTGGGAAGACACAGAACCATTGCTGGGAATGGAAGAACCAGCCCACGGGGAAAAGGAAGCTTCAGAGCTTGGAACCAACACTGACAGGCTCTGAGGGTCGGCATAGGAATGCGGGCCGGGGAAGGGGGGCAGCCCTAACTCAATGTCAGTAGACTGAGGAAATGATGCTCCAGGGAGCAACAGTCAGCCACATATGGAACCAAACGTTATATTCAGTCCACAGAGTCTGAACTTGGACAACACAGCCATCTTTCCATTTCATTGCCTTGGCTCACAACTGAGAGATACGCAAAAGAACACCTCTGCCTAGCTCTCCAGCACCCTGCCTGACAGGCTGTGGTCAAAGCATGCCCTGGTGTCCTTGTTACTCTTGGAAATACATCCCTTTCATCTGCCTGTGAATCTCTGTCAAAGGAAAGTAAAGGAATACTAGCCACTCTGAAATAGTAGCCTGTTGGTTCTAATCGGGTAGAAACGTTATCTTTTAAACTTCCTGGGGGGTGGGGACAGCCACTGGTGACTTTCCTGTGGATTACTCTCTCTGCAACTTGGATCAGAGCCAGCTCTCCGCGGCTCCCTTGTTATTGTAACCCTCAGCTATGGAGCACCAGTTGTTGCTTTGGTTCTTGGTCTCCCATGTGATGCTACCAGGAAGGAGCTAATGTAGGAAAAGGAGAAACTGGACAGCAGACACTGCATACCGGGGTCTAGGAGACAGATAAGCTACAGAGTCCTGGGGAGAAGATTCTACAAGACCGGATATGTGGGGAACTGTCACCATTCTGGGTAAGAGCCATGTATGAAGTAACCGTGTACTTAACCAGACTCCAGGTCTGAACCACTAGGGTGGCCTCTCAGGAGCCACCAGCAGTGACAGGTTCCTAGCAGCACCTTCGCCCACAAGCTGGTACACCCTAGCACAATCCAACCTTCAAGGAACTATAGATAGATCTCAGATCCCACAGCCAAGCTGAGACACTTAGCAGATGCTCCTAAGACACTCAGAGCCAAGCCTCTCCTTTCCATTCTTGTTGATTCCTCACATTCCTCCCTACCAGCCTCCAATATCTTATCCCCCCCCCCAGGTATATAGTAAAGCAAGGACCATGGGGACACAGGCCTAAAGTGCATGTCAACTGACTTCACAGCTCACCATGGCACGCTGGCTACAAGACTGGTAACTCAATTCTTCTGTGCTTTTTGGTTTCTATCTCTGTCCTAAGGGACTTTCTCCATCTTTCAGTTGGAAACAATAATTCTATAACTCTCTCTAGAGTCATTTTGTATCAAGTGAGTATTGGGAAGGATCTAATACACACATGTTTGTGAGGTAAATGAAATACTGAAATTCCTTTCATTAGGAGTAAGTCCTGTGCAGCCTGGCTGGGTGTTGGACCCAGTGACCTAGGAGACAGAGAGATATCTGTGGAGGTGGACACTGCAGGTGGCCTGGAAGAAGGCACTCGCTAGCACATGGCAGGAGGAAAGAAACCTGAGGGTGGCCTGTATACAGGAAGTAGGCCCTCCTGAGGACTTGTCTGTCAGTGGGAAGGGGGCCTAGGAAGAAGGTAGAATGCTTGGCTCTTTAGGCTGAGTTCACTCAGATAGGGAATTCCAGCCACCAATAGGCTGTGCTACGACTGTCTCTGCTTCTGGACTCCATCCATCCTGAGAGTCAAACAGTAGAGCGGAGGAAGTCAATGGGACACAGCAGTGTCTGGAACAGAGGTGTGCCCAGAACCTGCAGCTGCTAGCAGGATAGATACCTGATGCCATTGAGTCCACCCTGAGTTCTGGAAGAGAGTTTGTAACAGACATGCTTCCATTCCCAGCTGTGCAGGGTGCCAGCCTGGGGATCTCACAGCTTAATAGTTTTGGAAGGTGGTAACCTGGTAAATTTGTGCTGGCAGAACCCCCACCCTGGTGCTCTTTAGCTCAGTGAGTTGGGGGTTGTATACCTCAACTTTGTACTCAGGGCTGCACTGTAGTAATCCCTGGGATTTTTCCCCCAGAGGAATCTACCAGCCAACCCACCTCCAGCACACAGGCACAGCAGGGGGCAGTGTTGCATGTAACCACTTCCTACTGAGAACAGCAGGGGGACACACAGTTCTTAGCATCAACAGATTAGTCTTTAAGGCATTTCTCTGCAAAGCTTTTGAGACAGCCTTGTTCTGAAATTGCTGGGAGGAAGAGGCAAGTCCCTGCAGGAATATCCACAGGAAGTAGAAAAAAGAGCAGGCAGGCCTTCTCACCCTGCTCTGCTGCTCTGGTTGTCAGCCTAGGGGCTGGCTGCAGGCCTGACATGCAGGAGATGTTCAGTGTGCATTGGAATGAAGGAATACCTCCATGGAACCATTCTAGAAGAATCCACAAAAGCTAGATCATGAGTAGACAAAAATCACTCCATTTCTGATGACAAGGTTAGCTTTGTCAGGAATTCTACTGAAAAAGAAAAGATGCCACAGGAGATGCTCCACATTGTTGGCTTCCTAGAAAATTGTCCTCAACATATCCTAATTGCCCTGTTGTCACAGGATAGAAGCCACTGTGCCGTGACCTTCCCTATGAAACATTTTCATTCCACTTTGATACTGGCCTTCTCTCACTCTGCTTTGTGCCCTTGTGATGGACTACCCGAGAGTGGCTATTCACCAAAGGCAGATGTGTTTCTCACAATGCCTAGGAAGTCCAAGGGACACCTTGTGAGGGGAGATCTGACCTAGGGCATGGGGGGTGGTAAAAGAGAAAGAGGAGGGTTGGGGGGGAAGGGGGAAGGGAGGGAGGGTAGGAAAGAGGGAGGAAAGGGAAGAGAAGGAGAGGAGACAGGATGAAAGGAGACAGAAAGGGAGGGAGAGTGAAGGTAGTGATGAAATGTTTTCTAAGAAAGTCCCGTACAAGAAGCACAGTCCTCTTGGAACAATATTTGTTGTTATCATTATTGTTTTGTGTATTTGTTTTTGGAACAGGTTGATGGGAGATGTCATTCTGTAAATATGTTTCTCTTATTGGTTAATGAATAAAACATTGTTGGCAAATAGGAAGGCAAGATAGGTGGGACAAGGAGACAAGGAGGATTCTGGGAGATGTAGTAGAGAGGAATCAAGATGAAGGACAGAAAGAAGAGGTCCAGACCCACTCTATAGTAAGATAAGACCATGTGGAAACACTTAGATTGATAGATATGAGTTAATATTTAAGACAGAGCTAGCCAATAAGAAGCTCTAGCTATTAGCCAACTGCTTTATAACTAATAAAATCTTTGTGTGTTATTTTGGGACTGATAAGGCTCTGGGACCAGGCTGTCGACCAGGCTGGCAGGAAAGTGCTGTAACAACAGGGTTTCTTTGTGAAGCCCTGGTTGTCCTGGAACTTGCTTTGTAGACCAGGCTGGCCTTTAACTCACAGAGATCCACCTGCCCCTGCCCACCTAATGCTGGGAGTAAAGGCACATGCCACCACCGCCAGGCTTGGAACACTACTCAAAGTCTCACAAATGTGGCGGTGGGAGATTAAATGTCTTTAAAGTCTCAGAGGCAGCTTTGTATACAGCTTACGACCACCACAGCCATATAGTTCAGGTACTCGACTAAGCAACGACACATGTCAAAGCTACGCCTGACACCTACCACCTTCTAAGAGGCAGGAGTGGAGGTGGGAGGTATGAAGTCCTTGGTAGAATACCTTCACAGTAGGGAAACCCGCTAGAAAACTGCTTCTGCACCTTGATGTAGCACAAAAATAGGCATGCCCAAAGAAATTCCTAGTTACTATAGCAACAAGAGATTTTCCCCCACTATTTATAGATCATGCCTATTAGAGATGAGTACACATGCTATCTTTCTATTTTTATATATTTAAATTAAAACATTTGCCATACAAAACGTGCTTCTTCCCTACTTCCTTCATGCATGAGAAATGAAATGACTTTTAAAAGTCAGGATTAAATGAGGCTCTAAATTATCAACAAGGAAATCTAAGGATGGAAATATACTTCAGACATTTGATTTTTCACCACAAATCTTAACCTTAACTATCCAGAGGCTTGCCTGCATTTCATTCCAAATGAATGAATATTGGACAGATAGTCAATGTTCTAAGTTGGACACTGTTGGAAGCCAGCAGTCTGCTGGCCCTGCCCCCTGACAATGGGTGGGACACACATGGCCATGTCATCACTATGTCACTCATTACCGGGCTGTTTAGGGGACTCAGTTCCCCTTTTAAAGCAAGTACATTCTCCTCTTTTTCTCTCTTCCTCTCCTTCTCTCTTGCTCTCTCTTGCTCTTTCTCTCTTTCTCCTGCTTTCAGTTGGCCACCTACTACCCCCCCACCTCCTTCTCTCCTCTCCACCAATAAACTCCACATGGGCGCACTGAGTCTCATGTTTGTGTTTCATAGGTGATAACTGTAACAAAAGAACAACAGACACCAGCCCCAGTTCTCTTATATTAAGTTGCTGTCACCAGTTACCAAGGGTCATGAGCTCACATGTCCATGTGCCTGATAAGAATAAGTTGCTGATAATGGACCACAATGTGGCAGCAAACAGAAGTTTCAAAACATCTGGTGATGGGATCCCAAAAAGAAGGTGAAATTGAGGCTAGAGGAACTGGGTTCCACTCCAGCCAGTATTTCTGAGGGCTGAGTTCATGTGGGTTCATTAAACAACTATATAGACCTCAAGATGCAGTGGAGTAAAGTAAATGGGATTATGTGCAAATGCCTGTATCCTTTATAGCATGCTACAATCACTGAGAAATAGTTATTTTAAAAACTAGAAGGCCTTTCACAAAATGAGTACTTTAATAATAATCATAAATCTCCAAGTGAATACCACACATATCTCTACATTGCTAATTTTTCCACAAGTTGGAGTAACAACATGGCTAAAAAAATTAAGATGAGGAAATACTGAGCAGGGTTAAACTTCCCTGGAGCTGAGAACATGCATATCCATGAGGTTGCAACAGGGGCTATACTAGGATTTTAATAGAGCAAGGGGAACAAAGCACAGAGCAGTATTAATAGAGCCCAACAGTGCTGGACAAGACACAAGAAAGGCCACGTCATCCTAAAGCCAGGTATCTGTGTCACTCACCATGAGCCACACATTCACAGTTACCTTCTATTCTTTCAAACACAAAAGTGAACATTATGTACATGCATCCCAGGGTAGATGATGAGAGCTGTATCAAGAGGGAAGATCCCACAGAGAGCCATACATCTACTGCTGACCAGCACAGCAAGGAAGTGGCATTTGAACTGAATAGTAGAAGGAGGTAGAATTTCTAAGGGTAGAAATGGCATCAGGAAGAAAGTAAAGCGAAAATGCCCTGATCAAGCCCACTGTCCTTAGCTAGGGAAATAGCAGTCACAGTTTGGGTTTTGGGGGCAGGGAAGGTTAGGATTAAATAGTCCAGCAAAATAAATCTTTAAAATTCTGTATAATGTACATCACTGATTCACACACTCATCCATGAACTTTTCTGTTGGTGGTAGTGTTTGGTTTTCTTTTTGAGATAAAAAAATATCTTCTCAATTCTGGCTTAGTCTGGGTTTCATATGCCTATATGCCCTAGGGTGGACTCAAACTCATGACATTGCTGATGCCTCAGATTCCTGAATACTGGACTTACAAACTTGTGACAGGACACTTGGCTTTAAATTTACTACTTATCATTTCAAAGTTGTTAAAATACAAACAAGAATTCAAAGGGGGAGGGAATAGCAAAGCTATTTTGATAACTATATGCCTTGATGATTGAACACATTTCTCTATCCGTAATATTCTGGGATGTGAGTGGGATTTCACACTGGTATAATATAGCAGGCAGATGAGGAATCTTGAAGTCACATAACCTTGGGGGTAACAAGTACATTCCAGGTTTAAGTTCTGGCACTCTGCCAAATGACTATAACACACTCAATATTAGATCTTCCCTATGTTGGTTTATAATTGAGTCACATTTTTGAGCCCCAAGTAAGCCACATGGGAAATAAAATATGTCAAATCTGTGTCACACTTAACTTCAGCCATCCACCTGACACATCTGAGAAGAAGGGACCTCATTTAAAAAAATCTGGCTCCTCAGATTAGGTTGAGAGGCATTTTCTTACCTGCTAATTGATGGGGGGGTCCTACCCTCTACCCTCTGTAGGTTATGACACTCTTAGACAGTAGGGCTGGGTTGTTATATATATATTTAAAGCAGGAAGAATGAGCAATGGGGAGAAACCAAGTGAGCAGCATTCCTTCATGGTTTTTGCCTCATTTCCTGCCTCCAAGTTCCTGACTCCAAGTTCCTGCCTGGGATCCCCTCCATTATAAAACTGTGATGTAAGATGAAATAAGCCCTCTCATGCCCTAGTTAGTTTGGGTCTGTATTTTATCACAGCAACAGAGAAGCAAACTGGGACAGTGAGTTATTACTCTTTGTGTTTCTTTGTCCTCATCAAGCTCCTGCCAATTACAAGGTAAGTGTTTTTATGAAGTACACAGGGAATCTGTTGGTGTAGTTCATGATTCATGCAGTTCACTCTATTCACCCACCACTCACTGCTGGATAAGTCAAGTGGACTCCTGTGAGTCCTTGTGCTCCACTGTGTCGTAATCTAAACATGGAGAAAAGGAGCTTAGACTGAGCTCTTTGACATCGGTTGTAAAGCTCTCCTTCCCTATTTGCTGTTCACCATTGCTTTCAGGTGCATAAGAGCAACCTTGAACAACCAGTCACACAAAATCAGAGAAACCTTGTCAGTTTTCAACATTATCTGAATAAATATTCTCTGGAAATCAATCTCAAAAGAATGTGAATTCTACCAAACAGGACAGGCATTACTGAAAAGTCTCTACTCAGGGAAGTAAAAAATGGACTCAGATAAAGTGCAAATGTCATCCCGAATGTTTTCGTGGTATTTAGAAACATCACATTTGATATTAAAGGAAAAGAGTGTGTGTGTGTGTTGGGGGCAGGGGGAGGTGAACCAGCCTTGCAGGATGCTTCTCAAAAAGTCATAAGCATTTAGGAACAAGACATGCCACAAATTACAGACAGTAAGCGCAACAAAGCAGCCTGTGAGTTGCTGTCTGTTGATACCAAAGTTGATAGTTAGACACTGTCAAGTGTCTAACCTTTATGAATTGTGTTTACAAACATGAGTAGTACTATATGTTATGGCATGGGATAAATTAATGAAAATCATATTCATTTATGATTCCACAATATACATAATTCAGATAATTTATTTTTATTTGGAAAAGGGACAGAAAGCAACCCAGGCATGGCAGTCCATGATTATAATCCCAGAATTTGAAAGTCTGAGGCAAAGAAATCTAGAGGTCAATGCCAGAATGGAGACTATACTAAACTAAGACCCTGACTCAAAACCACAGAACAAAACAAAAAGTATAGAATAAAAAATACGATGTATATGTGGGTAACATGGTCTGGGAGACAGCTGGAACTTAGTGTTTTTCTCTTGGTTATTCACTGACAAAGGGACCAAGAGAGGCTTTATATTGTAAGAAAGGCCATGTGTCCACACCCAGTGCAGACACCACAGATGTGAATGAAACAGTCACATGGGTACCACTGGCTTGCCCGTGCACAGAGGGGAAGAACCCTCTAACAGCACAAAGAGCTCCAGCCCCCTTGGCCCACAGAGCTGGGTCAACACTCACTGGATGATGTCTACATTCTTAGAGGTGAAACTAAGTGTGATGATAGGGAAAAAGCTATGGCTTCCTGGCACCTTATTTTGAGTGGTTTCTCAATTAGACTAGCAGACTGTTAACCCCCAAAAGTGAATATTTGGATATCTCACCATTCCCTGCAAGTGACTATTTTTCAGCAGTGATTTTTTTTTCTCTTACAGACAAAAATATTATTCCATGGTTTCTCTTCTTTAAATTAACTTGTGAAGATGTGAAGGTAGAATACAAAGTAATGGACCTCATTATGGTTTTGTGTGTGTGTGTGTGTGTGTGTGTGTGTGTGTGAGAGAGAGAGAGAGAGAGAGAGAGAGAGAGAGTGCGTGTGTGTGTACGTGCATGCATGCACACACATGCCATTGTATATATTTGAGTGTATGTGTGTTAATACACGTTATTTTTATTCAGCCCTTTCCCGACTGCTGAACTTTTATCCTCTCCCCAGTGGTCCCTATAGTGGGTTGAGTGAAAATGTCCCCCTTAGGCTCAGGCATTTGAATATCTGGTCTCTAGCTGGTGGTACTGTGTAGGGAGATTTAGAAGAAGCAGCCTTGCTGTAGGAAGGATGTCACTGACGACGGGTATGAGAGTTTAAAGATTTCTAGTGCACTCTTACCACTTAGTGTTTATGGTAAAGGATATGATCTCTTACCTTCCTGCTCTAGCCATCATGACTGGCACTTGATGTCATGCCTCCCAGCTGTGATGGGCTCTTATCTTTCTGGGACTGTAAGACCCAAATAAACCCTTTCTAGGTTAAGTTGTCTTGGTTATGGTATTTTATAACAGCAACAGAAAAATCACCAATTCAGTCTCCTTCTTTGCTGGAAAAGATCCACTTACTGCTTCCTTATCATTTGTATTCCAATACTCTCAAGTTGATCTTCCTTCCCTCAAGACCTTACTCTCCTCTCATGGACCCTGTAGTCCCCTCTGCCAGGTGCACATATATAAACATTTACATCTAAATTCCAAATTTAGATGTGTGAGGGAAAGTTCTATTTGTCTTCCTAAGCCTGTCTTAATGGGGCTACTATAACAAACTACAAAGGATCATTAAATCACAAAATCCAAGGATCACTAGGGAATACTTTGAAAAGTCATATTGGGAAACATCATAAAATATAGAAGAAATGAATAAATTCCTGGATATATATGGCTTACCTAAGTTAAATCGGTGAGATATTAATCTTTACCAAACAATGAGATCAAAGAAGCAATAAAAAAATAATACCCCCAATGGAAATAAACCTCAGATTGGATAGACAGCCTGCCAGATTTTACCTTTAAGGAAGTTCTCAGAGAAACACCTCAGTTGTTTGATGTAGTAGAAAGGGAGGGAGCATTATCAAACTCAATCCAGGCACTCAACATTTCTCTAACATGGAAAGAGCACAAGGACATAATAAGAAGGGCAGGGGAGAGCGAGAGGGAGAGCGAGAGGGAGGGAGAGAGAAAGAGAGAGAGAGGAGAAAGGAAGAGAACAAGAGCACTTCAGATGAGTTTCCTGATGGACACAGACAAATTTTCAAAACAAAATACTTGCAAAATACTTGTGTGAGATGATACACCATGACCAAGTTGATCTCATCACATGGTCAGGGGTAAGAGTGGTGCACCAAACACAAATCAGTAAATGTAACACAACCCAATAAATAGGGTTAAGGTTAAAGAAAAAAAATCCCATAAAATTTTAATAAAAACAGAATGGGGCTTTGCAAAGCTCAGCCCCCTTCTTGATAAAAAGCTATGAAGAAACTATGAATAGAATGGATGTTTGCAATATATAATCCACATTATACTAATCCACAACCATATAACCCACATTATACTATATGTGGAAAGACTGAGGTGAAGGTACACTGCTTTTACTCAAAGTGTTCAGTG
This sequence comes from Phodopus roborovskii, assembly GCF_943737965.1. Taxonomy (NCBI): domain Eukaryota; kingdom Metazoa; phylum Chordata; class Mammalia; order Rodentia; family Cricetidae; genus Phodopus; species Phodopus roborovskii. The sequence continues at coordinate 14,326,336 of NW_026126409.1, read as the reverse complement.
TGTTCAGTTTTAACTAGAGACGAGAGAAAGAAATACAATGAATAAGCAAAAAGCCAGAAAGGAGCAAAATTATCCTTACTTGCAGATGACATAACTATGTACTGGGAAATAATTTAAAAACTCCACCATAAAACTCTTAAACTTGGTAAACACAGAGAAATAGCAGGATATAAAGCTAACATGAAGAAATTAGTAGCCTTTCTATATATCAATAACAAACTTCCAAAAATATATCAGTAAAAAAAAATCATATTTACAGCAGCTTCAAATAAACAAATAAGCCTTAGAATAAATCTCAACAAGGAGGTGAAAGACATCTATAGTGAAATTTGAAGACATGGAAAGTGGATACAGAAGATGATGGAGATACTTCCCATGCTCATGGACTGGCAGTTAATACTGTGAAAATAGCTATGTTGCCAAAAGCAATGTATAAATTCATTGCAGCACTCATCAAAATCCCAATTACACTCTAATATATAGGAAAAACAACCCTAAAATTTATACAGAAGTACACAAGACCCTGAATAACAAATACAAGCCTGAGAAGACAGAGGAATAATCTAGACATCATGATTCACAATCTCAAACAATACTGCAGAGCCATAGAGGCAAATATACTGCATGGTGCAGACACAAAACCCTTATAGGTACACCAATGGGATGGCATAGAGGACCCAGATATTTACCCACAGCAACAGGCATTTGATTTTTAACAAAGCTGCCAAAAACATACATCAAAGAGAACATGTCCTTTTCCATAAATGTGGAGGAGGGAACTGATTAGGCCCACATAGAAGAATAAAACTAGAACCTTGTCACTCAACTTGCACAAAGTCAATTCCAAGTAGATCAAACACCTTAATATGGCACCCAAAATTGTAAACTAGTAGAAGGAAATACAGAGGAACACTTCAAAATATTGGCATAAGAAAGGGCTTTCTGAGGATTCCAACAGCACAGGAAGCTACCTCAGGAATTGGCAAGTGACATTACATGAAACTAACAAGCTTGTGCATAGCAGTGGACAAATCACCAGAATGAAGAAAAACCTTTGCTGGCTGTATTATATATCCATACTTCCCTCTGTTCCATGGCAATCAAACCTCAGTAAAGAGTTGAATGTTAAAGACCCATAGACATGATAGATTAGGATAGGAGATTAGCAGGCTTTAGTAGCAGTGCAAAGTAACCAAACTGCCAAGAACCCTAACCAAATAGAGAAGCCACACCACAAAAGGCATTTCCATTCATAATCAGCTGAGCTGTGTATCTTAGGTTACTTCATGATTCTTTTGATCCTGAAAGTTCTTATTAAGAATTTATCTCTTTTACTTGTTTCTCAGGACTTCCTCTTCCTACTTTCCAGTGGGTGATGTCGCTGCCCATTTTTCTTTCCATGTTTGGTGACATCTTATTAAAGACATCAAGTAGACAGTACTCTGAGCAGGATGGGTAGGCACAGCAAATAGTTCTTGTTGATTTGGGGTTTTTTTGGGGGTGGCAGTGGCGATGTTTTTTGTTTTGTTTTTTCTTCATGTTTGAAGATTATCTGCCACTTAGCAACAGCTGTTTATTAAGGCCCCAAACTTGGGAATCCCTTATCAGTGTACGGTTTCCTCATTCTGCCAATTCTATTTTCCTTAATTAAATATCCGTAAGCTTGGACATTTGACATAAACATAGATAATAGGTTAGTTAGAATGTCAGTTTGCAGTAAATGGAATGATTCCATTTTAAAGAAGTTTCAAATCAGCTTTTACCAAATATCAGACTTTTAACAAGAAAACCGCCCCAGCCTTTATACGTAGCAAGCTCGCCATCTACTGACAAGATCACTTTTTTTCTATGTGAAAGAAGTTTTGAACATGAACAACACAGCTGCGTATTAAGTACTGATATTAATATTTAAAGACATAACCATTTAATAGGCAGCTTCTGGTTAAAAATATAAAGCCTTTGGCTAAGCCCTGGGGGAGACAGAGAGGAGACTGACATCGTAGTGAGATTCAAAATAATTGCTATTTGGTAAGACACAGAGAAAGCTCATAGGACTTATTTAGCAAAATTGGGAAGCATCCTGTGCTGGAGAAGCACAAGGAGCCCTCCCTGTCAGGAAGCCCTCCCCGCTGTCAAAGCATTGCAGAGGGGCTGCCTCCCCCACATTTCACACCCTACTTCTTCTGCTACCCCACAAACAGCCACTGCATACCAGGAGAAATGTGTGATGTTGTAAATAACTGCCTAACTTAGCATTTTCCGAGAGGTGCTAAAAGGCATGAGAGGGACTGATTCTCTTGTCAAAACACAGGAAGAGTCAAGAGTGCATAGTGATAGCTTACCATGGCTGCAGATAACTTTAAACCAAGAGCAAGGTTCCTGGCTTTGTCTGCTGTTCAGGGGGCCACTGCAGCCACTGCTTCCAATGAAGAAACGTAATTCCAGTCTGATCCCTACCTCTGAGTGGAGGTTACAAGTGGTAAATGCTCAGGTAAATGAAAATAAGACATTTATCAGTGCCTACTGTATTACTTACTTAAAACTTGCACACGTGTCATAAAAACAATTGTCCTAACTAACTGGACCACAAGAGGAATGCTATTATATACACCCTGTCTACCTGCCAAGTTCCAATGTATGAATATTAAAGCCATGCCCAAGGCTAGGGAAGCCAGGACCCTTTGTGAGTTTCCCCAGCCGCTGCTCCTGCAGGTTCACAGACAGATTTGCTTCAGTGGCCTGTACTGTGGGTGACTGGGTGTGCAGTTTTATTTTCACCTAGTAACATGGTTTATGTAGGTGAACTGAACCAACAGCTTTACAAACCAAAGGTAAAAATGCCAGTGGAATTCATCACAAGGTGAGTGAATGCTTGGAAATTGATTGAGAGGAGACCTTGTTTTCTCAAAGTAAAAACTAAAGACTCCCTGAGTATGCAGGCGCATTAAGATTTTAGTCTCTTAGGGAGATAGAAGGCATTTCATTTTAGAGTAAAGTTCTAAATTTGCTGGTGCCAATTTAAAGGGGGAAAGTGATTTTTTTCCTTTGAGAGTTACTACATTTAAGTTGCAAATCTTGTTTATGATGTTTCTAAAAATCATATCATTTGTAACTAATATTGTTTGCAAGGGAGAATATTGCTAGAAAAAGCAGATGGCATGTAAGTCTCAGACAAGGGCTTAGTTTTCACCTAGAGAAGTTGTTATTGCATTCCTTTGATTTTTTTTCTAGAAAGCTGTCTGCATACCTTTCTTTCAACCATTAAGCTACTGGAACATAGATAAGACAACCCTCTCTTCCCCTAGTTTACAGACACTGGGGCCACACTGATGTGGGAGCTGCTATTTTTTCCTTAGCTGTAAATACAGACTTGAGGCATTTTGGGTGAGCAGTCTTATTTTATACAGATTGTATATTTGTACTAAGTCCTGATGTTGTTTGGAAACCTAGTGGTACCAAAAACTTCATGAGTAACCTCCAATAATGTGCCATGCGTCTCACTGCCTAGAGAGCCACTTCCCCCAGAAGGAAAACACCAGGTTCATCTGCCCACATGGCTGACATAAGGGCAGGTGCTGAGAGTTCATTGCAAGTAAAAGTAAAGTGGTTATTACTGATGCCAGTATCAGCACTACCACCACCACCATCATCCACATCACCACAATCATCACCACCATCAGCACCATCAATGTCACCATCAGCATTACCAACTTCACCACCAAAATCATGACCATCATCACCACTCTCATCACCGTCACGTCATCACCACCGTCTTCAGCATCACTCTTGTCATCATTATCATTGTAAGTAGCTTTCTGGTTCATTTGCATCAAAGTCTGTTTTATGAAGGTAGAATTCTCCTTCACGAAGTTCACTATTTTAACTAACCACCTCCCACAGGCCAAACCTTCTAAGAACCCGTTCAGGGATTAGATTTCCACATCTGGATTTGAGAAGGTGCAATCATAGCAGATCTGGTTCAAGAATTCCCGAGAGGTGTTATCCAGAAAAACACATGAAGTTATTTTGCCTTATTCTCCATTTTTAGCATTAATTTTCAAGAAATCATCATATGTTCAGATGAATAGAAAATAAAGTATAATAACATTAATGAATCTCTATGTGTCAGAACTTTGGCCTGAGAAAATCTGGTGCAAGATTGGCCCAGCTCTCCCAAGAATGATCTGGGGCAGTGGTTTGCAGTAAGCGAACCCTTTTTATGCCTTAATTCTCTCATAAGTCTGGGTTTATTCTCAAATTGAAGATATTATTAGTAGCACATTTAGTTTTAAAAACTTATACATCACTCTAAAACAATTTGTATTTTAGTTTTATAACAACAATAAAGTGAAACTCCATTCTTAAAATATTGATGCTCTGAACATTTTCCATCCTGTTTTTATTTACATAAACACACCCACTAACAGTGCCCACCTCTTCATGCCTGCATAGTTACATGGCCACACCCACTAAGTACCCTGTGTCTAGTGATGCATCAGCACATTGCTAGTCTGCTTGTGTTGACCTTATAATCTCAATATCATTTAATTTACTAACTGTGTCAATGTCAGGAGCTCTCAGTACTTGCTGGGGCCTTTCAACATTTGCCTTGTTTCATTTGACTTTTCTTCAGAAACAGCAGTTTCTCTAAACAGTCCCCAGAGTTTCCAGACAGCAAAGGCCCTCAGAAATTGAATGGATCCCCAGGGTAGAGGTTAGAATTAATGAGGAGCCCTCACTGTGAGCGGTAATGCTGGGGGTGACATAAGAGCCTGGGTTCCACCCTGCAGCTGTGCCTGCAAAATCTCATGCTGCATGAGGCCATCACTTCTTAGAGCTGTGGTTCTCATCCTTCCTACTCCTTCAACCCTTTAATACAGTTCCCCATGTTATGGTGACCCCAACCATACATTTATTTTGTTGCTACTTCATAACTGTAATGTTGCTACTATTACGACTTATACTATAAATATTTAGGATATCTGATATTTGACCCCTGTGGGGTTTAGGTTGAAACCCCACAGGTTGAGAACTACTGTCTTAGAGTCTGTTTTCCTCATGGTTGTTTTATCTAATACTAAAATCATATGGTCAGATTTTATTTTAAATGTTTACAAATAATACATTATTGAAGCTTATCCCCTCATTTCCATCTCTTCTTCTTTTTCCTTCCCTTCCCAGTCTGTCTTTCCTTTTCGTTTTGTAGCACCACCCTCTTTCACTGTTCTGTGAATCAATACAGTGTCTATCTCGCAGATGAAGTGATTCTTTTCTTAGAAATGACAGGGTTCTGCAGGCACTGATGACTGCCTGCCTTGCCTGTTCTCAGTCCAACAACCAAATTCCCATGCCAGTTCTTCCAGGGACCCTGTAAACCCAGGACAACCAGGCAGATTCATATCTGGCCCAGATGTGAAAGGAACAGCATAAAGAAAATAGCATTGCCTGAAAGTCGCCATTTTCTACACACGCACACCCTTCCAAGAGCACCCATTCAGAGACACACCAGAAAACCTTCCCAGCAAACTTTCTCATACCCCTGCTTCTCTGGATACATGGCTTCTAAGAAGCATAGGGCTCCTCCCAAGCAGCCAGCTAGGAAGTTCCTCCCGAGAGCTGCCTAGCACCTTCCTACCAGCTTCCTGTGGGTCTGATGATTGCAGCCCCTACAGTGGAGACTTCAAAGCGCCTGGGACATATTTCTTACCTTATGGACACAGGCTTTCTTAGGAAGCATTTGAGCACAAATTTTCCGCATCTCAATGAGTCCTTTCACTCTGCTGATGGTGTTTGTGGAGATTATGTTTAATGCTATCCAGTCTGTCTCTCTGGGATTGTCACTGCCTACTAGCAACCAAAGTGAGGCACGTGCTGCCCTGTTTCAGGTAAACAGGACAGGCTGCAGAATCATAGACCAGCCACAGCCTAACTCTTTCCTAGGTGAGTAGAGGTGTGGACAATATAGCTGGAGAGTCAATTGGTACCTGACAAAGGCTGGGCTAACTGGAAGCCTGTCTGTATCCCAAGAAATGAGCTCACTGTTCACTTGCCCACGATAGGTACACCTTGAACACACCCTGTTCTTTTTCTTTCTCTGTGATTTAGATGATGGAATGAGGTTTCTTCATGACTAATATTCCTGCTTCCCTCATCCATGTCGTGAAAGACCTGACCCTGTTCCAGATACTTTCATGGCTCCTACAGGTGATCACCCAGGACCCAGACCTCTGTCAGGGACTTGTCTGTGATGCAAACATGACAGGCTCCCTGCAATAATCCACTTGGGAACTGGGAAATGAGCACCAGCCTTGTACTGTCCTGCCTTGCCAGCTCAGGTCACTCCCAGAAGCACACTGCATTAGCTGCTGTGCTCACAGCATGGTGCTATGGTGAGCACACTGGACTGAATGTCTATTCATTTATTCAGAAGTCACATTTTAAGCACATGGTGAATAGTCCCTTGAGCACAGATCTCATAGGTAGAATTTGCAGAAACTAAACGCACAATAAGAACACAACAGAGATGAGGATCACAAAAGGGGATATCATGGAAATTGAAATGAAATTGTCCTGTCCTTGAAATATTTCTCCTGGCTAAAAATCATTACCTTGGCCTCCCAAATTACGACAATTATATGGGTGTAGTACAAAAGGAATACTGAAATTTGTCATGAAAGTGCATCCTCGACCACAGTGAAGAAATCGGGAAGCCAAGCTCACTTTATTCTGGCAATACTAACAGGTGTTAGGTGAAGAGGGGCCTCAGTTTCTAGGGTAAGGGACTGAATCTGTCACTTGAACATCAGTGTTGTTCTGAACATTTAAAAAAGGATAATAAAACTCATTCCACAGTTAAACACACTTTGTTTATACAACAGCTGGGATACTTAAATAACCAAAACACCCATTGGAGGCTGAAGAGACAAAGAATGTGTGTGTGTGTGTGTGTGTGTGTGTGTGTGTGTGTGTGTGTGTGTGTGTTTGTATATCTGTGTAGATGTGTATGTATGTGTTTGTATAGATGTCATGAGTAGAAAATCCCACACCATGAAACTGCTTAATTAATACATATTTTAACATCATACAAATGGCCTTTATACCATGTGTACAGTGTGTATAAGATTCAAATGGATGATGTGTTGGAGTTGTGAGGTATCCCTAGATACCTTATTCTAAATATGCAAACAGCCCAAGACTCAAGTATAACTCACAGGTTCAGGGTTGACTAGAATCCTGTTTCACAGGTGACAAAAGAAGAAGGCTCACAGGGGAGGGTGTGAGGGCTAGTGTCAGTTTGACAGGATCTGGAATCCTGCAGAAGATGATTTAGTCTTTGTTAGTGCCTATGAGGGATTCTATTGATAAAGCTGAAGTGGGAAAACACACTAAAACCTGGGTTGCATACAAAGGGAGAAAGTCACCTAGGAAGTCCTTCATTGCTCTCTTCCCCTGACTGTGGACAAAACATGACCAGGTATAAACTCCAATTGCTAAGACTTCTCCTCCATGATGGGCAGTTCACTCAACCGAAAAGGAAAGCAACCCTTTCTCCTTTAAGAGCCTTTTGTCAGAGTACTTGTTGTCACCATGGCAACAAGAAAAGTGTCTCACCACACAGGGCACATTGCATGACTGGCTGGCAAAGCCAGTGAGTGACCTTGGTCAGTTTTTAATTAGAATCTATGTCTGCCCAGATTCCATTCTACTAGCCCTGATGTTGGGGTGTGCACCTTTTGGGTACTCAAATGTGGTAGGGTATCCATATATAATGTAGTACTATCTATGTTGGAGCATCCACCTCTGATGTCTTCTTGAACAAAGGAGTGAAATGTAAAGATTCGATTTTGTTCTGCTTAGATGGTGACAGAGCACAGGGGCAGATACCTGTCTGATATAAGGATGCCCCGTGATTCTACTCAGTTCCCTTCTGAGTGTGTCCTCACCTGGGAGCTTGCAGGAAAATACAGAGATTTCCTCTGGACCTATGCACAAGATCTCCCAAGTACAAAACAGTTCAGTTAAATAAAATGAAAATCCTTGTTGGAAGGATTCTGGGCTTGGGATACAAATCTTCTTCTACTGAGGACGCAGTGACAAATAATTCCTGCTGAATGACGGTTGGCTTTGAATTACACCATCTAGTTCTAGCAAATAAGGAAAAGGTTGATGTATCTGACCATAAATCTAAGCAATAGCATATGTTTTACTTATGTAGTGAGGAAATATATTTGAGGAAACAGCAGAACTTCTCCAAGCCAATCAGTGACTCAGATAGGATCATCACTACTCACCCTCTCAGGGGATTTGTGTAGTAAGTGCAGAATCCCTCAGGTCATCAGTGACTAGAAACACTTTTTGAAATTGAATCTCATTATTAAAAGTATATGAACAACTACAAATGAGATAGTATGTGTGTATGCGCGCGTGTGAATGACACTATTTTATTAGCGTTTTTCAAAGTGGTTTTTTTATGTAATCTCTCTTATTAGCACTTCAAGGTAGAGTTTTTTAGTATGTTGAATTTTACGTTTATGTCATTTTGTACCATAATGGTCAGATTATGGCTAAGTCTCTTTTTCTAAAATCTAGCCTGGAGCAGGAAAACCTACAGTCTTAGCACTTGGAGACTGAGGCAAGAGGATCACAAGGTGGAGGACAGTTTTGGCTACTTTGGGAGAGGGTCTCAACAAACAATAACAAAATATGTAACACATTGTATTTATTTTACTCTCCCAAGATAATTCTTTTAAAAATTTCAAATATTATATTTTTCAACCAATTACAACTCAATATACATTTTTAAAATACAAGGATTCTTAAAGACCCCCAGAAACAGCTGACCTGAACAAGGGGGAGCTCATGGAACCCAGTCTGATAGCTGGGAAACCAGCATAGGACTGAACCAGACCCCCTGAACATGGGTGTCATTTAGGAGGACTGAGCAGTCTATGGGGCCTCTGGTACTGGATCAGTATTTATCCCTAGTATACAGATGGACTTTTGGAGCCCATTCTGCATAGAGGGATACTCTCTCAGCCTGGGGGGGGGGGGGAGCTAGGCCCTGCTCAAAATGAAATGACGGACTTTGAAGATCCTCCATGGAAGCCCTCATCCTCCCTGGGAAGCAGAAATGGGACAGAATGGGGATTGGTAGGGGAACAGAGGAGGGAGGGAGGGAGAGGGAACTGGGATTGACATGTAAAACAAACTTGTTTCAAATTTAAATAAAAAATATTATCATAAAAATTAAATAAAAGGTCCTAATTTACCCCCAAACATGGCATCTCCTTAGTGTTTTTTAAGATGCAGCAAATCCCCAAATGTCACTGGTGGCAGTATTATTTAGATACTGATTAGCTTTTTCTCATCTACAGGAACAGAGAGCTCTAGATTGCTGTGGCTTTGCACTCCTTCTAGGCTAGATTTGCCCCTGGGACCCTCATGTTATACAACCTCCACTAATCCAGACTCTGTAGCTGGAGTCCATGAAGACTTTTCTTACTGCAATTACAGCACTTGATTTGCAATGTTATTGAAATCTTAAATTTGAAACAATTCTTAATTATCTTCTTTCTGTTAAAACAACAACAACAAAATACTTCATTCCTAGGTGTCAAAAGTCCACAGGAACACCATTAAACCTGCTTGTCCTTTTTTTTACTTCTATTTGATACTTACTGTCATTACCTGCAAACACTATTTAAAAATGTGCTTTGAAATTATGATATTAAAATGTATGTTTTAATATCATAATTGAATATTCCTGTAGGGAGTCCTCCCCATCTGTTCTAGATTAAAGGATCCCCCAAAGGCACCCTCCTGTCTTCATCCCTGGAAAACTGACAGCTACCTATTGGGAAAATGTCCATGCAGACACCTTTAACTAAGGTCCTCGAGATGAGGTCAGCTAAATGTTCTGGGCATGCCCCCAGCCCATGACAAGCTGACATCATGAGAAGGGCACAGGGCCAGACAGACAGAAGAGATGGTTACACAAAGATTGGGGCGGATGAGTGCCTGCTCATTTTTGCTGATCCAAACAGGAGCAGGTAGGACCTGTGAAATTCTCTAAGGTATGTCATCCTGCAAAATACACCTGGACTTTGAATTTTTGACCTTCGGAACAGTGGAATCAGACATTCCTGCTGTTTAAATGCTTAATTGTAGCATTGTGCTACAAGAGCCACAGAAATTCAAGGGCACCATTTGCCTGGAATGAACTTCGGTTTAAGAAAACCAAGGAGGATCATGATGACATTTGGTCAATATTTTAAAATAATATGTTAGTTTCTTGGCAACAACCCAATATGGTGAACTGAGACTTGAATTTCAGGATTTTTGAACATAGGTCGTGTCCACCAGCACGCCTTGATGTTTCCCTCTCATTGTTTTTTCTTCTTTGCCTGTGATCACAGCACTCACAAGCCCATCTGCAGCAATACCTCACTTCCAGAAAATGCGTTGGAATCCTCCTTGATTTTCACACCCTATAACTGGACTCAGTCATTATTCCTTAGTGCACAAACATACTGTGGTATACACTAAACAACTAAATCACAGGGCACACCCTGAATTGCAATATTAACCATGCTATTATCTAATTGATGAAAACTAAACAGTCAATTTTATACTTTTATCCAACTTCATTTTATTGAGATACCAGGTAACAGGGCACAAATAAAATTGTACATATTAAAATACAGTGTGCAATGCTTTGAATTAGCACACATACATGTTATGAAATGATTGGAATATTTAAATTGACAGCCCAGCTATGAGCTTACAGGGCATTTGCTTTATTTTCATTCTTATTTAGTTTCCTTTTAATTTTAATGATGAGAACATGTCATGACAACTGTCTTCATCCAATTTGAAGTAAGCGAAGCAGTGTCCCTAATGACCCGCGGCTATTGTAAAGCAAAGGTGTGTCTCTGGCCACTGTATTTTAACCTCTTTCTCACATTCACTCTGTTGTTACAATGAGATGAACCGAGATGTGAAGAAGCTGATTCTAGAGCCAAACTTACAATGGAAATGGGATCAAAATGCAACTGTTTGCAGCAAATGCAACACAAGGAAGACTACATGGACAACATAGTCTTAGAAGGAAATTTTGTGTTTGTAAAGTCGGTGCAAGTATGTGGTGTGTGTGTGTGTGTGTGTGTGTGTGTGTGTACATGAAATATATGTATTTATGCTTCTGTATGTATGGTGTGTGCATTCATGTATTATGGTGTATGGGTAGGGGTATGTATGTGTGTGAAGGTGTGTGTACATGTGCATGTATGTAGGGGTGTGTATATGCAGGCAAGACCAGAGGACACCACTCCTCTATCTATCCTTTTCCATCCCTCACTAGACTCCTCTCTCATTCCCTACTTTATTCCTTTGAGGCAGGGTCACTCTCTGAACCTGGGACTCCCATGTTTCCTCACATAGGCATAGGCTAGAAGTCAGCAAGCCTCCCCAAATTCTGCTGTCTTTGCCTACTTCAGTAAAAGCATTACAGGTGGGACCAGGACACCCGGATTGTCACATGGGTGCTGGCTCCTTGTGCTTTCCAGCAAGAGTTCTTCGCCACTCATTTATCTCCAGCGCCTGACAGGAAGGGTTTTGCCATTTACAAGGTCCCATAGCAATCAACTCATACAGAGAATTCTGAATGTTGAGAACTTGAAATCTCTAGGAAATAGTTGTAGACTACACTTTACATGACAGGATGGTCTCTTTTTACCCACAATTTATAGTTCTTGCATAACAAATGAAAATGCAATTAATAAAGGCAGAATACCGATCACACTTGGTTTATAAGAACTGGAACCTTAATTACTATAAATATCACTTCAAATTGTGCTAATTGTGAAATGGAAGCATGGAAGTAAATGCTCCATAAAAAATATTAATACATTGACTTCTTCTGGTAACTATTCAAAGAAGTTTAATTCTCCGCTTAATCAGGGTCCAGAGGCTAAGCTGAGTCCAGAAGGATGAGGGAGGCAAACCTTCCTAACTATGGATGCTGTTTTCAACATCTGAAAACAGGAGTTGACATCTGAAAATGGATGATGTAGCTTGATAAAGCACATGTGCATTTTCTCTCTGTAAGGTTCTGATTTCCTGTGGGTTCGTATGTATGAGACCATGCACACATATGAAGGACAGAGGTGAAATGGTATTCTCTCTTTCCACCTTGTGTTTCGAGCCACTCACAAACCTGGAGCTTGCTGTTTAAACATCATAGATTAGCCAATGAGCTCCAAGTTTCTGTCTATCTCTGCCACCTGTCCTTACAATAATGGATTTATAGATCCATGCTGTAACACCCAGATTTTACTTGGTGCTATGGATGCAAATAGAGTTCCTCTTGCTAGGGCAGCAGGTGCTTTATCAGTCTCCCAGGCCCCAGGCTTCCTGTTGTGCAGGATACTGACAGTGCACTGCCCTGCTCTAGCCTGGACACTCAGAGCCATGCTTTACTACCCTAGAACTGCCAGTATACTTTATTTTCCTCCTGCATTCCTTAATGCTCTCATATGTGACCACAAATGCTCAAAATTGATATTCTGTATGTATAATCCACAAATCCACTAACTTGTAACTAAAAGGTCTTTGGAAACCCACCCCCACCCACCATGTCAGTAATTTCAAATATTGTGAGTTCATACAAACTCATGAGATTCAGGATTCTGTTTCACTCCTCAATTTCCTTTCTACCTGATATGTTCTTGAAGTTTAAAAGTTCCATCTCTGGGCTGAGTTACTCTTTCTTTCTCAGTGTTTTCTCTGGGGCTGCCTCACACTTCTCATTTTAAATTCTGATGCCTCACTTTGCATGGTTCTGTTACTACGCCAAGTTTCTCATTCATTTGTTGAGAGCACATTCAGTTTCTCTTCACTGAGCATAAGTGCAATGACTTCTTTAAATCCACGTCTGCAGCTCAACATCTGGACTGTTACAGGTGGATTTTGGCTCATTTCTTTTCTATTGAAAAATCTACTCTATTTTCTTAGTTCTTTATATGTCAGGTCATTTGGGATTACACCTTAGAAATTGAGCCTGGTGAGCTAGGAGAACCCTTTTCCTCTTTTCCTGTATGTTGGCCTCATCCATTTGCTTGGCTCAGCCTGGCTAGCCTGTTCAGATCTGTGTAGTGCTGGATTGATCTGAGATTTTCCTAGGTATGATTGTCATCTCAATCCCTGATGTCAGGAAATTTTGGAATCCACAATATCACCCTACCCCCATATCTTATATTTATATTTTTCTCTGTTCTCACATTCTTTCCATTTTCTCTTCTGCAGTATTCCCTTAGCTTTGGGAGGTATGGTATAGAAATCCCGGAAGGAAGGCAGGTCCTTCTAGGAAATCAAGGCTTAGCCTTATATTAGGTGATTGAGCTAGTCTCCCTGTGGCCAACACCTTCATTTCGAAGACAAAGAAGCTGAATCCTAAACTCCTGAAGGTAAGTCCCATATTTCCAAAGATCACCAGAAGAACCTAAACTGGACTCAAAGCCTCTATCCTACTTGATATTCCGTGTCCCAAATGTCACCTCCACAAAATAAAGTACCAGACATAATCAAAAGAGATCAGGAAATGTACCAACCCAGATTTACCAAAGAGACTGGGTTTGTGCTAACAAACTTTTCCCAAACAGAACTATGGTGCTGTAGTTTGGGTGGTAAATTCTGCCAGATGAATAGTGGAAAGTTAATACTAAGCAGGTAGAAATCCTTCTAGAATATGAAAGGGAGAGCATTTCATCTTGTGAAGTAGTATTAGCCAGAAGCATAAGGATGTGAACTACAACAGAGAGGATATGATTCAGGAAAACACAACTTTCCCAGCGCTTCTCCAAGTCAATCATTTACAGAAAAATGAAATGCCATACAGTCTCATCTGCAGTAAACAGTAACAGATCATTAACAGATGTACATTATTAAAGCCCTCCTAATATCAACTGTGAAGACCATCCAGTGGCACCAAATATAAAGGAAAGTCTCTGCTTTCATGCTAGGATGGTTGCTATCTCAGGGCCTCTCATCCTGCTATTGAGCACCAGTACACACAAGCCTATGGAATGGAGTGGAATAAGAGTGTCAGGTAATATCTAGAAGTAATAAAAAGCAAAATAATAAGGAGATGGATTATTTGACACACTGATAGATTCAAACTGTACCATCATATAACCATAAGAAAGAGTTAAGAACTGAGAAAGGTAGAAATGTTAAAAGCGGGCACTTCCAAAGCTTTAGGAATGAACTGTCTCATATAGACAAACACAAGGATTCTGAAACACACATCTTGGAAGAGTCCCTGCAAACACCTGGAATGTATGAAACAGTTGATGACATCAGAGCCCTGGTGGGATAATCCCACCTGGGCTTAGTGCACTCTCTACTACCACACTCAGCAGGTGCTGCACAGCCTGACCTCCTCGGAGCTTCACAACCCACCTTTCCCAATACCCCACTCTATGAACCCTTTGTGCCTGAGAAATCCAGAAATTGCCTTGTGACCTTGGCTATAGAGATGCAGCTAAGAATCAACAGTGTTTGGAGGGAGTTAAAAGGGGAATTGCTCATCACAGTCAGCCACTATATAGTAGCATTTTCATGTCACGATTTGATAGGCCAGTCAATGACAAGGTGTAAAAAGAACTTTGTTAGAGGGACAAATGTCAGACAGCCATAAGAACTGCAATGAGTTGACCCCCAAATCCTGGCCTCTGCCAAACAACGAGGTCTCAGCCGGAGAGCACCAGTTTCCAGTGAGATCCCACTACCCTGCAAAACCTTCTCAAGTTCCAGCTCAGCCCTCATCCTCTTCTGCCAGCTATTGACCAGAGCTATTGGCCAGAGGACCACTGTGAGTACCTGCTGGCATCTTCTTCTGGATCCTCATCCTTGACCCCATCCCTGGAACCCTGTCTGCAGAGAAACCTCCTAGAGAGCTTGGACCACACAGAGCTACAGATATTGAATCTCAGACCCACATAAGCCCATCGGGGAAGTACCATAGAGAGAGGGGGAGACCCCACCAACACCTACTGGAAGAAGCTATGGGAAGAAGGCAATACAAGAGAACACCTAACAACAGAAAGACAAACATGACACCACCAGAATCTAGGGAATCTACACCAACTAGAATGGAACACAACAACAAAGCAGAGGAAGCAGAAGGGTACGACTTAAAAATTACCATCATAAAAATGATAGAGGCCCTCAAAGAAGATGTGAGAAAATCTGTTAAAGAAATGGAGGAAAAAACAAACAAAAAAGTGGAAGAAATGAACAAATTCCTTAAGGAAAGTACAGAAGGCCAAGAAAAAACAATTAACCAGGTGAAGGAAACGGTTCAAGACTTGAAAACTGAAATTGAGAAAATAAAGGCAACACAAACAGAAGGAAGGCTGGAAATTGAAAAGCTGGGCAAAAAATCAGCAACTACGGACACAAGCATAACCAATAGAATTCAAGAGATGGAAGAGAGAATCTCAGGCGCAGAAAATAAACTAGAAGAAATAGATTCATCAACCAAAGAAAATCATAAATCCAACAAATCCTTAACACAAAACATCCAGGAAATGTGGGACACCATGAAAAGGCCAAACCTAAGAATAATAGGCATAGACAAAGGTGAGGAAGTCCAGCTCAAGGTGCCGAAAACATATTCAACAAAATCATCTAGGAAAACTTTTCAAATCTGAAGAAGGACATGCCCATGAAAGTACAAGAAGCATACCGAACCCCAAATAGGCTGGACCAAAGAAAAAAGACCCCTCGACATATAATAATCAAAACACCTAGCATAAAGAATAAAGAAAGAATATTAAGAGCAGCGAAGGAAAAAGGACAGGAAACATATAAAGGCAGACCTATCAAAATTACACCTGACTTCTCCATGGAAACCCTCAAGGCCAGAAGGTCCTGGATAGATGTTCTAAAAGTATTAAGAGAACATGGATGCCAGCCTAGGCTACTATATCCAGCAAAACTCTCAATCAATATAGATGGAGAGAACAAGATATTTAATGACAAAACCAGATTTTCCCAATATGTATCTACAAATCCAGCCCTACAGAAGGTATTGGAAGGAAAACTCCAACCCAAGGAAGGTAACTACACCCACAAAAATGTAGGAAACAGATAATCCAACTACACCAGAAACCAAGGGTGAAGCAGAACTAATATATTCACAATACCACTGCCAAGAACAAACCTAAATCAAACAAGCATCAACAATCAATGGTCCTTACTCACCCTCAACATTAATGGTCTTAACTCACCTATAAAAAGACACAGGCTAACAGAATGGATACAAAGACAGAATCCATCCTTCTACTGCATACAAGAAACACATCTTAGCTTCAAAGATAGACATTAACTCAGGGTAAAGGGTTGGGAAAAGATTTTCCAATCAAATGGAAATAAGAAGCAAGCAGGCGTAGTTATCCTAATATCTAACAAGTTAGACTTCAAACCAAAATTAGTCAAAAGAGATGAAGACGGTCATTTCATATTCATCGCAGGAGAAATCCATCAACACAAAGTCTCAGTTCTGAACATCTATGCCCCTAATACAAAGTCACCCACATTCGTAAAAGAAACACTACTAAAACTCAAAGCTCATATGAAACCTCACACACTTATAGTGGGAGACTTCAATACACCACTCTCAACACTAGACAGGACCACAAATCAGAAACTCATCAAAGAAACAAAAGAATTAACAGAAGTTATATCTCAACTGGGATTAACAGACATCTATAGAACATTCCATCCAAAGACAAAAGAATACACCTTCTTCTCTTCTCCACATGGAACCTTTTCTAAAATCGACCACATACTAGGTGACATAACAAACCTCAACAGATACAAGACAATAGGAATAGTCCCCTGTATCTTATCTGATCACCAAGCTTTAAAATTGGAATTCAACAACAACACAAATAGCAGAAAACCTGCAAACTCATGGAAACTGAACAATGTGCAATTGCACCACACCTGGGTCAAAGAAGAAATAAAGAAAGAAATTAAAGACTTTCTAATATTCAACGAGAATGAGGATACAACATACCCGGACTTATGGGACACCTTGAAAGCAGTACTACGAGGGAAGTTCATTGCACTAAGTGCCCATATGAAGAAAACAGAGAATAGTCACATAAGAGAATTAACAGCCCAACTGAAAACCTTAGAACTGAGAGAAGCGAATTCACCCCGCAGTAGTAGACGCCAGGAAATAATAAACTTGAGGGCTGAAATCAACAAAATAGAAACCAGGAAAACAATATAAAAAGTCAATGCAACAAAGAGTTGGTTTTTTGAGAAAATCAACAAGATAGACAAACCTTTATCCAAATTAACCAAAAAGCAGAGACAGAACATGCAAATTAACAAAATCAGAAACGAAATGGGGAACATAACAACAGACACAGAGGAAATCCAGACAATTTTCAGGTCATACTTTGAAAATCTGTATTCCATAAAAATTGAAAATTCAAAGGAAATGGACAAGTTTCTGGATAACTATCACTTACCAAAATTAAATCAAGAACAGACAAACAACTTAAATAGACCTATAACCCGCAATGAAATAGAAGCAATCATCGAAAGACTTCCAACCAAAAAACGCCCAGGGCCAGATGGATTCAGTGCAGAATTCTACCAGACATTCAAGCAAAAACTAATACCACTACTCCTCAAACTGTTCCACAAGATAGAAACAGAAGGTTCATTGCCAAACTCTTTTTATGAGGCCACAATAACTTTGGTACCCAAACCTCACAAAGACACAACTAAGAAAGAAAACTACAGACAAATATCCCTGATGAACATCAATGCAAAAATACTCAATAAAATACTGGCAAACCGAATTCAAGAATACATCAGAGAAATCATCCACCATGACCAAGTAGGCTTCATCCCTGGAATGCAGGGATGGTTTAACATACGAAAATCTATCAACGTGATCCACCATATAAACAAAGAGAAAAAGAAAAACCATATGATTATCTCCCTAGATGCGGAAAAAGCCTTCAACAAAATTCAACACCCTTTCATGATAAAGGTATTGGAGAGGTCAGGGATAAGAGGAACATACCTAAACATAATAAGAGCATTATACAGCAAACCAACTGCCAACATCAAACTGAATGGAGAAAAACTTAAGCCAATTCCTCTAAAATCAGGAACAAGACAAGGCTGTCCTCTCTCTCCATATCTCTTCAATATTGTACTAGAAGTTCTAGCTAATGCTATAAGACAACAAAAGGAGATCAAGGGGATCCAAATTGGAAAGGAAGAAGTCAAACTGTCTCTATTTGCAGATGATATGATAGTTTACATAAACGACCCAATAAACTCTACCAGGGAACACCTACAGCTGATAAACACCTTCAGAAAACTAGCAGGATACAAGATAAACTCAAAAAGATCAGTAGCCCTACTTTTTTCAGACGACAAAGAGACAGAGAAAGAAATCAGAGAAACATCACCCTTTACAATAGCCACAAGCAACATAAAGTATCTTGGTGTAAATGCTTACCAAACAAGTAAAAGACTTATATAGTAAGAACTTTGTGACTCTAAAGAAAGAAATTAAAAAAGATACCAGAAAATGGAAAGATCTCCCATGCTCTTGGTTATGTAGGATTAACATAGTAAAAATGGCAATCTTAACAAAAGCAATCTACAGATTCAATGCAATCCCCATTAAAATCCCACCACAATTCTTCACCGACCTTGAAAGGATAATAATCAACTTTATATGGAAAAACAAAAGACCCAGGATAGCCAAAACAACCCTATACAATAAAAAAAACTTCAGGAGGCATCACCATTCCTGACTTTAAGCTATACTACAGAGCTATAGTTCTGAAAACAGCCTGGTATTGGCATAAAAATAGACAGGTAGACCAATGGAATCGAATTGAAAATCCTGATATTAATCCACGAACCTATGAACACCTGATTTTCGACAAAACAGCTAAAATTATACAATGGGGCGAGGACAGCATCTTCAACAAATGGTGCTGGCACAATTGGATGAGGGTGTGTAGAAGGTTGCAGATAGACCCATGTCTGTTGCCATGCACAAAACTCAAGTCCAAATGGATCAAAGACCTCAACAGCAATCCAGCCACATTGAACCTCTTAGAAGAGAAAGTAGGAGGTACCCTTGAACAAATTGTTATAGGAGACAGCTTCTTGAACATAACTCCAGGGGCACAGACACTGAAAGAAATAATTAATAAATGGGATCTCTTCAATCTTAGAAGCTTCTGTAAGGCAAAGGACACAGTCAACAAGACCAAACGGCAGCCCACAGACTGGGAAAAGATTTTCACCCATCCTATATCCCACAAAGGGCTGATCTCCAAAATATACAAAGAACTCAAGAAACTAGTCAGCAAAACATCAAATAACCCTATTAAAAAATGGGGTACAGAACTGAAGAAAGAATTCTCAATGGAGGAAATCAAAAAGGCTGAAAGACACTTGAAAAAATGCTCCATATCCTTAGCTATCAGGGAAATGCAAATCAAAACAACTTTGAGATACCATCTTACCCCTGCCAGAATGGCTAAAATTAGAAACACCAGTGATGACTTATGTTGGAGAGGATGTGGAGAAAGTGGAACACTCCTCCACTGCTGGTGGGAGTGCAAACTCATACAGCCATTTTGGAGATCAGTATGGCGGTTCCTCAGGAAAATGGGAATTAGTTTACCACAGGACCCGGCAATCCCCCTCTTAGGCATATACCCAAAGGATTCACATCCATGCAACAAAGACATCTGTTCAACTATGTTCATAGCAGCACTATTTGTAATAGCAAGAACCTGGAAGCAACCTAGATGCCCCTCAATTGAAGAATGGTTAATGAAGATGTGGCACATCTACACAATGGAATACTACTCTGCAGAAAAAAATAATGGTATCTTGAAATTCGCAGGCACTTGAAGAAACAATCCTGAATGAGGTAACCCAGTCACAAAAAGAGGGACACAGTATGTACTCACTCTTATATGGATTTTATACCTAGATCAAATGATCACCAGCCTATAATTCACATCACCAGATGAACTAGGATACAAGGTGTATTCTAAGAGATTCATATAAAGTCCCTCACATAACTGGGAAGGGACAAGTCCCCCAGAGCTCAGGTGAATTAGGGGGGGGCAGCGAATTGAGAGAGAAGTAGGAGAAAATTAAGGGGAGGAATGGAAAACATGTGCGACCAGGAAGATTGAGCCTGGTTAGGAATAGAAGATAGGAAAGAGAGAGACAGAGACAGAGAGAAGAACATAAAAGAGGATGCCAATATTGGTTTGAAGATAAAATTGAACATAAAGAAAGGTCTAGAGAACTACAAGACTGCTCCCAACTAACAATCTCAGCTTCCATGGAAAGTCTATCATAAATGCCCTTTCCGGAGAGTGAGATCAACAACTAACTTCTCCATGGAGCCCTCAACTAATGCCTGTTGAAAACAGGATCAAACACCCATACATAAACACTGAGTCAAACTAGAACCCAGATGCAGATGGAGAGGACAAGACCATGTGGCAGAAACACATAGAGACAGCTTACCTGAACAAGGAGGAGCTAAGGGGCCCCCAGACTGATACCTGGGAAGCCAGCATGGGACTGACTCAGGCCCCCCTGAATATGGGTCTCACCAGAAGGACTGAGCAGTCTAAGAGACCTCAAACAGTGGAGCCAGGATGTATCCCTGGTGCACAAAAGGACTTTGCGAACATATCCCCCATGGAGGGATAACTGCCTTAATCTAGAGACAGGAGAGAAGCCCTAGTCCCTACTTCACAGGACCTGTCAGATCTACATGACCCCAACTGGATGGCATTCCCCTACATATGGAATTGGGGTGGGGGGATGGGAGGGGAGGGTGTTTAGAGTGCATGTGAGAGAACAGAGAGGGTAAAAGGGAGGGAAGGAGGGAGGGAGAGCTGGGGGGAGGGAGGGAGGGAGAGGGAACTGGGATCGACATATAAAATAATAAATTAAATTTAAAAAAATGCTTTGACTCCAAAATTTAAGTTGAAGGACAAGTTACTGGGGAAAAGGATTTCTATTTTTGTTTCCACAGAAAATGAAAAGATGTGGATTCCTTCCAGACTAATGTGTTTGATCAAGCCAGACCGCCTGAAACAGAGTACCAGGTGATCCTACATTCAAAACAGCTGGACAAAACAGCCCTACAGATTACAGCCAGGATATCTGAATCTTCTTCGAATCCCCTATGACAGCGTCCCTTACCAGCAGGAAGTAGTTTGGAAAGAACGACGCCCAAATTCCCAAATATTGTATATAAATATTTGTTTTCATTTAATTGGACTTTGTTATATAAAATTAAATAAAAAAAAAAGTACTGCAATGAGCATCGTCCACGATAGGAGGTTGTCATGCATACACCTACCTTAGAAGATACAGACACAGACCTTAGGCACTGAAGATGATGGAGATTAGGGAAACAGCAAAGAAGAGTCGCACTGAGCACCACTGCCACAGGGTTAGCTCTAGTTTCTCTGAGTGACTGCTCATCATCAAAACACCTTTAAAAATTCTGGGTGGACTCAAAAGATATGGTCTGTTTATGTGGGACTGCTGAGCGATGCCAGTGTAATAAAAATTAAATTGTGAAATACTACTGCTACACAAACAATGGAATGTGCTAGCATTTTGAAAATTGAGCTGTAAGTTCTCATGGTGATGATGTGATTTCAGTTTGCATCCCCTCACCCCCACCAAAGGATGCCTGCATCTTTCTCAAGGAACACAACACTCTCCTCCATTTTTACTAGGGGTTATTTTCAAACTATAGGGATAATAGGATGACTGTAAACACATAGGATAAATTCAGACAAATATAAATACAGGTTAGATTAGGAAAATCTCAGCATTGTATCAATATTCCCAGTATGTTTTTGAGGAAGAACAATTATAATGGATAACAAGTAAAAAATTGGAGTTACATTGAAGTACAATAGTTGACATAAGATGATCTGTTTTACTTATAAGCTTGATTGGACTAAGGTGCATTTTTAGAGCTCAGTAAAGCATACATTTAGATGAGCCTCAGGGCATGCTTCCAGAGAATATTGTCTAAGGGGTGAAGGGCCTTTCTCACCATGGACAGCACCTGTGAATAGAAGAGGGAGAAGAAAGCTCACAGTCACAAGCCTCATTCCTACCCCATTCCATCATGACCTTCTTGGCATGTGTGGTGTTTTCACAGTCACAAGCCTCATTCCTACCCCATTCCATCATGACCTTCTTGGCATGTGTGGTGTTTTGAATGAGAAATGGTCCCCATAATCTTGGATGCTAAGACACTTGGTCCCAGTTGACAACACTGTTTGGGGAGGGTTAGGTGCTGTGGCCTTCTAAAAGAACTATGTCACTGGGGTTGATCTTTGTGAAATAAGAGCCTCACTCTACTTCTACTTGGCTATGTCTGCTTCCTACTAGCTGCTTTTAGCAGGTGTACCTGTCACCACGCCCACCAAGAGTTGCTGTGGTGTTTCTACAACAACGATCTTTCGCTTGTGGAACTGTAAGCCAATATAAAATCTTTTACTTGTTACCTTGGTCACAGTGTTTATTACCACAACAGAAAAGTGAGTAATACACTGTGACAGCCCCAAACCTCCCAAACTGTGATCCAAAGTAAGTCTGTTCTCCTGTAAGTTGTTTCTGTCAGTTTTTCCTGGTTAATTATAGTGGAGAATAAATAAGAAGTATAGCCAACAGTGATGCTCTCAGACACCTGTGGTTAGGGTCTTCTTTTATTCCTTTTTATAAGAGGTCAGAATCCAAAGCTCCAGAGCCTTGGGGTGTAGGTGGCAAGAAATCAGCAGAAGATATGCTGTTAGCATAGCACAACAAGGAAACCAGCTCAAAGAAGTAAAAAGCCAAGACTTCTACAACACTATCAGAGCCTCCCACCCGTAGCCCAGGGCCAGGGTAGCTGATAGAGGACATTTGCTACAAAGTAGCTTCTTATAGTAATGTACAGATGCATCCAAGTCTTTGAGGTAAACTCTTCCTCATAGAGGCACACAGTGTGTTCAAGTGCATACATGAGGTGGAGGCAAAACAAGTCACTGTCTTTGTAACAAACAGCAAAACCAAAGGATGATGGCATAATGTTTGAAAGCAAAAGGTCTTAACTACAAAAACACAATGATGGAATCCAGCAGGATAATTAAAAGACAAGGAGTGTGGAGATTCATGAAACTTGTCCACTTTGGAAACACAACATCTCAGGATGGAATAAATATAACAAAGAACAAAACACAACCGGCTTGCCTGGATATGTAAGTCAAGCAAAGTTCTTGTCTTGTATGTACATAAAGGCCTGGGTTCAATCCTAAGCATGGAAATAGAAAACAACAAGGATTTGTAAACCTTGATTGAAAAAAACAGAGGAAGAGAAAGAACACAAATAACAAACACAAAGGAAATAAAGAAGCCAAGCATGGGAAAGCTATGGTCCAAGAGAAGAACCAAACACTATGTTTCAAATTAATATGAGACCTATGGTTGCAGTTAAATGGATCATTGATGAGTGATAGTAAAAAAATAAGACTCAGGAATAAGAGACAATTAATTATATGCATTTACAGCAGGTGATCATTCACCTGAAATCTCCTTTGATTTTGTAATAAGCTTTGTTTTTTTTTTTTTTTTTTTTTTTTTTTTGGAATGCATCTTTTAGAAATGAGTACTTAACCATAACAATGCATTCATCTTAGTTTCATTATTTCATTCATGTCTTTATATCCCTACCATATCACGTCGTAAATTCAGCTAACTTGAATTTGATCCTAGAGACACTGTGTGTGTAGGACAAGATCTCATTATATGATTATATGAGTGAATGCTGTGTTGGGAAGATTGTGAGAGGGCTAGTTCATTTCACTGAGTGTCTCTGTTAGTTGCTACCTATTCATTCCAGCTAATTGCATTTGTCAGTTTGTTCAGGGAGTATGGAATATTCTTCTAAGTAATGAGGTTTCAGGTAAGGCCTGTCAGCCATCTTTAATTTTCCTGTATTGAATACATATTTTGATAATGCCACTATTGGTTTTATATGAATAGAGTGGTGGACATTTGAAACTTCTAGATTATACAGAATGTATGATGGCTGAGTATGGAAGGAAGGCACATTCAAAATGCATCACAATGGAAGCTTCTGAAGGTTTGGAATTTTTCCTTGGGCATCTCTCAGGTTATAGAATGTAACTACAGGTCAAAAAGCAGCGTGTCCCTGCTTACACACGCTATCACAGACACAAAGTCCTGTGTCAGCATAACTTGTGTATCAGATTTAATCCATTATGATTTCATAATGATAAACATGTCCAAAAATAATTTACTTTGCTGTAGGCACAAACCCAATTTCTTAGGTGAGTGGCAGTGCCCGGTAGATGCTTGAGGATACAACAGTCAATATCTTGTCTGATTAACCCCTGGAATGAAACACATGGAAAATATAAAATGATTTAGATGCAATTTTATTTTCTAATCACATTAGTGCTGGGAGTATGTGGAAAGAGAAAGCATTCTGAGGAAAATGGCTTCATCATTTCAAGCACTGACCACAAGTCTAGGTGGTGGACTCTCCATCCAGGAGGCATGAAATGAGAATTCAAAAGCCGGTGGCTAGCCAGGCTGAAAGGCTGCTTTCCCCAGGGAATATCCTATTATAACACTTTCCATTTATTTGTATTTGTTCATTAAAAGGGTGGGGAGCTGTGTGTATGTATGTTTTGTCTACATGTATCACACATGTCACTGGTGCTCACAGAGTTCAGAAGAGGGTTTTTGATCCCTAGAAACTGGAGTTACAGATGGTTATGAGCTGCCATGTGAATAGGAGGAACAGAACATACATATCCCAGAAGAGTAGCAAGTGCTCCTAACCACTGAGCAATCTCTGCAGTACTATTTGCTCAAGTTTAAATCACTCTCTCTAGTCTCTTTTCTGAAGACATAAAGTTTTGTCTATAGTTTCTACTTCCTAATTCATTAGAGTCTTCAGAAAGGTGGTTAAGAGTGCACATGCCCTTGCAGAGGATCCGTGTTCGGTTCCCAGCACCAGTGTCAGGGTCCCCACAACTGCCTGAAGCTCCAGCTCCAGATAATCTTACATCCTCCTTGGATGAACTGGGCACCTGCACTAGTGTGCACATACCCACACACAAATACAAATGCATAAACATCATTTTAAAAGTACCAAAAACAAATTTCTAAAATATTACTAGTTTAAACATCCCGGAGTCATGTATTTTAAGGTCCTATACTGTGGTTTCACTTTAAGAATTATATTGTATAAAATCTTGGGACCAAATATCAAACAGCTTGGTAAAAACTAAATATACTAACTGAAACTTGTGGCCCCAGTGTTATAAAATCCTTTCTGGCACTGGCATCTCTCTATTTTGTAGACTAACGAAAGATGAGAAGGCAGCCTGGTGTAGTAGTGAGCAGTATTCCAGCACTTAGTGGGAGGCTGGGCAAGGGAGAGTTTGAGGTCACCCATTGAAGTCCTGTCTCAAAGAAAAGGAAAGCAAGAAGAAAATAGACAGGGCAAAGTAGAGAGAGCCACAGGATTCCTACAAAGTATAGCCACACGATTCCTACGAAGTAGAGAGAGCTACAGGATTCCTACAAAGTAGAACCATAGGATTCCTATCTGGTTTCCCCATGACTGCCTCCTCCCTAGCTCCTGTGTCCATTCCAAGTGTAACAAGAGGCCCCCTGAAGAGGAGGCAAGACACATTCAGGTATCCAGTACTCATTTCCTCTTTGTAAACAAACACGAGGGTTTGCGAACTCAGCTCTACAGCAGTGATGGCTGAGGCGTTACTTCATGAGCTAATGAGAACAGAATCCTCGGCTTAAAATCTGTCTGCCCAGGAGCCAAGTTATTGCCTCATAAAATAGGGTAAAGATTCTATAACCACTTAATTAGCAAGAAAGACATTTATTGCTCCTTTTACTGGAATTTCATTAGACAATTCCTTGGTGAACAGCTCTAAAAATGAGTCTGACTAGGCTGGGTCATCATGAGTATAACATAACCAAGATTTCAGTGATTATGGGGTAGCATGGAGTCAGGCTGTTATGAAAAAGGTGACTGAGCAAATTACTTCAGATAAATAACTCTGGTGACATCGGCTCTCGGAGCATCCATGAGAGTCAGGCGGCACTCCCAATGCTAGGCTCAGAACAATTTGGAGGATCCTTAAATCTGAAGTTGACCCAAGGATGGCTAATCTTGGTCATCACAGGAGAAGAAATGCCCCAAGCAGAATGGTCTGCTGGCACATCTATTGGGAATTTTCTTAATTCTAATTGGACCCATGTAGCCCAGCTCTCTGTGGGAAGAACCATCCTTATAGAGGTTATCCTGGGTTCTTCAAGAAAGCTAGCAGTTAGGGGATGTCAAACAAACCAGTGAACAGCATTACTCTGTAGCTTCACCTTCAAGGTCCTGCTTTGAGTTCCTGCCTTTGCTTCCCTTCATAATAGACTGTAACCTGTAAGATGAAATAAATACTTTTCCTTGCCAAGAGGCTTTTAATCATGACGTTTATCACAGCAACATAAAAGCAAACAAAAAGAGCATTCTTCCCTTTTAATGGAGTGACAGCTCTGTGAATGAGGAAGAAAGCACAAAGGGACTCTCAGCAGCCTCACGCAGGTAGCAGACGTGGGATTCCTTGTACTCATCACATGGGAGAATTCTAAAGAACAGGTGGCTTCAGCACTTATGAGGGTGGGGGCTTTTGGAGAAGGAAGTCTCTCCACTGTGGAGTCATGAGGATGCTGTTGTCCCAACCTTTGGCCATAGTTTGATGAAATACCAGGGGTCTATATCAAGCCACCTGCTCAACCAGCTGCAGACATTGGTCCTGAAGGATGGAAGGTGATTAGGTGGGAGATTATCCAATTCCACACAGTTTTATGGGGTCAGCTGGTATATATCTGATTTTCCTGACTTGAATCAGGCAACTGTGCTCACCAGCATCAGTCCCTCATAAGACCAGGTCCATAGCATCCCTTCTCAGGGTTTCACACAGCTCACAGAAATCAGGAGCCTTTGTGATAAACTTATGAGGCCTTTCCCTCATCCCAGGAGATTGTGAAAGAGGTAGAAGTTTCCCCTGGTATTAGGACTTTTCAGTGGTATAGTTGTCTAGCCATGCTTTACCCATGGGACTTCTCAATAGTTTAGCTGCCTTTAGTATACTCTGTATACTAAACCCCATGCTATGGTAAACATTACACTTACATAAAAGTAAATATAAAACACATAAACATGTCTTCTTCATATACTCTTTTTTCCCCTAACTTGAGATCTAGTTATAACTCCCATGAATAGTTTTAAAATATGTATTTGTATTATTTTTTAATTATGTGCACACATGTGCTTGTGTGTACATATACATAGGTACAAGTGCTCACAGAGGTCAGAAGGAGGTAACATAATTCCTGGAGCTGGTCCAGGCAGCTGTGAGTGAGTCCCTATACAGGGTGCTGGGATACAGCAGCATGCACTCTAATGCGCATCTCTCCAGATCTTCCAGTAGATGTTTAAAGTTGAATGACAGGCCTTCATCATCATTAGGGAGTCTCTCTGAGAGTGCAAACTCTGTACCATGTCATCTTCCAAAGTGTACCTTCTGGAAAGCCCCTGTTTGTCCTCATAAACCCAGGCTCTGATCAATCTAATCCCAACTCTGTTTCTCATTCAAGTTGAATTTAGTCTATGAATCAATTTTACAACCAGCATTGCCACATGGAATCAAACCCTCCTGCCCAGTGTGTAGCACATGACTTCATCATGTCTGCCCTGTTGACTCTTGATATTTTATATAACTGTTGTGAATGTCCCTATTAACATTTCTCATAGTTATCAGATTTCCTTTACACTGTAAATCCAATCCATTTCCACTATTTTCTATTTATGATTAAAATCTGAACCATTGTCACTATACAGAAGTTCCTATTTAGTTTTCATATTGACTATTGTCTTCAGAAATGAGTTAAGTAGATTCTTTATTTCTGACTTCTGTCTTTGGTTTCTGTTACACATTCTAGGCAATAATTTATTTGTGAAAAAATGTTTTGTTCTTTCTCTCTTCTTACCCCGTGGGAGGCAGCAGGACTAGGGACATCTTCATTCAGTTCCTCTTGCTATCACTTCAGACACACAGAAAAGCTAACTCATTCTCTGCCTTTAGGCAAAACCTCAGGAAGTGTCTATACCTTAAGCATAAAGGAACCTAGAGAATTTCTAATCAAGAGACTTTGTGTAGGATGACAGTACCTTTTCTCAGGAACCTTCACATGATTTTGTTTATTTCCAGCCCTGCTACCATCTGCCTATTCCTCCATCATTCTGCAGATGGATTTGGTGTGATTTTCATACTCCTAGCCTCTCCTGTATAAAGGTGAATTTCCCCCAGGTGCTTCTGTGGAATTTGTTCCCCATGAATGTCACTGGCCTTTCCTGAAATGGTGGTGATATACTTCCTGTGATACAGGCTTAAATTAATACTGTGGCTTCCTGACAGCTCACTAGTCTAGAAAGACTAGGACTCTTTCCTATGAAGGGCCTAGGATAGCATCAATCTGGGTTTCTCCTATGTAGATTGGCACAGCCTACAGAAACAACCATACCATTAATGTCATTGACACCTTGCCCTAGGGAAACAGCCAGCAACAGACAGACAGACAGACACTCACACACACACACACACACACACACACACACACACACACACACACGTACACCACATAGGGTAAGAATATATATATATATATATATATATATATATATATATATATATATTTAAAAGTCCTGGAACAATGTTATAAGGCAAGGAACCTCCAAAGATACCATTGAGCTTGTTTTCTGTTGGCCACCTACTGCTGGGCATGAAGCTACCCTGAAGAATAGTTTGTTTCCCCAGTGAGACTCCCTTGGGGAAAAAACTAAATTTTCACTTTCAAGTGGTTATCAGATGAAGACACCTTCTGAGCTAGGGATAGGCACATGTGTCCAATTTCCATTTCAACTCTAGGACCCCATCTGGTGCAGACCCATGCAGGCCCTGTGCATGCTGCCCAAGTCTCTGTGAACTCACATATGTGTTGATCATACTGATTTAGAGGGCCTTGTTTTCTTGTTGCCCTCCATCATCTCTGTCTCTTACACTCTTCCCACCTGCGCTTCTACAGGGTTATCTGAGCCCTGAAGGGAGGTATTTGATAGAGACATCCCATTTAGGGCTTAGTGTTTCAATGTCTCTCACTCTTGTGCATTAACGTCTATCTGTTGTTCCTGTATTTGTTCCTTTATGCTGCAGGAGGAAGATTCTTTGATGATGAATGAAGCAAAATGTCATTAAGGGTCAATTTATTGCTATATTTTTGTTTTTGTTATAGTTTTGTTTTTAAAACAGTAGTACTGCTTTATCTAGTCTCAGGTTCTTGGTCACCCAAATAGTGTCAGTTATGGGTTCCATCCCATGGAATAAGACTTCAGTCAAATCAGATATTGTGATTTGTACCACCATTGCATTACCATATATTAACAGCAGGAGACCATTGTAGATCAAAGGTTTCATGGCTGAGTTAGTGTTTATGATTCATTGATAGTGTGCAGAACAGAGTACCTTTCTGTACCAAATATGTTAGCATGTAGGGTTAAAGGCTGTTAAAAAGCTCGATTACTCTATGGTCAATGAGTGGTGCAATGTTGCCATCAGTAGACAGTTTGTAGAGAGTAAGCTATAGAGGGCAAAAGGCTGGATTATTTGCAGGATCCAATGAGATCCCTTTGTCCAACAACTCAGTTATAACCCAATCTTGGTAATAGAAGCTTCATTTGGTGACAAGGGATGGCCAGTTGGTGTCATGGCTCCTCCATCATTTGGTAATTTCATTTAGATTGTCTTCATATAAGTATACATTTTGGGAAGCTTCTACAGTATTAGGTTTCTATACCCTTCAGTCACATTATCTTTCTCAGTCCCATTATCATTTGTATAGAGAGGACTACTTATTTTTGTTAGTTAATTTTGTATCTAGTTACTTTGAAGAAAGTGTTTATCAGCCATAGGAGTTTCCTGGTAGAATTTTTAGGGTCACTTAAGTATACTATTGCGGTGATATATTACTTATGAATTATTAAAGCTTGCCTGAGGGTACAGAAAGCAAAGCTAGCCACAAGCCACAGAGCCAGGCAGTGGTGATACATACCTTTAATCCTAGGAGCCACACTAGCAAGTCATAGAGCCAGGAAGTGGTAGCAACACTTTCAATCCTAGCACCAATACTAGCAAGCCATCATTCAAATCACATTATTCTAGTTTCTTCTCCCCCAAAAAGGACAGGCAAATGAAAGAAAAAGAAAGGAAGGAAGGAAGGAAGGAAGGAAGGAAGGAAGACAGAAAGAAAGGGACAAAGGGAGAAAAGGAGACAGACATAAGATGTTGGCCAATGATGAAAGTTGGTACCTTCAAGTGTCCTGGGGAAGGGAGAAGCTAAGCCCGAGGCACCACATGTTCCCCAGGGGAGATCAGGGAATTGTGAGCTAGAACAGTGCCCCTGACCTATGCTTCATTGACCTCCAACCAAACTTAAAGATCTAGAAAATCAAGACCAAAGGTGTTGCTTTCTCACAAGTCCATCAACTACTGCAATCCTAACAAACCAACTACTGAAAATTTGAATCCTCTAAGCACCAGGTAACTCAATATCCTTCAGGAACACTAAAGCTACAGGAAATCGCTCCCTAATATTTTGACATTGTTACATACATTATTATTTGGTAGTCAGATAAACACATTTAACTCTGTTTTACTTGATTGTTGTCATAGTTCAAGAAACAAAACTGGGACAGACAAAATTGAAGAAAGGTATTGTGAAGTGTTCATTGTATTTTTCCATCTAAATGTGTGTTTGTGAAAGAAGCAGACATCTTGAAACAAGCTATCTGTATCTTGATCTAACCCTTATTATTTAAAGCAAACATACTTGTCAATTGCTTTTCTCAAAACAAACAAACAAACAAAAAATCATGGAAAGAAGGAAGAAAGAGGGAGCAGCCTAAGACATCATGGGACCAGTGGCTGTTTTCCTTTCTCACACAGAAATGAGTTCAACAGACACTGATTTCTTCTAAACATTAAACTTATACATTTCCATGGTGTATTAAATACTTTGCTCAGTCATAATAGACCATTTAAATCTAACCAGTAAAGTGATTTTTTTCCTCTGGCTTGAAGTATTGCTCAATTCTCCATATGAATACATAGGCTTATGTGTCTTTACCTTTGCGTACATCAGACCTTAGACAGGTATCGAGATAGAGTGGTACATTTAGCCAACTGTTTTTTTAATATATGTTTTTATTATTAATTTTGCATACCAACAACAGTTCCCTTCCTCCCCTTATCCCCACCCAACCCAACCTTATTCACTCCTCAGGAAGTGTAAGCACCAAGCAAGCCCAGTCCAAGAGAAGGAGAAGGGATTACATGAGCAAGCGGGGTCAAGATCATGATGGGGAAACCCACAAAGATAGGGACAGTTGACCTGTTCTTGTGGGAGCCAACCATTGCTTTAAAAAGAGTTTCATTTGGTTTGTAGCATAGCTTAAGAAGATTTTTAATTTCAGTACTCAAGAAGCAGAAATAGGCAGATCTCTGTGAGTTCAAGGACAACCTGATCTACAAACTGAGCTCTAAGACAGGATCTAATGCTACAGAGAAACCTGTCTCAAAAATGAAAACAGAACCCAAATCAAACAACAGCAAAAAGACTTGTACATATTTGGCTTGGAATGCTTGAATTACTACATTTACAAAAATTCTGTTTGTCAAACACATCACAAGCAAGTGCACCATCAATAACTTATCAACTAAATGAAATCATCTGCTAAGCGACAGGATGCCAAGAAACGAAGACATCCTCAGCAATAAAGCTTTTCCCTTTTGTCTCAGTCCCTTCATTTGTATGTAAGTGCATTGTAAAGTGATCTTGCAAAAGTATCTTTGTACTTGGAGTATGAGTCAAACAGTGAAGGGGGAGAAATCAGATATGAAATGCAGGAAAATTTCATCAAGGTTCTACATTTCTCTCTTATCTGCAAGCACTTTTATTCCAAAGTGCACTTGGAGCTGATACAATGGGCACAAGATATAATTGGCATTGGTTTATTAGGGTTATCTGCAAATGCTTATTGATTGTTTCAGATACTTGAGAAGTTGTGCTCTCTTAACCACAACATTTCCACACGTGCATCTCACCTAGTCTCAGATTGTAATACTAATTCAACCAACAGAGATAGGTGGGGACAACTTAAGATCTATATGGATTAAAACGATCCATTGTATTTCAACAGAATCATCTGTGTCTTTCTGATAGTTCACCTTTTTCTTTCATTAATTCAGATGTCACAAAGAATTGAGTTCTTTTTACATCTAGGTATTTACAAATGTTGGATGACTTGTGAAGGTGCTGGTATAAAAAAAGAATATATCCCGTTTCTTTTCAAAAATAACACTTGGAGTATTTGCTGGACCAAAAGGGCAGGCAAGAGATGACAATGAAAGAATAAACATGGGAGAACAAAGGTCAAATTATTCCTATTTTCAGATACAATATTTTACATAAGGGATCCTAAGCATTCCACCAAGCAACTTCCAGAAATGACCAACAATTTCAGCAGAATGGCAGAACACAAAATCAACTTAGAAAAATTAGTAGTTATTCCATACAACAACAAACATGCTAAGAAGATAATACACGCACTCGAATTTATAATGGCAAAGAAAATAAAATATCTTGGGATAAACCTAGCCAAGGATATTAAATACCTCTTAAATACCTCTACAATGAAATCTTTAAATCTCTGAAGAAAGTGGTTGATAACAACATTAAATTAATGGGAAAGTCTTCCATAATCACGGGCTGGTAGAATTAATATTGTGAAAATGACTGTTCCATAAAAAGCCATTTGTAGATTCAACACACTCCCAATCAAAATTCCCACAACATTCTTCACAGAAATAGAAAAAAATATTTCTTAACTTCTCATGGAATAAAAGTAGATTGAGAATAGCCAAAGAAATCCTGAGCAAAAAGAAGAATGCTGGATGGATTATCATTCCAGATGTCAGAGCCATAGTAACAAAATCAGTATGGTACTGGCAAAACAAAACAAAAAACCCTGACTCATAGATGAAACAAAATAGAAAATCAAAACATGGAAACATGATCACATCCTAGAATCACTGCTGTGATCATGCAAGATGGAAGACCATGTTCAATGCCATGTGATCTATTGGTACCTTCATCACCAATATGA
This sequence comes from Phodopus roborovskii, assembly GCF_943737965.1. Taxonomy (NCBI): domain Eukaryota; kingdom Metazoa; phylum Chordata; class Mammalia; order Rodentia; family Cricetidae; genus Phodopus; species Phodopus roborovskii. The sequence continues at coordinate 14,292,921 of NW_026126409.1, read as the reverse complement.
AGCCACAGGGAATAGCATCCACATTGAGAGGAGATCCAAAGTTCATCTGTCACTTACCGGCTATAAGCCTTGAGCTCTGTATTTTCCAACAAAAATCTTCCAGAATCTATCTCTAAGCCAGACAGGTTTTCCTCACTATAGTAGGAGGATGGAGTTTTATATATAACATTCAACAATCACCAATGGCAATGCCACTGCCTACATCAACCTACCAGTCTTGGTCCTAGAAACTTGACTGGGAGTAGAATAGCCAGAAAGGTAATATAGATTGGACAGACACACAGACATACATACAGCAAATCTGTGGTCAGGTGGGAAACCTTAATGTTTTTATTATGTATGAAATAGAGGGAAGGATTTAGATAGTCTTTGAAGGAGCCCTCTACAGGCAAGTAGTCTTAGGCTGTAAATATCTAGGTGAAGGAAGCTATGGTTATTAATTTTTGCATATACTGCCAATATTCATACTTGGACCAGAAGAAGGTTTTGCCAGTTCCTAGACTGACTGATAGGGGAAAGGCTTTGTAATGTCTTATGGATCTGAAGCACTGGTCTCTGACATAGCTATGCCCATGTCAACAACATACATTCACTCCAGGTTTCCTCCAGCTTCCTACAACTTTAACTAATTTCAAGTCTTGGTTATATGTGAGTTTTGTTTCTAAACAGAATGAGTCCATCTTCTCAGATTACAAACTAAATGCAATCTATTCTGTATCTACCTACTTGCATTAGTCAATGCTTTGATTGTTGATGTCAGCAAAATGTCTCAATTACAACTGAAGAAAATATATTATTCTCTGATAATGTATTCAACTGGAGAAAAATCAATTTATCTATATGCAAAATTCAAGCTGATCATTCTCATATAGATGTAAGAATTATAATAAGTCTTGTAGTATGGGCAATTTTTTTCCCAAATAACATTATTATGTGTGCTGTGACTGAAGCCATCAGCATTTTTCTCCATTGAAGCATGCCACAATTAACTACATAACTCCTGTGCGTGCCATTTAAGTTACTGTTACTGTTAAATATTCTTTTTATACTATATCTCCAAAAACATGTGACTGGAGTCACTGTGAATGACACTTATTGCTCAGAATAATGTAACCTGCAAATGAGAACGGGGAACCGCAGTCATGCTTCTGGAAGGCAGGTGCTCTAGGAGTATTTACAATGTCCCAGGGTCTCCAGTTAAAAACAAACAGAGATAAGGACTAGCTGCTAGGCACTGCTGGTATGTACATGACTCAACAGAAGTAGTGAAGTAAAAAAAAAAATTGACCTGGATTGTGGATTTGATAGGCTCTGAAATCTGTAAAGGGACCTCTGGATGGGTCTGTGAGAGCATATGAGAGCATTTCCAGAAAGGAATAACTGAGGAGAAAGACCTTCCTCCATCCAGAGAGGCAGCACCTTCAGGCAGTGGTCCAGATAGCAAAGTCCAAAGGGACAAACAGGACTTCTTGCCTACTTGCTTAACTTCTTGCTTGTTAGTGAATCTATCCCCTTGCTGTTGCTGCTGTTACTGCTACCACCAGATGTCATTAAAGACAGAAACCAACTTCTGCAGCCTCTCAATGCAGAATGAAAACCATCAATCCTTTCCATGAATCTTCAGCACCAGACTGGGACAGCTGAGGTATCTAGAGAAACTACTGAGGTCTTGGCACATTCAGTATGAAGACAACCATTGTTGTATTATCCAGCCCTTAGCATGTGAGCCAGTCTAACAATCCCCTTTATCATACATGCAAATCTAATTGGTTCAGTTCTCTAGAGAACCCTGACTGATAAAGACATTGAATGAAATTAATGATCAGGAGAAAGTATGGTACTGTGACCCATGTACATAATGTGTTGACCACATTAAGCTGTTTAGCATATGCTCACTACAAATGGTGATCACTGGGGATATTCAAATGTAAGAAATTATTCTATATACAGACTCTACCTTTTGCTTTCCCATATATCTAATACATCAACTTTATTTATTCTGAATATTAATTATACCATTTGTTGAATCTGTGAAATACAACTACCCTTACTTCTACCAGCATCTGTTGTTGCTTGGTAGCCTTTGCTCCATCCTTTGTGTACTAGGAGACCAAGTAGATAAAATGAAAGCCCTGTGTACTGTTTCCTGCTGGTCTGGCCAAAAGAGAACTGGAGTTCTCCCCAAAGTAGATCATGGTAGAAAACTGTCACAGAATATTAGAATATTCAGCTAGAAAGCTCTTTTCTGCTCTGACTTGATGTATAAGCAGGCTACTACTGTGTCACATGAAACAAAGAAAGGTGTCCCACCATGGTTCTTGTTTCCCTGTGCACCAGGAGTGAACAGCAGCACATTGGGAAAATCCACAATAAGGTAAGCAAGAAACTACAATCGGAATTAATGAAGACAATGGCCAGGAGCCTGTACACACACACATTCAATGTTAATTCTGACACAGTTAGCTCCACATCTTAGCATTCTTCCTCCCATCTTTTAATGGTTGTTTTGCCTTTGGAGCATACTTTTATCTGGAAATAAACATAGGTTTTCAAGATGTTAAACAAAAAGATGTAAGGTGGTTTTTGGATTGTGTATAGTCTCCATGTTTTAATGTTTTGCATTGATGCTGAGCAAGCTCAAAGCCAGAAATTCAATAGAGAACAAGCCCTGTGACTTATTATACCAGACACACATGTACTCATGCTGTGTGTTAGACTATATGTATGAAACTTTAGGTGATGGAACATTGATTCATTGTCTTAATTACTGAGGACAAAGTATTCAAGCTATCATAGAAAGCAGGTACACAACTTATTTATTTATGGACAAATAGCTGCTTCATCTGATATGATTACAGGATTTGTTTTAAGACCATTGTAGGGTTAATTGCATAGAATGAATTTCAGAATTGAATAAGTGTATGTCATTCTGTGACCCCCTAACATCGCTGCTGTAGCCATATTTTCTATGGTCTGAGGTGTTGGCTGCAAGGCTCAAACCTCTGAGCATGAGTGTGACATCCCTCACCCACCCCACTTCACTCTTCAAAAGAAAGAGCAGAAGTTAAGTGTTTATTCTTCTTTGAATGTTTGGTAGCATCAGTCACAAAATCACCCAGGCCCACACATTTCCTTATGAAATTCTAATTTGCAAGTGTAATTTCTATAATTAAAGAAATTTTCCATTTATCTCTTTGGTCTTGGGTCATTTTCTTCACAGTTTTTGAAATCTTTAACCATCACCTCTATGTTGTCCAGTTTACAGCTGATCCTTTAGGTACATATGAATCTACCTTACCAACAGACCATTTAGAAATGTAATACTTGATGTTCTCTTGTTTAGGTTTTTCCACTGTGTATCATACTGATGCTCTGACTCACTCCATTATGTGTGGAAATTTCCCAGAGCAAGTTTCATTCATTAAGATCTGAGAGTGTTCCTTCTCAATTAGGATGATCTACATTGCTCAGCATTTCTGGGTGCTCAGAAAAAGCACACATGCCCTCTGCAGGGCCAGGGCTAGGGTTGAGGGTCTGGTTTTATAGGTACAGTTCTATTCTGGGTTTCTTGCTGGTTTCCTGTCCAGTAATCCCATAATCTGCCTTTGCCAACCACAAGGATATTTCGTTTCTCATTCCAATGTAACCATTATGTTTCATGGTTTGAATTCTGCCATTTGGCACGAATGCCCTGCAGAACTTTCCTGGTGGAATTATGACTTTCCTCACACTATAGAGATAGGTCTGGCCCCACTCGCTTAGTCTCATCAATAGAGCAAAGCCTACTTTCCATTACACTGTCCACATCTGGTTGTCCCTGTTCTCCTGTGTCTGAAGTGAGCTCCCTGTATCTAGATTTGCTGCTGAGTTTTGCCTTTTCATTCACTCTGAATTCTCTGACTTTGGTATATTTATATTCATTTGAAGGATTTTATTATTGGACTTTCCCCCCATTTACTTCTTTCCTACATCTTCTTGGTTCTCATTTTTCTCTTATTGATTTTTCTTTGTGTGGGAATTCTATAGTAATGCAGTCTGCATTCATGTCTATGATACATTTCTAGTGATATCTTATGAAAATATGAAGTATTCAGATTCATGTTATGACATATAGATGCCCAGCATCATTCATCGAGGAGCCATCTCATTCTCCATCAAGTTTCTCTCACTTCTTCATGAACATCCCGATGGACTGCATTTATTGTATCTACAAGGCATCTCTATTCTGTTCTACAGTTTGTTGTATGTGTGTTTACCAATATTTTGGTATCATTACTGTGGAATTACAGAATCTTGAAGCCTGGCAATGACAGTCCTTAAGCCTCTGCTGCTGCCACTACCTCCTCTTCCTCCTCCCCCTCCTCTCAATCTTTTCTTCTTCCCCACCTTCTTCCATATAGCAATGACTGTTGTGGGCCTTTCTCTCCTGCAGCTGCTTTCAGGTCCATCTGTCAAAAGCCACAATAGCTGCAAGAATTTGGGCTAGTTTACACATTTTGGGAGAAAGGGGGTCTTGAAGATATTGAGTCTCCTATCCATGAACAAACCTCCCCCACCCCAGTTACTTGGATCCGGAGCCCTTTTGCAGACTCCTGACATATTCTTTTCTGGTCTGCTCTGGCTCCTGATGTCTAACTAGAACATTCTTCCCTGAAAGCCTGTCACTGCTGGTGATATCCTACAGTGAATCAAACCCCCTAATGCTGCACCATGTGAACTACACACCTGTCTCTGCCATGTGCAGGGTCAGGGACTGGAGGCAAAATTTGCCACCTCCCCCAGGCCAGTGCTGGATTGTCAAGCTGGACTACACAGTGCTGGCTTGAAAGTTTGGGCTTTATATGTGCTAGTAAGTTACTAGCTTGGGTTTCAGGGTGGGAATGAACTCATCAGTCTACTCTGGTCTCTCTCATCCCCATCCTTTGGCCAGGAATTGTGGTGATAATGTGTCTAGGTGACAGACTTCTGTTGTCCAGAGGTAGAAAGAATATAAAGGGGAAAGGTTTATAGCCAGTATGCTAGAGCATAGGCATAGCACCAAGTATAGGGTAAAATATTATACCCACCATCATTTAAAAGCAAGCAGCATATTTAGGTTAGATCATGTGATCAACATTTACTTAGGACACAAAAAAACTAGAGGGAGAAGGAAAAGTTGTCAGCTCATGAGGCACTGTGCCAAAGACATCCCTTCATAAATGGGAAGATATTGAAACCCATAAAACCCAACATTTCCAGAATGGAAGCTGAAGTCTGACAACATGTGGTGGGTAAGCTGTAGGATAAATCAGAGCTAATGCAATGTGGCACTGGGATAGCAATTATCCTTATTAACAAAAACCCATTAAAAAAAACTATTTGCTCCTTTTTTCCTTCTGCAGAAATCATTTTCTTCATTTTAGTAGCAAAAACCTTATTGTAGCAAGTAGTAATTACCCTTCATCTAGCAGGGCTTTATTCTTAAATTATCTGCTTTTGTGATTTAAGAGGTTTCATTTAGCCAGAAACACTCATTCTAATTAGGTATGTATGTATAATTTCTCTGTTTTAAGTGTATTATTCGATTTGCATAAGCAAATGCCCAGTGTCTTCAAGACCTGGACTCCATCCTTTTAATTCTTCCAAGAGGATACAACTGAATATTTATTACTTTGGATAGCATAAAAAATTGTGGGGGAAAGTGGAATTCACAGGAAGCCAAACAGCACTCTCAGAGAGACTTTTAATCTCACCCCCTTCCCATTCTTTATTTGTGTCTATTCTATAGCTACGTTTTTGCTTCCATTGTTTTTGAAGTTTTTTTTCCCAGGGAAATGGGGACTTTTTTTCTCTGATTTGCACGGCCTTGATACCTCTAACTAAATTCTCCCATGTAGCTGGTGCTGTCCACTAAGGATTTCCCATCATGCAGAGCTGCTGTCCCAGTGAATCCTTTGTCCCCACCAAGAGCTGAAGCTACTTATAAAGATGAACCTCAACCAAAGAGAAAAAGGCAACAGAAAATTTTAGAAGAGCCCTTGGTTTGCCACCCTTTTCATGTTAACAGGGGATGCCTTGAGATCTAATATTTTGTGTGAGATACAAGTTTCTTTATAGTCTTCCTTTGTGGTGAAATACCACATGAGAACCTACTCAGAGGCTCTGGAAAGCCACAGGTAATAACTCATGCAGATTCAGCCATGTTAATGTCTCCATCATGAACACATTTTTATTTTCATTTTTGTCTTGTTTTTGTTTTTGAGGGAGCTGGAGAAGATGAGTGTGTAGGATCTTGGGGGAGAGAAGAGACTATGGTCAAAATATATTTCATGGAAAATGTTAATTAAATAAAAGAGACGTGTAAAAGTGCATGTTGTGGCTCTGATTCTAAAGTCCTAAGCTGTGTATTTCACTGGCAAATGTAGCTAATGACATTTTTCTATCTTGATATCAAATATTTTCTCCTTTTGAAATATCTGCATTTTGCTAAAATGTAAGCTAATTCTATTTATAGATTTAAAGGTTAATATGACTTGAATACAATGATCATTATCAAAAAATAATATGAATATATATTTGAATTTTACATTTCCACAGTGCTTAAAAATTCTATGTTTTATGGAAACACAGATTTTCCTTGGAGTTGGGACATGTATATGTTATAAGACATTGAATCACGGAAACATAGAGGGAAGCTCATGTAGAGGGATATTTTGTTTCCTTTTTTCTGTTAAAAACACTCAGTTTGAAAAACTGATGTTTTTGTAACATGCATCCCTCAATGCCCATTAGCCCTTGTAGCCTGGCTGTTCTAAAGTCATAGTCATGGGTCCCAACTACCTAGTCATTTCCCAAGAAAAAGGCAGTAACAGGCATGCCTGTGCCTCAGTCAGCCTGTCCACTCCACACAGTGGTACACCACCATGCATTTTCTTTCTGCAAAATGTAACAAAATCATGAGCTGAAGCTAATGGTGCCATTTGGGATCAGTTCAGTGACCTCTGGATGGATAAACTTCATTTCTATCACGAAGCAAAGACCATTGACATTGATGATCTAGGAAGAAAAAGAGGAGATGACCTGCTACAGGAAGGGCGGAAGGTCCATCTCTCAAGGTTGTCATTTTGGTGGATAACAACCCCAATTTGAGATGTGTATTGTGACTAAAGCCCCAGGTGTAGCTTCCTTTATAGGCTCTTACCCGTCATCACTCAGTGTGAGTAGACGTGTCCTGATACCTGCCATAGCTAAACCAGGCTTCAGCATGATAACACTTCTGATCATGAGCAGGGTTGGGGATAGGATTATGTTTTGTTGCTATTTCCAATTTCTTTCTACATGAAACCATCCATCTAAAAGGGAATGGGTCAAGAGACAGAATGTTCTAAAGGGAGGTGAAACAACAGAACACTATGAGGAGAGGTTCTTTCACATAGGGAAGCTCATTAAGCTTGTGAAGTAAACAATTTAAAGGCTTCAGGAAGTACCTGAAACTGACCAAATTCAATAGTTCCCTTCCTCCTCAAGCTATAGAAGCAATAAGGGCTTTTGAGGCAGGCAGCATGGCCTAGAACACTTTCAGATAACCAGACCTATCTAGAAGAGACTCAGACCAGCTTACCCACCTGGAAGAAGTAGAGATGATACATAATTTCCAGATGAAGAGTGATGCCTAGAAGATGACTCTTGCATCAACCAAGTTGCCTATAAAAAGCAGACAAGACATGCTAACTGAATGAAGTAGAGAGCACTTAAGATCCCAGAAAGAGTTACATATTTACTGAGCTACCTGGAAAGGACATTGTTTTCCAACTTGTTGAGCTCTCTACAGGCTGTGTAGTGTGCTCCAGGTTTTCAGCTTTCATGTACTGTCATCCATGCTTATGTGGGCTTTTAGTAACACAGTGCACTTGACTTTGAGTAGTTATGCTCTGTAAGTAACCCCTCACCCATATTTCTGTAACCAAAATAAAATTTATTTGTTCACCATGTTGGACTTTAGTGGTATTTGTTCTTTGCTCTGTTGTTGGTTCCCTACCTGCGGTGAATGGACATTGTCCTTATTTCCTCAGGAATAGCATCACATGACAGGTCATCGGGGCTGGTATGCTGGGATATTAGTATTGGCCAGGGGCTTTCACAAAGAGAAAAGAAGAGGAGAGGAGGGGAGGGGAGGAGAGGGGAGGGGAGGGGAGGGGAGGGGAGAGGAGAGAATCCAGAACTCTAATGTTTCTCAATGATTCTCATGTAGATTTGTTTGGGTAGAACTATTGAAAAGTTCAGTTTCAAAGAGTCAACCTCTCAGGAGACCGCATAATATAAAGCCAGAATCAACATTCCTGACATAAGCTCTGTCACATTCAAAGTATGTGCTAGTAAATGGAAAATGTTGAATCAATGTTACCCTAGCACTTAATTAAATAACAAATTATTGGCTGCTACAGCACCAGCACTACAAATAGCCCTAGTGGGCCATTTCAGGGTAACGTCTTTATGTTTCAGTATTGATTCACAGACTTTTTTTCACCTCTGCTGGATCACAGGAACATACCCCAAATAATTTAATATTATATGTCATTTAAAGCACTTATAAATCTGGTATACACCTAGGCTTCCCATTGACTAAATATTGATTTTCATTTTAGATTAAACAAGTTCTCTATAATATTTTATGATTTCTTCTGATTTTAGCTAAGATAATGTCCACCTCCTCCAGCCTCTCAGTTTCACACACCTTATGTCCTTTCACAGTCCTGACCCCTCATGTCCCAGGGAGAACCCTGACATACAGAAATGATTCTCAGAGATGGTAAATCTTAATAGTCAGGGACTTGGCTACCAGAATTCAGTCTGAAAGCACAGCAGAATATAATCTGACATGTTGTGGAAAGAAATCTGCTTTGACTTTGGGGTTTACTCTCTTAGCATTGATAAGCAATGAGCTTTATAGGAAATTTGTCTGAGGAATTTTCAGCCAGGATTATGTCTGTATGCTGGGGGGGGGCATGCCTCATTTACATGTTGTAGCATTGTTCATGACTTAGAGCTGTTATGGTACCTTGTAGGCAGCCAAACTTCAAGTTCTAAGAGCAGTTGTCCATTTTATATCACTATGAAGAATGCCTGATTGTTTGAAAGAAATCTACACAAAATTGCTGATCATTTAAAAGGTCCTGAGACTCAGCACTTATTATCTGTGCAGACTACATGGAGGCAAGAAGATGCCATTAAACACTGTGTTGACCAGATGGCTCACTGGCTGTCCTTCCACTAAATTACCCTCTATAGTTCTTTTTCCATGCTCACCTAATAAAATACAAAATGAGCCCAGCCAGGCAAAATGAGCCCACCCAGTCTACTCAGTACCTCAGGGGGAAAAAAAGCAAAAACCAAACAAACAAAAAATCATTTGCTTTCATTTGACAGCCAATGCTGATGGGAAAGAGGCAAGACAGTAGTAGTTAAAAAATGTGGTTAGAGTGAAAGTAACTAGAGGCAAATATCTAGACCTTTCTTTTCAATACCTGGATAGCTCTTAGAAAACATAATTTCTTTTTATACTTCTGAAGGACATAGCACAGGATGGGTTAGATAAGATTCAGATAGCCATAAACACAAATGTCAAAAATACAAACAGATCAGCAAAACTGCCTTCAGCTTCACAGAGCCAGCACTTAGTCCCCAGAGCCCTCGGAGGTCAGCTCTTGAATCACACAACAGTAAGGCAAATTCCAGGCTTCTCATATGTTCCGACACATGCAGCAAAGTCTTCAGCTAGCTATGAAATCAACCCTGAATAATACAGCTCTCATCTTTTCCTCCAGGCAATACAGAATAATGTTCTTTAAATAAGTTCTTTAAACTGAAGTTGTATATGCACATCCATTTTATTTAATTTACCTTATTTACCTTAATTTACCTGTATGTCTATCTTTGCACCACATGCAGAGGTCACACAAGGGCATCAGATCCCCTAGAACTGAAGTTACAGATGGTGTGAGCCACCATGTGGATGCTAGGAATTGAGCTTGGGTCCTCTAGAAGAGCTGGGAGTGCTCTTAACTGCCAAGCCATCTCTGAGGCCCCTGCATATGCATATTTTTAAAAATCAAACTACAATATACACTTGTAAGGGCATCTATTGAATACCAAAGAAGAATGGCTTCTATCAGTTTACTTGGTATTTTTCAATATATCTTCTTTCATATTTTTAATCAGAACATCTTTTCTGATTTATCTATGCTTCATAAATTAATACACATGCTGATTTTCTGCAGTTTTTGTTAAAAATTACTTTTCTTGCTTCAGCACACATACACACACACACACACACACACACACACACACACACACACATACACACGGACCCTCTAGCCAGACACCAGCCATCCACCTGATTTCAGAGAGAGTACTGTGCTCACTCTTGTTATGGTGAAATCACCATTGCCCAGAGTTTAGTTGCTCTACCAATGGTAGTGACAATAGCATCCTTCTTTCTATGTGTTATTATTTTTCCTTCTCAAACAAAAACTTCATATATTACTTGTTATAAATAACTTCTACTAATTAGTGGGGAAATAAAGTTAGAAGGAAGTCTTCCTCTTGGTGGTGCATCTTACCTTCCAGGGATGTGATCAGTTTCTGCAATGAGCTCCTCCAATACTAGATGCACTAATACCCACAAAGGATTTCCTCATCCCACATGATTACAATAACATGACCTCTCCCTAGTGCTATGTAATCCTCCTTTTCTTTGTTTATCCACAGAGTATGACAAATATCCAGAGTTAGTTTCCTGGGAGACAGAGCAAGGAAAACAAAATAAATGGTTTTGCTTTCAAACAGTTTTTATTTCATCCCGTCATCATCATATTTGCTTTATAATTTGAGAGTCCTATCTTAGGGAATTTGTCTGCTTTAGTCCATTGTACTCTGGCTGTAGTGATTTATAATGTTGTAATATAATTTGGGTTCATTATTCCTTTTGTATATAATTGTGTTTTTCCTCTATACAACTCAGAATAAAACAGGAAGATAAAAAAAAAAAAAAAGGTAGATATGCCTATCAGAGGAAATTCTCTACCAGAAATTGTTAATGGAAATTCCAAATGAATAAAGGACAATGACAAAGAGGGTCAACCAATACATGGTCCACTTTGATCAATGTTCCTGAACTCTTTGTTCAGGATAAACTGTCACCTCTCCAAGGATGTTCATGTTTGGGGCCTCTTTCTCCATCTACCATCACAGGCCAGAAAGTTCTATGGTTAGCTCATACCAAAAAAGCTGACCAAAGGACAATAGCAAAGGAGCTCAGAATCCACAGATGTCTTATCAGCATATACTCTCTGGTTCAACTTTAGTAAGTCATGTGTCTGGAAATTTAACCATTTCCAATCCATCTATGACTTCCAATTTACTATAAGTTTTCAAAATAGTGGTATCTGTAATAAGGATCTCTTTTTAGCCTATAATTTCATTTATTTGTAACATCTTTATCTTCTTATTGGATTTGTTCAAGAGTTTGCTTGTCTATCTTGTTCATGTTTTCTATTAACTTTTTTGGGGGGGGTTGGAATTTGTACTGTACTTTTATTTTCCATTTTAGTCATGGTCTTTATTATTTCTATTTTCTACTCATGTTTAGATTGGCTTAGTCCTATTTTTGTAATGCTTTGAAATTTATTATTGTCACTCAATTTAGTTCTATATTTTTCTGAAGTTATTGACAACAAAAAACTTTCATCTTAGAACAGCTTTGAATCTATTTGTGGGTTTTGTGTGCTGTGATTTCATTTTCATCTGACTCTAGGGATTTTTTCCAAGTCCCACTTTCATTTTATTTGATGACTTACTAATTACCAAAATCCTATTTTGTGATCTGCATTTTGAATATTATTGGACTTCATCATGTTGATTTCTAGACTTGTGTAAAATTTAGTAAAATGAGAAGCATTGTGAACTTCCTCGAGTTTGTTAATATTTGGTATATTTCCTAGAATATTATCTACTTGGGAGGAATTTTCATGATTGAGAAGAATGTGTATTCCCTGTGCTTTGGCATGGAACAGTCTATTGTGTGATGTTTAATGTTTATTTTTTCTGGAGGTGCTATCTATTTGGGGAAGGGGTAACGAAGTGTGTTGAGATATATTTGATTCAACATGTTTAACAGTCTATCAGGGTTTTTTAATGAAATTTAGTGTGACAACTTTGGGTGTACATATGTTTATGATTGTTATATCTTGTTACTGATCATTCCCTTTATCAATATGAAGACCATCTTCATTTCTAATGACATTTTTTTTGACTTGCTATGTTTTTGAATGTGTATTGAATTTCTAGATGCTTTGTGGTACTGTTTTGTTTGTTTTTTAATATTGATTTCCATCTTTTCACTCTTGGCACATGCCTATCTTTGCCTGTGAAGTGTGTTTCTTGTAGGTAGCAAATAGTTGGACTTGGTTGTTTTATTTTTGTTTACATTTTGTAATTAATCCATGACTCTGTGTCTTTTAATTGGATAACCAAGACCACCATCATTCAATATTATTATTGAAGCCTGTATACTTTTGATGAATTTTATTTTATAATATTTGATTCCTTCCTAATCCCTATTTCTTAAGCCCCTTTGTAGCAACACTTATGTTTTTCTGAATTCTAAGTGGGACAGACTCTGCTCTACACCTCCTTATAATCTGCACACTGAGAATTTTTCTCCTCCTCTGCTCTGTTCTTCTAGTTCTTGCTTTTATAAGAATGTTATTCTCACTACAGGGACATCAGTGGTTTCATTCCATTACTCACGTCAAAGGATTTCAGCTTCCTGGCTACTTGAGCTCCATACCACCAGAGATACCACATTATTGTTAATTTGACTGGATTTAGAATCACCTAGGAGACACCTCAGAGAAACTAACAGAGAAGCTATTCCAAAGGTGGACAGTGCCTTCCTATGAGCTGGATTCCCAGACTGAATAAAATTAGAAAAAGGAAAAACAAATCTGAATACCAGGCTTTATCACTGCTTCCTGATGGAGGGTGCAATATCACCAGTGTCTCAAACATCTGTCATTGAGTCAAAACTGCTCCTGACACTGTACTTTTCCTACCTTGGTAGATTGTGCTCTCAAACCCTGAACTCAAGCAAACACTTTCTTCTGTGGTTTTTGTCAGGTATTTTTTTTTAAATAATAAGAGAAGTAACCAATACACACTAATATTCCAACAATGGGTGAGCATTTCTTGTCTATCATCTTGATGCCAGTCATCAAGAATCTTCTGTTTAAGCAACATCTGCTTTAGCCCTGAGGTAATTAAGACATCTTTTCATAACTGCATAAGATATCTGGTTGAGTGACTATACTGAAAGCAAAAGGTGGAAATTTGTCGCAATATTTCCATGAGCTTTTCAGTCAAACAAAGAAATAATTAACTTAGTTGACTTGTTTCAAAGCTGTCAATTTTATACCAACAACTAAATTCAACATCAAGTGTCTATGAAATCATTGTCTTCAGCAGACACTTGATGATAGACAGCTGTTCAGGTTACTGATGACTTCAAGCCCATATGAATCATCAATTACCCTTCTGAAAGCCTTCATCCCATATCTTTTCAAACACCTACTATTGCTCTAGTTATGGAAGGCAAGAAATGCTCTAGATGTCTGAACTAAGCACAGCTGCATGATACACATTGAAGGTTTTAGAAGAAGGAGAGGGAAGAAGGAAGGAAGTGGGCAGCAGGATAGGTACATGGTATCACATAGAAGACAAGAGGCTCTTTGAGCCAATAAGTGAAGCCCACCTCCATTACAACATGCCCTCTTGTTCTTTAACCCTCAGGGTACTCTATACCTTCTGATTCTTGGGCATCCTGAGTCTCTAGATATATCTATCTGCCATCTCAATTTCTTTCTCCAACTCTTGTTCATTTCAGATCTGCCCTCCACTCATGCAGGGACTATTCATCTCTATCACAGGCATTGTAAATGTAACTTTTGCTTATTGTCATTAATTTTGCTACTAACCTCTTAAATTTTGGGTTCTCTTCATTTTAACAAAGTCTAAGAAGGGGATTAGAATTGCTTTATTTGCTTGACTCTTCATATACAACTGCACTATTTATATTTCTTAGACTTTTTTCAGAAAATGAAAAAAAAAATAGTCAAAAACACCATAGCATGACATGACCTCACATACCTGATACCTATCTCCTAAAAGAAAGGGGCTGTGATCAAGCTCATCTATTCAAGTTTCTGTAATCGAATCCTTTGCCATCTTAGAAGTCCATTTACAATTTTGAGCACATAGCCATGTTTGCCACTGAGCTGGATGTGGTTGTACTACTCCTTTGCTTTTCACAGATTGTGAGTTTCGGTCAAAAAATTTTTTTATGGCATTCTTCACAATGTACAATAGAAAGTACCAAATTAGTATATGAACCTTCCATTTTAACATGCATACAAATGAAGTAGCTGTGACTTGTCTTGCCCTGTGGTACAAAACTGTAGAAAATGTCCCTTAAAAAAGGTAAACCCAACCTCCACTGGTAATAGCCTTCCTTTATGTTAACCATTAAGGTATTTGGCTTTGTTGTTTTGGTTCATCTCATTGATGCCCACACAGTACTGATGAGCTTCTCTTTCCCTGTCTCTAGAAGATCCCAAATAGAGAAAACATTTGCTCTGCTTGGAAATGTGATTTTAGTCACTTGCATGGGAATAACGATGCAAGATCCATCCCATGTGAGTCAAACAGTAGAAGACCCTGAAGACCCTGCATGCAGATCTGAAAGACTCTCAGATGTGCTTTTCATTTATATGAAGAGAGCCAGGATCTCTCTCCTGCAATGCCTGTTCTCCACCTCTGCTTAGAAGACAAAACAAACAAAGCATGTTGTTTCATGTTAAGTACCCTGTAACCTCCATCATAATCCCTTACCATGGCAAGGTATAAACCAAAGCAGACACATGGCCACATGGCTCTGAGGCACAGCCTGGTAAACTCTAAACTCTCAGGCAAACTTAAACCCTGGGTGTAGACATTGGTTCCCTAGAGTCAGAGGGTCTTCCAGTCTCTGATGTTTATCATTGTCTCACTGCTGATTCACTCCACCCCTCCCTCTGTTCTCTTCTTGAACACAACTATATTCCAATAGATGTGCAGCTCTAAGCTTTCCAATCAAGTTGAATCTCATATGCTCCAATGTATTCTGTTTTTGCCTATTGGGGCATTTTGATAATTGTTCTGGAAGTATCCAGAAGATGCTAACAACTGCCATCTTTCCATTGCCATTCATCCTTATCCATTTCTCTCCCATGTGTGAACAGGAATGTCCTACTGAAGCTGCTCATTTCTATGTTGTATGATGGAACTGTGGGCTTTCTGAATACCTGAATGCGAGGGAACTGAGCTCAGTCAATGGGCATAGAAGTCTTCCTTCTTCAGGGCCCTTTCTCCTTGGTATGTAGTGAGTCATCATGTTTCCTGCAGCATTGGGGCCCCAAAGTAGCCATCCAAGGCCATATTCTCTAGATGCTTCAGTATTATAATGAATGCCAGACCTCAGGATACCTTATTAGATTTGAGAGGGTAAATGTTTGGGTCCCTGCTTTTGCCCTTGTGGGTGGAACTGTTGCTCCTTGGTGCTGTCAACTGCATGCAGGAGCATTTGGTGTTTGCATGCTTTTCTAAAGATGTCTTTTAAATTGATGATTGAATTCATGAAATACAGCAGGGATCAATTAACATGTGCCTGGAGAAGGAGTCATTAATGTAAATATGAGCTTTGACAAAAGGTAATTCGGTAAGCTAGTCAGCATCAATGCAAAATGAATCCATCTCATCATCAAAGGGAAACAATTTAAGGGCCATCAATTCTGAGGTGTGCTGGATTAAAAAGAAAGTTTTCTCTAATATTCACAAATGTCGTCACTGCCTTCCTCAGACTTACCTCTGGTTGTCAAAGTGTGGGGAGTAAAGACAGAGCAAATGCCCTTACATGCTCACTACTTTCTCTGAGCAACTTAATAAAACATAGAAAATAAAAATTTAATTTAACTGATAGTTGACCAAGAGCTCAAGAATGGATGGACAATTGGGAGAACACACCCATCCGGAAGGAACTGTCAAGAGGCGTAGAGATAGTCTCACCCACAAGCTTCATACAGTCTCAGGTCACATAGGACTATATCTGCTTAGCAATTGTGTACAAGAAAACAACACAGGACTAGACTGTAAGAGCAGAGCAAATGCAGTCATGTGATGGGGCTCTGTGCAGATATTTGTGCTTAAAAAGAGGGAGAAAGCTGGGATGGGGTAGGAAAGGGGAAGGAGAGAGAGGAAAAGCTAGTGATAGTTAGACTCTATGAAGAGTAGAGGGAAGATGTGGTAGGTGTGGATGGCTTTGGTGAGAGTGAAAAGGAGAACAGATTTGGACTCCAAATTACAGAATGACTAACAAATGCTTCTAAAAATAAACCATGTACAACAGTGTTTCCACCCATAAAAACTGAGCAAGAATTTGCCCAGCATCCTCTAGAGTGATCAGAGCAGCAGGGTGCTTCAGTGACATTAAAGGCACTAGCTGGAGAGTAAAGAGCTTTTGGATGTTTTGCCTTGAGCATAGGAGACATAGCATCTCTAATTGCCTGCGAGTCCATGAACTTAGCACCATGATCATAGCTTCATGTGGATCGTTTAGCTAAAGGAGAAGGTTGCTGACACTTCAAGGTCCAATCCAACAGTCTCAAAACACTAAGACACAGACTTGCTGACAGGAAAAAGCTTAGTTAGTATTTAAAATTTCATGACTAGGAGATTAAATATTTTATTAACAGGGAGTAATCTAGTGTGTGGGTGGAAAATAAATATTTTCACATTAGTGTGTCTGGTGCACACTGTTTCCATGTCTACTTATAAATTATGACACCCAAAGATTTCCATATGAAATATGAGATGATCATAAACAGGGAATGGTGATAATCTGCCATACATGTTGTTCTAACTTTCAAGCACAGGTTTTCACTTGCTCCACCAGGAAAGGTAAATATTGTGGATGAATATGGATAGCATGTGGTGAACCAGGTCAAACAGTAGCATCTATCCCTATAATCCCAGCACTTAGGACACAGGAGGAAGATTGGTGTGAGTTCCAGCCCAGTGTAGGGCTACAGAGTGAGACCCTGTCTCCAAGATCCAAAATAAAAAATACAAATAACAAGAAAAAATATAAATTATCAAAAACAATATTTTTCCTGTCACTTTGTTTCCCAAATAACCTCCAGGTGACATGAAAAGACACCGTTTGTTTAGGATTTCTGGTCATCTGTCCCTTATATCTATTGGGGCAGTTTGTATTTCCAGAGGCTGTGTTTTACTAGTTTATTGCACTCCATGAGGTCTTCTATCACATTTAACACTGAGGCCTGTTGCCTTAGATGACAGAGTTTAGTGTTTTTCACTGTTTTGGAGGCTGCTAATCCAAAGCCAAGGTGCAGATGCCATAGATGTCTACTGAAGGATGCTATCATTGGTTTGTAGACTTTCACTTCTCACTGTGCCATCATGTGCAGCTTGGAAGGAGCTATGGTCTCCAGGATGAGAAGGAGCTGTGGTCTCAGGGTTGGGAAGGAGCTGTGGTCTCAGGGTTGAGGAGGAGCTATGGTCTTGGGTTTGGGTTGGGTGGCACTAACTGTTCAGTTGGAACCTCCAGTTCACATCTGCATGATCTGGAAAGCCTCTCTCTCTCTCTCTCTCTCTCTCTCTCTCTCTCTCTCTCTCTCTAACTTCAGCTTCCTCCCCTGAAATTACCAGCCACCCAAGCCCCCTCCTAAAATGTACAGCTTGTGACCATACTTGGGCACAAACCCAGCTTGTGGCAGACACATCATCACCCCTGGTTATTGTGAATAGAGCAGCAATGAACATGGATAGCCTCTTTTGGATATGTGCCCAGGAGAGATAGCGCTCGTTCATATGATAATTCTACCTTGGTTTTTTTGTTTTGTTTTGGGTTTTGTTGATGGCTTTGCTTGTTTGAGAAAGTTCCACAGTGATCTTCACAGTGGTTGCACCAGTTAGACCCCTACCATATCAGTGAATGAAAGGTATGTCTTTCCCCACATCTTCTCCAGCATTTGTTGTAGTTTGTTTTCATGATCTTATCTAGTCTGACTGGTTTGATTTGGAAT
The DNA here is from genome assembly GCF_943737965.1 of Phodopus roborovskii. Lineage (NCBI taxonomy): Eukaryota > Metazoa > Chordata > Mammalia > Rodentia > Cricetidae > Phodopus > Phodopus roborovskii. The sequence continues at coordinate 14,274,748 of NW_026126409.1, read as the reverse complement.
CTCAAAGTAGTTTTAATCTGCATTTCCCACCAGATACCTTGGAAACTTTAAATCTTTTTTGGGCATTTGTACTTACTTTGGGAACTCTCTGTTCCATTCACAAGCTCACTCTTTAACTAGCTAGTTGCTTGATTTCTTGGTGTTAGTTCTCCTAGTTGTTTCAGCATTCTAAGTATTGTTTTCTACCAGACATACTTTACAAAGGTTTTGCTCCTATTCTATTCTTTTTTAACTGCTTCCTTTGCTGTGCAAAAACTCTGCCATTTTATGAGGTGTGTGTGTGTTGTGTGTGTGTGTGTGTGTGTGTGTGTGTATACATGTATATATAAACAAAACACACATAGCATTATACAATATATGTTACAGATGTTACACAGTTTATAAGGCATAATATTGCCCCAAATATATGTTTTATGTTAGTATAACTGAAAACTTGTACTCTAAGTACAAAATGTTTTTATAGACAATCCAGATACATTCTGAGACTAAAGATGCATATGTATTTATGTAAATATGTATGCATGTATGTCACTTTATTCATCTGTGATTATTAAGTAGTGATGTCTGATAAAAAAAATCTTTAAATTGGCTATATATAAATCTTGGTTACTGAACCGAGAGCTCAGTTGTTAAGAATTTATGCTGCTCTTGCAGATAACCCACGTTTGGTTCCTGGCATCCATGTCAGGTGGCTCTTAACAGCCTGTAGCTCTAGCTACAGAGCATATGACTCCTCTGGCCTTCACAAGCCCCTGAACTCACGTGAGCATACCCTCACACAGAAACACATTCATAATTAAAATAAAATATATAATTCCAAACTGAAAAATCCTTATATATGTTAGAAAATATAAAATGTATTCCAAACATGGGGAAACAAGACTCATTACTACAGGAGATGTCTGTAAGCAGTCATAGCACTGAATCTTGTTTACTTTGGGTATGTCTTTCAACATCCTATATTTCTGTCATGTAACAATCCAATTATAGTAAAATGGAATACTCAGAACAATATTCTGTCCCAAGGTGTTCACCTTCCATGCCTTTTACGGAGAAAATTGCTGTCATCTTTGAGGAAAACGGTCATCTGAATTCATCCACATCTCAAAAGATTTATGTTTCTTCAGGGACAAAGGGGAAGGAGCTCTCATTCACAAGGGGAGAAGGGAGTAACAAGGGTCATGTTTTATATGGTTCATTCATTACAAAAGTTCAAAGTTCTCAGGGCAGCCATATTAATTCACAACAACCCCCTGATCTGTATTCTTTGGGTCACACTACTCTTTCTCAGTGTTGTTGTGGTCTCTGTGTACAAAATGAAATGTAGACAAGGACATTCCTCTAGAGAGCCAAGCAGCCCCAGGCAAGCGTTTTCTATAATAACCCATTTTCCTTACTTATGTGGTCATTATCATCAGAGCTTAACAAACACAAATACCAAGCAGAGCCAGCAAAGCATGTACTGGTGGGAGTGCATACAGCCACTTTGGAAATAGTATGGTGGTTCCTCAGGAAAATGGGAATCAGTCTACCTCAAGATCCAGCAATTCTACTCTTAGGCATATACCCAAAGGATGCACCCTCATACAACAAGAACATCTGTTCAGTTAAGTTCATAGCAGCATTATTTGTAATAGCTGTAACATGGAAGCAACCTAGATGCCCCTCAACTGAAGAATGGATAAAGAAAATGTGGTACATTTACACAATGGAGTGCTAATCAGTGGGAAAAATACCAATGGGAATCCTAAAATTTGCAGGCAAATGGATAGAACTGGAAGAAACCATTCTGAGTGAGGTAACCCAGTCACAGAAAGACAAACACAGTATGTACTCAGCCATATATGGATATTAGACATAGAGCAAAGGATTACCAGCCTACAATCCACACCGCCAGAGAATCTAGGAAACAAGGAGAACCCTAAGAGAGACATACATGGGGCCCTGGAGAAGGGGAAAGGGACAAGATCTTCTGAACAAATTGGGAGTACGAGGGGAAGGGAGAGGGAGATAGGAGAAAGAGGAGCAGTGACTAGGACATGAGGGAGCAGGAAGACTGAGTCAGGATGAATAGATGAGAGCAAGAAAAGAGATACAACAACACAGGGAGCCAATATAGGTTTAATGAGCAATCTAGCACTATGGAAATGTCCAGAAATCCACAAGGATGGCCCAACTAAGAATCTAAGCAATAGTGGAGAGGCTACCTTAAATGCCTTCCCCTATAATGATAATGATGACTACCTTAAAAGCCATCCTAGCACCTTCATCCAGTAGCTGATGGAAGCAGAAGCAGACACCCACAGCTAAACACTGAGCCGAACTCCTGGAACCCAGTTGTAGAGAGAGAGGAGTGATGAGCAAAGGGGTCAAGACCAACAGCTGACCTGAACAAGTGAGAGCTCATGGACCCCAGTCTGACAGCTGGGAGACTAGCATAGGACTGAACCAGGCCCTCTGAACATGTGTCAAATAGGAGGACTGGGCAGTCTATGGGGCCTCTGGCAGTGGTACCAGGTATATCCCTGGTGCATGAAAGAACTTCAGAAGCATATTCCCCATGGAGCTGATATTTCCTTAGCCTAGAGACAGGAGGGAATGCCTAGACCCTACCCCCAAATGACTTGACAGACTATGATGATCCCTCATAGAAGGTCTCACCCTCCCTGGGGAGTGGATGGGGCATATGATCAGGGTGTGCGTTGGGGGGGGGGCATGGGAAGATGGGAGAGAAGTGGGATTGATATGTAATTTTTCAAAATTAAAAAATAGTCTAAATTTTAAAAAAAGGAAATTGTACAACACTTGATCCTACATCCTTCCATCACCTCACACCCTGTCCTCCCCCGTATCCCTGGTAGACTCCGGGGTGAGCAGTCACAGACCTCTTACTGTGCTTCCTGCTTTATTACATTTTCTTTGAATTGGGGGATCTGTTTTAGATATTAATATCAAATGGCATCATTCCTATTCCTTCTCAAAAATGAATTGTTCTCCTCTATGGCACTTGGGTGCAGAGGCAAGAACTGCCACATGTGGTTACTGAGGCAAAAAGTGAGAGTCAAGTGTGTACACATGGGTATTCACATCCCGCCGGCCATTTTTCTATCTTAATGGCAACACAGTTCTCTCATTCCCACTGAGATCAGGTGGGTTAAAGTGGAGAAGCTGATGTGATTCTCATCTTCAACTTCAAAGAAGGCAGAATTTCCATGCAAGTTAGTATAGTAACAGAGAAAGAGAAAAGGGGAAAGGAATCGTCTTTTAACATTGGCACAGTTGCTGCGCCTTGATCGACTGCTGTCTCAACCAGCAATTGCAGCTCTCACATTTACCAGGTTGCTCATCTATCCCCTGCTCGACCACTTAGGCCACAGCCTGGTGAGAATTCTGCTCCTGCAGGACTGGCTCTGTCGTTACTGCTAAAGGTAGCTTTAACTAAATCGCTATCATTCTAATTAAGGATAAGACTTGAGATTCAAAGGCCGATGTGAAAACCTGCTAGCTCATAGAGGCTGAGTAGCAACTAGCTAATTACTATCTCCTTGCTGGGGTCCACAGAAGACCAAGTTTCCACTTGGCCAAGCAACAAAAAACTGTGCTACTGTAAGCCCTGCCCTACTACTTCTGGTGTCCCTCTCCCTCTCCCAGATGACCTCTAGTGCTCTTCATTTACTTTCTGTCAACTAGTTTCTAAGACAGCCTCCTGACCCAAGGATAATTTTATTTAACCATCACAAATGCAAACTCGGGGCTCACGGTATGGTTGAATGCCCCATCAACAGAATCTATCCTCAAGCAGAGTAAAATGCTTAATTCAGTTTTTAACCATAAACTATATTGCCTTGAAAAAAAAAAAAGTGCAATTCTGTGATTCTGTCCACTAATGGCCAAGTTTTGAGCTTAATTCCTCGGCCCTGGCATATCTGATTTTAGTTTCTCAATGTGGAGGGAAGTGTGTTTCACCAGGAAGAGACTGAGCTTGGGATGTTTGTCATGAAAATGTATAAACACATTTTATATGGACACACATTTAATCAAAGATTAATGGGGTGAGTGTATAAATTAGTAAACAGAAGATATGAATAAATAAAACACACTAAATTATGAGAGGATGAAGGAAGAAAAAGGAAGCATAGCGTATTAAGTAACTGGCAAACAGACAAGTGGCAGGTTTTATCCTAATGATGTCATCAAGACCAGAGTTGCATTACATGGAAAAGAGCTAGCATACTGATCTATTACAAAGAGAGATTGGAAGAAGACAGAAATGTGAACTAAAACTCAACTATATATTCATGTAGGTCCAAGTAGACTGGGAGAGAAAAGGGTAGACTATAGACACTAGTGGAAAAAAATCCAGAGTGTTATTTAGTGTAACTCTCACAGGAATATGAAAGAATGTCATTTGATGGCCAAGAAGATGTAGGGACCCTTAACAGAAGCCTTCCCAAGTTCACAGGTGAACTCTAAGTTGAGGCAGTGAAGTAAAACTCCCCTATAATAATTAAATCAATCCTCCATATATGTGAAATTAATTCCCCTATATAAATTAAAGGTGTTTAATGTGTAAAATATTTTATTATTTAAACATACATCAGTAGCAATAACATCTAGGCGATTTCCAAAGTAGGATACTTGATGATAGAGTTATTCCTAAGTTATATGAGTATTCATATCAGACCAAATTTCAAGAGCCTACTTTTAACACCTGCAAATCTGGGTTTATGTAAACACATAAGTCTTTTAAAAGAAGCTAAGACAGTCATGATTCACACAAACTCAAGTCTGCATGGGCTTTGACATGCATTTGTGCATCACTTCAGAACTCAGATGTATTTTCGTAAGAGGTGCCGAAGCCATAGATAGATGTTGACATTCCAGGTCAGCGCAGGCTATGTTGTTAAATGGACCTTGAAGTCAAGAAGCAGTGTCAATAATACCAAGAAATTTGGCTTCCTTTCAGTAGTCAAGAAAGTATTTCATGTTCATTTGACTTGGGAAAACGGTTACATATTATAAATAATTAAATAGTTTTCTGCCCTGATTTTGCTTCAAGTTGTAAAGCTCCCAAGGCATCTGAAACTTGTGTGCTATCTTAGGTCCTCAATATACAATGGAACCACCATTCAAATCAATCATCTTTCTGCTTAATCAAATCGATGCAAAAGAATTCTTATAATTTTTTAAATGGTTGTTTAAAAACACCCAAAATCAACCCTGCATTTCTATATATGCAGTTGGGTGTTACTAAGTATGTTCACATTTCTGTGTGACATTACCCACCATTTATGTCCTCACATTCAACAAATGCCTTCAGGGTTCATCTGTGTTGTATTACAGGTCAGGATCCCTCTCTTTTCATGGATGAACATATTCTACTGCATCTATATTTTACAGTTTCTTTCCCAATTAGTTGCTGATAGACAGTTAGGCCATTTCGGTAGTAAATAATGCTGCTGAAAACATGAGTGTGTCACCCCATTTTAAGGAGAAAACAAATCCTCAGACATTTCGACCAAGCAAACAAGGATCATGTAATATTCCTGAACTAAACCTCTAAAAGAGAGTCTAATTACTCTGCATGTTCTACATGATCTTTCTGATCAGTGGGTTTTATTTCAAGTTATGGGAACAGGTATGAAAAAGACAAAGACTCTGGGGGACTCTATTCAGACAATTACCTCGCAGCCATGCTCCAACTTTCCAGATCCTCTCAACAACTTCCCTTTTTCCTCCTTTGTCCCCTCCCTACTTCATCTATTTCTTCCTTCTTTCCTGCCTTTCTCTGTCCTCTTTTTTCCCTCCCTTCCTCCCTTTCCCCCTGCTTCCCCCCTTCCCTCCCTTCTTTCCTTCCCTTTCTTCCTCTCTGCCTCTCTCTTTCCTGCTCCCCCACCTCCTTTTTTCTTTCTCCTCTCCTTCCATCCCTTCCTCTCCTCCATCCCTGTCTCTTCACCATCATGTATGGACCACATCAGAATCCTCTAGCCTGAATGTAGCACCTTCTTTACATCTCATCCAGACTACTTCCTCCACATCCACTCTGCTGGCTCTCCTGGCACCAGTCTCCACCCCCACCCTGTGTGTTCTTACTTTCCATTCTTAGCATTGCAACCTGCCCAGCAACTTCTCCACTCCCACCCTCCACAGTCTCCCAAGTCAAGCAGTTTGGAGGGATTAACAGGATGAAGGGACTGCCAGCCAGGAAATGTTTCCTGGGTGTTCAAAGGTAATCTAGGTAATTTTAGCATGGCTCTACAGGCTGCTCTTACTCCAAGTTTAGTGGCACTGGCTTTGTTTTTGTTTTTGTTTTTTTTTGTTGTTTGTTTGTTTTTTGTTTTTAATGAGGTGCCAGCACTCAGATACTGTGCTTTGGGCCTCAGTGACTGTCAGTCCAAAGAATATTGGTCCTGTCTTCTGGGAAGTGTCCTCCTCACTTAACTTTGAAGCACCCCAGTCCCACTAGGCTATGTCAGCAGGGCCCATGCTCCATCTACACCTTGACACCCCTTGACTTGATTTACTTATATCTCTTGCTATTGTAGCTCATTCATATTCTATGCTGAATAGCACACATATTTTCACAGAGACGGTTTATTGTCTTGATCACTCATGTTTACATTTCTCAGTGGCTTGTTTACACACATGTCCCAAACTCCAGAAGATTGCCTGATCCACAAAAACATGCTGTCAATATTTGCCAAGATTCAATTTGTTAAATAAATGGAATTCCAAGGCTGTTTTTTATTCTCCTTTACTCCCAACTTCCTTGACATAAAGGCTGCAAATTCCTGCTGTTCCCAGGAAGTGGGTGGCACAAGGAAACATGCCAGTTCCTGATGGGAGATGTCATTCTGTAAATATGTTTCTCTTATTGGTTAATGAATAAAGCACTGTTGGCCAATAGGAAAGCAAGATAGGCAGAACTAGGAGAAGAGGAGGAGAGAGGAAGTAGTAGGGAGGAGATCCATCATGAAGGACAGAGAGAGTAGAATGCCAGCCCCTCTCTCCTGTAAGATGAGACCACGTGGAAATACTTAGCTTAATAGAAATGGGTTAATACTTAAGACAGAGCTAGCTGATAAGAAACTAGTAACTGGCCAACAGAATTATATCTAATACAGAGTCTCTGTGTGTTATTTGTTATTTGGGGCTCATGTGGCAGTGGGACCAGACTGGCTACATGGAAAAACCTACTCCTAACAAGTTCCAATACTCCCAAAGTCTGGCTCAACCCTGATTTGCTTCCAAGGAGATTAGACATTCCATGTGCTTTTACCAAGCCTAAAAATCACAAAAGGATACACAGGGGTCTTTCTGCCCTCATATAGTAAGGAGCATACCTTAGCAGGTGTCCCCAGACCTCTCACCTCACCCCCCCACCACACACACACAACCCTTTAAGGAAAGACACCATGGTAGACATAGTATATTTCTCTATTCCTCCTATTAAAAGTCTGCCCATAAACAACACTTCATGAGAACATGAAGTCCAGATATTCTCCATGCAAGTACTATAAATTGTCATCTGTTTTCCCCCACATTTATAACCAGGATCAGGGTATAAACAGACACTAAGCAGGTAAAAATAATAGAATGAGTCACAAGAGGAGAAAGGAGCTGGTGTGGATTGATATTATGCCCCCTCTATCTAGCTTTCTCTTACTTTCTCTGTTTCATACTTTAAGTAATTGACCGGAACATTATACCACTACCTATGTTTAACTATTATGACAAATGTTGTCATCAAATACAGATTCCATTAGTTCAGTCATAACCATAATCAACAGCTATGCTTACTTCATGAGGATGATGGATATCAAATTGGGGTTCATTTTGAAGCAAGTAAGTTGATAAAATGAAGGATGATAGAGAGTTAACAAGTGTGTATGGTTATTTGAATGCTTCAAAACAGACTGCTACGTAGTTGTGTGTGGTCACTCAATACTATTGCACAATTCTGCAGGTTGTCACACACCCTGGCTTGTCATTCTCTGATGTCCAGTCCTTCCCTAGTGGCTCAGAACTCCCTATTGCCTATGTCATTCCTGGAAGTATTTAACCTACAAGATGGAGATGTGTTCTGCAACCTCATTAACCCTAAATGTTGTTGTTGTTTGTGCAAACTGAAATGATGAAGTTAAGAACACCATCTTCAGACACATTCAGTCGGCATTTCTCACATTCTACCAAGGATACTGAAAGAGCTCACTCAAGTCAGAACTAGCTGCTGTTTGTAAATTTCCATTACATAGAGGACTGACTTAAACTGGGGAGTATATACACGAAGATGTCAAAAGGGCTGCAGGAAGCTAGCTCCTTGGTCTTTTTATTAGCATGTACTTACATATGCATTTAAATCCAATAAAGGGAAGCATCATAATTGTTTGACCCCCCCAACAACTTCTCAGGACTTACCATAACTCTACCAATTACCCAAAGTATTGTTTTTGGAAATGAGCTCTTGATGTAACTTAGAACTTAGGGTTTTTTCCCCATGGGTCAATTCAAAATTCTTGAGTGGATTACATAAACAGTAACTATTCCTTTCAAAAAATTAGCTGTATATTTTATAACAGGTAGACCAAAATGTTTACTAGAAAGGCTTATGTTTCTTAAAGAAATGGGATGTGATGTTTGTCAGGATATAGTCTTGCCCCTTTAAAACAGTTGCCACTCTTAAAATGTTAGAACCCCAGCTACCTACAACCCTTCACACCTACAGGTAGCTCCAGGGGTCAGAAAGCTAAGGAGCAGTCTGCACTGTAAGTTAGTTGACAGTCCTTAACTTCTAACTGGCTCCTCCATGCTGCCTTTCAGGAATGATAGATTGAATTAAATCATGTGATGTGAAATGTCCCACCCTAGCCCCGAACTTATAAAAGGCTGATACTTCCTGTTTTTGAGAATGTCTCTAGGAATTCTCCCAGCAGAGACTCTCCTGGTCTCCCCTGCTGGCCCTCACATCTATCTTCCTCTTTCCAGCTCCCAGCTTTCACTCTTAACAAAGCACTTCTCTGTATTTTCAAGTGAAGCCTGTCCTTCCCTTTAAGACAGAGATCCTCAACCCATGGGCCACGACCCCTTTGGCAAACCTCTATCTCCAAAAGTTTACATTACAATTTATAACAGCAGCAAAATAGCAGTTATGAAGTAGCAAGGAAATAATTTTATAGTGAGGATCACCATAACATGAGGGACTGTATTAAGGGGTTGCAGTGTTAGGAAGATTGAAAACCACTGCTTTAGGATCTGATCCCAGATTTTTGTGTTGACTTGACACAACTAGAACCCTTTGAGAAGAGGGAACTTCAACTAAGAAAATGCCCCCACCAAATCTCCGTGGGCAAGCCTGTGGGGCATTTGGGGTGGTTAATGATTAATATAGAAGGTTCCAGCCCATTTTGGAATGTTCCACCCCTGTGCAGGTGGTCCTGGGATACATCAGAAAACAAACTGAGCAAGCCATGAGGAACAAGGCAGTAAGCAGCACTCCTCCATGGTCTCTGCTTTGATTTCTGTCTCCGGGTTCCCACTCTGAGTCTTCCCTGAACTCTCTCAGTGTTAGAAGATGACCCAAGGACAGTAAGCTGAAATAAACCCTTCCTTTCCCAAGATGATTTTCTTTTGGTCATGATCCTTTTCTCTAGCAATAGAAACCCTAAGACAAGCTCCATCATATTGAGTCTCTCCCACATATTGATCCATTTTATGCCTAATATTCTCCTTCTCACCTTAAGATAAGACCTGGTTATAATTTCAAGGTCTTTTCTTCTAATAAAACTGAATCTTCTGAAGGGAATGATGTGTCAGCTTCCTTTCCTGGACTGACAAAAGTTGTCACATTTTATTTTTATTATCATTATAATTATTATTACTATTTTAATAATACTTGAAGAAACAAATTAAGAAAAGCTGACATTTCCTTGTGTGTCTGGAGATGACTTGAAGGAAAAGTCAGTTCAGTCTTGTATCTGTAAAAGTGGCCCATCATGAATATAGTGACTACTCTATAGTACATTTGAGTGCAGTTGCACACAGCTAAATCTTTGATACTGAAGGCACTTAGAAGAATTAAAAACAACAGATATTATCATTGAATCAATACTGAATTTCCAATCTGTGACCAGTTTTGTTTCTGTATGTATGGTTTGCAGTTAAACCATATAAGTTTAAAATGTATGTGTCAAATATACCACTTTCTTCACTATCTAGAGTATAGCACAAGTATTTAGAATTAGATATGAGAGGGATGACTGTTTATTCATTTATGAAGTAACTATTAACGAAGGAATGCCACTTTTGAAACAAAAACTATGCTAGTGGGGAAATTGCTCTCCAGAGCTTCATCTCGAATCCTTAGCTACGGCAGCAATCCATACTTCTTTGCATTAAACTAGCAAAGGAGGTTATCACCTGCTCATTTTTAGAATGGCTTTGGACTGCAAAACAGGCTTGGGATTCAACACAAGCTCCCTAAATGCCTTGCTCTATTTCTTATGCCATCTCCATCTTGCCCTCCTCATTTTTTAAGCCACTTGTTAAACAATAACTGGAAAAAACAATAAACTGGGGGGAATACTATGGATTGTGCAGCCGGGCCCTGTAATTACTTGCCAAAGACATGGAAATGGTTCTCACTTCGGTGTGATGAACTCCCATGTCAAGAGACTATGTTACTGACACTCTCTGTGATCAATTTTATTACTGAATTTCTACTGTTTTTATCAACCACTGTGTTTCCACCTGAAACTGGACATGTTCCATGTATCTGCAGATGAGAAGTCACTTCCATTTAAGCCAATATGTTTATCTTGCCTTTATGAAGAACAAAGGGAATTGTCCAGTTGTCTCTGATGGTTCCTGCCACATACTGGCAGAGCACTGCCTGGCCTCCTGCTGAGATGAGGGAATTCTGTGTGGAGTGGTTGTGATCAAAAGACCCAATCGTGGGCTGGGGAGATGGCTGAGCCATTAAAGGCTGATCTCACAACCAAAAGACCCAATCCCTTTTTTAAGTGTTTGTGTGATTAAGGAGATGTAAGAGCACACTGTCAGTGGAAATGTAAACTGGTACAGCAGCAACTGCAAACAAACAAACAAACAAACCCACCAAAAAACAGTATAGGAGTTACTTAAAAACCACTGTAGAGTCCAGAAACCCACTTCTGAGAATGCATTTAGAGAAAACGGAATGAATTATTTTCCAGTGCTGGTAGTTTTCCTCTGCATAGCCACTCACAGCTGGAGGATGCAGTATTCCAAGTTCACATTCAGAGAATCCAGTCCAGGCACTGGAATCAGGTCAGGATTATGTACCATTCACAAGTGTGTGCAATTGTTGGTGACAACTACACTCCCTGATAAGTCCACGAGGCATGACTTTATGGCAAGTATACTATTCAGAGAGAGGCAAACTCTGCTCACAGAGGTATCAGAACAGCTGCTGAAAGCACCTGTAGGTAGCAAGGGAAGCCCGTGTCTGTGGACAAGAACACAGAAGACCTGCTGTGAGAGACATCGATCCTGCACAAGCATGTTTATTTTCCTGTGGGTGCACTGATGTCACCTCCCCTAGCACCCTGTGGAACATGCTGGGCATTGTTATTTGAAGATAGTGATATGTGCTTCCAGCCGTGCAGATAGATTCTGCAGAATTTCGTTTTTATGATGGAAACCAAAATAGGAAGTGAGTGACAAGTGTCAGAAGCTAAATAAGAAAAGGTATCTAACCAACTCACAAATGCCATTTTCATGGCAATTTCCATTTAGATCTAAGCTTCCAGTGTGGGGGAGGCCATCCCTTTGTGTGCAGCCTCACTGGGGCTCCAAAATCAGTTACCCCCGCCTGATCACCAGACGACCCTGCCTCCTAACCTTCCCTCAGAACACTGCAAGTGTTTTCTATGAATCCTCAGATCCTGCTGGGAACCCATAGGTCAGTGACACAGCTGCATGGACAGAAGGGACTCCGTTGCAGAGCAGTTTAAGGGAACCCTTAGTGAAGTTGCATTTTAATTTGGTTTGTGTCCTGCCCTTTCAGCTTCCTGGTGCAGTAAAAACTCATCTTAAATTCGATCATCAAAACCAATGTGAACAAATTAGAATGGAAAGCAGACTGCCCGGGAAGGCTCACCACAGACACTGGGAGCTCCAGTTGAATTTAAACCCCTTTTGTGCATGTCTAACCATGAAATTCAAAAAGCAAACAAAACAACAGTCTCACTCCTCAGACTTTTGAGATGTGTCAGCAAAATTCGCTGACAGCCATGAAGGTTTATGAATGCCAAGCAGCTCTTCATCAAGGTGTTGCATGTTTCTGTGGCTTCTGCATTTCACAGTTGTACTGGATAATTTAGGATGGCCTCTGCACAATGTGTTGAATATAAATGAAAAGAAAACTTTTACTGACATGTCAGGTGCACTTTAAGTATGAAAATGTTAAATAAAAATAAAACAAACCAGTGTTCAAACCAATGAAATAAACATTCTGCAAAAGGATTTCTCAGGCAGCTAGCAGAAACTCAGAGTTTCTTTGTTCCAACTTGAGCATCTACTTTCAGATTTTCTATGCATACACACACACACACACACACACACACACACACACACACACACACACACACACACACACAGTCAGTACCAAATGTTCCTAGAAATTAAGTTTGAATTAGCAAAGAGAACTTGTACAGGATCAGGGGGCTGTTCCAGAAGTTGGAAGAGGCAGACTGAAGGATGAATTGTGTAGACAGATGGTAGATGAGAAATCTTTCTTCAGCTCCTTTCATTTTTCTGTTTTTCTCTCTCCACTAGTGTATGACAGGTTTCTCTTTGGGAGCATATGTTTTATAGAATTACATCATAATGCTGTAATAATCAGCTTCTGTTTGGGACTGTTGCACATGATATCTCACGAAAGGGCAGCTTCTTTGCCCTGTTCCCAGAACACTCTGTTGTTTGGAAGCTGTGGGTCACATGACTCATATCTGCACCAACACCACCCACAGCATAATTAATCCGGATCACTTAGTATTTGCTTGTTTCAGTTTGCATATTTTAAAGTTTCTGTCTCTATACATCTGTTCCATCTACTTCACCCATTCACCCAATGATACACTATTTGACAGCGTCAGTTGTTTTGTTTATTGTGGATGCTGAGGATGGAAACCAGTGTTTGCTTATGTTAAGCAAGTGCTTCACTGAGCTGTCTTCCCTCTGCTGTGGACTTTTGAACTGATCAAAATCATATTACACAAGAAATGTGCATATACATGAAAGTTAATTAGAATGACTACATACATAGGTCTTTCAATATTCATGTCACTAAAAAATGAAAAGTACAGAAACTTAACAGTTGGATATTTTAGAATTATCTCTCACTTTGATCCTACCTCACTTTCCTAAAAACATTCAGCACTGATATTTGTAAGCATGGTACAGCTTTTGTTTTTGCCTGGCTTATGTGTTAGGGAGTCTATTTCCAACACTATTATTAGTTTCCTGGCAGCCCAGGCTCCTCATTAGGTCAGCCTCACTGACTGTTCCACAGTGGCCACCCTGGGTGTCATGGTGTACACAAGGGAGGAGGTACCACATATGCAGAAGTTCTTGCAGTGTTCACAACCATCTCATACTTTGTTCTGATGAGAAGTCTGTCACTGTCACTATTCATCTTGCAGTTACTCCACATATCATCTTTTCCTGTGACTGTGGGTTCTGTCTTCTCTATCCTGAGTTTTCATATCTGCTTGGGACATTACTCGGTATATTGATTTTGGATTCATGTGTTTGCTTGGGTCTATTCATCTACACTGTAGATACATATGTGGACATGGATAGGGTATACATAGCATGATAATGGATACTTTCTATATACTCCTGAATGTATCATTAATCACTGAAATAGTAATAGTTCATATACATTTTGGGTATAAGTGGTTTACACATGTGAATACAGGTTACTTATATACACCTGAGATATGAGATTAAGACATAGAATTATAAAGCACTTTCTTCCTAATGAAACATTTCATCACCCAGGGAAGCACCTTAAGACAGAAAATAAACAGCTCAAAATAGCTTCAGGAAGTCCCTGAAACTGAACAGATTCACTAAGTCCCTCCTTCCCAGTAAACAATAAATATTGCCAAGAGTCACTTTCAGTTGAGGCAAGCAAGTTTCTGGCCATTTGAAAAAATCAGAGCCTACCAGAGTCACATGGAAGGGACTTTGGTCAACTAAGCTACCTGGAAAGATACTTTTTAACCTATTCAGCACACTACATGCTGTGCAGTGTTCTCCAGAAGCCCAGTTTTTGTGGTCTATCCTGGGTGGGCTTTGGTGATGTGGTTTTGTTTGAGTCATCTCTGCCTCTTTTTTTTATTATTAATTTCTTTTTATTTATTTATTTATTTAATCTCTGCCTCTTTTGGTGATTTCTCACCACGTTCCTGTAAGCAAGCAAAGTAGAACTCATTGGTTAACCAAGTTGGACTTTGGTAGCATTCATATTTTGGTCTATCCTGGGATCCCTTTCTGGAGCAAATAAAAATGTGTCCTCCAGTAAAAGTCTGTCACATAACATATGGATGAAGATGGTTTATATATACCTTAGCCACCTAAAGTTTAGATATGCCATGGAATATAAGTTGTTTATATATATCTTAGAGGTATAAAGTCTACACAGACTATAGATGTAGGTGGTTTGTATACACCTCAAATATATATATATATACAAAAGTTTACCTATACCATAGTTGAAAATGATATATTTAATACCTCCTCAGTTGTCTGAGGTTTATGGAATGTGTAAAGTTTCATAAAACATGAGAATATTGGCACACTGTTTCTTCAAATTGTTTTTCTGTTCTTCCTTTTCTCCTTTGTTTCAGGGACACCAGTGACCCCAACCAAAAAGTCACTGACAGTTACCCCTCATCTCTCCAATGGGCTGATGATTTTTGTTTTATTCTCCTCTGCTTGTGTCTTATTTTAAATTTATTGTCCCCTAAGCTATGCGTTTTTATGCAAAACCCAATTTGGTGTATTTACCCACTGTGAAGGTCCTGTGTTCCCAGCCAGGTGACCCTTATCACAACTCGGTCTTAGCACCCCTTTGTAGGTGTACTTCTGCATTAAACAGTGTTATCCTTTTCTCATTCACTGGCCTTTGCCAGCCCCCAAACTAATTATACTCACTATTTCTACATTAGGTTCCCATAACACAGAACTTTGTTTTCCATGTTTACCTGTAGTGTGATATAGATTGGTACCTCATTATTTTTTGGTTACCAAGTCATGTTTTATCTGTTATTATTCTTATTGTGTCTATCCATCATTTGTTATGTCAGGTCATCATTAAAGTTGTTTTGCTCTGTGAATTATGAAGAATGACAGTGCCTGTACTTGTCTGCCTTTCTCCAGGACCTATACGAAGAAAGAGACTGAGGGGCCTTTTGGTAGCTTTGTGTTTAGCATTTTAAGCATATTCTGATTGGTTCCCAAGCACATGCTCTTGCCCTGACGTTCATGCTTTCTCCAGTATTGGTCATTTCTGCCTTATTTTATGCAAGACTCTGGATATAAAAATGTCAAAAATGTTTGTCTGCATATTCTTTAGATTCTAAAGTTTTACAACTTTTATTTATGTTTATTGTTCAGTCAGGTGAGTTTTTACACAGGATGTGAATTTACCTTCAACCTTCCATATACTCCCTCAAACAACAGGAACTGTGATTTTGCCCACCCACATTGAATTTATATGTTTCAAAAGTGAACTGACTTGAACATAAGAGTCTGTTTAAGACCTCTTGAAATTGAATTGGGTATTAAGCTCAATTTGCAATGTTTTACCATCTTGACAACATTGTATGTTCTTATCCTGATACATGAGATGTATTTCAATTTATTCATAACTCATTAATTTTTTTCCAATAGTGTACTGAAGTTTTCAATGACCAAATTTTCTGCTCCTTTAGTTAAATTTATTACTTAAAAATTATAATTTTGGGTGGTACTATGAATAAAGCTGCTCTAATTTCATTATCAGTTTCTAGCATAAAGAGGTTATCTTCGTAAGCTGGTTGCCAGGCCTCCCACCTATTTAAGCATTTTAGTGGACTTCTCAGGATTTTTCTCCTTTTTTTCTTTTAAAAGTTATTTCCCTCTAGGTATGGGCATATGCATGTCATGGTGTGTGTGTGTGTGTGTGTGTGTGTGTGTGTGTGTGTGTGTACCAGAGGACAACTTGCATGAATCAGCCCTTAATTATTCCTTTCTGATCTGGTGTCTCTTATTTCTTCTCCCTCTCCAGTTGTCCCAGCTAGAATATCTAGCACTGTGCTAAATAAACATCATGAGAAGCAAGCCTTCGTCTTTCTTCTCTTCACATTTGGGAAAGAGAGGGGCGATTATCTTGCTAAAGAAAACATGTTGTGTAATTAGTTTGTTGAGCATTTTTATCATGAAAGAGTGTTGGATATATGCTCTACTTCATTTATATCTGTTGAGCAGAACACCTGATTCTGTCTTTCATTTGATTTCTGGTATTTGATTTCAGTCCCATTCTATTACTGCAATGTTAAGACACTGTTATATTAATGGTCTTTTAGGTATAAAATCAGCCCTCCATTCTCATGACACCTTAATTTGACCACTTTATAGGTCCCTCTGTACTTAATGGAAATCTACTGAGAATGTCTATGTGGTAAAGCACATTGTCTGTGTTTATCTTTTCTCTGATGTCACTGTCTTATTTTGATATCAAGGCCACCCTGGTCATACAGAACACATTAGGAAGATGTCTTTCTCATTTGTGGGGAGACTATGTGAATGATCAAAATCAGTCTTCTCGAGCTTACAATCTACTACATTTGATACTTTAACAGTGTGGCAATAAAATTTGTGGTCCTCTAAATGGAGGGATGGAGGAAAATATCTACAATAATTACACTCAAAATGGAGTAATGGCACATGAATAGAGAACAAATTTCTACATCTCAATGGAATAGAACAAGATGAGCATAGAGTTCAATGTGGATTCTGTTCATCCAACCATTTCTGAGGAAAGCCACAAAAAGCTATAAAGAATACTCTCAAAAAATTATATATAAATAGTCCAGAGGAAGCAGAAAATCTAAGGAAACAAATAAGATACAATTGCAAACTTGACAACAAGATTATATTTTAAGTGGGGTTAGAGAGATAATTCAGTGGTTAAGAGCACTAGCTGTTCTTACAGAGGACCTGGGTTCAATCTCCAGGTTCATAACCTTCTGTAAGGCTAGTTTAGGACATCCAAGACCTTCTTATGAATTCTGTGAAAATCAGTCACACATTGCATAAACATACATCCGATAAAACATCCATATACATAAAATAAAAACAAAACTTGTTTTAAAAAGAATATTTAAAATGTCATTCTAGTAGACAAGTGCTGTCTCCTATCCAAGTACAAACAGGCCCAACCCTGCTTAGCTTCCAGGATCAGACAAGATCAGGCATGTCCAGGATAGTAATGTAAACTTCTCAGATCTCTGATGATGGGAGATGTTATTCTGTAAATATGTTTCTTGTATTGGTTAGTGACTAAAGCACTATTGGCCAATAGGAAATCAAGATAGGCAGGACTAGGAGACAAGGAGGAGTCAGGGAGAGGTAGGAGGAGATTCAAAATGTAGGACCTAGAGAGAATTCTGAACCCTCTCTCTGGTAAAATAAGACCACATGGAAATACTTAGATTAATAGAAATGGGTTAATATTTAAGATAGGGCTACCCAATAAGAAACACTAGTAAAAGGCCAACAGCTTTATATCTAATACAATATCTCTGTGTGCTTTTTGGGGCTGGCGCAGCTGTGGGACCAGGCTGGTGGGAAAACTGGTCATAACACTCTGATGGCTTTGATTGTAAGACAGTCTACCAACAGCAACCCAACCTTAGCCAGCCCCTCCTGGCAAGGCTGCAGCTGTAGGTCAATCCATTTCATTTGTAAAAATCAGGCCTTGCTTTTCTTAGAGCCACTGGATCTACTGCTAAGAAATGTAAATCCACAGACAGGTCTACCTGGCTGACAGACTTCATGATGAGGAAGATAAACTCACAAAACAGGTTTCAATGCAATAACAAACTCAAACTCCTCTGCTGGTGTTACTAACTAAAAATTTGCTCTAAGTATTCCTTTACTTAAGTTGCTTTCCAATGACTTCTCTGAGTAATTAAGAATATGTGTCTCATGATAAATGACTGGCTTGTTTCCAGATGAAAGAAAAGTTTAGTTTGAGTTATGAAAGTCTAAGAAAGTGAGTTAAGGTATGTAAAAAAAATGATACTTCAAAATGATACATATGGTGTAAAAACTTCCAAGTTCAAGGTTTAACACTAATCAATGGAGTTCTGATAAATCATTGATCTGGCCTTGGTAAAGCACTGGTTGGTATTATCATTTTGAAAACACCTCTGACCAACCCATATATATCCTGACATGCTTCTATTACATTGATAATTTTTCAGTGTTTGCTTTGCTGTGGCTCCAAGACATGAGTCTATTCCAACTATCTACAGACACTTGCTAACTTACTTTACTACAATGAGGGTTTCAGCACAGGTTGCAGATAATGATTATGCTACTATATCTAAAACTCCTATCTCTTTTTGTGTATTTTAAAGAATTCATGTAAGTTTCAAGGAGTTGCAACTTGGATCTATCCTTCACAGGTCAGATGAACTCCAGGACCTCTGCCTGATAAATACTCCTGTCAGTCAATAGCTAATTTTCCTGGATACAGCCTATCCCTTAAGGTAGGATTTTTCCTTCTTCTGATCTTAAGACTCATTTCTATTCCCCCACTACCACCAGGACAATGAGACAGGCCCAGAAGTTCCAAGAGAACACTATGATAAATATTCCTCCCCACAAAGTCCTACTGTCCCTAGTCTCTATCTGTTCCAGTAGATTTCCATCCCACTGACAGACACCATCAAGGAATCCACTTTGGCCCTGCAACTGCTCCAAAGTGCCCTGCATCTCACTGGCCCAAGCTGACTTCAGAGCCTACATAATGAACCAGATATGTTTTACCATTGCCAAAATCCCCTCCTCTCCCTATACAACTCTACCCACCTTCCAGCTTTCCTGAAATGTCACACAACGCTCCATAGCTTTTATACAGCTATGGAGACTATACCACCCCTCATCATCAACAAAAGGCTGAAATCTTAGGTATTAGGCTGTGCAAATATCCAGAAATGAGCTCAACCTGAACTATATGAGGGTTTCTGATGGTTAGATGAATGCCAGCATTCCCTGGGGACTTGTGAAGCTGCTCCATGTCTACCAAAGGAGGTATTTCTCTTACCTCTGATAGAAGGGATATATCTGTGGTACCGATTAGCATACCAAAGCTCATGCTGGCCCCCAGGATCTCACAGTATATCATAAGTACTTATACATTCCAAAGCCCATGCTAGCATCCTAGCCATTCTCACTTTCTCCTCTACCCTAAACTCCCTCAAACTCATGGGCTTCCTCCCCCTAGCCACTTACCTTTTTTATAATCCAACTATTCTCACTATCCTCTCCATATATCTCTATCATCAACCTATCAATCAATCAATCAATCAATCAATTCATTTCTATCTCTATCATCTTGCTCTCTTTACTCTCTCACTATGCACAATTCTTCCCTCTTTTGAAGACAGCCCTGGCTATATCCAGTCTCTTGACCATGTTTAGCCTATTCCTTTATCTCTCTGCTCTGAACTCTTCAAATTGTCCGCAAGAGTAGAATCAGGCAAGTAACTCTAAAAAGCAAGAGTGATTGCTTTAGCATCAACCAGGCTGCAGAACAAGTCCAACTCTATATGCAAAGGATAAAGAAAAGTAATTATAGTGAGAGGAAAAGAAATCTACCCAGAATCCCTAGATATTTTAAAAAGCAATATAACAGAGCCACCGATACTGAAAGCAAAGTATAAAAGTTTAAAAAAAAAAAAAGAAATGTAGAAATACAAAGTTATAGGGGTAAACTTCAACACTCTTCAAAAGGCAATATGAAAATTGACATAAAATTCATTAAGGTGTATAATAAAAAAAACACTAGTTAACACAAATCCAATAAATCTTTAAGCTGTTTTATTTAAAATTTACATGTATGTTTTGCCTTCATGTTTATATTTGTAACATGTGTGCACACAATGCCCTCCAGGCCAGGAGAGGGTATTGAGTCCCCTGAAACTGAAGATGGTTGTGAACCAGGTTCTTCACAAGAGTAGCCAGTACTCTTAACTGCTGAGCCACCTCTCCCAGGCCCAAATTTAATAATTATTTCCCACAAAACAGGCTGTAAGATCTGATGAAGACAACAATAGAAGGAAGGGGAAGGGAAGAAAACAATAGTTTTACTTGCTTGCATAGTAAAATTATTTTGAAGCAAGAGAGACCCAATCCATTACCTACTGAAACAATCTTTTGATAATATTTTTGAAAAAAATAGAAGTCTATATTAAATATTTTAATTCTGAGCCTCATGTTGTTTTACTAAAGATTAATGGTTGGAGGAAGGTTGGGAATCCAAACAGCAAATTCATACAACCAACCTTCTAGAAAGACACACACATATGCACACACACACACAAACACACACACACACACACACACACACACACACGTCAGGAACTGTGGAGTAGGCAGTCTTAAAAGAACATTAGCAGGAATCCACAAATGTTAATGTTATCACTAACTCATCATAGCAGAAACAAGTACCACGCCTACTGACAGGGTGTGGAATGACAGCTAAGAGTAGGGTAATACTACAAAACCCATGCAGAACCTTCTGGCAATATCTTCTTTTTATTTACTTATTATTTATTCTTCAGCACTTGGTATTTCCAAGCGGTTTCCCATTCAAGTACTAACCAGGCCCAATTCTGCTTAGCTTCTGAGTTCAGAAGAGCTCGGACACATTCATGGTGGCATGTCCATAAGCTTCTGGCAATTTCTTATCAAACTAAAATAAGTATTTGCCTTTGTAATAAGCAACATTGCCCCCTTGTTCATTAAATATGAACAAGTGACCAAACATGTCCATAAATTCTTGCTCAGGAAAATTCCCTGCAGCTTTATTGAGAAAACCCAAACGGAAACTAGTCTGCTTCATTTGGGAAATAAAAAGAACACTGTGGGACATTCACTGGAACTACAGCAATGTGAAGAACAAACTGGTGGCACAATAAATACCTGGGGATACTGTTGATAGGGAATCCTGTGCCTGGAAAAGTTCTCTGCAACGAGTGACACTGGAGAGAAGTGGCCTCAAGCAACTGTGTGTTCAGCATTGAAGGGACACCAGAGATCTGTGTGTAGGAGTCAGAACTTCCCTTCTGTGGGCCGAGAAGACAACTTAAGTCAGGTTGTAGAAATGTGAGCACCCAGGGCCCTTTCTTTGGGTTGAGTTTTAATTCTACTCAACTGTAAAACCAAATCATAGTCCAAGAGTGGGGTAAAATGGGTAACTGAATGTCATCATTGCCTTCTTTATGTTTCATTTTAAATGCTTTCATGATTAAGATGAACCTGTGAAGTAGTCATCACAGACCAAAGAAAACAAAACCAAAGGGGAGAAGACATTTGAGGTTTGACTGCAGTCTCACGCATGACTTTTAGAGTGAACTACTGATTTCAATTACGTCCTAGGAAGTAAGACAGCAAACAGACTCTAAATCCAGTACAGAGCTAAATCTATCCACAGGAAAATTTACATTAAAAATAAGGAGATATATCAATACTAATAAGATTAGGCATGGAGAAAATATGAAATTAAAGACACTGGTCAAAAACTTTCAATGGTGTCATTGATATTTTTTTGACAAAGATGCAATCAACATTAATATTGAATTTTTTTTCTTGAACCATTACAGACTCAGGAATGGTGTCTTTGTTCTCTATCACACAGACTGAATCTAGTTGCTGAGCTACAACCTCCTAAACCAGTACAAACACTGTCACCTTGGTCTTCCTTGATTGAACATTGGGATGTTTGTTGAAGTGTTTGCTTTGACAAGGTCAGCATCTACTAAAATAGACTCCATGGCCCAACAACACCAAGTCATAGCCGTGAGGAGAAACACCACCAGAGATCTCTTAGCTACCTCGTTGACCACAATGACCTCTCTACAGAAAAGGTGGTGGTGTGGCTTGCAGCACCCCATGATAAATGGAAGATGGCTCCACTAAAAAATGAGAATCATTTAATTTGCCTGAGCTATCATATCATTTTCTTTATCATCAATGGTGTCTCTTCTGTGGCAGGAGAATAGAGAGTTGGAAAATTGAAGTTTTCTCCAGAAATTATTTAGAAAAACAAAAATAATAAAGAATTTAAGAAAAAGACAAGAGTATTGTCAAAGTCACATTTCTTGCCATTTAGGTGAGACATCAGAGCCTTATACCTGCCTCCTTCCTTGTGTCTTCCAAGCACACAGGAAATGTGCAAGACAGGACCGAACTACAAGGGTAAAACATCATGGATGAAGATGCAGCAATGATACCTAGTGATTGTGAAGGCTGTGGAGAGCTAAACCACACATTAGTGGCAGTGAATGTCCTCTCTTTCTCTCTCTCTCTCTCTCTCTCTCTCTCTCTCTCTCTCTCTCTCTCTCTCAGTTACTCTGTGCCCCTCCCTGATAGACACTATGTTCTGTGGGATCTGTGACATATGTTGGTAAATACAGGAAGAAGCAGCTTGAGGATAGGGGTGCATAGAGTCCAGGAAGGAGTGACGTGTTGGCATGATGCCTTCTCCTATTAGCTAGAGGAGAGATGCAGAGATGGTCTGATTCCCCAAAGATCTATCTTTCCTCTGTGGTCTGGGGATACTTAGGTGATCACAGGCCCAATGCAGTCTGTGGGGAAGGATCCATTGTGCCTCTACATTTGCCCTTGAGCTTTCATGGGTGGGAACCACGCTATCTCTGGGACATCATCAAGTTGTGTGACTGCTGGTCCTAGGACATGAGAGAAGTGAAACAAAACACATTGTACTGGACAGTATTACATAAATTTAACTTAAGCAGGAGTGAGTGAAAGGAGTGAACCTCAAGAAAATACTTCCATAAGATCAGGCTGTAGGCAAGTCTGGATGGCAATTTTCTTAATTAGTGAATGATGGGAAGGGGCCAGCCCATTATGGGTAGTACCATTCCTGGGCTGGTGGTCCTGGATTCTATAAAAAGCAGACTGAGCAAACCATTAGGAACAAGCCAGTAAGCAGCACTCCTCTATGGCCTGTACATCTGATCCTGCATCTCTAGGTCCCTGTCCTGACTTCCTTCAATAATGAACAGTGATGTGGAAGTGTAAACCAAAGAAATATTTTCCTCTTCAACTTGCTTTTTGGTCATGTTGTTTCATTGCAGCAATAGAAACCCTAAGACATATGCTGAGGTATGGTCTGTTTGTTGGGCATTGATATCAATATCTGCACCATTACTTCCTTCCTGTGCATCCATCCCACACTTCCCACCTCCTTATCTCTAAACAGTTTATCTCCCCCACCATCTAGGTCCAGCCAAATTTGTATCATGTTAAAATAATAGTTACTCATAAATGTTAACTAGAGTCATAGACCTAGTTCAGTGAGACTGAAATAATTGGTGGCATGCAAGTGCCTCCCAATCACCAGATCCTGTCCCTTGTCCTCAGCATTGGACTTCAAATGCCAAGACATCATAGAGAAATACATCTGTGTATAAGATGTGTGTGTGGCATGTGACTGTGTGTACATATAGTAAGGTATGAATGCATATTGGTGGGAGTATATATGAAATGATGGAAAGGAGGGAGGAACAGGAATGAGAGCCAGAGCTCTGGGCACAGGACTGCAGCCTATGTCTCCAGGAGCTGGTGTAGCCTGACTCCCAGTGTGACCACTTCTACCAGGGACAAAGTATGTCCTGAGGCTAAGGTCAGGAAGATCCCAGTTAATCCTGGGAGAAGAGGTTGTCTGGAAACTATCTGAGTTTGGAGCAGGTATTCAACCATCAGGAGATGACATAAGGATGCAGATCCTTTCTAAAAAGGTGACCTTAATAGGGAATGTTCATATATATATGAACAGGCAGGAAATGACATAGCTGGGCAGAATAAGAATATAAGCAGGGAAAACCAGGAAATTGCTCTCTTTTCTGCAGACTTGTAGCATGCAAAGGAGATGCAGGGAGGTATTCCTGGTAAGCCAAGACCATGTGGAAACACTTAGATTGATAGAAATGGGTTAATATTTAAGACAGAGCTAGCCAATAAGAAATGCTAGTAACAGGCCAACAGTTTCATAATTAATACAGTGTCTCTGTGTGTAATTTGGGGCTGACATGGCTGCTGGGAATGTGCTTGTAACATGACCTGGTAGACCAGTTGGCTTTAATCAGCTGTCCTACATGTAAGCCCTCCTGTATCTTACCCATGTTTCCATAAAGCAGCTTGAGCCAGTACATTTCTGGCCATTTTGAGACAAGCTCTGCCCCCATACACTGAACAGCTTTTGAAACCCTGACTTCCACATCAGGAATGAATAGCACCTCCCTCTTAAACCATGACCACAAGTTAATCTTTCTTCCTTACCTGTCCCCACTAAGGAGGAGAGTTACTAATGCCCTGGTCTTTGCCAAAGACACACAGTGCTCCTGTATGTCTAAGAAAGTAGTTGGACTAAAAAAACAAAACAAAACTGTGGGTTGTGCTGCCTAACAGATCAGGTGGTTGCCCAAGTGTGTGCTGACACCCCAGACACCCCTAGAACACACAGGACTTAAGTTCCATCAGACCTTAGCATTTAGCTGGTTCACACAAAACAAATGGAGTAAGAGCAACGCCTTACAGGAGATGAAGGTAATGCCAGCCACCAGATAACAAGGTAAAGGCAATAGAGGGTAAATCTCTGCTTTGTTTTACTTCTGTTAAAATAAATAAAGTATAAAAGACCACAGAGGGGGAAATTTTCTGCTATAAAAAAGACTTCAAGAACTCTAGCAATTGAAAATGGATGGATATGGGCTGAACCTTTTCCCCAAGACACCATTATAACAAGATATTTTTCAATAGAAAAAGTTAACACTGATTCAATGTATAAATGTGAGTAATATTGAAGGATGCACACGTAGAAACTTGTATTATGAAGGTGCTTATCTGGAATTGTATTTTTCAAAGGCATTGCCAGGATAATGGTAGTACTTCTAGCCTTTAATGTATAATATGTCTGTGAGATAAATCTAACAGAAAGGAAAAATGGTTCACAGGAAGAGAGGGGTTCAGACTGCCACCAAGGTTGTGTCAAAAGTGCAAGAGGTTGTCCAATCCATCTCCAGTTATGAGTGTCTGAAAATTCCTGTAGTGATCATTTTAGACAACAGCCTGTGGCCCATAGGAACAGGTCAGTAGCCACCCCTTCCTTGGAGTGACCTTGTAACAAACTACACTGTCATGAAGGCCCCCTAGTTCCTCCCGGAAGCTATCTTTACTCTGTGTTGCAAGTTCTTATTGTTTTTGCTGGAAAGTCTGCTTTTACTTTCATATATTTCAATAGTTAATTAAAGTCCTGTCTACACAGCAAAAGTTTTGTGGATGTGCCATTACATCATAAAGGTAATATAAGTTTATATTATAGATGAAAACTGGAGCTCTGAATCACACTGTAATAGACAATGTAATTTATATGTTTATCATTTATTCACTACTTAGTATATTTAGTGATTATTTGTATATTCTATAGCAGTAAACAAATAATAAAATAAAAATATTTACATAACTAAAATATAAAATATATGAAGCATTTATATAATGGTATATGCAATAATTGTTTTCTAACACTTATTCTTTATGTATTACATTTAGTAAACAGTTAGCTATATAATAATTCATTTCTGTGCTGTAGTAAATGTATACACATCTTTAATATATATAATGTTATATTTTATGTTAACCTATATTTTAAGTTGTATCCACATTGTATGTACCTAAAATCCTTATAAAAACTTGTTTTTAATGGTGATTATTGGTAATAGTTGGATAATGTGACTACCTGATAAGTTGTTACAGATAATGAATATTTGCTAATATTTGGGTGATATGTGATTACCTAGCATTTTAGTTGTTATTAATAGTGTTTTGTAGTAATAGTTGGATAAAAAACAATTTTGTTAATCATTTGATTCACATATGACTTCAGCCATAGGTTGCTTTCAGAAACCAGAGCATTTGGTGGTCTTAGGAGGCATTTGGAGACCACTGGAGCATTGTCATTGGGCTGACACTAGGCTGCAGTGTGAACATAATATGTCAGAAACAGTGAGTCATTGTTTCTGCAATAATCTCAGGATTAGGGCCTCAGATACTAGAGATGGATTGTTGATACCTCCTGAAAGGTCCTTACAGAGGGCTCCTGTGAAAGAGATTCAACCTGGTCCTAAGAAAAGAGAGTAAGATAGATAAAGAAGGAAAGTGGTGAATGGAGGACAGAGTCCATAGATAGCAGAGCAGGAACTCACCAACTGAAAACATCATGGGATCCAGCTTCAGCCAGAGAAGCTCTTAGGGTGGGGGTGGGGTGCCAGCCAGAGCCCCCTTCCTACCAATGCTGGAGGGGAAAAATGCTCCCATGACTCCTATGGGATGTGCCCTTGAGGAGGTGCAAAGTGGCTCTGTGTCTCCTGAGTCTTCTGGGGTAGATAGCTTATAATGCTTGAGGTTGCCAGGGGCTGACCGCATTGAACTGAGAGTGAGCCTCCTGCCAGCATTCATGAAACACCATCAGTTAGTTGAAGATGTGTTACACTTATTTATGCTGTGGAATATTTGTATAATGATGTAAAGTTGTGTTGCATTCTTTTACATTGCATTTATTTAACTCTGTGAAGCTGTGTTACTGTGCCTGTCTAACACACCTGATTGGTCTCATAAAGAGCTGAACAGCCAATAGCAAGGCAGGTGAAAGGATGGGTGAGGCTGGCAGGGAGGGATAATAAATAGGAGGAGAAATCTGGGAAGGGAAAATCAAGGAGAAATAAAAGTAGGAGAGGAGGACTCCAGTGGCCTGCCACCCAGCAACACAGCCAACAATGGAGCACAAAGAGAGATATACAGGAACAGAGAAAGGTAAAAGACCAGAGGCAAGGAAAGGTAGGTGAATTATTTAAGTTGAGAAAGGCTAGCTAGAAACAAGCCACATTAAGGGTATCTCTGTGTCTATTTATTTTGGAGCTGGGTAGCAGGGACCCCAAAGAGACAAAAGATCTAAGAGTAGAAAACAAAGACACCTCTCCCCTCTCTGCCTATGAGTCATCTGTGAGTATGACTAACACCCACTTGGAGCAACCCTATTTCTCCTATCTCTTCACACAGGATAGTATGGAGTCGCCAGGACTGACAGACATCGTTAGTAGCTATAGCAACAGGGCCCAGTTCAGACTGGGATGAATTATACTTGGGTACATACAGAAGGGACTTGTTTCAAAGGGGCAGTGAGGGGATAAGGAGGGAGCAATAAGGAGAAGCAGCTAATGGAGAGTCAACAGGAAGAGGCCA
Organism: Phodopus roborovskii; assembly: GCF_943737965.1. Lineage (NCBI taxonomy): Eukaryota > Metazoa > Chordata > Mammalia > Rodentia > Cricetidae > Phodopus > Phodopus roborovskii. Next base: position 14,247,172 of record NW_026126409.1, on the reverse strand, counting down.
ACAGGGGCTGGGAAGGATTGAGAATAGAAAACTCCATTCAGAAAGGGAAGGTAGGGACAAACCGCCCACTGGAGACCTGGGTTTCATGGAGCCCTCAGGGTTTGGCTGACCCTGTCCTCAGGGACAGCTGAAGTGAGCATTAAAGCCTGGCCAAAGCTGCAGTTCCTGGGCAAACACTGTTAGAGCTGAGGGAGGCTTGGGACTGCTAGCAAGTCTGTTGTGCTTGCTCACACCTCAGGACAGTGTGGACCAACAGAAGTAAGCCAAGTGCTGGGAGAGGGACTTAAAAGTGATGAAGGTGGACTGGCTACCAACCCACACCATGCATACTGAAAAGACATCTGTTGGCATTTACAGAAAGTCTGTATGGAAAGCACTGTCGCTCAGCTCTTCCTTCAGATGTGGGATTAATGCAGCCGTGGATCTGTGGGTGCCAGCCTAATGACATACCATGGCTTAGAACTGTTCCAATGCTAACCAGAATGCTGGCCAGGAAGACTCTTGCTGAAAAACTATGAAGAAACCCTATCATCAATTAGAAAATAAAACACCTTTTAAAACATGAAACATACTATACAAGAGAAGAAAGCTCACAGTAGAGAAAGCAACAAAATAATGTAACTTCTACAAACACAAAAGTAAACATTCACCCTGTTTGCCTTAGAGAAACCAAGCTCAGATGCCAGTCAGCTATTTGAAGCTCATAGAATTGAAGTAGGATCTAGGCTCCAGAATCTCTTCTGCACATATTAAAAAGAGTAAGATGTGTGGGCAGCAAGCAATTTGGAGTGTTGGCCTGGAATTGGAATACATGGAGACTGTATAAAAGCAAACACTTAGTCCTTCTGGCATGGCTTGGAGGGGCTTTGCCCAAACCCAGAGGCAATCATGCCCTTTGCTTAAACAATGCCTCCCACAGACAGCTGACTCAAACGATTATGCTATATGGAATCTCAGCTACAGGCCTTGTTGTGGCCTTGAATGCTTTGGCAGGTTTTTGTTTTGTTTTGTTTTGTTTTTTCTTAAAACTCAGCAAATGTTAGGCAAAGAATTAGAGTACATGGTTTTAGAGGCTTCAGGGTATGTGGATGGTTTATGGACTCTTAAGTATTTCTTTTCTTTTCAATAACACATAAGTGTCTTTTGAAAGAGCCTTGAATTTTCAAAACTGTATTATGGAAATGTTATGGAGTTAGAATTAACAACTAACTATATGCCACTATTGTCTAGCATTCCATCATTTGAAACATTTTCTCCTGAGTTTAGAGTGTAGCTTCTCACACTGATTTCTTTTGTCTTTTAGGAGACAAACTGTATGGATCTGGCTCTAGCCTCTGTGCTCTGAATGGATCAACTCAATTTTTTCACTACACTTCTCATTTTAATTCATCATTGAATAATTGAATAATAAAAACTTCTCTGGTGAGATAGTGACTGTTTCACCCTTTATTCATAATCTTTTTAATTCAACAATATCTGCTTTTTGTCTACTAACTGATTTATTAAAATTAAATGGAATTTCCAGACACAAAGTGTGCATATATTTGCATAGCTAAATTTGCTTTTAGCAAAACATTACCACAGAAATAAAATAACAGTAAAAGAAGCCAATTAATTAAATTTGTGAATTTTTAAATTCTTAGATATTTATTCAGACCTGAGGAGTAGCATGTGAATTAGTGAACACTTACATACTAAAGAGCACAGCACTTTACGAAATATGTACAAAGAATGAATGCAATCAGAACAAAATTAAAGACTCAATGGGCACATATATTATATGTATACATAAATACTTATGTATATATGTATACATTTATATTTGTATGCATATGTGTATTGTTGGCATGCATATGCATTTGTATGGATGTATTATATGAGTATATACATATGGCTATATGTATATCTGTATGTATATATGAGTATGTATAGGTTTTTATAGATGCATATACATATTTATATACTGTATGCATGTGTATGTATGTATGTGTTTGTAAATGTATATATGCATGAACGTATACATTTTTGGATATGTATGTGAAGTGACAGAGGTCTAGTTGACTTGAAGTCCTCTGTCAGTTTTATTCATAGAAGCATGTTTAGTAGCTGCATCATTTTGTGGGGATTTTTAAATTTCATTCATTTCTTTATTTGTGGGGGCCATGAAATATATGTGGTAATTAGAGGACACTAGAGTTGCTTCTCTCCTTCTACCATATGTGGGTCCTAGAGATCAAACTCAAGTTATCAGGTTTAGCAGCAAGTACCTTTAAGTCCTAAGACCACCCCTTGGAGGATTTTAAGGTGAGATCAGTACAGAAGGGTTCACACCTTGTTCCTCCTAGTGTCTGATGGCTCCTGAAGATGCCAAACACTACCTCTGACCATGAACTCAATGAGAGATGATCCTATCTTATCAGAGTCAAGCCACCACAGACATCAGAAAGTACATCCTGGTGAAGCATGGTGATTTGGCAAATAACAATATGGTCATTTCTCTGAAACAGTGTGGGAGCATAGAATCCTGACAGGGAGAAGAGCCAAACTAAGGAGCCATCTTCCTTTGACATTGTTGTGATGTGTGTTATTATGGCAGGTGACGGTTCTCAGTCATCAATTTGAGAGCTGTGGGTACAAAGGATCAGAGAGAGTACAGTATGCTTTCCTAAAAGAACAAGGCACTGAGAATGCAAAGTGAAGATGCCCAGGACAGCGGCCACAGGAGCTGCCCCACAGGTGTCCCCAGCCTGCCTTCTACTCCCAGGGAGGCTTTCCTCATGCTGTTCTGAAGTGTTCTAGCTTCTGAGGACAGAGCAACAGGGTTGTGTGCTTCCATCACTGGGACTGTGTGTTCTACTACCTGGGTTGTACTGCTTACCCTCCCTATGTGAGCACACTCCATCCTGCTGCAACTTCATTTAGAGCTCTGCAGGGGTCTCGCCTGCTTCCTGCAGGTGGGAATTTGTTTCTGCCACATTTACAGTTGGTTAAGAAGAGCTAGGATGCTAGAGCACGACTGTAAGGAGTTCCGTGGGTCACAGAACATAGCCAAAAAGAAAATGTCTCCCCCTCCTCCTGGACCCTCTGCAAGCCTCTTGCTAAAGGGAGCCATCTGCATACAGAGGCCAGTTCCAGTCAATAGGGTCAATGTCACAACATAAAGCCAAATAGGATGAAGAGAAACCCCCATTGCCTTATATTCGAGTTGAATCTCTGGCCTATTCCCCATATATTAAATTTTAATAATGTTCTCTTGATGCTGCCCTGACAGCTCTAACATGATGGTGAATTCCTTGCTGTTCACTCTCTCTTAAAGTCCTACAGGATGATGAGGTGGGGAAGGGGGAGGCCAGCTTAAATGGATTAGCTGGTGCTCCTGCTGGAGAGAACTGCTAACTTGGAGAATTAGCAGGCGAATCGGCTCTGAACATTTAGGTCAACCCAGGAGCAAGCATCATCCTTGCAATAAGGGGGTGCAGATTAGTCACCAGCTGCCTTGGGACAGGAAATGAGTTCTTGGCCCATTTCATGATGGAGAGAAATCCAGTTAGCGCTTCACACAGCCAAGTTGCTGACTGGCCTCGAAGAACGTACGGGGAGAGAGGCTATTGCTGTCCAGATGGCCGCTCCCCAGGGCCCAGTGGACATCACCAATGCAAAGGGCCCTCAATTAGGAGGCACTTCACTGCCAGAAAAACAAAATAATTATCAGCAGGTAATTCTCCTAATAATGGCTGGCATGGCTGTGGGAGACATGCACTCACCATCATGGGGGCAATGTGGAGAGATGTTAACTGTGTTCTTAGAGTCCTGAGGACAAGAGGACCAGTGAGCAGCTGGAGCCTGGATGCTTTGTCACAATACCCCAACCCTCCCCTACCTTGTGGTCCCCATGCCTGTCCAGTATCCTACCTCCTCCAGGAGGCAGAGCATGTTCTCCAGAGAGACTGACTAATTTAAAATACAAACAAGCAAGAAAGTAGAAAAATTATGCAGGCCCCAACACAGAGAAATGGTTCCCAGTACTACAGAATCTCTAGGGGTCTACAGAGGTTTCATTATCATTGTGGCATCCAGTCTAACGCAGGAACCTAAAATTACAAAGGTGCTAAGAGAAAGTGCATTGGCGGGCAGGCACAGGTGAGTAAGTGCTCGCAGAGAAACCCGACATATTAACTGTTCTATTGCTGTGAAGAGACACCATGGCCATGGTAACTTGTAAAAGAAAGTATTTTGTTGGGACTTGTTTCACAGTATCAGAGGTTTAGCCCATTATCACGCAGGCTGAGGAAGCATGGCTTCATGCATACATGGCACTAAAGTAGTAGCTAAAAGCTACTTCCTGATCTTCAGGCAGACAGAAAGAGGAAGATGGAGCCTGGCATGAAACCTCAAAGCCCACCCTCAGTGACACATTTTCTCCAACAAGCCACACCTCCCAATCTGACTCCCTGGTGACTAAGTGTTGAAAGGGATGAGCCTGTGGGGACCATTCTTATTCCAACTGTTCAGTTGGAATATCCATCTCACCCCTATATGATCCAAGAATATCTCTCTATCTCTCTCCTGTTCTCTCTTCCTCTCTCTCACTCTCTCTCCCCTTCTCTCTCTGCCCCTCTCTCAGAGTCCCTGAAATAAAGTAGGGATGGCACCAAAACTCCCATTTCTACATTCTTGACAGCCATTGGAGCTTCCTCCCCTGAAGTTGCCAGCCACCCAACCTAAAGCACTCAGCTTTTGACCATACTTGGACATAAACCCATGTTGTGGTGGACACATCATCACTCCTCACCACAACATGCAAAGTCTCCCTGCTTCCATCTGTGGGTGCAGCTTCTCTGGCCTCCATCTCTGGGATAGGAGAACCTGCCCTGGAGTTGCTTTGCTCAAATAAACCTATTGTTATACTTTTTCCATTGGACTTGATTTGGCTTACTGTGTCAGCAGAGAAACCTATTATAAGAGGGCAGAAAATGTATTACAAACCACCACCAAGCCAAAACCTACAGGCAGCACTGCCTGCAGCCTGTAGAACTGGGATCCAGGAAGGAGTTGCACAAGGCCTGCTACTAGGGAATCTCAGCCATGACTAAAGGGATAGCGTGCTGAAAGAAAGACAAAGGAAACTTGGAGAGAGCAAAGTAAATAGTTTGAACAAATAAATTACTTCCTAAATATTGCTTTCAGTGAAGAATAAGGAAAGTGGCAAACTATCAAACATGTCTGTGGAATAAGATTCTCACTCCACCCTGTAATCATTTGAAACAATGTGAGGACCTGCATTTGATACCAAGGGAATCTGAAACCCATCTTGGGGTTATCAGACTCATTAATAAAACAATTTGAGAATGGACTCAAATGGAAAAAAAAACTACAATTTTACTAGAATGTAAAAAAGAAAAGCCCCAGGGCTAACAAGCTGTAAGTCTAGGTAGTGGCCTGGAAATCCAGAGAGAATGTAATACTATTTGAGGTAGACATGGAGGTTGGCCACATGGCAGACAAAAAGGTACATGGCCGGGAAGAGAGCTTCAGAGAAAGAACAAAGTCTAAAGTTCCAGAAAAAGCATCTTTATGCTTCAGTAAGCATACAAAAGAAAGACAGAATAAAGGGAAAGTTGTGCCTATCTGAGTCAGAAGTCAGCAAAGCAGGCAGACCCAACAGAACCTCATGGCAGTTTGAAGAATCGCACTAGAGAGATGAGACTTCTGAGAAGGAAAAGCATATTATCTAATTAGGTACTTATTCTTCTTAACTCTTTAGCATGGTTTAAGGTCAACCTGCTTCCCTGGGTGTCTGGTGACCTGCCCAACTGGATTACCTTTTGAGGACAACTGCATGTCTCAACACAAAGGTAGATTCTATTCTTTCGGTTAGGTGGAAGCAGCTTTCCCTTGACGGGTCCTCAATGTTGCTCCAACCCATTTTAAGTAATTTTTAGGGGTACTGTGCAGTTCTGTGAATTGGGCCATATTTTCTACAAAGTTTTCTAGCTGAAACTAAATTTTACTTGACCTTAGAGATTTATTTTTCAGATGTTCTCAAAGGAGAGATGATAGACAGACAGATAGATGATAGGTGATATATAAATAGATGATAATAGATAGATAGATAGATAGATAGATAGATAGATAGACAGATGGATGGATGGATGGATGATAGATAGATAACATTCAAACACCTACATTTTATAAAATCATTATTCAAGTATGAGGAAGTTGAAAGCATTCAATCATGCAGACATTGACAGCAAATGCCTTTGCTTATATTTATGGATATGAGTATGTTAGTAGAAATGACAGCCTGGAAATTCATCATAAAATGGTAGGAAATTCCTCCCAGCAGCTAATACTAAAATTAAAATACCCTTCAGATACTCCTTTCAGTGCAAAAGTCCTTCTGAGAGACTGGTTTAAATATTTAATGCCCAGCCATTTTAACCTCAACCACAACTTATTCCATTGTTAAAAGTCACACATTCCTACACCCCACTCAGAGCCTAACTCTCTGCTTCAGATTATAGCTGTGGTAAGAATTGTGCCATGCCTGTAATTGGGCACAGTGAGGGCAGGGGTTGCTACTGCAAGGGATCAGACTGACCGTCCATCACAGCAAATTCAGGGTGTCAAATGAGTCCATAACATGGCAATTTGTACATCTTTCAGTACCATGCGCCCTTTTTACATGGGCAAGATGCAGCACATAGGCTCATGGGGGGGGGGGTTGCAGTGCAGGCTCTATATCATTTGCAACCCTAACTGAGCAAGATAACACTCAGTTCCTGCCCCTACGGTTTAGAATCATTGACCCCTGTGGCCCCAGGTACAGTGTCCTCTGCAATGTTCATACACTGTTCTCTGATATTAGGTGAGGTAGCAGGTATATGTGAGTGTTTGAATAACAGGTTAGCTAGTGTGTGCAGCCCTTTAGCAAAAGGATTGTGTGTGTGTGTGTGTGTGTGTGTGTGTGTGTGTGTGTGTGTGTGTGTGTGTGTACATAGCTACAGTGCCAATGATGCCAAAAGAGTGTGTAATGAATCCTCTGAACCTGGAATTGCAGGTGGCTGTGAGCTGCATGATATGGGTGCTTGTAACTGAATTCAGGTCCTTTGGAAGAACAGCAAATGTACAGCACTGCTAGGTATATTTGACAGCCAACCTGGCCAGATTCTCGCAGTAGCAATGGCACCCTTGTCCACTAGGGTATCACTGTTAGTTCTGATACCACAATGCAGCCAAACATCAACTCCAGATGTCTTGGAGACCTTCTTCCCTTGGTCTTCTATGAGGGCTCTGAGGAAAGCTAGTAGTAAGGAGCTGGGGGAAGAGAAAGAAGTTTGTTGGCAGAGCCTGAATAGCTTTGGACTGTTAAAAATTGCTGAAAAAGACACAATGGGGCATGACCCCTTTGGGAAAAGTCTGTTATAATTATGTAACAAACCTCACATGGGTTTTGTAAAGAGTCTACGGATGTGAGTTAACTAACTTTTGTAGCTATGTACCTTATACCTCTTAGTTCATAAAATCACTGACTATATTGCCACTTGTAAAGTTACCCAAGTGTCTTACTTAGTATATTAAGTACATATGAACGTAAAAGAATTACACAGCTGAAAGATAAATGATAGATATGATAAGTTAGATTGTGGATAGATGATAAATACATAACATATAGATTAGAATACATAAGTTATAGTGGCAGAAAAACTGATCAAATATAGATGATGATGGGTTAAGAATAAAAAGATGAGAGATGAAAGTACACAGTATAGACAGATATAGATGCATCTATCTATATAGGTGTATAGATAACATGATAGATTCTCTATATAAAAGAGAGAGATAGATATGATGGGTTGTATAGATAGGATATATGAGTGTATACATATATAAGCATATATAAATATATATGACTTCCACTGACAGACACAGAAACAAAGACTAGCATTTGCACGTGTTTTATTTCAGGTTTTCAGATGTTAATACATAATAAAACCTAGCAACTTTTAAAAGACTTGCTATTCTAACACATTCATCAGTAAATTCAATAAATAATGAGTATTTTCATTCCACATGCTGAGTCCCAAATGAATAAATATTCAAAAGACAAGACAAAGAAAAAGACAAAAGCAAACCACATTTTTGAAAAAGAGAGTGGGGGGGGGTAATAACCCTGTCAAAATATACTCTTGTTTACACTCACTCATCCTAAATGCTAATCCCCTAGTTCAGTTTCCAATTCCCTGAGTGTTCATGGGATTAAACCTACTTCATTTTATGCACATATTTTATATTTTATCATAATGATGGAGTGCTAAATGTTTCACTTACTTTGCAAAAATTATCATACTCTTTAAGAAATGCCTTCAGAGATGAATGCCACCCAGGTTTAGCCTAGGTTTTATTTGGGCCCTAAGAAATTGTGCATCAAAATCTTGTCAAAAACAGTGATTTGCTTTGCATCTTTGGTGTGTGTGTGGAAGGTACCTGTGGATGGTTCTGCCTTTGATGGCAGCAGATGAATGTGAAGGCAGGAAATGAAATCAACATGTTTTCAGTGCCAATGAGGGATGCCTGGGAACAATCCATGTCCTGGGCATGAGCTCCACAAGGTCTTCCAAGCTTAAGAGGCTACTGATCTCTGAGAAAACAGGTTTTAAAATGACTCTAAGTTAGAAAGCCCTGAAACTCCACCCCCATCCAACTCTTATTTGGTAATTCCACCAGGTACTGAAAAGCCATAAATATGGGAAAGCATTGCAGTTATTGAAATAGACATTATTTTTATTTAAAATTTTTCATGCCTTGGAGATTTTTAAAAGTGAATGAGACTTTTTTTTTATTTTAGAAGTTGTCTTTAAAATTTCCATTTCACCATACCAAACAGGGGTTAATGTCAGCATGATTTCTTTAAGCTGGGAACTCTGAACTTTATGGCTACCCATGGTGGTTCGACTGCAATGCACCTTTCCCACATGATCTGGTCAATTTTTAATGTTTTTATATTTACAATTATGAGTAGTCAGAAGCTGTGTAGAACAATCAAATAAACAGAAGTTTTTTGCGTATTTTTTCTCTTAGTGTTCTGGAAGCTTCATGATACAACTCAGGCAAACTGCCAACCCTATATCTATAGCTGAACTCTGAAAGAATATATTTGTGTCCTGGGTGAGAAATGTCGCCCACAAGCTCACATATTTGAATGCTTGTCTTGAAGGAGTCATGAGGAATACAGCCATGCTGCAAGAAGTACAGCGTTGGGGAGCAGGCTTTGAGAGCTCACCACTGGCTCTACTTCCAGTCCTTTGTGGGATTTACTGGAGATGCAATCTCTTAGCATTCTGATGCCGCAGTCCACTGCCACACCTCCCCATCATGATGGACTTTTATCCCTCTGGAGCCATAAGCTAAAATAAACTACTTCTTCTATCAGCTTATTTGGATCATGGTGTGTGTTCTGACAAGTGGTATCTAATGCATTTGGAAAGGATATGATCAAATACATTGTATGAAATTCTGAAAGAATGAATAAAAACATTTAAAGTGTACTCACTTTTCAAAAAATGTTTGTAGTTTTCATTTTATAAGCCTAATAAAACACTAATAAGGTAGATAGATATAATATTTTTACATGTTTTATAACTACATATGTATACTTAAGCCTATATATCCTATAATTAATTACCCAAATCTAAAGGAAAAACTTCCACTCAATCAAAGTAATTAAGTTGTCAATATCTATGGAAAAATTACCAAAAATAGATACTTCAGATATCACACATTAAAAAGAACTAACTTCAAATCATGGCAAAGAGGATTTAATTTTCAAATTTCTCAAGAGGATTTCTTGCTCCTAAGGGATTTGGACTCAACTGTTCCCATGCTTTCATCCCTGTCAGATCGAGATTATGATCTAAATTCAGACTCTGCATATGCAGACAGCCAGAAGGCTGCTCCATGGGAATGGCCAGCAGTGTCCTGCTAAGGTCTCAGGTCGCTGTCCCCTAAACAGCATGGTTGGCTTGAACATAACACACTTTTGTGGTCAGAAATGGGATGCAATACAGACAATTACATACTTATCAAATGACATGAACACATAGAGGGACCCCTGAAGTGATCAGAGGTACCCAGACTTGAGACCTTTCCTTCCCGATTACCATAAACATGAACAGACAGACCCAGAGATTGTGAAATGCAAAAGAGAGTAACAGATTCTAACAGAATGATGTTGGCCCAGGGTCCTGTGACCTGACACACTGGGGATAGCTAGGCACGCAGGTAGCCTTCTTCCTTCCTCTTCCCCTCCTTCCCCTCCTCTCTCTCTCCCTCCTCATCTTCCACACAGTGAGAATGTATACAGGCCACAGATTCTGATGAGTCAAGATGGCTTCTTTGGGCAGGAGGACCAGAGAGACCAAGGAGAGGGAAGCCTGGCAACATATGTCCCAGGTTACCCACAAGGAAAGTCACTTCTCCTAAGAGAAGAGCAGGAAAGGTACAGAGAATGATGTCTGGGAAAGTCACCTCAGGGAGACAGGAAGCAAAAGATGCAGCTTCCCCAGGCATGCCAAGGGAAGAAAAGGACTGCATTCTCCAGTAAACAAGCTCAGGAAAGTAACAGGAACCACCCAGCCCTCAGCAAGCTGCTCAGAGGAGCCAGGATGCAGCTAGCATTAATCTGTATCTCAAATGATGTTCAATATGTGCATACAATCTGTATTATGAATTGTACACTATGACCTGAATACTACCCTGTGAGACCTGAAATCCAACTATAAGAATCAGACACATAAAATAAATCACTTGGATATTTACTAGGCATGATGATCACCTAGCCTATGTTGAGCCTCCTGGCTGATTACTGGCTATACCTCATTCACTCCTGCATGGGTATGGGGCAAGTAAAATATTGTCTTGAAGTAGAGGGAAATAAGATCCAAGAAGCTGTGAGAATTGATGCTAATCACTGTGGATACTGATAACTTATTAGGACACCTGCCCTCAGTATTCTCTCGTTACAGTGAAATTTGTTTGGTGACATGCTGACCATGAACTCACTCCAGCCTAGGACCAGCTAAAACCAATGAGGACACATCAGACTTAATTGGGAATAATAAATACATTACTTTGTATTAGTTAGTATGTCTTCACAAAGGTGTGGCCAAAAAATCATTAAGGGTTTTTAATTAGTATTGTTGCTTCAGAAAAACAGAAGGGCAGCATGACCAGCTTGCTTTTTCTCATTACTGGACTCCTGCCTGGATGGCGGGACTATTCTACTCAAGCCCAGACGTTGGGGATGAGTTTTAATAAGTTCATACTGTGCTCCAGGTAGCTCAGTGCATACTGATTTGTATGCTGAGACAGCCATTAACTGTGGCAATTGTCACAGCAGTCCCTCACCACCACCTGTGCCCTGCTTCGGAGAACTACTTAGAAGGTAAACTATGAGAGGTCCTAGTCAATGCCTGAGTGACATACCTGAAATGCCATTTTGGACATTTAGCAAGCCTTCGAACCTGTCAGATAGACAGAGAGATGTGACATTTCAAGTGTACCTTGTGTCCATTAACCCTTCTACTTTCCTTCTTCATGTGTTATTACCAGCACAATACCGCCATGCACACAAAATTCTAATATCAGTTTGTCAAGCAATTAGGAATGGACTAGCCAAGGAAAGCTTCAGGTATATCTTGGTAACTGTATTTTCTGAATGTTCAATGACTCATTGTGGTTAATCATCCCTAAAGATAGAGTTGGGCTGTTACTAATACACACGAAGCTAAGGGTACCAGGACATTATCCCATGCAGCAAGGAAGGGGCTGCATTCTCAAAAAAAAAAATTTTTTTTAATTAATATCATTATAAAGTTCCTTCCATTATTGTTTGACACCCTATTTTTTGTGGGTTTTCCTAGAAACCAAGAACAAATATTCGAAAAGGGCAATCAGGTCTATCATGACTTGGGAGGATACCTAAATCCATGCAAGTGCCACCTACCTCATGAATATTCACAAAAAGTCTTTAAAATATACTGTTGCCTGGCAGTAATGATGCATCTCTGGGAGGCAGAAGCAGGAAAATCTCTGAGTTCAAGGCCACCTTGGTCTGCAGAGTGAATTCCAGGACAGCCAGGGCTACAAAGAGAAACCCTGTATCAAACAAGCAAAATAAATAAATAAATACTGGGTGGCTCTCTGCCTTTGTGGGAAGTCTACTCTGACTTCATCTTTGAAACAGATTTTTTAAACACATGTTTTAGCATGAGAATATATTTTATAGTATTGTCATTATCTGAATTATCACATTATTTATGCTTTAATTTGAAGACATGTTTATGTTTATATATTTTCCAGTATGCTTTTAAGATTGTAGAATATGTAAATATATATATATACATATATGTATATATATATATATATATCCCATAGAAATGAAGAGCAAATAAATAAATAAATAAAAAGGGAATCCTGAGAAAACTGATTTGATTACTTTAGAAAAGCTAAAACTCCCCAGTAAGGGTTTGAGAAAAATGTGTGTGTGCTTCTTACCTTTTACTATGCTTTGGGGAAATAATTCTAAGTGGGTGGGTGGATTGTTGGTAACTTGGGGCTGATTCCAATAAAGACTGGATCAAGCAAATGAGATATTCAAGAATTTCCTCACAAGGGAACAATATCCAACCGACTCGTTGACTACAGACCATACAGAGATACTTTGCAAGAAGTGGATGTGTCCCAACTGCGATGTTAACATTTACCATTGCAGAAGAGACAGGCAGATTTCAGACATGCCTGAAAAGCTTTCCCTACAGCTAAATGCAAGGCAACCTCACCCCACCCCAACCCACCCACCCCATTCTTTTCCTTCCATTAGAATCTTCCTGAAAGTTTCTGAGTGTTTATAAAGTTCCCTTCTACTCTGGTATACTGCCAAGCCCTGCCAAGCAGTATGGCCCTATATCATCTCGGAATTGCAGTACAGAGCTTGCCTCCATGTCTCCCTCTTGAGCAGAACCCCTGTTCTCAGAGGCTTGTATCCAATCTACCTTAGCTGTTTGATTCCGTATCTCCTTGCCTTTGCCAGTCCATTACCCTTGTTCCTTGAGCTCACATTAATCACATGGTCAGCATCTACTGTCTGCTTCTATAACAAACACTCTCCTGATCATGCCAGGGCAGGGAATAGGACAAGAACTAAGAGGAGGAACCCCATGTTCTGTGGAAGCCACAGTATTATGCTTACAGCTCTAGCTTTTGCTGTGGAATCCAAAGCTCTGAGCCCTCTGAAGACAGCATCTGGTACCTCACAAACTCTTGACCTGACCCACAGCTACATTCTCAGACTGAAGGTACCAGGTTTACTTGCAGGATCCTGGTACCCAGGACCTGATGGTGCAGGGTTATGGCCCTATGACAACAGGACCCTTCCCACACTGAATTTGTCCAGATGACGAGCAGCTTAGCCTGCTTTCCTAAGAGAGGCCCAGAGAAGGCAAACCATCCCTGTAGTGAGTATCTGGCCATGTTCTCACATGCCCACAGGTGATCCAAGAAAAGATTGTCTTCTTTTCCTCTTGACACAGTGTGAGCTGAGGAAGGTAGGGAGACCAATATGGAAGGAAAAATCCACATCTGTGTGCTTACCTGTCTGTCTTCAGATGTGTGTCTCTATCCTGTCTCCATGTCTTCTCTATCTCTTATCCATCTCTGTGTCACTAGTCTTATCTTCCCAGAGACCCCTGATTAGAGGTCTGGACCTATAGTAAGTACCACTGCACCTCTCCTCTCCAGTGTCTTGTTTGGGTTCCTCAGACTCACTGGACCCACCTCACCAGAGAAGAACAGTTATAGAATAACGATGGATTCCTGGGGACTCAGCTCCTACTTTTAGCTTTCATAGATTGTTCCTGCTCTGAAAGAATGCTAAAATATTTATAACCTCTTGGCTTTCAAGTTTCTAATCAAGTTCAGAATATGCCTTCCTCCCAACACTCTCAAGTATGACATTCACTGCTTAACCCAGTGCTCAAGTTCACGATTAGATCTAGTGTTTAAATATCTAAAGACTCAAAGGATTAAACTACCTCGACCTCGAGGTGTGTCGTTTGGTAGATAGAGCACTTGCCTGGCATGCTACAGCATCATAACCAGTACACACCTGTACTCCTGACACAGAAGATCTGTTACAAAGAGAGTCTGAGGCCAGCCTAGGTGACAGTCCTCAAAACCAGAAGTGATTCATACACCTTGGATAGTGGTTGCCTCAGAAGTCCTGGTCCTGGTTGTGAGCACAGCTGTAGGCACACACATTACCAATGGGCTGACTTCACGAGAGCATACAGCCCTGTTCAATGCTTGAGGAATGGTCCCTTTTCCTTATTCGGGGAAATATTTCCCTTGTCCATGGTTATTTAATTATTTGTATTTTTTTTCTAATTTTACCAAAGTTCAGTCTTGCTTATTCTCAAACAAATCCCTACATATTTTATATGTATAATTCATTTTTTAAAACTTCAAGATTTTATTCCCATAACAGAGTTAATCCTTCTCAGTTAAAATATGCATTACAGTCATGGGTCTCAGAAGGCACTGTGGAATGTTCCCATGTTGGAATATATATAGGGTATTCATCAGATCTAGCCTACATTAAGTGGAAAAGAAAAAAAAATCAGAGATTTCTAATCCACTTTTGTATTTTTCCTTTGAATTATGAAAAAATTTATCAGAAAAAAGTATCTTATTACATGACTTTGAACATAATTTAGGTCAGAGAAGTGGGAAAAGAAGCTAATATATAAGGATTGCTTTCTAAATCCAAGCACAATCTAATTTAATCCTCTCCTTGGCTCTCTCAGTCTCTGAAGAACCATTAACCTCACTTTGCTGATGAAGGGACAGTCTGAGAGGAGGCATCCAGCAGGGCTGAGTCTGGATGCCAATAGCACCACACTTAAAGCCAGAAGCCTTTCCCATTCTGCACCCCATGGTACTCCTCAGAAAAAAAGTGAAAACAAGCAAAAGTTATTTGTTAGCACTGTCTCGTCTCTTCCATTCTATAACGGGCCAGTGTAACAACTTTGTCACAAACATGATAAAGAAGATTTTATGTCACAGGGAATCTGAACCTGGAAGGCAGAAACATAATGGTTTCATAGGCTAATACGGGGCTCTGACATAGTCAGATTGCCTTCAGTAGATGTATATAGAATGTTTAAAAAGGAATAATAACATCCCAAGATAAGAAATGACAACATGGATATAGGAGACGGAATACCGATGGCAAGACAATATGAAACAGATGTGTATGATGACATTTTAGTTATGTCAATCTTGATGTATCTTGGCACACTCTACTAAACTGTCCTCCTCAATCCATCCATGACTCCTGTCTACATAAGATAAGGAGATGTGAGATTCACACAGGAACTACACATTTCTCCCCCCCCCCCACTCCAATATAAACATTATCCTTTTACTTTCTCTAGTTTTAAACCATGTGCATTTTTTTCTTTCATTTTGAAGACCAGTTTACCAATAGACTAATATCTTTGTGGCAATAATTTGCCAAGGTAGAATAAAAAGAGATACACATATATAATTCTTGACCCTTGACCACCATGTTCACTAGAGAAGAAGTTTCAACAAATAAGTGATGTCTTTGTGGACCTCAAGAAAAACATTTGCCAACTATATTGACCCTGTATATAGGCCTTTGTTCCCAGAACCCAGAAATCCTTCCCCTGGTCTATAGCATTCCAGTCAGATCAGCAACACAGAATAATCTGAGCTTCTCTTCAAGAGCCATGTAGTATAGGACCAAGAATATTTTATTCCCCATTTAACCACCACACCACTATCAGTTGGAAACAAGAAAGAGTGTTGAATAATGTTTGAAGGCACAAATAGGAAATGCACGCATTTCAGTGTTTCACATTAAGTGGGTCAGAGAACTAATGGCCCACCTACATTTCATGGTTAAAACTGTGACTCTGAAGGTAATTGAAAACCATTTCTGAGATATAAGAACATGTGCACAGCCCATTTCATAGTTAAATTTTAGATTCACTATGTCCAAATTGAAAACAAATTCTACTTAGAATAATTGTTCCTTAACCAAAATAATGTGAATACTGTCCTGTTACTCCATCTTTCATTCACTCTGTGTGTGTGTGTATGTGTGTGTATGTGTGTGTGTGTGTGTGTAATATATATAAATAATTATATGATAGACTAGATATATGATAGACTAGATAGACATATATATAATTATATGATAGACTAGATAGACAGATGGATGATAGATACAGAGACAGGTAGATGGATGGATGGACAGTCAGACAGATAAATGAATGAACAGATAAATTACTAGATAGATAGATGAGTGGAAAGCTTGAGACAGGGCCTCACTCTTTAGCCTAGGCTAACCTAAACCTCAATATAAAGGCCAGTCTGGCCTCAAACTCTTAGAAACCCTCCTGTTTCTGTCTCAAGTTGATTACAGGCATGCACCACCATAATAAATAGTACATTTCAAAAGCTATTTCATTACAATAATAATCTTAACCAATCAAAAGCAAGTTAAATTGCCATGTTCCGTTATTAGAGATGATTGTTTCAGACTCAGTTGTTTTGGCAACTGAAAGTTTTGTGGTCTAATCCCAGCATGTACCCATGCACAGCTCACCAGTGCCCATACTCTCCTCCTTCATTAAGCCTTGCTCCCTTTGCTGCAATCTGGATGCTGTTAGCATGTGATTATAGGGTCTTCACTGATATCAGCTTGTGTCTTGACTATTGCATCTTTGTGAGTGAATGTTTTTGCAAAGATGGGAACTCACATGTGCTTATAGCTGGCCAAATGGTCACATAGAATTAAATTTCAAGAAAAAAAATCAAAGACAGAATTTGTCACTGTATTTTAGGGAGAAACAAGGCCTTGAAATATGTGTATATCAAGAATCCTGATAAGGTAATGCAGACCCAGAAAGATAAGCACTGCTTATTCTCTCTCTCTCTTCTGAGGCTTCTAACTCCAACTTCAGGGATGAGTTTATGACCTGGAGCAGAAGCAGAAACTAGGAAAGTAAAAAGGTACATAAGGGGTGGCTGAAGAATGAGCAAGACATGGGTGATATGAAGGGGGAAATGAAAAACTGCTTTAATTGAAGAGGGAGGGGGATGGTCCACAGAGGAGACTAGAAAAGAGGGAAAATAGCACTAGGGATGCTTGATAAAGCCTCAAAGAATCGTATATTTTAGTGTTATCTAAATTATATATAATGTATATAATCATATCTGTGAATGCACACATAAACAGGTTAAAGAAAGTTAAGCCATTTGGGTTGGAAGTGCTCCCCATGGGAGCACAAAATGGCTAACAAAATCCCAGTACCAGATAGGAGAAACCTCCTTTCCAATTAGTGGTCAAGGTAGTTCAAGTGGCTCCCAAAACAATATAGGTATTGTTATTGCCCATAGTTACCTCTTAGGGGTTGAAAGTAAGCCCCTAGAAGACATTGCATATTTCAGACATGGAATCAGAAGATTCATGTTCCATCTAACCTGGAAGCCTTTCCTGCAGTCTAACTTTCATAGTGCCACAAAGTTCTATGTAAGTTGCAAAGGGAGGAAAGCAACCAATCGTTCTCCCAAACCATGATGCCTGTGAAATGCAGCCATGACAATGATGTCAACATGTCTCTAAACATACAAGAGTAGCACTCATATCTTGGTGGTAACCAACAACTGTCTAATTGGATTTAACACTCAAAGGGACAGAAATCATGTCTGGTACTAGAAACCTATCCAAATACTAGGGGCTAGTGAAGTCATGGGTCTTAGAAGAGAACCTACTACTGCCACTTTACTATATCACCATTAATTCCTAACTACATTCTAAAATATATTCTTGTACTCACAGATATGCCTAGCTCTCACCTCACATTCAAGAGGCTTGCTTTTCCAGCAGAGAGTGTTACAGAAAATCACAACCAGTTGTAATGCAGAGATCGACTGGTCATATGGTATGCGCCCAAAGGATAAATACCCATAAGCCCTGAACTTAAAACTCAGAATGTCACAAGAGAGGGAACAGAAAAATTGTTAAAGCCAGAGGACTAGGAGGTTCCACGATCTTGTGTCTCCAAGAAATGATAGGGGTGGTACATCCGTGATACCACAACAATACAACTGCCTAAACCAGACTTGAACAAGGACAATACCAAGAGATACGCTAATGCAGAGAAAGGAAATATCACAAGGGACCCACCTCTAGACAGACAACTGTAGACAGGTAATGACTACTGAAAAGGGAAGAATTGCTTTTCTCCCAGGAATGAGGCCTCTAATTTGTTATCCAATACAAATCGGTCAGCTTGGAAATCATAAGCACACACTCAACACTAAACAGACTTAATAGGTTGCATTTATATATTTATACATATATATGTAATAATGATAACCAAAGGGAAGAAAAGGCCATCAATTTGAGAAGGAATGAGAGGTTAGAGGGAAGGAACATGAAAGTGGCTGGAAAAGGGAATGGGAGTGGGGATGTGATATAATTACACTTTAATAAGAAAACATACTGCTTTTATTTACTTCCCTGAGTTCACTTGGAGCTCTCAGCCTCCTTGATGACAGCTTTCATAGTTCAGTGATATAGACATTACTAACTAAAGACATCAAATATAGTAAATATGAAATGTCACCAGTAAAGCTCATAGAACACTCCCCTCTCCGCCTTGGAGAAGACAGTGCATCCAGGCCATGTTAGGGCCATGCATCCACTGCTGCCTGTAGTGTGTGACATACCTCATCTTACCACGGAATATGTGAGGCAATGATGGGATATAGCATGGCCAAGCTGCCATCAGCCAAAAAGCACCTCCCCCTTCCTTACCCCAAAAGCTCTGGGGCCTCTCCTTGACAATGTCACAGTAATTATGGCTCCGTTTTCAAATGTTCACCAAATGACATTTTTAAAAATTACTTCAGATGGCATCTCAAACCCCATCTACTGTTTATTGCTTGACAAGAATAGATTTATTTGTCTCCCTAATCACAGAGCAGAACTGTGTCTTGGACTGATGCAATTATCAGATGGTATAACGGGCAGAATTCTCTTCTGGATTCCTTTCATCTTAAAATCAAGTCTTATTTCATAACAGTGAGAAAATCAAGACTCCTTAAATGATGAAGACAGATTAATGATAACTTCAATGGTCTGTTTTAATTTCATTAAAAAAAAATGAGTAAATGGGATTTAACAGACCTCTATTCTAAGCTATTATTTTAAATACTCATTGAGATTTAATTGATAACAGAGCATGGGTGACATTTGAGAGCATGTTTGAGGACAGGGAAGGAGCCTGAAAATTGTGTACAGAGTGTGTCTGAGTTTTACATCTGACCTACATTTTATGAAAGATGCTATCACTTTCATTCAACATAAAAGAACACTCTATATATGAAAGAGTAATTATTTGTATGTTTTTAAACTCTTAAATACTATCATTTCTCTAAGAAAAAAAGTTTGAGTATTTTGTTGTTGGTTTTTTTGGGTTAGTTTGTTTGGGTTTTTTGTTTTGTGGGGGGGTGTGGGTGTAGGTGTGGGAGTGTTGTTGCATTTTGTTTTTTCCAGTGATAGCAATGCTGTAAAACCCCACAATAAGCCATGTGTACTTTGACTCAGTTCTCTTAGTTTGGTTTTATAAGAACACAGGGTTGAAGAGGGGACTCTAACTCCTGGGCAAAGCCAAGAAGCCTGCACTGTACATTCTTCCCACCATTGTGCTCTCTCAGCCCATAGTTAGAGCTGCATTTTGAAAGACTTCTGTTAAATATGTTTTCCTATTTCCTGTCTAGGAATATACTCTTTCAACCAGCTCATTGTCTCATTAGCTGATGTGAATATGTAAATGTAGTAACCCCTGATCAAAGCAGACAAATGAACAGGTGTGGAGAGCTGATACCAATGAGCTGAGACCATTTGTTTCTGTTCATAGGTTTGAACTAATTTTGCCTAAATGGAGTGGCTTGTTAAATACAGTGTGCAAGCCTCATGGCTCACAGCTCATAAACTATGAATCCTTTCCACAAACTATGAGTCTCCTTGAGTCTCATCAAGTCATTTAAACAAAGGGATGAATTCATTCCCATTCAGTCAGAGACTCTCTCAACAATCCGATATTCTCTCTGAACAACAGAAAGCTATTTTTCAACCTTGTAAATGAAAACCATCTTCCACAGCAAAGCCACTGGCCTGGTTTGTTAATCCCTATGTTCGCACAGAGCTTTTCTCCATTGATGGCACTTCATCTTGCTACAAATCACTTGTGAAACCCTCTAAATGTTTCTTACCTCCCTAAGGAACATTAAAAGGAGGTCTCAGGTAAGGCGTTTTAAAGTCACTATCATGATTTGCTGTGTTGTTTGCAGGGTGAATCTATGGTGTGAAGAACATGGGGACCCAATGAGTTTCAGCCCTGTCACCTTGGTGGCTATGGTAGCAGCTTGACTCCTGCAGCACTTCAATCAATGCAGTGCATGGGACAGATGTCACCTGATGCTATTATAAAAACAGGCATCATTATGGAAGAGGGGTGAACAGAGTTACCACGACCTGGTGTGTAGAACCTCTGAGTATGCTGCTACCTAAAACAGCACAGAGATTATCTGTGTAAAGAAAACAGATTATAAAAATGCACTTTAGAGAATGCAAGTGTAACCTCAAGTCACTGCTGTAATTTACTGCAAAATACACTCTGGTCATTCTTCCTTCTTGACCTCTCATATTGTGTCTCTATTAATATTAAGAGGTACAAACCAATACAAACTAAATTGGCATCCACCCCAGTGAACTTTCAGTTCTTCTTTGTGTAAGTTCATGCGTGTGTACCATGGTGCATGTGCAACTGCACATGTGCAGTTCTATGTATAGAGGCCAAATGTCAACATCAGGCATGCTCTAGTTCTCACTGGCCTAGAGTTAGCTGGGTTGTCTCACTTAGCTGGTCTACATACCCTAGAGAACTGCCTGTCTACCTCCTCAGCACTGAGTTTATAAACACAAAACACCACACTCAGCCTTTCTATGTGGGTGTCTGTGAATCAAATGCAGATCCTCATGCTTGTGATATAAGTGCTTAACTGAATGAACCATCCTGCCAGGCTCCATGTTCAACTACAATCTTCATGTTTTCACACATTCCAATTGTTTTCAAACAAGGACTTCTTTTATGCAATACCTTAGTTTTCCTCCTGGTCTCTATCACTGTCCCACGCCTTGTACTAAAAAACTGAAATCAAACTTCAGGCCATGCTTGGTCTACACAATTCAACATGAAGGAAAACTCATTTGCATTCAAGGTGGACAAGCTACCATGTATCATTGACCCTGTGCACTTTATTAATGACTGAAGCACAGGGAGGTGGGGAGGAATCTGTATTAGTTACTAAGAGAATAGGAGTTGAGAGAGAACACCATGATTCTGCATGGATTTGCTACAAGGAGTTTTGTAGCCAAATTCAGTGAGTGAAGGTCATTATTCAACAGCACAGAAAACAAGTTGGGAGCAATTCAATAATCTGTAGGTAAGATTTCAATAATAATAAAATCTATTTTGCTGTGAATGTTAAGTAGGCACCCTCTATAGCCTGACTTGGAAACCAAATATAGAAACACAAAAGTAATAAACCTGGAGATGTACAAGGGGATTTGTTTCACAATATTCCATATTTACTGCAATATGTAAAATCAACAGATGATTTAAAATATTTCTTATCACTCCATGATCTGAATAATTCATGCATTTAAAGTTAGTTTCTGTGGGTATCAGGACCCATATTTCAAACTATTTTATCTCTCAATGAAAACAAAAGAGAACATGGCTTAGAATTCTCCTCTGTCCACACTGTTGTGAACACACCAGCTAGCTGTTCTTCCCTCTGACCCCATACTACATCCTTCCCTGGACTTCTCCTGTCCCATAATCCAAGGGCATTTTCCAGACCCATCCATTGGCCACTGAAATGCAGCTCTCTGTAAATCATAGATCATGCTTTTATACAATATGATAAGTCAGTGTCAAAACATGTATAAGCTGGTGAGATGCTTAAAAGAGTTATTTCTATCATCCCCTTCCATTACAATTAAAGATTTTCCTTTCTCAAATCTATAAAGATCTCTAAGAGGGAGGGGCAAAGCTGTTCCTACTATAGAGCAGGCATTGGGTCAAACCATGGTGGGACACCTTCTTCAATGCTGGGAGGCAGGGCTTGAAGCAAAGTCCTGAAAACATGATTTCTTCAAAACATAAAAAGCGAGCTGAGCATAGTTAAGATCAAGGTGATGGTGCATGCCTTTAGGCCCAGCACTTGGGAGGCAGAGACAGGTGGATCTCTGTGAGTTCAGGGTCAGCCTGGTCTACAGAGTGAGTTCTAGGACAGCCAAGGGTATACAGAGAAACCCTATCTCAAAAAACAAAAATTAAAAAAATAAAAGTAAAATGGCATCCCTCTTTGCCACAGCATCAAAATGTGCTATCATGTTCACTTTGGAGACAGCTTAAGAACTGAGGATACCAGGAGCAGTATTCCTGACCTTGACTTTGATTTCACTTTTTTGGAAGCAACTCACAACTTCAGCTCATTTTGAGATGAGACTGTTTTTTCACTACAGATATATGTTTACTCCTCTTAAAATGTATTTTCCATGTATATGACTTCATTTTATTTCTATGTAATAATAATTCATGTTTTTATTTTAGTTTGAATTAAATGTCCACCCCCCCCCCAGGGTCAGGTATTTGAACACTGTTCCCCATTAGTTGTGCTGTTTGGGAGGAGGGTTAAGAGGTATTTGCTTTCTGGAGAAAGCACATCACTATGTATGGATTTTGAGTGTATAAAGTCTCACCTTACTGCTTTCTGTCAAAGATGCAAGTCCTCAGCTTCCTGTTCCTGCTACCATGCCTACCACTCACTGACATGCTTCCCACCATGAAGGACTCTTACCCTAAGTCCAAACAAACTCTTCTATAAGTTGTGTTAGTCATGTTGTTTTATTATAACAAAAAAAAAAAAAGTAACTGATGCAATGCCCTGGACCATTTATTTGGAGCTATTGGAGTCCAAACCACAGTTTCATGTTTAAACATCTTCTGTGCCAGCATCATTCAAATTGTAAACATTTGAGAATTTTACTTAACAACTTATTGGCCTTATGGATAAGGTGAAGTGAGAATACTGCATTCATTTGTGTTACAAATATATACAGACCACCCAGAAGGGGTCAAAACCCC
Organism: Phodopus roborovskii; assembly: GCF_943737965.1. Taxonomy (NCBI): domain Eukaryota; kingdom Metazoa; phylum Chordata; class Mammalia; order Rodentia; family Cricetidae; genus Phodopus; species Phodopus roborovskii. The sequence continues at coordinate 14,223,863 of NW_026126409.1, read as the reverse complement.
TTGTTAGAATTCTACATATACTACCCAGAAATGAATCTGACATGATTGCTTTGCCATTATCCCACCAACCTCACAGCCTGAGGGAAAATGAAAGTACTAGGAGAAAACAGTATATATTTCCATTTCAACTGATAGTCTTTTGAGAATTTCTTCCTGCCAATCTTGATTGCAACTGAGCATTTTACCTTCCAATGGTCAAAGTATATCTGTGTTTGGGAACAATTTTAGGGATACAACATGACTTCTTCATGCAATATGTAATAATATCTTTCTATGCTCCAAAGAGAGAGATGCAGCCATGAAGTCTTGCAGGAGACAAAGAGAGGCAGCATCTGTGAAATTTTGCCTTTTTGCATTCTTTGTCCATAAATGCTTTATTGACCAGTGGTGACAATGTTACTTACATATATGCTAACACATGTACAACTTCAATTTTGCTCTGAATCTTTGATTTCCATTAAATAATGCTACTGTGCCACAGTAGGCCCCCTTTCTCGCCAAGGCTGTTGGTGAGTACACAAGCAAGGTGAAAATTATAAAGGAAGCCTTATCCAACTACAGAAAATGTCTCAAATACTAGAATAAACAATTTGTAGAGTCATTAAGCAAGCCACTTGAACTATATCACAAAGATTGGATTTTAATCCTTGAGATTTTTTAATCATATTAATTTTTTAAGATTTATTTATTTATTATGTATACAGTGTTCTGCCTGCATGTATGCCTACAGGCCAGAGGAGGGCACCAGATCTCATTACAGATCGTTGTGAGCCACCATGTGGTTGCTGGGAACTGAACTCAGAACCTCTGGAAGAGCAGTCAGTGCTCTAAACCTCTGAGCCACCTCTCCAGGCGTCATATTAATTTTTTTCTTTACAATTTGACATTCAGTTTTTTCAGAACATAATAAGGTATTTTATCTTATTATTGTTATTGTTCACCAGAGAATATTTTATGGATGTTTCAAAATCAGTTTTTATGTCTTTGGTCTATTTTATGACTATCTCGATTTAATGTGGATTAATTTAAAAGTCATGAAGTGAGATTAAGGTGAAAGCTGTAATTCATGGATTTACATATTTCTCTTCAATTCTTTTATATTTTGAAATGTTTTATTCATCTCGATAAATACATAATGAAGTTTTCCTGTGCAAAAACAGAACTCTAGATGCAAAGACAAGCAAGATAGACTCTTAAGCTGGACGATTCATGACAGGAAGTTATGGTTTTGGTATAAAGTTGAGGATTTTCAGGTCTCATAATTGTTGAGTCTTTGTTCACCCTTTTGCTCTGATGAGAAAAATGAAAAGAACAGTCTAAGCTACTTTTGCAAACATAAAACTTACCAGAACTGATAGCCAAGGAAGGGGTAGAACTCAGAATCCTTTGGAGGTTGGAGAGTGTTGGAGAAAATGGAGAGCCTTGGGAAAGATGGGGAGCATTGGGGAAGGATGAAAAGCCCTGGGGAGAACGGAGAGCCTTGGAAAGACTAGAGTACCATGGGAACGTTGAAGAGTCTTGGGAAGGATAGTCAGTCTTGGGGAGGATGGAGAGCCTTAGAGAGTATGAAGAGTCTTGGGAAGAATAGAGCACCTTGGGGACAATGAAGAGCCTTTGGGATGAGGGAGAACCTTAGGGAGGATGAAGAGGCTTGGGAAGGATACCTTGAGGACGATGAAGAGCCTTAGGGAGGATAGGGAGCCTTGGGGAGGACGGCCAGCCTTGAGGTAGTTGAAGAGCCTTGGGAAGGCGAAGCCAGGCATTGTGAGATCAGCATTTGTCCCTGCTTTTTACTGTACTCTGGGTCAGTTCCCAAATGGAAAATGAAAGGGCTGACACAGATGCATCATGGATCAGGGATTCCATCATCCAAGCAAGGGTAGAATAGAGCTCTACTCTCCTGAGATTATACAAAGCAACACTGCCTTTCTAGAATTCATGTGAACAGAGAAAGAATTCACAATTGCGTGTAATTAAGTTCACCGCTGGTATATCTCACTTTTTGAAGCTGGATTGGTTAGAGACCAGATAGCAAGTACTTCCAGAGCCAATGAGAACAAGGACATTTGAAAGATAAGGACACCTTCATCTTAAACAAAATTTTACACTGATAAGGCCACACAAACAATAAAAATAACAAGAGACAAATGTATGGAAAGGGGATACAAAACAAGATGAATACTAACAGCCTGGAGGATGGGAAGCAGCCTGTGTCATTCTATCAGTGTTACAATCAAATACCAAGCAAAATACAGTGTGCCCACTCTATGCACTGAGTTCAAAGAGAAAATAAAGATCCCCACATGTGTCAGATTTTAAAAAGGAGGGGAAAAGTATATAAGGTACATAAGTGAGCTCAGATAAAATAAATAACTCTGGCAGATGACAGTCTCACTGTTACCTTTTATTTGGTTTTAACACTATGTGCATATAAATAGACTACATTTTTCATCTAGCTGAGAAAAAAAAATAACAATCTAGATGTTTCTTCCCACAGAAAGGTTGGCAATAAATTAATATAAAATATTTAATTTGCAAGCATAAAGCATATTAACCAGATGGTTTCATAAAGCAGGAGTTAGAAGCGATAACCTCGTTTAGACTGAATAAAAGTGTGGAAAAGATTTGGATTTATGCACACAAAAAATAAATTTTTAAATTTAGATTTAGGCAATTCCTCTCCAGGGCAAAGCTTATAACCCATCAATGGATACAGACTATTTCATCCCAAAGCAAGTTTGTAACTTCTTTTTTAAAGATTTATTTATTTTATTTTATGGGCATTGGTGCTTTGCCTACATTTACATCTTTATAAGGTTGTGAGACCACTTGGAGCTGGATTACATACAGCTGTGAGCCTCCATGTGGGTGCTGGGAATTGAACCTGGGTCTTTTGAAAGAGCAGCCAGTGTTCTAAAATGCTGAGTCATCTTTCTTAAAGGGAATGCTGAGCCTCAGGTCTGATGTCTCAGGTGCAAACCACAGTACTGAGGAGTCCTGAGGTCATCTTCAGAGTCACACAAACCAGCACACTCCCTGACAGCAGGTATTCAAGCCAAAGCACCCTTGACTCAAAAGTGTGTGGTCAGCTGGGCTTTAGGGTGGAAAGAGGAAGATCTTAAGTCCAGGTCTATTGAAGACACAGAGAGGCAACTAAATGAGACTGTTTTTTAAAACATAGTTTTAAAGAAAAGATAGACATGGCTCTATGGTAGAGCAATTGGCTATCATGCTCAACATCCTGGGTTCTATCTCCAATACTACCAAAGGAAACACAAAAACAATAACGAAAATGTATAGTCATGCCTACGTCCATAGATGTATCTGTGACTGTCCTACCAATGCCATCAGTGATGTCACCCAAGCTAAAGCCAAATGTACTTTATTTGATGAATGAAACCAAGTTGAAGAAGTGATCCAGAACCATGCATGTCATGCATTTGGCTTAGAGATATAAAACACGGTGAGTAGGCTGCATCATACCAGCAGCAACACACTCACGTTTATACCAGTCTCTGGTACAAATGGATACACCATTACACACCACCTGGTCTAGCTGGAAAAAAAATATGGGAATGAGTATGCCATCCATCCCAGTCTGATAAATGCCAGGCAACATTCGTAACTTCTATGGACACCCTGACAACAGAGACCCTTTCTGTAGACAGCTGTGCTTCAGAACAACAACTGGGATCTAAGAGTAGCAATAAAGAGAATATCTTAGGAGAAACCCAGTAAGATGAAGACAATTACAGCCCAGGAAGTCTATTCCAAGCAAAGCTGCAGGCAAAGTCACCTCCATGTGCTACCTTCATGCTCAGCCAGGCCAGTGGAGCTCACACCCCCACCAGCCCATTCTTCCTGTTCACTTGGGTGGTATAGGCTGAGACTGGCCAGTCACAGGTGGTTGGAGGATATATACCTACAGTAGTGAATAATATAAGTCTGGGGTCCTTGTGGACATCATTTCCATGGGAGGAAATCATTCCTGTGCTCTAAGGATCTGTCTCTGAACCAACACTTTTGCATTAGTGAGCAGTTTCTTTCTTTGAGTCATCTATATGAGTGTTCATGTAACAGTTATGTTTCAGGTTTAATTGCCATTAACAATGCCTATTTCTTATAGAAATAGCACATTTGTATTTTATTTTGTTGAGATTCCTGTTTTTGTCTTTGCTGCCGAGTTCAGACCCAAGCAGCAGGAAGGGTTCTGGGAAATGAATTTTAATGCCTTGTGTCTTCGCCTTCTCCATGTTATCCCTCCTACTCTGATCTTAGCTGTCAAGAAATATTGTGCTTCCTTTAAAAAAATAAATCTCTTCAAGTCACTTTTAAATCTTTGGGGCACAAATGATAGATATATTACTGAGATGCAGCATTTGAGTTGAAACAGGTAACGATGATTCCTTCAATGATGAGGTGACATGTTAGATACAAAAATAAAATAAATAGCTCATTTTAGCAACTGAATAGCAGCCAACTCCAACACACAAAATCTTCCAAATCCTGGTACCTATAATTGTAGCCAGATTTGAAACTGGAATTTTTATAGACCTGCATTCTTGTAGGTCCCTTAAAAAAATACATTTTATGGTGTTTATTCAAGGTATATAATAATAAACAATGCACAAAAATAATAAAAATACTTAATGTAGTGAAGCAAGTTAATATATCCTTCATTTCACTTCATGTATTTTTTTGTGACAAGTAGTTAAATGCTGTTAGCTTATTCATAGCATCAACTATGGCAGCATTTTACTAACTGTAGCCCCCATGTTGCACATTACCTGTCTATCTCGTTCATCCCACATGAATGCCACTTTCCACCCTCTGAGCCACACTTCAATTCCTCTTCCCAGAGCAACCCTGGAAACCACTGCTTCTTTCTGTACCTCTGTGGACCTAACTTTATTTTACATATTTCTGATTCCATATGGAGGCAAGAGACTTCCTATTCCTGTCTAGTCTTGAGCAGCAAAATGTTCTCAAACTTGAACCATCAATTCCGTTTTGAAGGCTGACTGACATTTAACTCTAGTTATGTGTCATGTTTTCTTCATCCATCCATCCATTCATTTATTCACTTGTGGTCACTTGAGCTACTCACCACCCCATCTTTACTGTTGTAAACGGTAGCACATTAAACATAAGACTAAAATATCTTTTAGAAGTGAGTGGTTTCACATTCTTCAGAATGCTGTCACCTGATGACTCTATTTTTAATTAAATTAGAAACCCCACACTGTTTTCCACAAGGACTACAAAACATTATACTCCATCCAAGAGTGCACAGGGCATCTGTGTGTGCTTGCCATTCTATACTTCCTTTGTGCTGTGGACTCCCTCTCGCCTGATGTGAGTGTATCTACAATGGCTCTGAGGTGTATATCTGCTGGCCGTTTTTGTTTCTCAGGAAATATGCCCTCGAAGGCTTCACTTCCAACTGCTACCACATGGAGACTTGGGGGTCAAGATTGAAAGATGTGGACCATAGAGATTAAAACCAGACTATACTTAAGTCTATGGCATTCCTTTCAGTAAAATGTCATATAATTAGAATTTCGCTGGAATTGTTCTGGCTTCTTGAACCCATCTTCTCCCATTTCACAAATAGGTCATGTATCATGTTTATGATTGAGTCACAGTTGCAAAAATATCCCAGCCCAAACAGTGACACACCAGCAAGTCAGGGAAGGACAGTGACAGCTGAGCCCAGGTCTCATTATACAAGATCTGGTTACCAACTTAAGGTGAAAGTGAGAACTCTAAAAATGGCATCATGTATGATATTTGAATATTGCTCTAGTTACTTCTGTCGCCTCTTGTGCCTGCTCATTTTAACACAACTTGAACAATCTCCCCATATGTGTAAAGATATATCAAGCATCTCCATGCAGGATGAGGAGACTGCTCAGTGAGTCACAGTGCTTGCTCTGCAGCTTGCCTTGGAATCCTCAACACCCAGGCACGACTGTGCATGCCTATAATACCTCCATTGGAGGTGGACACAGGTGACTGAGCTTGCTGGTCAGTCTATACATAAAATATCTCACTGCGGAAGTTCCCAGCTGGACTTCTATTTGAGAAATGAGAAAAAAATCATCCGAGATACTGACTTGAGAAACTGCGTAAAGATGCTACTATCTTATTGTTATAGAAAAGAGAGGAGAGATGACCGAAGGGACAGCCATCTCCTGTTGTCTATATTTAGCATACCGTAAACATTATAAACAATAGCTACATGTATAACTGTGAATAATTTGAGTGGACAAAAACTATGCAACCAAATGGCATAAAGTACTCAGGTATTGAATGAATTCCTAAATCTGGGGAAATGTGTAGCTGTCTGCCCTTGGCCTCCATTTGGACTATGGAAACTTCTGACATTTGTCCAGGCAGTGACGGGTTTGTTAGGGAGACAGCATCAGAGCAATAAAGATGTTTTCAGTAGCTGATATTTAATAAAGAGTCACAACATTAAGAAATCTGTGGGTTTTTGTGGTTAAGAGTACCACTCTTACAGAAGACCTGTGTTAGGTTCCCAGTACCCATCTCAGGCCTCAAATGATAACCAGTAACTCCATTTTCAGGGAATGTGATGCCCTCTTGTGGCCTCTGCAGACATCAGGCACACATGTGGTGAACCTACATCAATGTTATAACACATTGATATAGTGTTTTTAATACTTAAAGAAAGATGTCCTAAGAACTTGTGAAACTCCAATTAATATATTATTCATAGTTGCATGTATATGTGTATATTATTATGTATGTGTGTATTGTGCATATGTACTGTGTATGTGCATGTATGTGTGTATATGTATACCAATGATTGATTACTTATAAAATTTGCTGTCCAGTTATCTATAGTAACACTGAAGTCAGCATGTCAGAATATAAGCACATTTACAAGTGAATAGTTCCTGTAAGGAAATGAAAAACTGAAAAATTTTGAAGAACTGGATCTCAAAATACCAAATTAGACAAAGCTTATTTCCAAATATGGGCATCTGTGACTGAATTGTGGACAGTGGTCCCACTTGGAGCAAATATTATTACTAACCATGGAACCTGTTGCTGGGTCTGGAGTGCTCCCACTCAGTCTTCAGAGCCTGTGGGGTCTGCAATTACTTTTTGCACTCCAGAAGCTCACAGTACTAGTACATCCCAGGATTCTGAACAACCCAAGAAGTCTCATGCCTGTAGATACACAGGTATGAGATGTTATAGATGTTACAGAAGCCCCTTCCTGACTCCTTTCCTTGATCTAACTTCTACAATTCTGGAATGACAGTTAATAATGGCTGTCAATTAGATTAGCTGGAGAATAACCTAGGATATTAACTACTACAGTATACTTCCTGGTGTAGCTGGGAAGGGAGTATCCAAACAGCATCATCTCATATAATAGACCATAAATGTGGTCAGCATCATCTCATAGAATGGATCCCTCAATGGAACAAAAGGATTAAGAGGATAGACTGTGACTGTCAGGTTTTAGACACAGTTGTAAAGACAGCAACATAGTCATCAACTCTCTTCATTTTGTATGGCACAACATACCATTTTGTGTCTTGTGTGGTCTCTAGCATCTTCACCACCTTTGCTGATAATACTGCTTCTGTGCCTCTAGTTTGCATTGCAAAACATGGCATCTTTTCTCCTGCTGCTGTCCATTGGCTGAGCAAGTCATGTCTTCATGGAAACTACTCAGAAAGGAATCAATGACCTGGTGCCATGCTGAATCTGAGGGTCAGACTTCCTGATGGTGTTCAGGAGAGTATGTGGTGTCAACTTCCAGGGTTCAGCAAGGGACACAGTATTCTGAATGTGGCTGAAGTTTAGGTACCAAACAGCCTCAATGTAGCCCAAAGTGCTTAAGGTCAAAACTTCTGAATTTTTCTAAGTTGTCAATGAGGTCACAGTAAATCCTTTTCCCAATGACATTCAAAATAGGAACAGACTGCCTGAATCCTTTAGAAACTGTCCCTTTAAGCCTTCAACAAAAACTCAATATACATTCCTTATACTTGAAGGAGTCATGGGGATCTTTGCAGCATTTTAAAGACCCAGGTAGAAAAACTCCTCTTTGTCTGAGGATTGCCTGGTTTGTTTATTCTACCTGAGTTCTAGGGAAAGAATAGCTTTCCTTGTCTCATTTTAATATTTCTTTATTACCTCTTGGTCGCTTTCTTATCATTCTCATCATTATAAGATGTTTATATAAAACTTTTCCTCAGAGGGACTCAAATCATATCACAAACTGAAATTGCCAAATAGACATTAATCCTCACAGTGCCTGTGTGAGACAAGCTGAAACCCCAGTAATTAAAATATTGAATAGGTATCTGCCGCAAGCACCACACTGGGAAAATAAGACACAAAGGGAGTCAGGAGTTCATTATTTCAACTGTAAGAAGAAATTATGAGATTACAACCAATTCTCTGAGATAAGGGCCTAAAAATGGCCATGAAGTAAACCCAGATGCTTGCAAGGTCTATTGCTGTGGATGGAAACTATTTCCGAGGAGAGAGAATGCATGCAAAGATGGCTGTATTTGTGAAGGACTTAGGGCTTTTATCTATGTGATTACTGTCTTCTTTGATCTTTGCAGGGACTCACAGGCAGGTAATGGAACCCAGGCAAGAGGGACTGTGGATGACAGGGTAGCATAGCAAGAGACAGGCTTCCTGCTTGCACATAATCTTCCACTACCACACAATATGCCAGAGGAAGTCATGAAGGTATCTGCTACAGCTACCCTCTGTGTTTTCTTTGGGTATTTAATGTGGTTTTATACATGGGAGTCGTGATGAGAAACCAGTCCTTTGCAGAACTTGATCTTGGACTTTCATTCCCCATAACTACAAGAAATGGATTTTTGTTTTTAAGCCACCCAGTGTGTGAACAATGCCACAGAGAGCCAAGATCAGTGAGCATCAGTCTGTAGCTTAACCTTCCATGGATTGCACTGCTTACACCTAAGCCCTGTGGATAGCCTGAGCACGCCAGAATAAAGACAGGAAGCAGGCCCAACATAACATCCAAGGTTTCATATTTATCGAGAGTCACAGATGAACCAAGGCCCTAAAAGACAGGTAAGTAGAATAGAATAAAGAACATAGAAATAGCCCCACACACAGTCAGCAGATATTTCATTATAACAGCTGCATATCTGGTAAAGTACAGCATCCTCAACCAACAGAGAAGGAGCACTAGGAAAACCGCACCCCAGAACAGGGATGGGCTCTGGGTAAAGATCCTATAGCTTTCCAGTGATTCCAAACATATTATAGACCTAAATATAAAATGCAGAATCATCTGAAATATAACACCGGGGAAAATGTAGGTCAGCTTGTACTTAGTAGTGAGTTTTAACTACAATGTAATCTACAGCAAGAAAATTGACACTTGGTTATCAAATTAAAGCATCTTTTTTTGTAAAGGATACTGTCAAGTGGAGAATAACATGTTGACAGACTTAGAGAAAGTGTTCATCCAGCATACATGTGAGGCATCCAGAACATATTATTTAATATCTCCCCACAGTGATAAAACAAGAGACTTAGCAGACACTTTGCCAAAGCCAGTTAGGTAGAAAATGTAGTGATTAACCCTGATTGTTATTTTGATGGAATCTAGAATCACCATGGAAACAAACATCTTTGTCTGTGAGGGATTTTCTAGATTGAGTTAAAGAGAAGTGGGAAGGACCACATTAAATGTGCTCAGCACTGTCTCATTGGCTGAGGTCTCTGACTGAATTTTTAAAAGGAGAAAGACTGAACATGAGCATCCATCTCTCTCTGCTTCCTGACAATGGATGCAATGCAACCAGCTACATGAAGCATGTTGCTGCCATGACTTCCCACCATAATGGACTGTGAACCCTCAAACTGTGAGCCAAAGTAAACCCTGCCTTCCTGTGCTAGTTACTTTCCTATTGCTGTTATAGAATTCCCTGACCAAAAGCAACAAAAGGATTTACTAGGGCTTATAATGTCAGATGGCATAGAGTCCATCAAGATGACAAAGTCAGTGAAGCAGGAGCATGCAGCCTGTCTGGTAGTCAGGAAACAGAGTGATCAATCACATCTCATCAGTGCACAGCAAGTGGTAAGGGAACTGGAAATGAACCCCAGTATGCCTTTCTTGCCAGGCTCCATCCCCTACAGGTTCCATAATCTTCCCAAACAGGGCCCCCACACCACTTCCTACAGGTGTTTTGTCAAATATTTTTGACCCAGCATTTAGAAAAGTAAATAACACAAAACCATTGAGCAGTGCATATCAGGACCTACAAAGTAAAATAAACAAACACTCCACAACAACCTCCTAACAGGGAAATGTAAGGGGTGAGACTGAGAACCAATACGAATTCCCAATGCTGATGGGAGAGAGATTCCAGGAACAAAGAAGAAGCCCTTTGAATGGTAGGTACATGGAAGGTTTCTACAAAGCTCATGGCAGTCTTAGCCACATTACCAAGAAGCTTGCTGAGCTTCTTTCTTTTTTTTTTTTTTGCAAATGATGTACAAATGTACATAAAACCTACAGTAGATTTGTAGGTTGTAACAGAGAAACCATGGAAATAGTCACATTATCCTTCAAGGGGGAATGAATAAAACCCTGTGGCATACAATTAGCAGGAGGGAAGCTATGGAGTGGGTACCTTAAGCTAATATTTAGAGTTGAAAGAAAGCAGTCTTAAAGGTCTACCAACTATGTAAGCCCATGCACAAGACATCTGGAAAGGGCAAAGCTGTGGAGATGTGGATAGATGGACATTTCCAGGGGACTTTGGATGAGTTAATAGGAAGGTAGAAGGCAGATGGTTCTTAGGGTTGTATTCTATGTTATTACAATGGAAAATTCATGGCATAATGTGCTAGGCAAAGCACACAAGTTGGTGCAACATACAGAATAAACCCCAATACAAACTGTAGATTTGGTTAGCAATGGTGCACCAATCTTGTCTTGCCTAGCTAATATTCTTCTGAATCAGCACAAGATGTTAACATAGTTGAATAAGAGAGAAGTGATATATAAAAACACCCTACTTTTTTTCAGCTTTTTTGTCAGCCTAAGTCTGTTCGGGAAAAGATATTCCTTATTATTTTTTAAAAGCTTTTAAGGTTAAAAAAAAGCACTTAGAAAATATTCTATACATGTTTGAGAAAATCAAATGATGCCAAAGCTGCAGGTCAGATGGAAAGTTTCAAACTGAACCAGCATCTCTGAACCTGAAAAGTCACATCTTGAAAATGAGAGTCAACCAGAATTAAAATCATCATCTGCACCTTGTGAGCAATACACACTGAAGAAAATCATGGAGGATTTCCCACTGGACATGGAGCAGGGTCACTCTTGTGTGGAAGCACATAAATAAGCATGTGGGAAATAGATGGCATGAAAAACCTGGAGATCACCCCCTGCTGTCAAAACTTCATCTCCCAAGAGGAAAATAAATCAAGTGCTGTGTTCTGCAAGGCTTGGTTCTAGAAATCTGACTAGGGCAACTCAGGAACAAAGCAATGACAGATAGACAGTCATGCATACAGAAAAGTTGGGGTTGGTTTGTTGCACTTGTTCTGATGAAGGGCACTTTACTAAGCAACCCAGAACCTTGGTGCATTTACTAGGTATAGCACTAGAAGTTAACTAGTCAGGGATGGGTCTCTGTAGGAGAGCAGTCTCTGGTTGGAAACATCTGGATGGAAGCAACCATGGCCACTAGGTTTTGCATGCCATGATCAATCACTTGGGAACACTTTTACCTGTGCCAGAGGCAGGCCTTATCATGCCCATGGCTCTGAGGCACTAGGGTCCCTGACATGGTTCTTTCATGCCAGTACCCACACTCACTTGGGACACCATCTACTCCTTCTACATTCAGGACTTCAGCTGCTCCTCACAGCTGTCATAGGACAGCAGAAGGGTCTGCAGCAGAACTTAAACAGCATCTTCCCCTGACTGTCCTTGTTTGTCCAACCTGTTGTACTGGCAGGCAGTCATTGGCCAGGGGCTGGTTTTCCTGGAGCATGAGGAGGAAACACCCTAACCTGCCCATCACAGTCTCAGACTCAGGCTGGGCACACCTCCCATGGCTGTTTATTTGATGTCTTCTTCACTTTTTGTTTGACCTTTGAAATGTGCAATGTTGATTTCTAAGGCAATGGCTTTTTAATAAAGATAGTTCCTGTAGGTCTAATGGATACACTGCTTCTAATTCATTGAATGCTCTAGACATAGCCTGAGTACCAAATATCAATTGAAATAAAGGTAGCCTATGTTTGTCATAAGATAAACCTGAAGGTTGCTTTGACCTAATAGACATACTGGATACAGTGGCTATTTTAGGCTATGGCCCATTACTAAACCCCTGTAATTTAGTATGCCTTTCAAATAATGATTAATTTTTAAAAATGTATATGAGGGCTTTATGCCAGAAGAGGGCATCATATGCCACTATAAATGGTTATGAGCCACCATGTGGTTGCTGGGAATTGAACTCGGGACCTCTGGAAGAGCAGCCAGTGTTCTTAACCACTAAGCCATCTCTCCAGCCCATGATTGACTTTTTTTTGAAAATCAAAAGCAAATTAAAATCACAATACTTCTTACTAAATTCTATAGAATTCCACTATCTTCTCATTAAAACCATAGGTTAGCTTAATGGTGGTGGTGTTTTGGAAAGATCCCTGAATTGTTTTGAGCTTCTGATGTTTTCAGATAGAATTTGCTACTTTCATGTTTAAATTTTATCATCAACATAGAATATATGTTTTTCCTTTTATGGGGGTATGGTAAGAAAAAACAAAAGACAAAGAAGGAATTGGAAGAGGTAAGAGTAGAGGGGGAGGAACGTATGCTGGCCCCGTGGTCTCTAGGACCTGTGTTTGTGCACACAGACTGAACTCTAGAATTTCCAGTAGAGCTTCAGCAGGCTTTGTTTCTGTATGCTGAGATAATAAATACTTCTTTTTATGTTCAGGTTGCCCCTCTGTGTCTCCTAAGTGTTCTAAAATAACACAATCTAAGAATGGGAATTATTTATTAGGCTAAAAACATTCTTGTAAAATTTTCTTTAAAATTATCTTGGAAGTTGTGGGGGATATAAGAAGAACCTCCTGTGCCTCTGTCCACACCCACCAGTTTCCCTTGCTGACAGGACACACTAACTCAGTGCCTTCCATGACTCTGACTTGTAAGCTCAGCTAGTATTCAGCTTTCATGCTAAGGCAGGGATCTGTGGATGCCCCAATGCACCCTTAGTAGCCAGTTCCTCGCTCTGATCTTCAGAAGAGTAGGAACTTTTCTCACCACATCCAACAGGCCACAAAGACCACACTACCAAGCCCACAGAATCCTTCTTCTGTACCCACGTCAACCCAGGAATGCAAGAAGGCTGTGTGGCGAGGCTCTCGACAGGTCAGTATTAAGCATTCAATTCCCCATCTCTTACATATTTGCATGTCACTGTCTAATATGCTCCCAGGTCCCAATGGCTTTGAAAGTCTGCTGGGTGACATCATTTATTTGTATTGCAAGAACGAACTACCAAGGAGCAATTCTTGGAGGGAAATTTCATATTTATATCTACATCTAGAAAACTAAGCTCAGTCTTTGGGCTCTGTTGAAGGTGCTGGGCAAGAAGTCCAGATTTACACAGGGTTGCTTGCACAATTAGATTCGTAATGATTAGCTGGTAGATTGTGGGGCTGATAAACCACACTGTAAGTTAACTTCTATTGCTTTCTTTGTGGCACTGTAGGAGACTATTGTCTCTAGAGAACTAATTACAGGAATTTGTGACCACAACTCCATGGGCACAAAACAAACTCAAGAACAAAAAAAATCTGTATTTAGAATGGAAGAAAAAAATAGCCTGGGACATGTTTAATAAAATGGAAGTGGCTTACTGAAGTGCAGTGTCCTTTCCTCAGCCCACTGAGCTGGCTAGGGCTCACCTAGCATTAGTGATAGAGGCAGAATCATTCAGAACTTTTTATGTCTTCTTTAACAAGTAAGTTAATTGATTCATGTGCTCTTCTTTCTTAACTCAATTCTCAGAAAACACTGCTTTATGCATTTGTCTAGTAAATATGTGCTAAGGATTCCCTTTTGTCACATAGGTGCTAAGTCAGCTAAATTGCTCCATATTTTCTTGTTACAAAGTTATTCGTTTCAACAAAAAGTCTGTGGCAAACACTCCACAAAATATTGTGCTCTCAGACAGATAAATACACACAGCCCAGTCTTTGTTACAAAGCCACTCAGATTAGAGGCTGTCAAAATAGTGGTAAATATTATAAAAATGTTTTGTATTTGTGTATGAAGTTCTCAGAGTTTTTTAATAGACCTGGTCCAGGGTCTGAAGACACATGGCTTTTCAGGAGTAGAAAACTGTAGAGATTCTCATTCTGAACTGCCTGGGAAGTTGCCCAAAGAGTCTGAAACCCCTAATAGCTGTAGATGAGGATGGAGTTGTTGACATGCCAGAGTGTAAAGAACTTTCTTTTCCCACATACAGCAGGAGTCATCGGCTGGTTACCTTAGGATATTTTAGGCTGGGAATCTTATCATGAATGCTCCACTGGAACAGGTCAAAGGGTGAAGTCTTAGAGATGAGGGTGAAGTTGTGATAACTTCAGAGCTGACAGAGAATGTAGAGGGTGAAGGGTGGCCCAAAGCCAGGAAGGGACACCACTGGATAAAGGACAGAAATCAGATGTCCGAGAGAGCACAAGTTTCTTGTCTGTGTCTAGGTAATATACAAGGCCATAGAAGAGAAGAAAATAGGAAGTTAGAAAGAGAATCCAGTTTGGAACCTGTCAGCTCTAGATATTGGGGATCATTCTTTTGGAATCTCCTCATTTCTTGCTACTGTGAACATTTTTTTTTTATTTGACAAAATGCAAGCTATGGAATGTAAGGATATGAGAACTTATTTGGATTTAGTCCTGAGTCTGAATTCTAATCTTAACACATGTGGTACTCATAGCATCTGAAGTTCCAGCTTGAGATGTGTCTATCAGCTGCCCCTTTAGATGTGCTGGTCCTACCAGCTAAATGTTCAAAGGCACATGTTCAAATCACACCTTTTGATAACACACCCATGTTCCCAGTCCTTGTGAATGGTCTGATGATCCTATATTGAAATCTGGGGTCACCCCAAACATATCTTGTGCTCATCATCCCTGGCCTGTGGGAGCAATCTTGCTTTTCTTTCCTGCAGACATATCACAGGCCATATACTCCTTTGCCCTTGATTCAAGCTGCCCCTCTTATCTGACAGGACCACCTTCCTATCTCTAAGTGCCCATCTCAGCATCCTCTCCATAGGATTCATCCACACATGCAGGCCCTTTCAACTTCCAGCCCCATAATGGAAGCTCTGTTTTTCCCAAGGTACCATGGATTTTCATTGTCCCTGTTGTAAACATAACCCCTCAAGCTTCCATCCTCCAATTCCATTCACAAGTCATGATCTCTTTCTGCCCCTCTCTGGAGTCTATAAACGCATTATCACATGATCAGCCTCGTCTTTGAGATACCATCAAAAACCACAATATTGTCAGAAATTGTTATTGGTTACTAATCCATCCTACCATGATTCACAGTCATTATTATAATTGTCCCTTTAGGAGACTCAATCCGTCCTAAAATATCTTCACTATACACTAGTTCTTTGCCTTTTCTCATAACTGTCTCACTTGAATGGGAAAACTTCTCCCCCAGTAGTAAAGTTAAAAAAAAAAATAGAAAAAGATGTTCTCTTAGTCTCTTCTGTAAACTCATTTTACTTGTGAGTGCATTCTGGCTTGAAAGTCCACCAGAGACACAGTGAGCCCAATATGTGTTTTCTTACATTATAATAGTTCTGGAGTGACCTGGTTTGTATCTCAGAGTCTGGTTACCAATTAAAAGGTAGAATACAGCTCTCAGAAGAAATTTTCATGATGAGAGCACAGTGAAGGCAGTTTGGGTTCAGTGTAGAGGGAGACAACACCACAGCCCTAGGAAATTAGCTGGAACTTTTAAGAAGACAGATGACGAGTCATTTCTTGTGAACATAGAATGTGGCCAGCATCAGAGGTACCCCAAGAAGCATCCACTGCACCTTTGGTAGTAAAGGGACAGTTAATGGTGCATAGGTCTACACTGAGGGCTACAATTCTCTATATAGAGATCCCTGGTAAAGCACGGCCCTGCCAGGCAAGAGGAAATCTCTGAGGTTTCTGCAGAGAGAGAAATCACTGGGGTAAACAGTGGACAAGAGAGAAAGGAAAATGTAATTTACATGCAAGAACAATATGATGAGTCAGAGTTCCTCTGTGGGGTGGGGAGTAAACTCGTGATTCCTAACTTCATTTTCTACTTAGGAATTCCAAACAGTTAATCAGTACCCACAAGCACTAGGCTTTAGGGGAGAAAATCTGTGTGCCCAGACCTCCTAGAAGCCCAGTGACCTGTAAGACGTTTGTCCTTCCTAGGATTCATGTGAGATAAATTCAACATGACTGCAGTACATTTCCTCACACAGATGCCCAAATGCAAACTGGAAGTACTATGTGTCTGTGTGTTAGCCTACCAAGGGAACTTGTAAAAGAACCATAATTCATCCATTACTTATTTTCCCCCTTCACTTGGACATAGGGAATGAGTTTCGCAAGTTTTTCAGATCCAACTCTAATAAGCAAATCTCTGTTTTAAGAAAAAGAAAGAGCAACAGTTGAGGTATGCTGGGCTTGGGAGTTCTAAACAGGAATTAAGAAAGGGAAGATTGCTGTTGCTTGCACCACAGTGCAAAAGGAAACAAGCTTTCTGTTGGGAGCACGCCAGTGCTACCCATTCCAATTAGGGATCTGTGAGCAGGCAAGGCAATCCGCCCACTCCCAATTCGTTTCCAGTGTCAATTTTTTCTACTTTTGACTTCAAAGCAAACTATTCCTTTACAATACAATACCATGCAAAACAGAAGCCTGAACAACTGGAGAAAACGGCCACAAATTTCATTATGAACAACATAAAAATATTCGTTCCATAGTTACTAACCTCAAGAACAGAACAACGTGATGAGGCCCAGTCCAGAACTTTCCCAACTCAGTTCTTTGATGAAATTCTCTAGAAAATATCACAGTCTCCTTTCCTGCTATGATAAATTACACTGAAAAGAAAAAAGCATTTTCCTAGAACAATATTTCAATTTAAAAGGACAAATGGAGGTGCATGAAAAGAAATGCCAATGCTATATTAATGTACTTGTGATCCAGAATAAGATGCAAGAGCAGACTAGGAAACAGTCTGAGACAGAGGATGTTTATTCAGTCATGACAAGGCTGGTACCCATACCATGGTGTAAGCACAGCTGTTCTCAAATCACAGAGTACTGCCAAGGACACACAGTCCAGGACCAAATGGCACAGACCCCTTTTCCTGTGAACCCCCCTCCATGATGTGCATGTGGCTCCAACCAGAACGAGTGGCCACTGCCACAAGGGGCCAACACTGGATCTCTGCTGTGATGTGAGTGTCTTAGAAATATGAGTCGCAGATTCTAAATGATGATACTCTGTGATGATACCTTGATTGTATAAATAAAGCTTGTCTGAAGATCAGAGGGTAGAGCTTACCACTGGCTAACCATAGGGGTTGGAGGTCTGTACAGACAGACAGGAAATGAGATGGCTGGGCAGAGACAAGAAGTGAGATGGCTGTGTGGAGATAGGAAATGAGATGGCTAGGCAGAGACAGGATATAGGTGGGAGGGAACAGGACCTCCCCTCTTCTTTTCCCCTGGGAAGCTAATGAGGTAAAGGTGGCTCTGGCTTGTTCCTTCTTCTCTCTGGTCTCTCATACAAACTTTATTTGTATAATCAAGATATCACCACAATACTTCAATATGGGCTCTTTGAGAGTTAGTTAAGGTTAGGTAGGGTAGTGGAATTGAGCCCTGCATGGCATCCCTAGCTTTCTAAGGAGGACAAGTAATACCTTGCCAGTTCAGACTCTGCTATATCCTGATGTGGTCATAAGTCTCTGCCAGCTAACTGCACCATGCACTTAGAATTCTCAAACTTTACACAAAGACAATATTTTCCTTATAAATTACCTAAGTTGGGGGTCAGTGAGATGGTTCCTGTCACCAAGCCCAGTGATCTGAGTTTGATCCATAGGACCCATGTGGGAAAAGGAGAGAATTGACTCCTTTAAGCTGTCCTCTGACTTCCACATGGGAGTTATGGCATGTTCACATATGTGCACTGTATACACACACACACACACACACACACACACAGGGAGAGAGGAGGATGCACACAAAAATAAGTAAGTAAAATATAATTTAAAAGAATTAAGTTACCCAGTCTTAGGTATTCTCCTGTAACCACAGAAATCAGCCCTAGATACTCTCCTGATCAGACTCTACCAGAGCTGAACTGCAATGAAGAATCCACAGAGTGATTAGCAAAGCAACATTTGAGATAAAAGTCCAGTCTCTGAGGTGAAAGTTTACCTCTGACCCAAATTTACCTCAATGATTCTTCACTCCCTATGCATAGCAGGGGGGACTTAGAGAGCAACACTCCAGCCACAAACCCAAATACTTCTGATTGGCTGAGAGAGTCTTGAAGAGGCCAGGGTTGGTCTCCTGGTTGGACCTTCTTCTACTCCTTCCTCATACAGAACTGCACTGAGAGAGGAAGATGCCTCTTTGGTAGGTATCACAGTTCATGCATTCACTGTGGGCTTCAGCCACAGCTTCTCAGATACCCAGTACAGAGTTGAAAGAAACATGCCTTCAAGAAACAATTAGAATTATGATAAATACCAAAATAAAACTGTTACAAATCAACCTTTTTTTTTTTTTTAAATATGAGAAGTAGTAGAGCAAAGTGACCTGAAGTTGTGTTTGATCGCTGACAAGAGAGCTAAATGGCTCTGAATGGGGAGAACCCAAGGTGTGGTGGTTTGAAAGAAAATGGCTCCCTTAGAAAGTAGCAGTATTAAGAGGTGTGTCCTTGTTGGAGGAAGTATGTCACTGTGGGAGTGGGCTTTTCATGTTGCCTATGGTTTAAAATGTAGGACTCTCAGCAACTTTTACAGTGTTGTGTCTTCCTGCACACTGTGATATCCTGCCATGATGCTAATGGACTGAACCTCTGAACTGTAAGCCACCTCAATTTAATGTTTTCCTTTATAAGAGCTGTTATGACCATGGTGTCTCTCCACATCAATAGAACTCCTAACACACAAGGCTACCATGTTTCATGACTAAGTGACGATGCCAAGGTATGAAGCTAAAGTCACAGACTCTCCACAGACCTAGAGCAGATGGTAAACCAGGTATAGCCTCACCCGGGTAAAACTAAACAGCTACCTCCCTGAGGATGCAGACCATGGAAAATTCACAAGGACAATGAATTTTGATAACAAGGTAAAACATACAATTAAAAGAACAGGCATAATTCTTTGAGATAATTGAAAAATAGTTTGAGTTCAAATTAATTCATGTAAACACAAAATGCTATAAAAGTAGGCCAAGTGCTAAAAGTGGGATACAAGCAAATAATTCTTACTTTTTCCCTCCCTAAAAGCCTTATTGACAATGGCTTCTTCTAACCTTCATGACAAGCACCCAGGTTTTATATCCCACAGTCCCTAGTGGCATGCCATAGGACTAGACCAACAGTTCTAAAAGTGTGGGTCATGACCTCCTTGGGGGTCACCTATAAGGTATTCTGCATATCCAATATTTACATTTTGATTTGTAACAGCAGCAAAATTACAGTTATAAAATAGCAACGAACTAATTTTATGGTTGGGGGTCATCACAGCATAAGCAACTGTATTAAAGGGCCTCAGCAGTAGGAAAATTGAGAACCTCTGAACTAGATGGCAACAACCCTAACTGACTTAGTTCATTTTATGCTTGACCAGTCTTATCAGACTGGCAAAGAATATGTGTATATAATTATGCATGGATGTATATGCGAAAATATATCCTTCTTTAATTTTAAAGTTTCTTTAGGTGCTTGGAAGTTGTTACTTAAAGAAATGCTTGACATGACATATGCTATGAAGATAAATTCTGTAACATGTACAAGATGTGAAGTGCCAGAGAGACATCTCAGTGGTTAACAGTGCTTGCTACTCTTGCAGACAACCTGAGTTTGGCTCCTAGCTTCTAGCTCACTCAGGTACCTCACAACCAATTGAAACATCAGCTGCAAGGAGGCTAACTCTCTCTTCTGGCTGCACAATAAGTAATCTTCCCACACACATGATTTAAAAAATAAATCTTTTACTATAGAAAGCGCAAGAAAAGATCACAGGATTTGAAACATCAAGAATGTGCATTAAAATCTCCACTCTGTCTACTGAAGATTATCGAATGTCAGATACTTTATCCAGTAAGAATGGAAAAATACAGCCTAACTCTCCAATGACCCCAGGAAGCTAGAAGTTTAAACCTTAAATTCCAGACCCTGCCCTTAGCCAGTAAATAGGCAAAAGGTCATATTCTTTCCAGTTTACGGCAGGACCTGTAAGTACTTGAGCTTTGTCACCCCACCCAGGAGCTGTGCAAATGCAGGCCTCCGGGGCTATAGAAAACTGATTGGTCTATAAAGCTCGGGCTTGGATGGTTTGAATTGATTGATCTGCAACGCAATGGCTCTGGATGCTATGAGATGATTGGTTTACAATGTGCGGGCTTTGTTGTAATCCTATAAAAGCTATCTTACTTTTGCCCTTGTGGTCCTTAGTCCTCTGCCCTCTGTGGTACATGACTGTGGACCCCAGTGCACTTGAAATATACAAGACCTCATGCTTTTACATCAAGAAAGCTTCTCTGAGTGATTTGGGGGGGGGGCGCCTTTCCTGAGTGGGAGCATGAAGGTCTGCGCTCTGCGGGTCTTTCAATCTCCCATACATTAAAACTTCATCTTTTCAGTATTCTATCTAATCTGCTACTATCCCTGCTCAGGACTGTTCAGACCAGTGCATCTTTGCTTTCCTATCTTCAGTGCTGCTGTTTATGGGATTTTTTTTTTTGTCTTCTGTTTACCCTGCTCAAAATGTTGGGGAGAGTTGTGGGGGTGGGGGGCGGACAGGGGTTGTCTTCTGTTAATCCTGCTCAAAATGCGGCTGTCAGGTCACCTCTGTCTCCTTCTTATGAAACTTCTTTCTAATCCCTGCATTAGCCCTTCTAGAATTCTGACACCCCATGCTCTCCTAATCATAACCCAGGCTCCAGACTAGCCAGCAATCACCCTTCATTCCCCATGGTTATCTAGGGCTACTTGTGCAACTCAGATCTCCCAGAAGAAATTATACCCCAGAGGAAAACCACCAAAGAGGCTAATATTGAATTGAAAACTTGAATGAAGCTCCCCCTTCCCACTGTCTAGCAGGAATGAAGCAGGCATCTTTACTTTTCCTTCAGGAGGTTAAAAATGAAGATTGTGGGTTCATGAGGTTCAGGAGTTTAGAGTGGACCAGCTAACAGGGATATTCCCAACTATTCTTATAGTGAGACAGGAGGAATAGAATCTATCCATAGCTTGTTTCCCCTTTGAGACCCAAGCTAGTCCAGCATTAACACTGTATTTCTTCATTCCCCCTCCCTCTGGATATGTACTGTATACAGATGGAAGTGTTTGCAACTTGTCCTCCACTTTGGAAAATGAATCTAAGGGGACAACATCATGGGAGTAGAAGGGAAATGAAGAGAGGGGCAAATGGGAGGGGATGGAAGAAAAGGGAAGGGGAGGAAGGGAGAAAAGAGAGGAGCTGGAAAGGAAGGGGGAAAGGAAAGAGAGGGAAAGGGTAAAGAAAAAAGGAGACCTGGAATTAATAGAAGGGCTGGCGAGGGAAGGAGCAGAAGGGAGAGGAGGGGGAGAGGGGAAGGGAGGGGAGGAAGAACGATCCTATAAATACAAGGAACTATATACCTCCTCAGTGGAATATAGTTTCAAGGATAAAAGGAATTTCTATTGTGTTTGTAGATAGATTCCTACAATGATAACAGTGCCTGGTGCAGGGTTTCATGTGAAATAATATCTATCATGAGCAAGGCATGGAGGCAAATGCCAACAATTCCAGCACTTGGAAGCTGAAGCAGGAAGAACCAGCTTCAGGACAACCTGGGACACATTATGCCATCCTATCTCAAAACAGAAGGAAGAAATAAGAGAGAAGGGGGAAGGGTGGAGGAAGGAAGGAAGGGGAAACATTAGCACATTAATGGATAATTGCACCTGCTGTGGGTTTCTTATTCTGGCTCCTTAGTAGCTGGATGACCTGCCCATATATAACTTCGCTGTTTATCTTTCTACTGGCTCTCTAGAGAAATCACGTAAGCTGGCCATCATCATGGCACCTAGCCTGGCAATGTGAGCAGAACTCTAGAGCTCCTTCCTCCAGCAGCATCACACCTGTAATGGTTACCATGACAACGTGGCTTCCTAGTGTCTCAGCACCCTTGCTTTGTCAACACTCAGCTGGTAGATCCCAGAAAAGAACCCACACCTGCCCCATCTGTGAAGACCCTCAATAGTGCCAAGAACCAGGGTGAGCCTTCCATGTGCAGCCACATCAGAGCTGTGGCCAACTCCAACTCACACTGAGTACAGTTGCTTCCCACCTGCCATAGGCATGCAGTTCCCAGACACGAACGCCACACACCTAGGACAGATCATTTCTCCCCTTGGCACAATCATTCCTGTATGCTCCAGGAACCAACAACATCCTGCTATGAAAAGAAGGCTGCCACATTTCCTCTTATGTGTTACAGTTTGAATAAAGTTCAACCCACCAACCAGTGACATGAAGCACATAAACTAACTGGTGGATTCAATCATCACAGATTGAATAACACCACTGATAAGACTTTAAGCATAACATATGAAGTGTGGGAGTGTGAAAGAATCCTATACCCAGTTGTGAAATCACAGCAGCTCATGTTCAAGAGAGGAATGGCAACTCTCTGGTGTCCAAACTTGGAGCTCAGCAGCCAAATGGGTCATTAGCAGACGTGTTGCTTTGAGGTCTTACCTTTGATCTGAGGTGGGATTCAGATGTCAGTGCAGGTCTTCCTTGAGTCCCACCCCACAGATCCCAGCTGAGGATTTTTACTACCACCCTTTGTCAGCTCTCATCTGTCACTAGAGAAGGTGTTCTTGCTCTTTTTCTAGGCCTCATTTACAACACTTGGTTACCAACTTTAGATTTAAATGTTTAACATAACATGGCACAAATCACATTTAAAAGAAGAGATGGGTGTTACATTTTTAAGTAACATTTTTTATTACTCTTTAAATTTTCATATACTGATACAATGTATTTTGTTCATTATTGCTTTCTTGTTCTTCCTTTGTGGTGGGAAGCCCCCATTTTTCCCCATACTGTAAAACTCTGCCTTGCTTTCTCTTTCCTCTTTGTGGGAGACATCCCTGGCCATTTCATTTGCTTTCGGCCTGAAAGGATTCCATAGGATTCATTCTGTTTAGGGCTTACTACACAAACAACTCACCAAACATTTACATCAATGTATTGCTGTGTAAAGAGAAATTTGCTTAAGAACAATCTTCCCCTTTATTTCATTATTCACAATTTAGAAGCATGAGTATTAAAGATTAGCACGTCCATATCACTTAGCTAGGGACCTTCCCTTACCAGTGGGATACTAAGGGACACCCAGGAATGGAACACTGACCTCTTATCTAGTACAAGGCAAGGTTCCTCACCTGAGTCTTAACCAGAAAATATACCACGATGAGTTCTCTGAGTCCTGGGGTCCCTTTTGCTGTAATTTCAAGTCGCCAGTGCTCAGACTTAGAGTCTACACTCGAACACCCAGGCACCACAGGACATGTTAGCCTCAAAGACAGAGAGCTTTGCCACTAGTTAGAATCTCATATGTGTATTTAAAATGTCAAGAGTTGAAGCCTCCAACTTGCAGAGTGAATTCCAGGACAGATAAAAGTTACACAGAGAAACTCTGTCTCAAAAAATGAAAAAATAGAAGAAAGAGTAATAATAAAGCCACTTAAAGATGGAAGGCTCAGAGAGAATCTGGATACTGTATGGTATTATATTGTCTTTGTATTGTTTGACTGCTGAGGAAACAACAACTGTTGAAGGAAATGCTGCTGGATTAATTCAATTTATATATTTTAAAAATGCTTTGACTCAAAAATTTAAGTTCAAGGACAAGTTACTGGGGAAAAGGATTTCTATTTTGTTTCCACAGAAAATAAAAAGCTGTGGATTCCTTCCAGACTAATGTGGTTTGATCAAGCCAGGCCCCCTGAAACAGAGTCGCTGGTGATCCAACATTCAAAACAGCTTGGACAAAGCAGCCTTGCAGACTACAACCAGGATTTCTGTGTCTTCTTAGGATTCCCCCATGACAGCGCCCTTTACCAGCAGGAAGTACTTTGGAAAGAACGACACCCAAATTCCCAAATATTGTTTATAAATGTTTGTTTTCATTTAAATGGGCTTGGTTATAAATGGTTAATGATCACAACCAATATCTTTTTAAAGGTAAAAAGGGGATTATGGTATAGATATGAATACTTTGTTTTGGAATGGATTTTCATTTATTGATACAATTTAATGTCAATTTTGTGAGATGTATATTTCTCCTTTTGTTTAGGTATTGTGTTTATATAGATCATTTAGAAATGTAATGTATAATTCAATACATATTTAGATAGTACCTATGATAGATCTTATAGTTAAGTTAGTTAACATATACAGACACGTATTTGAGATAAATAGGCATTCTTCAAACCTTTCAAAGACCTACAGAATATGGCATTTAAAATGGTTTAGGGTTTTTCTTGACAATGAGACATAATTGTTCCCGGCAATACCACCTGCGTCAGAAAGGAAGATGGACATTGAAGAAACTCGTTATAGAATTTGCTGTCAATATGGCAAGACTAGCCATTTGGACAAGATACTGCTCTTGTCTGGACTGTTTGACTTTATGCTGTATAAACTGGACATGCAGGACCCACAGAAAAGTGATGCTGATTCAAGATGGACATTGCTATAGAGTTCCTGCTTCATGGAAGAGTCTGCCAGACAGTCTGCAGGACACAGAGGAAAGTGACTGACAAACTGCCAAGAAGACAGTTTAAAGTTTCCTGCTTTGCTGAAGAGTCTGCTAGACACATGATGGCCTATGGGCTGAAGATGGAAGATTACAAAAGAACTTCAGGTGACCAGGCAGTGAGTCGTCTCTGTCATTTCTAGAGTTTATAGACTATCCTTCTGTGGTCTTTGAAGGAGTTGAAGACAAATAGTTATGGTTATAGTTTTCCTTAGTTAGGATTAAAGATAAGTTACATATAGGACTTTAGACTCACAAAGAATAGATGATGGAATATTTTCTTAAATCTTGATAAATGTTAACAGACTAAATAGTGTTCACTGTGATTCTTATTTGATAACTGTTGTGTGATATATTTTGCTATGTTACGATTAAAACCCTTCTTTTTATTTAAACAGAAAAGAGGAGATGATGGAAGATGTCATTCTGTATATGTTTCTCATACTGGTTAATGAATAAAGCACTGTTGGCCAATAGGAAAGGAAGATAGGAGGACTAGGAGACAAGGAGGAAAGAGGAAGTAGTAAGGAGGAGTCAAGATGGAGAGACTGGGGAGACCAGATGCCTGCCGCACTCCCCGGTAAGGAGACCACGTGGAAATACATAGAAATGGGTTAATAATTAAGACAGAGCTAGCCAATAAGAAACTAGTAACTGGCCAACAGAATTGTATCTAATACAGAGTCTCGGTGTATTATTTGGGGCTGGCGCAGCGGCGGGACAAGACCGGCAAGGGGAGGAAAAACCATACTCCTTACACCAACTCTAGCAAGGAGAGAGAGGAGTGAGAGGCAAGAAGACAACACAACCAAAACTAGAGAGTTAAAAATAAGTGACTAGGAATCGAACAAGTTGAACATTGAGATGGTGGGATTCCAACACTGACACCCAGCAGGCTCTGCCCACCCTTTCTTCTCCTTGACAGTCTACAGAGGGCCTGGTCGCCATTAGCCAGTCAGCCTTTGCCTTTGATGTGAAAGCACCCTCTGATTACTGCCTGGAAGCCTACACTCTTCCTACCTGTTTAGAAAGATGATCAAGTAGGAAGTGAACTTAATCCAGTAAATGGCCAAAATTCACCTAGAGAGGAGCTGCAGCACAAATCCATTCAGAGGTTCTGTCAAGGGTTTTTATAGACTTTTACCCTTTGCAGTTATTACCTTTTAACTGCAGTTGAACGGACCTTTGGTTTGAAATGAGTCAAACAAGTAATCAGTAAATGAGATAATGAAGTAGACAGTTCCCAAAAGATGAAGTGCAAATGGCCAATAAGTACATGAACAATGTTCAACCATGTGACCCAGCTGAGCCACTCCTAAGTATTTACCAAAGGACTCTAAGTGAGTCGCCACAACAGAGAGACAGCAAGCAGCACATTCATAAATACTACAGCACTGTTCACAATAGTGAGTATTGTTATTAGCCTAGATGTCTCTCATAGAATGAATAGACATGGAAAATGTTATACACACATATCCACACAATGGAGTGATACTCAATCTTCAAAACGAACAAAAATGGTAACAACTGTGGAGAACTAGAAGCAACTGAAGATTCTCAAAGTGAAGTAAGTGAGATGCAGATGTGTGTTTCCTTCCTTTATGGACCCATGCTGTTTTGGTGAAAAGCAAAGCAAGAGTAAGTACTAAGACTGCAGAAATGGAGGATGGGTGGATACCATTAAAGCACATGGTGTGGCAGGATAAAAACAGCCTGATGGAGCCCATCACTGTGTACAATGAACACACACAAACTGACAAATATTTTACCGTATCAGGTTTTGAAGTGTGACTCGCCCTGTCACTTCAATTGGATTAGAAACAACTCAACCACAAACCCCATAGGGCTGCTGTCAGAAAGTCTTACAGTCAGCCTGGAAAGTCATTGTGACACATGGGTTCCTGATGGGCCCTTTCTATTAACCTCACTGGCACAGCCTTGTCCAACTCTGGAAGGGGAATAGACATGTTATAAAACTAAGGGTAGCAAGCATTCTCCCCTGCCCACATGACCAGACCTGGGAGGTCCCA
Source organism: Phodopus roborovskii (assembly GCF_943737965.1). Lineage (NCBI taxonomy): Eukaryota > Metazoa > Chordata > Mammalia > Rodentia > Cricetidae > Phodopus > Phodopus roborovskii. The sequence continues at coordinate 14,196,706 of NW_026126409.1, read as the reverse complement.
GCTGTGGGCCAGGCTGGCATCTGTGCACCAGCCTTCATCTCTGTGCTCTGTGACTATGACGAGTTGACAGTGTTAACCATCACAGTGAGCATGCTGGGTGACATCAGGACCTGGGTATCACTGTTCTGCATAGTCCCTCCTCAGCCTCCTTCCCTCCTGCCTCTCATGCCTCCCCCACCCATCTCACACAGCTTCAGAACACTATCCCTGACAGGCAGGGTTCTGCCTGGGCAACCTCCATCCACACTGATTCTTCAGGTACCTTCTCTCTTGGTCATTGTAACTCAACAAGTATGCCCCACTGAAACTTTGTCTAGCCTTAATGCAGGTTAGGTGAGCCCTCCTCACTGCTTTGAGAGTTTCCTAGCACAGCCCACTGGGATTTTTTTCTGTTCTCAAATATAGCTATTTCTCATTTCAACCTGATGTGTGGACCCTCCTCTGCAGACTGGGGTGTAACAGTAGCTGGAGGCAGAGGGCATTTGAGTACAAACTGCACCTGGGATAATCACTGGTTCTTCATGTCCCCATGGGAGACTTTTGTAGCCACACAAGCAGCTGCTCTGCTGCCCAAGGAAATGAATTGACAGGACATACCCTCTTTGGTATCTGTGATGGGATGGGCATGTCACTGCTGAGGTGTCTCTGCTCGTATTCCAAAGAGGAGAGATGGAAATTTTCAGGCTCTGCAGTGAGTAACAGGTACACACTTGACCTCCAGGAGGTGAACTGGCTTGCCCTGCCACAAGGACAGCAGGGTTGCCTGCTCTGTGAATTCAAAGGGACACCCAGACCTCCACTTCCTCCATGGCTCAGCCAGAACTGTCTACATGTGAGTTAGTGTCTTTGTGCTGAATCACCATGAATTTTATGGTCCTTCCAAAAATGTTAAATTTCTTGGTGCCCCTGATATACACCAAAACTTTTGTGGTTTGGATGTTAAAATTGAATGCCTGGAAACCTCTCTCTACTCAAAATCTTATGGGAAAGCATCATCTTACAAAGTGCTGTGGGTGTGTTGTGTTTATGGATGGCTCCACTCTGCATGTCAGCACCCCCATGTTCTGGAACTTAAGCAGCATGGATGGAATACTCATCCAGCATCTGATTGCCTTCGTGTCAAAATGGGAGCCATAACCCCAACACTGCACCTAACATATCCAGAATATGTCAATAATTCAATCAAGAGCACAATGGTTTAACACTGAGATTCACACACAGAATAGGAACGTATGCTGAAATGTTTAATACAAAGATTGTAGCATGCACTTTGGCAAATGGAGATGAAACCATACGCCATTGGAACAGTCTCAAAACCTGGTTGCTATGCCAACACAGGAAGTGTGGAATCAGTGGAAAAGCTGAATTTCTTCAGGTTCAGTTGAGTAATCCATGGTGATAAGAAACTTTTACAAGATCATCAACTTCCATTGTACAGCCCTGCTCCTCTCCTTGGCTACATTACACTGTATATCTAAATTTTTGCTAGAAGGTAGAGTATGTTTATAAAAAATTAAGGGACTGGAGAGAGATGACTCAGTAATTAAGAGCACTGGCTGCTCTTACATAAAGCCTGGGTTCAATTTCCAGCACCCACGTGGTGGCTCACAAACATTTGGGACTCCAGTTTCAGGGAATCCAATTCTCTGTTCTCCATAGACACCAGATGTACACATGAAGCATCAACATATATGCATTTGAAATTCCCATACACATTTATTTTTTAATTAACCAGCATCTTATAATCATTATCACTCAATATGCATTTTTCTTTTTGTCTTATTACATTTATTTTTACAGTTCTAAAGTGTGTGTATACATGTACATGTGTATGCAGGTTCCCATGGAGACCAGAGATATTAGATCCCTCAGGGCTGGAGTTGCAAGTAGTCACAAGCCACCTGATAAAGATTTTGGAAACTGAACAACTCTGATCCTCTGGAAGAGGAGTAAATATCCTTAACCATTGCTCTAACCCATGTTTACTTATTTTGTATGTATGCATATGTGTGGAGGCATGCCTTCAGCACTGACATCAGAGGGCAACTAAGTTCTTAAAAGACCTCTTATTGTCCTAATACTGAACTAACACCTCCTCTGCTTCAGCGCTAAATCAACAGCACTATATCAACAGTGCAGTATCTACTTCTGTGCATGCATTGTTCTAAATCAATTGACCTATAATGTAAAAGTTAATGGGGGCATCACAGGATGGGGAACAAATAAGAAGATGTCAGCTTTTCTCTGAATGAGTGAGGAATGTTGATGATGTGCACACAACTTCCCAGAAGAAGCCGCACTTTCAAATCCTCCCCAACTGCTGGCTAGAACCCCATGATGTGGAAAGGTTGTGATGTTATATTGTAGGCCCAAAGACATCTTTAGTTCCTACAAATCCATTTTTCCCATGTTTGTGTTAAGTCTAACATATGCAATAGATGGTAGATGATTGTAATAGAAAAGAACATCCTGGAATATAAGAACTTAAATAAACCCTAGTTTCCAGCAACGGAAAGTCTGAGTCATCAGACAGTTTCTGAGGCCTAGGGCTGAGATTCTTCTGCTTTTCTGTAAACTCCCACTTAATGTTTGCTCAAATGCATTTAAAGCTACCTTCACTTATGACTTTTCTTTGTTCTATTACTTTTAAAATGTCATAAAACTGCTTCTATGTTGGAACATGGAATTTAGAGTAACCTAAATCTGTATTCCCAAGCCATGGTCACTAATATTTGGATCCAGAATAAATTATCTATTACACTTTTTTAAGGAGAGACTTGGTTTTCTTTTCATCTACAGTAATAAACTAAAGTTTAAAAAGTTCATGTTTCAAATAACTGAAGCTATTTCATTTTAGGAATCAGGGATGTAGCTCTCAGAATTGCATTCTGAAGATGGAGTGAGCACCAGCAGGCCCTTTCTCGAGAGGACCTCATCCTGGGGATGGCTCCCACATGCAAAATCTCTTTCCAGATGCCCCAGGCAGGTGCTTGCACAGAAGGATTGAAGGCAGAATCCAGGGAGAATACTGGGTTCTTATGGGGAAAGGATCCATCACCATGGGGAACAAATTCATTTAACAATCATAGTGGAGATTCAAAAACCAGAAGTTAGGTTTTGTCAATCATGTACCTGCTCCACTGTGTGAAACTTCAGAACACACACTGTATTGGTACAGTGTCATCTGCTGTTAAAGTTTGTCAAAAATGGGCCCTGGCATCCAGGAAAGTTCTCTTGTCTTAGATATCAACATGTTCACTTCAGGCATCCTCTAAGACCCCCGTCTCAGGGCAGGCTGATGCCCTGATGATGTGACAAAGGAAAGGGCCAGCTGCTGAAAGCATTAAAAACATTGTGCCCTCAAGAACAACTGGAAAGCAAAATATTTCTCAAAATATAAAAACACCTGTAGTGGGAAAAGGAAGCCAGAACTTCAGCTATGGGTTGTGCAATCCCGAACTCAGCTGACCGCCTCATCTTTCCCACCATTTCTGATGGATGACTGTAAATGTTCAATTTGGCACAGTTATCTCTCTGTGTTGCTACTTGAGCTCTTGCTTGGAAGCTTCTCCTGAGGTAACACCCTGCTCCACTCAAGACTCCCTCAATTGGGAACTCCAGCAGGTTTTCTCAACAGGGCCTCCTCACCCCACTTCAGCCACAGGTTTGTGAGCTCTGGTTTGATGGTGTTACTTTCTAGCTGTGCTTTCAGTTGGGCCACTGCAGTCATCTCTGCTGGATGCCGTGAGTGACCAATTTTAACTGCAGCTTCTACCTCCTATTTTCCTTTTCTTTTGCTTGCTGTAGACTTAATAAACCCACTCATTCAAAACCAAAAGTACAGCTGCCTGAGATCATTCTCCATTCCTTAGCATTGCATGAAACTCAAGTATGCAAAGAAGTGAAGAGAGCCATCATCAGTCCTCCAATGTGGCCTTTTTTTTTTTTTGACATCAACACATGACTTCTTCAAGTTTCTCAAGTGGGCCAACAGAGAAGATCATTACACACTTGAAGTATCCAAAGAACAAGGTCAAGATGGCAAGCCAAAAGCAGGAGCCTGGGGGTGTGATGAATGGTTTCCCTAGATAGGAGGCCAGCTGGAGAAATGATGGTCATGGGAAAAGATGAAGGGAAAGTATGAACTAACATAGGCAGGGGAGAGGCTGAGACTATAGAGAACTCTGCGGCACAGAGGCTAGCTCATTGGCACTTTTTGTGGTTGCCATCTGCAGTGTTCATTGAAACAGTGAGGAACTTAAGAGTCAAGCACAGGGCTGCCTTACCAGGTTGGCACTCCTGGCTCTTCCCATGGGTAGTGGCTAGTTGGCTTCATTGCACTGGTTGACACAGCAGTTGATTCTGACACCTCCCTCCACCTCTATAGACAAGGCGAGAGAGTAGCACTAAAAGCAGCCTTCCTGTGAGGCCCTCCTGTCTTCTCCCACAGTCCTAAGAGCTAGGTGCTTGAGCCTGCAGAAAGAGCTTGGGAGAAGTCCCAGGGAATATATAAGAACAGGACAGGAACTCTGACTGAAGGACTGGGAGCCACCCACATCCTAAAACTGGATGGAGTCTCTTTACAAGGGTTACAAGGGCAGTATCAGAGCCTACCCCGTGTTCAACAAGAAGACTGTGGACTTGTACACGGCAGAGGGATGACATTACTCAGCCCATGTCACAAAGACTATCTCCTCTCTGACACTCACCTAAGTCTGTCTCTGGCATTTCTTTCCCACACATGGCTTACACTGTTGGTCATACCCTCAGCTTGTTCCATTTATTCAAGCCTCTGATATTAACCATTATAAATATTTTCTCTAATCTTATGGAATTCCAGATTCTACATTTCCTTGAAGGGGGTCTGTGCACACTCAGGTTCTGTAGTGTTTTGCATAATGTATGGGAAGTGCATATTACAATGTGGAATTGGTATGAATGGGGGTTAGAACTGATGACAACGTAACAGGTCCCTTTGGGCTCAAAGGTTCTGTGGTTCCAGTTCTGAGATCGCTGGCTGGAAGAATGAGCAAGAGGAAGCAGGGTACAGCAGACAGAGTCACAGGAAACATTTTCTGTTACATTTCAGACATATAGCCATTTATATGCTGTCAGAGTCACTTTGTCCAAAGAATGGTCTGAGTTGGTGCCATGAATCACCCTTAGAGATATCCCCACCTCCATCATAAGTCTCCAGAAACTACCTTAATTGGCAGCTATTAAAGATGCATTATTCATGGAAGCTGTCAGACCCTGGGGAGGCGCTTTATTTCACTAAATTATACTTAAATTGATTTGGCCAATTTTGATTTAGAGCTACTAAAACCTGGGGAAAATTACCATTCCATCAAATTTTAAAATGCAAAAGTAAAAGTGCTTAATTTTAACAAATGAAACGTAGATAACTAGCATCAGTCATTAAGCTTCTCCTATCTGAAAAGACTGGTGTTTAGACGTTAAGGTGCAGTTTTGCAAATAGTGTTTTTTGTTTGTTTTTTTTTTTTTAAGAACAAAGCCATGTTTTCATAAATCTTACTCAAGCCCTCTGCTGTGTATCCTTCCCAAGCCCCCTCTTTAACAAAATTATAGGACAAGGACCACCTTGTTTGTTCCATTAAATGCTGTGTCTGAGACAGATGCACATCCTCAATTGCTCTGTATTCTGTGCTCAGACAACAAAACCTAAGAGTATTGTGCAGCAATCAGTTTTTTCTTCTCCTACAGTTCAGAGGAAACTTTCATGTACCTTCATTTGCTAGTTTGACACCACAGCGCAAAAGCCCTTGGTTATTTCTTATTAAGCTGCTTAAGTCCCACAGCAAGTGTTGTGCATACAAATGTCCCTCAGTCCCCAGCAGAGCACAGTCTCCCACCAAGAGAAGGAATGTCAGAGAATCTTCCCTGAGGAGAATTACCAACTTCAGAAACAAAGAAGTTCGCTCTGAAATTTTGATTTACTGCCATGGGAAATTTTTATTTTAGAGTGTTGTAAAATGGATAGAGGCAATCCTCTACACCTATAGATTCAACCAAGTCTTGATTGAAAATACAAGATTAAAAACAAACTGAGCATGGTCAGGAACAGCCTGAACAATTTAGGAAGGTTGTATGACAATAAATGTTTTTAAAAGGCCAGGCTCCATGCAAGTTGTTCAAGGTATAATGGGTACTGAAGCAAATGTGTCTGTCCAGAACACGTGACACTTTTCCTTCACTTTTTCCCATGTGACACTATTCCTGGGAAGGTGCAAACAAATAACTATGAACCAACAACAGACTGAAGACACCATGAAAACCCAATTTGGCTACTAACAGGAGGTAAGAAGTTTCTTATGGGAACAGCAATAACTCAAAGACATCTGCTGCTTCACCAAGAACAGGGAGAAGAGAAATGCCCAAGATTTACTTCCAGAATGCCTGTCATAGCTGTGGCACCATTGAGAAATAGCAATTGCATTCATTTCATCATGAAAGGCCCTATGGTTTTGCCTTGACCCACGCAATACTCACTTGGGAACACAGTTACCATGTACAAAATTGGAAGACCTTAAGAAATACCAACAGGAGGCTCCCACCCTGTGTCATGGTGTGGGTGTGAGCACCTCAGCCACAGCCTCAGATAGCATAGATACATATATGAGCCTAGCCTTCCAAGATGTTCTATCAAACCTTCCAATCAGTGAAACCCTTCAAGTTGTGATATTAAATGTCACAGGGGAGATAAAAACTATCAGGACCGTGGCACAAGATGACAGGCCCAAATTCCTAATATGCTATGTCAGAATTATCAAACAACTACTGCTGTTTTCCATCACTATTCTGGGTTGTTTATTATGCAGAAGCAGATACTGTCCCCACCAAATTGTGATTTTATAACAAAATGCCTGAGGCTGAATAATTTATAATGAGCAGCAAATCATTATAACTCTGGAGTCTTAAAGTCCAGAACTGAAGTCCTAGTGATAATAGTTCACAAGGAGATTTGTGTCCACTTTCAATAGAGCATCTTGTTTCTGCATCCTCTGATGGAGAGGCACCATATCCTCACATGGCAGGCGGGGACAGAGAAGCAGGAGGAATCATGAACTCCCTCATCAAGCCCTTTCCTAGACCACCCAGTCCCTCATGACTTGATTACTATCTCCAGTGATCAGTGTTGTATAATGGTATATATTATAATACTAATATAATACCAGTTACTTTCCTATTGCTGTGATAAAACACAGTGACTAACACAATGCACAAGAGAGTTTCTTTTGGCTTATAGTTCTTGAGAGTAGGAGTCCAAAATGGTGGGGACAGCATGAAAGCAAGTGGCAGGCTTGTTGACTGGAGCAGCAAGTTCAGAGCTCACAACTTGAACCACAGCCACCAATGCAGAGAGAGCAAACAGGAAATGGAGTGAGTCCTTAGATTCTCAAGGTGTGCCTCCAGTGACATATTTCCTCCAACAAAATCGTACTTCCTAACTTTCCTCAGCCAGCACCAACAACTGCAGTCCAAGTGTTCAGACACCCAAGATCATCCCATCCTCACTCAAGCCACGACATCGTGTTATATCAGAGATTATGCTGCAGGGTAATTTTTGGAAAGGCACAAACACCTACACAGTGACAACACCCAGCACATCTGTGTTCTTTCTTCCATTGGCTGATTTCCATTTATCTACGCACTATGTGTAAACTGGTTTTATAACACAGTTGTGATTTTTTTTTCCGGTTCCAACCTACAAGTCATCATAGTCCCAACTTCCAGACTCTGGACACTCTGAAAAACTGTGGATAAGTGTCCTATTCTGATCCTAGGGACCTTGTGATCTAACCTAGTTAACATCATTCCCAGAGAGACCGAAGAGAAATGAGATTCTTGATAGTCCTTGTGAACAAAACGATTCAGTCAATCTTTGGAAGCACACGTGCTCATCTCAAATATATAAACAATGTTTGCAAAAACCATCAGATGACTATTAGTTTCTTTCTGGTCGTGAGTATAGAATTTCAAAGTGAATTAAGAATATAGCTGTTCTGCCCAATCAGTATGTAAGGCAGAATACTAATTTAATTCTACCAAGAAAGAGAGCCTGATTTAAGTAGACACATAGTAATTGTTTTCCACATATGACTCCATGAAGATGTAAGACAAATTCTATTTCCTAAGGACACTTAAAAACCGTTTCTAAGTAAGGACCTAGCCAATCAACTGAACTGCAAATTTAAATTCACTCATTTTGTAGGCTTCATATTGCTTGCCCCGTTCATTAATGTGTCTGTGCCAGGGTTTCTTCTGTAAACCTTTGCCACATAAGAGAGGAAGGGTCACTGCCTGAGGGACCAAAGAGCCACTGCTTGTACACATGTGCTTTTAGGTCAGACAAAGCTGAATAAACTTGTCTCATATTTTTTTCTATTCCTGGTGACTCTTCCAACTGTGCCAGAGGATGAGTGACATGTGTACTTCATTAGAGTCTCTTTATTCCACAGCACAACTTAAAACAAGCATGTTGTAAGTTACAGGTAAGTTACAGGGTACTTTTGAAATGAAAGAGGGAGAGGAGAAGGCTTCAGGAATGGATAAAGAGGGAGAGAGAAAAAGGAAAAGAGGAGAGAGGAAGGGAGGGAGGAAAGTCATTCGCAACATCTGCACTGAGCCTTTTGTGTCCATGCCCGGAAGATTTTCTTCTTCCAGCAGCTTCACAGAGATGGAGACTGTGGAACTAGAGGGAAACTGGGGGCAGGACAAGCCGGTGTAGATCATGGCATGTATTCTCAGTGAGAGATATGCAACTAAATTCAGGTGATAAGTGGAAATGAAAATTGTCAAGAGATAAAAGCTCATTAACTATTACATACAAAATTTGCAGAGGTGAGGAAATCTTAATTAAAACTGATACCAGGCAGTAATTAGGTAAGGGAGTAAAATAACATGAATATTAAAATTAGATAAACCCAAATTGATTACTTGAACAAAAATATAATTCTGCAAAATACCAGAATAAATTTTTAAAAGGTAGATTAACACACTAAAGATACATATAATGAACCTTTAAAAGCTGACAATAATTATAACACAATTCAAAAAGTGACCCAAACAAACAAATTTGGAGACTTTTAAAATATGAACCAACAAATATGGGTTAACATCCATATAAAAGATAAAAACCATTTTTAATTTGCCTCAAGAGTAAGACAGATTATATTTAGGAGACAAACTCAACTTACAAATATTTTTTTAAAGTTAATAATGTATAAGTAAATACAAATACACAATTTAACTAGAAGAAAGTGTTTTTGTAATCCTACTAAGAATTAGGAATTCAGACTAAAAAGACTTAATTGTTCTACTTCATTTTTAGTAAAGTTAAAAATAAGTAAATAAACAAAATATCTAAAAGTAAAACTAAGAACACCACATTTCTGTTATCACAGCTACAATTTAGCTGTAAGGATACATATGCACAATGCCATCAAAAAATATGTTATACAAGGCTATGTAGATATATATTAACAATAGTAGGCTTGTGTACACAATTTTAAGTCCAAATAAATCATGCTCACTAAATAATGCATTATATGTAACATAGTATGTCTAAACAGTACAGATCACAGAGCTCGTGGCAGCCAGGCCTAGAGGCTCTAACAGCTTGCCTGCTCCTGAGTTTTTGTGCAAGTGGCAGGCTTTCTCTCAGCTCAGTGTATCAGAAGGTGCCATGTTAGGTCACAATTGTCAGCCTTGATGTGTCTTAGGGAACTTATGCAGCCCTTGAGCCTCTTACTAGCTCATCTTTGTGTCTGTTTCCTCTGTAAATCTTTTCCACATAAGAGTGGTGACTGCCAGGTGGACCAAGGAGCCATGGGATTTCAATCAGACCCAATTTGAACCTAAGCTATTCCATATTTCTTTCTATTCTCAGTGACTTTCCAACTGTATGAGAGTCAGAAATGTGTGCTCTTCATGAGTCTCTTTATACCCTGACATGAATTAAAATAAGCATCCTGCACCTTACAAATGTAGAGTGAATGGAAGTTTATCAACCACTATCCCCAAAGCCTTACTGACCAAAATACTTCCAAAATTGAAAGAACATCTGCATATGAATTCCAACTTGGGTTCTTCAGAGTCTTCAAATTTACTGGGTCATGTTTCTATTGAACAGAAATGTTTAGAGACTGCCTTTGTATTTGTCTTCCGGGGTTACACACTTGCAGATCATTTAACCCTATTTAAAGGATTCAAACACCTTGATATAGGCACCTTCAGGTTAAGAGAGTTTAAATCTCTAGGAGAAAGTTCTGATACCTGCAATGTGTCACAACATGTCCAGGTCTCAACTGATGTTGCTCAGTGCAGACAAAGCACCACTCGGATCCCCCTGAATGAGTTCTTCTCATTCCCACTTCCCCATTCCTGAGATGCTATCTTCACATCCTTTGTCTCACCTATGTGGCTACCTACATGGACTCCCCTTCTCCTAGGCCTCCCTTCCTACACAGAACCACTGCCTGACATCTGCAGAGTGCAAGAACATGCACAGTGCTCCAGAGGTGTTATGCCAACAATACTGCTCATGGCTGCAAGCCCCTCTGTCTGTCCCATGAGGCTTATCTTATAAAAAAAAAAAAATAACTCAGCACTGTATATTTGTCATGCGAGTTTCATGAGAATTTGGGAAGACTGCATGAGTCACATGCCACAGAAAAGTAAAGAGATTTAATTCAAAAAGTGCCACAAAGATTTTTCCAGCCCACCTTTTGTCATAGCAATAGTAATTAAAGTCCCGTTGAGGTTAATGGAATCAGTTATTGTTAGAAGCCACAGTGACAGCTCTCCAGGTTCTGATTAATTGTTATTGTAAAAGTTAGTCTGGCTTTCAGGCAACTTTAGCCTCAACCTTCCTTGAAATAACTCTGTGATTATGTCTTGGCATGCTTTCCCAGTGTGGGCTGTAATTATGTGTATATGATGTAAGTTATCCTTATGGTCAAGTAGACACGGTAGTTTAACAATATCTGGGAGTAAGTTGGGAACATCTCTCAAATGACTTGTCAAGTCGACTGGACCTGGGAGTCATCTGGGAGATAAACTTCTAGGTGTTTCCCAGAAGGAAGGAAGGTAAACCATGAATGTTGTGAAATATTAACGTTACATTTGTTTATACTGTGGAATGTTTGTTTTAATGATGCAAAGATGTGTTGCATTCTTTTATGTTGCACTTGCTTAGCTCTCTAAAACTATGTTTCTTTGCCTGTCTAAAATACCTGATTAGTCTAATAAAGAGCTAAAATGGCCAATAGCTAGGCAGGAGAGAGAAATAGGTGGAGATGCCAAGCAGAAAGAATAAATAGGAAGAAAAAAATAGGAAGAAAAAAATCTGGGCTCTAGGGAAGAGCTAGACTTAGAAAAGAAGGATTCTAGGGGCCAGCCACATAGCCACACAACCAGTCACAGAATAATAATGGAAGAAAGACAAATAGAATAAAGAAAGGTAAAAAGCCCAGAGGCGAAACACAAAGAAATGTGTTAAGTTAGAAAAGCTAGCTAGAAACAAGCTAAGCTGAGGACAGGTATTCATAAGTGAGAATAAGACTCCATAAATTTATTTGAGAACTGGGTAGCAGGCCTCAAAAGAGTTAAAAACAACAACAACACATGAACATTAGTGGTGGCAAAATGAACAACAGGCAAAGATCCAAGACTTCATAAATTTGGGGTGGGGGAAAGAGAAAGCCAACTGGACACTCATTCATCTTCCTCTGCTTTCTGCCCGAGGACACAGGGTAGCAGGGTAGCAGGTGACACTCCTACCAACATGCCTTCTCACAACAATGGACTGTCATCACCTCTAACCACGATTCCCTATTCCTTGCATTGCTTGTGCCCGGGATTTTGTCATAGTCACAAGAAAAATGACTAGTATGACCTTTTATTTTCTGCTGTTATCACATCGGACAAGACTTTAAGATATAGGGAAGATCAGAGTTTTGAGGTCAGTGTAACAGCCTTCCCTCACCTAAGAGGCTAGGAGATGTATGGGCTTCTCCTAGGTGCCATTTCCCACAGGGCTTAAGCACGATCCACACAACAGCCACAAGATAAATTCAAACACAGGAGAGTCACAAACTTGACAAGGAGACAGCAAAGAAGGAAATGACATTTAGAACAAGTTCACCAGTTTCCTTTGGTGAAAAGGACTTGGGGAAAGGAGCCTCTTGCCAGCTGTACCCACCATGCAAGCCAAGTGGGGTGTGTGGTTCTATGACTTGTTCAAACTTTAAACAGTCCCCACAAAGAGTTGAACATATAATCCTATAGAGACTGGAATATAGACTCAGTGAGCTGCAAGTTCTCTGAAAGGTGAACTTAGGACCACTGAAAGTCAGATACAGCTGTGAACATTGCAGTACGTTGTCCCTGGAGAACTTAACACAGATGGCCAAGGCACACAGACCTTCCTTAAGGACCCCAATACCAGTGAATTTAATTTCAGGGGACATTTGAAGAAGGAGATACTACAGGTCCCACAGAGAAGATCAAAGCACTTCTTGTTAAAATAACATTACTTTTGAACTCATCCAAGACAGGCTTTAACACATCTATAATCCAATGGTCCCAAAGTCATTGGTTACATGATATCCTGTCTCTTTGCTAGACTGTCAACTGGATTTTTTAACTTCTTATCTCTCATGATTTAACTGTACAACCCCATGTCCAACTGCCTAAACCTCTGCTTTAATATCTATCATATGTCTAAGATGCATCTATTTAAGCCAATCTGTTGTTCCATGCTCACCGTTTTATGGGGGAACATTCAGTGATGACCCATCTACAACCCAATGAGAGTTTTGAAACATAAAAAGTTTGCCCACCACAAAACTGTCTTGGAAAACTTAGAATTCAGACTATTTAAGATTAAAGAATCTTAAAGTCTCATGGCTATTGTTCTATTTATTTTTAAAAAATTGCTCCTATTTAAAATTCAAACACTGGGTTGTTCACTGGGCTTTCTATTTGCTGGAACAAATGCTCACTTGCTTTTTCCTGAGCCTCAGAGGACATCTGAAATTCAGCAGCAGATGAGAACAACAAGAACTTTGAGCACTTCATAGAAAATGATAGATAAAGGAGAAACAGTACAGTTGTGTTCTGAATACAGGGAGTTAACCACCTGGGTAAGTTTCAAAACTAGATAAAGGCAAAAGTAATTCCCTATCTTATTCTTAAGAAAGAAAAGAAAAAGAAGGCCCAAGCTTTGTTCTAAATCCCAAAATTCTTCTGCTTGTAACTTGGAAAATACACAACAGATTTAATATTTAGGTTTCATTTAAAAAAAACAAAAACAAAAACAAAAAAAACTTTCTTTGTTTAGTCCCTAGTGTAAGGTTTATAAAAACAGGATTGAGAATCAGAAAGTGCAAAAAGCCCCTATTATACAATATTTGATAAAAATACTTATCTTGATTCCATTCAACATGGGTGGAAGCAAAGGAGATTTTTGGTTTGTTTGTTTTTGTTTTTATGGTTTTGCCAAGGAATAGGTTGGACTAGTGTTTGATGGAGCTAAACTCATCATTTTCCTCAAAACAAAACAAAAACAAATAAGAAAAACCCCAGGAGTCCTGAGACCCTCAGCCTTGGAAGCAGTCTGTTTCGAAGAATGGAGATTAAGAAGAGTACCTGGGGTGCCCTGTCTCCTCAGCAGACAGATGGCTCACCTGCTCACTCCATTTCATTGAAACAGTCCCCTTCAATGCCATCACAGTAAGTCAAGGCAAATTTAGAGGAAGAATGGTTTTCATTTGAGAAATTTGGTTTTGCTTTCTTTTGTCTTTCATACAAACAAGCATCATTCTGAAAGTTAAGAAAGTGGCATTGCAGCTGACTGAGTATGTGAGCAGCCTAGTACTGATGACCCAGGCACACACAGAGGGATCAGTCCTGTGAAGGCTTAGCACTGTGACCAAGACACAGTGGGGAACAGGGACATTGGTGTGTTCCTCAACAGGCGATCTTCAGTATAAATAGCCTCTGCTAGTGTTAACATTAAAAGTGAGTGCTTTGGCTCCTCAAGCTGGGTAAAATTTCTTTCATGTGTTTCTTTTTATCCTCCTCCCAGTGCTAGAGATGAAATCCAAAACCAAAACATCATGCATGCTAGGCAACTGCTCCATCTCCGAGCTACATCCCCACTCTTCTCCCAGTTCTTAGTTTAAGTGTGACTGTCATGAACAGACTCAAAACTTTGAGTGTAGATTTTACTAAACATCTGTGGAAAGGCTACCATAAATGCCCTTCCAGGATAGTGAGATCAACAACTAACTTATCCATGGAGCCCTCATCTAATACCTGTTGAAAACAGGAGCAAATACCCATACATAAACACTGAGTCGAACTAGAACGCAGATGCAAATGGAGAGGACAAGACCAGGCTGCAGAAACACATAGAGGCAACTTACCTGAACAAGGAGGAGCTAATGGGCCCCAGACTGATATCTGGGAAGCCAGACTCAGGCCCCCCCTGAATATGGGTCTCCTCCAGAAGGACTGAGCAGTCTAAGGGACCTCACACAGTGGAGCCAGGGTGTATCCCTGGTACACAAAAGTTATCCCCCATGGAGGGATAACTGCCTTAACCTAGAGACAGGAGGGAAGCCCTAGTCCCTACTTCACATGAGCTGTCAGATCTACATGACCCCATCTGGATGGCATTCCCCTACATATGGAATTGGGGTGGGGGGGTGGGAGGGGAGGGTAGTTAGGGTGCATGTGAGAGGGCAGAGAGGGTAAAAGGGAGGGAGGAAGAGAGGGAGGGAGGGAGGGAGGGAGGGAGGGAAGAAAGACAGAGGGGGAACTGGGATCAAAAAAAATAATAAAAAATTATAAAAAAAAGAAATTCATAGATTTCCCCTTAGCAAAGATAGTGCACATTTATCAAAGCAAACTCCAGCCATGAAGGTAACCTTCCATTCCCTACCAAACACAGAGTAGCTTTGTACTTGATCTGACTCCAACCTTGTGCACCCTCTTGCTGGTTGCATCCACAGCTTGGTCCAGAAATCCATGGTCCTGTCCTTTGATGGACTCACCTCAGTATTTTTCTTCTTTGACCTGTTACACAACCCAGAATTCTGGTGGCCTGCATTTCTCAGCCAAACCCTATGTGGACAGATGTAATCAGATCTTTTTTTTTTTTTTTTTGTCTCTTGGTAATCTCCAGACACTGAGCCTTGAGCCTAGTTGTGAAAGGTTTTTTTCCTTTGAGCCTTGAGCTCTAGACAGTAGAGTGGGGAGCACTATGGTGGTATGGATGACTGAGCACTATGGTGGTATGGATGACTGAGTGGCCCCATATTGACAGACAGTATAAAAATGAGGACTAAGCTCCTACATATACTTTTAAAAACATTAGTATTTTCCCTGTAAATAAGAAATTTATTTTTTTTTTAAATATTGAACTAGAGAGACAGCCAACCATCAAGGTGGCATGAGCGTCAAAAACCTAAATCCATCCTCAACTCTTCAGGTGAAATGCTAGTCAGGTTTAGTTCTTTCTAAACAAAAAATATTCCATGCTACTATCAACCCAAATTACAAAAAGGAATTTATTTTCAGCATTTACAAACCTTAATTATGAGACAGGAAGATTAGATTTGCTGCAGAGGAAATTAAGTGTGAATGGCGTGTCTTGCGCATTTTCAGTTCAAAGCTTTGGAAGTTGTTTGGTGCTCACAGTAGCAAGAGAGCCCTCTGTCACTGTGCCAGGTGCAAGCCCTCCATTGCCTGCCTCTGTCATGTTATAAAAGCCTGTTTGAGCTCACAGAGATGAGCCATTCCCATGAACCAAACACTAAGCCTGGCAGTGTAGTCTCAATGCACCGTGAACTTGTCACCCCTAAATGTAGAGAAAGAAACTGCCCCACACAGTGTGGTGGAAGATAATGATGGGCAAATACTTTGTATATAAATGGCTCTGTGTCCCTGTGTGGGCAGAGGATGAATGTGTGTTCCCAGGACCTGTGTCTCTAGCCAGAGACTTTATTCCTAGCAATGACATGTCTAGAAAAGTTCCAAAAGTAGATGGTGATTTTTTTTTTCTGCCTCATCGAGTGTCCTATATGCTGGTGGAATTCAGAGAGCAGAAGCCACACGGTAAAACCCCTGAAAAATCTACCCATAGACTCCACGATGGTACCAGCCCCCTGAGCATGAGCATGCTTAGAGCACAATGTGGAGCTTTGCATCTGAGAATGGCATCAAATCAGGGACACCAGGCTGAGATAGATATCAGAACCTTATCACTCATCCCAGCATTGCCAGGGTAAGATCCGTCAATCACAGAGTCCAAAGTCAAATGCACTCTCCTGGAGCAAGAGGAGCTGGCAGAAAAAGGGCAGTCCATCATGGTGTGGAATATACCCTCCTATTTATTTTCTTTGTTCAGGGTTCACTATTGGAATGGGGTGTCGAGAATAGGAGTGACTTCATAATTCCTTTATTTGTTCACACAGTTGCTTGTTGATCTTCAACTTTGTAAGAAACTCCATGAGAGCAAGAGGAGACATAGTAAGGAGGGCAAAATAAACCCCTGGCCACACAGGGCCTAAAGGCCTTTACATAAAGGAAGCAGATACACCCATGTACACACACATATACACATACATCATACACACATTCATATGCATACACACACTCATGCACATACACACATACATACACATACTCACACATACTCATACATATACATACATACACACACATACACAAACACACATTATACACATACATAAACACACACTCATGCACACACAGGCAAGCTCTCTAAAGTCACATGACTATGGTGAGGGCATATTTCAGCAGTACTTCAGACAAGCATTCTGTAGGAGTTACTCATCAAGAAAGAATATGAGATATCTGGCTTGCTAGGTGAGGCCTTTCCCACTGAGACACCCTTCCAGTCCCAATGGAAAAGAGCTAAAGAGAACCAACAGTTCTCTTGGGTTTATGATCTTAGAGGAAAGAGAAGCAGGTAAATAGTTCTTAAATGTAAAGTTGCATGGAAACTACATCCTTCAACAAATACTCTCAGTATGTACCCAAAGCTGATGGATCATCAAAGGTTTCAGGGCCACCTACCTTATCAGCCACCAAGCCCTTGCATGCACTAGCCACATCTTCTCTCCAACCATGTCAGAAAGCTACTATAGGGACATTTTTGCCCTAGCAGCCAGAGCAGATTTCTGAGAGGTAAAATCCTCCATATGCCTTCCTATGCTCAAAACCCTTCTCTGACAGCCCATCACATTGGAGCTCCAGAGGCTGAAAAAAATCTTCCCACTGGTTATAAAGTCCAAAAAAGCACCAGCAATAGAAATAGGGGCAGAAAAAGGTCTTTAGTTAACAGTAGTCTAAGCAACACATCAAGAAAGTAGACAGAAGCAGACAGAATTAATAACATATTTTGTCTAAGACAATGTATCTAAAGCATAATCATATGTAAAATATATTGAGATTATTTTACATTTTACTATGCACTCAATCCCCCTGATTCCCATACATACCTCTAAAGGAGAGCCATTTCCACGCTGCATGTAAATTGTTTTTTAATTATGCATCCACGGTGTAGAAGGAAGTCATGGGTCACAAGTGCTCTTCCGCAGCCACCAACCCATACAATTAAAATTCTGGGAAAGCCTGTACTGGTTCAAAGCATGGCTTGACCAATTCACATGCTTGAGTTACAGGCATAACTATGAAAGAAGGAAGATGCTTAATTGTTTGTGGTTGGGAAGGTGTATATTCTTACTATAAGGCAATAAAAAATAAGTGCAAATTAGAAGACATGACTTTTAAAAAAGTTTTCCCTGCTTAAAGGGGCAGCTCCAAGTTGGAAAATAATGTAAAAGAAGAAGAGGGGCACAAAAATGTTAGCTTTGAATTTTGAGAGACATACTTAAGCCAACCACAGATGATAAATAGGAACACAGTGGACATGGAGGTAAATAAATATGCCTACATAGTCACCTACCTACTTATCATCTAGAGTATTTGGATAACAGAGACAGTTATGGAAATAATGCTGATGTATAGACATGAATGGCACTAGCAAAGAGACATGAGTCAGCATGCTTCTCTTTGCCTGCCAGGAGATAAGATGATCTATGCTGAACTCCAGTGAACACAGTGAGCTCCTGAGGCTGGGAAGGCAGCTCCATGGCCTCGAGGACAGTGAAAGTCATTGGTCTTGCCTCATACCTACACTGGAAGAACATTTATGCTGTGGAGCATACAAGGACCCAAGATTGGGATGGAATTGTAACAGATGTGGCTCCCGCCCCTACCTTCAAGGATGTGGGTTGAATGTCAGGAATACTGAGCTTCACTGAGTCTCTGAGATGGTGACCTGCCCCAGTGGAAAAAGAAAATGTCACTCATATCATCAAAGAAGGAGGACACATCCATAGCCTTGAAGAGGACAAAGGAGCTCAAAAGTTTACAGTGCTCAGAAAACACTAAAGACTGGGGAGCCTGAACTGAGTCTTCAACCTGGGGTAGCAATTCACAGAACAAAAATTAAAGGGATGCAGGAGGATCACCAGCTGCTCCTGGGAGCATGAGTCCCTGAGGCTCAATGGGAGCAAACTCTTCTATCCAAACAAAACAAGATAAAGACTCCAACTCATACTTTAGCATCAAACTAGATGCCTGGGGGACCCTGAAGTAGACACACTGAAGAAAAGTCCTCACCAACGCTGTTGTTTCCTAGCATGGAGACATTAGTTTGTTCTTGTGGCGCATAAGGAGGTTGGCTAAAAGGATCAAGGCTAAAAAGTTGAGAGCCGCGGTGGGGGGGGGGGGGGATTGTGTGTCGGGGGAGGGTTCATTTTGTGCAAGTGATAACTGAGAATGAGTAATTTGTGAACAACGGAAAAGTGTTTCCTACAGTCCTAGAATCTGGAAGTCGAAGACTGAAGGGCCAAACCTAACAAGGACCTTCTCACTGCATCATCCCTGGGGAAAAGTGCATCCTTCCATATGGAGCTCACTTCTGTGGTAACATGGAAGAGCTCCAGTCCATCCAGCATGAAGAGACTTCCAGAGGCCCTGCTACTCAACATTGTTGCCTTGAAGATTAAGCTTCCAGTACACAGATACCACAACAGCAGCCCTATCAAAATAAAACCTTAATTTCATATATAAGGAAGTTTGCAAAGCCTCCAAGGTCACCAGATGGCACCTGCCCCCTCCTTGCTTCCTGGCTTTTGTGGGAGTGGCTGGCTTCTGCTGACAATCTCCAGATGCCATCATGATCTACATTACCACAGATGCAGAGCAATCAAATCAACCAACCTCAGGCAGAGACTTCTAAACCTGCAAGCCAAAAATAAGTCTCCTCCTATCCCTTAAATAATTTCTCAGACATTTGTCACAGAGCAAAAGTTGGCCAGCATATACACATTATAAAATTACTACCAGCCACCTCACACGGTTAGCTTTGTTGACTGTATAGTGAGAACCTATGAAGTCTAATCTCTTAGCAACTCTTGAGTACATCATCACACTGCTAGCTACAAGAATTATGTTCTACATTGCTGGTTGGAAAGTACAGCAGAAAGTCTGTGCCCTTTGATAAAAATCTACCATTCTCTACAACTGTCCCAGTCTCTAGCAACCATCAGTCTACACTCTGTCTCTATGCAATCAAAGTTTTGGAGTCATATTGCTGCACAAGAGGTATAAAATTAATATCACCTTCCAAACAGGAACAAAAGCAACAGCCCAAACAATGAGGCTTTCAAGTTCAAACTGATGAATGAAATATATTTATTAGGGTACTTTCCCAGTGGTAGGAGAGACTACAGATGGCTGTTTTATCCTGAGGTTGACAATCTCTCTGTTAATGGAGATCTTATCTCAGCTGACTCTAAATGTACAGAAGAACTAACACAGACTGTATTCAAGGTGTCACCTGGGGTTAAGGCTGGAGGTGAAAAGCTCAAACAGCATAATGCACAGAGGTTCAACACGAACTGCACTTGTGCTCTAAGTAGCAATCCTGCTGATCTCAGGAAACACTCTCCAGATGTGGGAAGGCAGACTTGCTTTACCACAGCCTGGCATACAGAATGGCTGAGTGGCGGCTTCCTGAAAGTTGAAGTTAATCTGGTGAGGACCTGTAGGGCTAGTCTCACCACACACGTATAAGTGGGGCCATGTAGGATCTGTCCTCGGAACTTTAGCACATTGTCAAATACCAAGACCTGCTTCTATTTTAAGAATAAGCCATATTCTGACCTATTATGTATATGCAATAATTTATTCCATTCTGGGGAATCAAGCCTTTCAATATTGGGCCTACTACACAAAGCCAGACCTGGAGATACCTGGTATACCTGGAGACACCATATAGTTCTTCTTCATCCACCCACTGGTGGATGTTGAGGTTAACCTTATGTCTTGGTTCCTGTGAATAATGCTGCAAGGAACATGGAGTGCAGACATCTCTTCAGCAAATTGATTTCATTTCCATTGGGTATATTCCCAGAAGTTAGGAAATTGTGTCACGTGGGAGGTCTATTTTTAATTTGCTGTGGGAGTTTCATACTGATTTCCACAATGGCCACACTGATTTATATTCCCACCAACAGTGTAAGAGGTCTCCCTGTCCTCCACATGCTAGACACCCATTATCTTTTACCTTTTTATGAGCATTCCCCTAAGATGTAAGAATGGGCATTAGTGCCATGTAGAGGTGTGTAAGAAGCCTAACACCACCCTCAGAATACAGGGTCTCACTCAGCACCCCAACAAGCTGATGACAGTATATGGTCAATATCTATCTCCTACTGCATGGCTTCCCAGCTTTTCCAGCACAGACAGTCCCTGCACAAAACCTGTCTCTCCTACAGTTAGAGAAGTGTCTTCATTTCCCTTCTGACTGCAGCTAAGGAAAACCATGCACTCTGCCTCTTGAGTCTGCAGCAGTCTCTTTCAATCTTCTTTACATAGAAGACCGAACACACACACACGCACACATGCACACACACACACACACACACAGAGAGAGAGAGAGAGAGAGAGAGAGAGAGAGCGCACAGCACAGCACAGGCTAGTTGATAGAGTTCTGTGCAGTTGGCTGATAGTTAGAAGGAGACATATTGGGGAAAGTGACTCTGGGAGTAGGGACAGATATCCCAATTCTGTGTCAGAAGTTCTCTCAAAAGAAGCATTTCACTTTCACAGTGGGCTCTGAGTTAGTGGCTGTTTCCTAAACAGCACCTGTGAGCTTAGCACAGCTCTGGTAAGAAGACACAAAATGCAAGCAGCCCTCCACCAATATTTGGGTCAGTGTAAATGCTTATGACAAAGGTCTGACTAGCATAGCAGCTTTGTAGGAAGGGGGTTGATATGGGATGATCAGACACAGAACCCTAGAGCTGTGTTGAAGGAGTGGAAGCAGAGGGTACATTTGCAAAGGTTCCATGACAATCACATATCTAGACCCGGGACAAGAAGGTGGTGGCAGGACTCCCTAACCCACCACAACCTTTCTTAAATTGAACTTACAGCATCCTTACTTTCCTGTAATGAATTAAAGCATACCCCCAAAAGCTTTCCTGTGTGAAAAGACAGTTTGCCTTGAACTTTATCTAACGGGTGGGTGATTGCCTCTACCAGAGTTCTGATGAAGACAGAGGAACCAGGGTCTTTAGAACACAAAGCCAGCTTTTGAGTCTTCCCTGGGTATGGCAATATTTTGTTACCTAACAACAAAAGTTTGCCTGCTGATCAGAGCGCAGAGCAAAGCCAGAGTTAGCCATAGAGGCCAGGCAGTGGTGACACTCCTTTAATTCCAGCACTTGGGAGGCACAGGCAAACACAGGATCTCTGTGAGTTCAAGGTTATCCTGCGCTATACAAGAAACAGAGCCAGGTGGTGATGGCTCACATCTTTAATTCCAGTACTTGGGAGTCATAAGTCTTTAATGCCAGCATTAGGAAAGTGGAGAAAAGAAGGGACTTGGCTAGGCGGAGAGAGGAATATTAGGTGGGAGGAGACTCATCATATTCAGTCTGAGGATTTGTAGAGACAAGCTTGCCCTTTCAGTCTGAGGTAAAAACTAGTAGTTGGCTACTTTGCTTCTCTGATCTTTCAGTTTTTACCCCAAAATCTGACTACAGGTTTTTATTAATACTTATTAATATTCACATTACACCTGAACAAAAGTGGCATACTTTAAGAGACCCCTTCACAGACTGAGGGGCCCCTTGTATATGATAGTATGCTCCAGATGTTTCCATTGTAAAAGGAGAATTCCCAGAAAATGAGAATTATAGGGTTGCATGATATTCCAGTGCAAACCAAAAGGACAAATATCTCTGCATTAGGAGGTCAATGGTTAGACCTAGTTGTCCACAAGACTACATAGGAATCAACTAAAACCCAAGCTGCTGGGTGCCCCATGAAGGGTTTTCTTAATCAGGTTGTTTGAAGCAGGAAGACCCACCCTAAATCTGGACCACACCTTTTGCTGGCATCCCACATAAAGGGATATTTAAGAAGGAAGTTTTTGCTTTTTACCTGCTTGTCCTCACTTTCACAGGCAAGTTCATCTACCCTTCTGCTGAGAATGATATTAAATCCATCTCCTTCAGGATTCCAACATGGACTGTAAACCAGCAACTCTCCAGGAATCATCTCCATTTAAGCACAAGACTGGAACTTCAGAAGCATGCAGCCTCATGCACAGAACAATTATAAGATTCTCAACCTTTCCATCATGACACATTCATTGTTGGATTATCCAGACCACATCCTGTAAGTCAATGTAACAGATTCCCATATACATCTAATATACATTATATATGTTAAAGAAGAATAAACATTGTGTGTGTCTGTCTGTGTGTCTGTCTGTGTGTGTGTCTGTGTGTGTGTGTGTGTCTGTGTGTGTGTGTGTGTGTGTGTGTGTGTTCTGTAAGTTCTTTTCCCTTCAGAGAGTCCTACTATATAGATTAAATTCAGGAAAATGTAAACGTAGTTACAAGAGATGCAGTAGGATGATCAAATGAATCCTGAACATCAGCCAAAGGAATGTGGAGGAGACTTGTAAGAGAAATTTTGATATGGTGAGTAATTTAATCTAGAAAATTTGCTTGGTGAAAATAATAACCAAACAGAAAGATACAATTACTACTGTCTAGGAAGCAGGTTTTCTTCTTGGCCTCTCTTGAGCGCCCCCCTCCCCCCAGTGTCATGATGACATGGACTAGAGATAGGCAATGTCCCTGTGTGCCTAGCTCATGAGCAGCTCACATCCCAGACCTGTCTGCGCTGGTCACCTCTCACAGGAGCCCTGCATACAGTCCCCACTCCAGCAGGTGTGAACACAGGGAGTGAGCAGCATAGGCAAGGAAGGAAGAGAATGCTCCTGCTCTGCTTTGCTGTTCAGATCAACTACAGATCCAAGAAGCGATTAGAGCCAAAGGCTTCTTGGTGATTTATGTGCTTAATTAAAGGCTCATAAGAACTCATTAAAGAGTTACATAAATCGTCTTTATTCCCTACATCTGGATTATTTACATATACAGACTTGTATTTATGGAGGAAAATAGAACCATTCCATCACATTTTTCAAACTACAGTCAAAACACGTGTCTAGGAGATGCTGATGGGAATATTACATTAAAGTCTAAGCAAATGGAACTTGATCAATGCAATCTATGTGCTATGTGTATATCCCAAGCATCTTAAGATGCCATAGACTAAATACTAAAGGATGGGGCCTTTGCCTCCTTGTTGGAAGTGGTTAGTCACAGTTCATTTTGTGAAGAGATGAGCCTGGCAGCTAGTTGAAATGGCCCATGGTGACTGACATTTATTAACACAAAAGCATCATGCCTGCTTAAAATACTTCCTATCTTAGTTAGAACTGGAAGTCACAATTAGGTCTCTTCCCAGTTATAAAGTGACCACTGCAAAGTCTCTATATAAATGGTTCTTGTAATAAACCACACATGCCCCTCTATTTCCATGTTGCAGAACTCTCTTTATGCATGGAAGGTGCTTACCTTCAACATTGTGATAAATGCATGTATGAGGGGTTTTTATGGAAAAAAAAACATTTAATATCCCTGTATTACCAAGGACTGTGTTAACCACAGCTTCAGCCCACACCCATGAGTGAGCAGCAGTGTCAAGTGCCTATCTTCGGTCCTGGGGCAGGATGGGTGTGGCTGATGGCATTTCCACTCTGGATTCTATCTTTGAGTGACATGGGTTCTTCTCACTCTGAACTTCCTATCAAACTGTATTATTTAACCCTGCCAGTCCACTTCCATCCCAGCAATCTAACCAAGGATCCAGTGGCTGAAGAATCATAACACTTACAGTGAAGATCTGCAAGTACAGATGTTGGGTCAACAAAAGATTGATAAAATAAATGAGGGTCTCCTAGGGACAAATAAGGTAAATAAAGAGAAAAGAAAATGCTACCATTATAGATGAAAGAGGGACTCTCCTGCTGAAATAAAGAGGTTTAAGAGGAATAATAAAGGAGTATTATGGCAGGAATAACTAAATGCCCACAATCGTGACACTAGGAAGAAATAGAAAATTCCTCTGAAGGCTATTTCAAAACTCACAGAGATCCAACTGCCTCTAACTCTTCTAGGATTAAAGGAGTGTGCCACCATACCCAGAAAGATTCTTCTAATAGAACCCTCATAAAGCAAAGTAGACTGCCTAAACAGGCAGGCCTTTATCAAGTGAAAGAAATAAAACTGTTAACTTCTCAAAATCAAAATGTATCTGATGCAGAGAGGCTGCCTGTGCATTGTACAGTAGTACATTTAAGGAAAAACAATGATGCTAACTCCACAATGTTCCAGATGACAGAAGTCAGAAAAGTTCTGCTTCATTCTGACATCAGGGCCCCTGAAATGAAGTCAAAGGGAGAAAAGGTAACACCAGACTCACTGTCACAAAAGCCCAACGAAACATTCACACATCAAATCCACCCTGGTAAAAAGAGAATACAGCACAACCAGCTGGGCCAGATTCCAGGGAGATGATACAAATTTGTATGTGTAAATAATCCAGATGCTGAAAATAAAGACAACTCATGTAACTCCTTAATGAGTTTTTATGAGCCCTTAGTTAGGCACATAAATCACACACAGCAACACAGGAGAAAAATCATGCATCCTAGAGTTTGGCAATGACTTGTACATAGAGAAAAAAAGTAAGCATGATCCACACAAGAAAATATGAGACACCATCAAAATGAAGAATTCATCCTCTCTGACACAGGCGATGTTCATAGAAAAAAAGAAATCATAGACCGGGGGCAAAAAAAAAAAAAAAAAAAAAAATCATAGAATCATGTATTGTCAAATCCAGAACAAAAGGCTGAGGTGCCTATTTAACATGTCTAAGCTAGAATTGTTAGCCAGCCAGGTTCTCCCAGCATCCCTCAGTCCCTCCCTGTTACAGGGTGTAGCTGGCATATCCATCTCTACCCTGAATGAACTCTCCAGCCCAGGGGCTGGGCTGCCCTTCCCCAGAGGTCTTGCCTGTATAATCCAGATATTTTGGTTCCCTGCACTTTTGGACCTTTGGCCTCCTGGTGGCTGCACCTGGTTCCCTGCTCTCCTCCCTTCCTTCCTCACCCCACTCCTGTATGGCCCAGCTCAGCCTGGTCATGTCCACTCTGGACTCTCCCAGATGTTCCTGTCATTGTCTCTGACTGTGTTTCCCTCTTACCTACAATAAACTTTCTCTTCCATCACACCTAGGAGTAGTCATGTCCTCTCTTTTCCATTTCTTTTTCTATCATACATGACAAAGACTGGTAATTGAAACACGCAAAGAACTTGGAGACTCAAGAATAAGTGGAGAAAATGGCTGAAAACTGAGTGAGACCAGACACCTCAGCAGTTCACAGCCAGCCAAGGAGCTGAATGAGGGCAGACCGTCCACTCTATGTCCCCAAAGCAACTCCAAACCAAAACAGGAAGATGCTAGTAGGATGGACACTCTGCACAATGACAACAGCGGAAGCACAAAAGGACAAAGTGTTACAAGAATCCCTTCCCTGCTGTGGGACCTCCACATGCTAGGCAGTTCTTGACTAAACCGAGTTTGCCTGCATTGTATGACCCAATGTGTGCATTTACCCAGCAAAACCCATGAAGTCTACCTGCACACAAAAACCCACACATGATGCTTATAGCAGCTTTGAACATATCAGTGAAGGCTAATCAAAATAACATTGTGTGTGTGTGTGTGTGTGTGTGTGTGTGTGTGAATGATAGACAATCTGAGCACATATGTGCATGTGGAAATCAAAGGTCTACAATTATCTTTCTTCCTCACTGCCCATTGTGTTCATTGAGACAGGGTCTCTCACCCAACCCAGAGCTCACCAATTCTGTTAGACTAGCTGGACAGCAATATTCAGGGATCTGCCTGTCTCCATCCCCCAGTGCTGGGGTTACACATCCGTACTGCTACAGTCATCCTTTTCACGTGAGTGCTGGAGTTCCAAACCCACATCCTCATACTCATGCAGCAGGTTCTTTTACCCTCAGCCCAAGACGCTCTTAATGAATGAATAAACAAGATCTATTCAGTGACAGAAAGAAACAAGATAGTAAAGCCACTACAATGACAGGATGGAGACTCACCATCTTAATAACACTTAGCATAGTGTTGATATGATGCTATAGCCAGGCATATATTTCTCCAAACCCTCAAGGAAGACAAGGAAAGCTTGGTCATTCAATGAGAATGCACTGGTGGATGTTTTTGTCAATTTGACACAAATCTGGATACATCTGGGAAGTGGGAATGTTAACTGAGAAATGCCTGTAGTCTATAGGGCATTTTCTCAATTATTGGGTAATATAAGAGAGCCCAGTTCACTGTTGGTTGGGTGACCCCAGACACAGCATCCTGGATGCTGTAAGTAAGCAGACCGAGCAAGCCATGAGGAGAAGGCTACCCCTCCTTCACTTCTGTATCTGCTCCTGCCTCTGGGTTCCTGGACTGACATTTCCTCTGATAGGATGTAACCTATGAGCTGTAAAAGTAAACCTTCTTCTCAAGTTGCTTTTGTTCACAGTGTTCTCTCTCTCTCTCTCTCTCTCCTCCCTCCCTCCTCTCTCTCCTCTCTCTCTCCCTCACACAACACACACTTTTTAATGTTAGCTTATAAACTGAAAAACAGCACTCCAAACCAACCCAGACCCCACCTTTTTTATAACTGTCTGAGATAGACAGGATACACTCTTAATCCAGTTTGGTCCTGAACTCATCACAACCCTGTTGCTTTAGTACCTCAGCTCTAGGAATACAGGCCCAGAACACCACACATGAAAAATTTACAGATCAAGGAAATTGGAATGGATGTCAGAGTATGTAAAGATTCTCTGGACCTTCTTTTTAACATATTGTAAACAAAAAACTGCCTAATAAATGAAAGTATATTGATTTTTAAAAAACTATTAAACTTACTTCTATCTCTTCCAAAGACTTTTTTCTCAAATAACTTTAAAACACCTGTGACCAAGTCTCTTTTTAAATAGTAATGAACTAATTTCTGAAATACAGGTTTTTCTTTCTAAAACCATTTATGACTTGGTAGATTTTAAATTAAACATACATAGTTAAACTCATCTCTAAGTCTTAATTTATGAAACTATACAGGAAATCACCCTTAGAACAGGAAATGATCAGGGCTTGATTTCAAAGCCAGAAGGTAATGCTGGGGTATATGACAACCCCAGCCCTATAATTCAGACATCTGCAATGCAAAAGACATGAAGCACCACCCTCCCTGAAGCACAGCAGGTGAAGAAGACTGACATGTAATTGAGAAGCTAGAACTATAGCATTATCATCAAGCTTATCAATCAAATAGCATGCATTAAGTGAGTGAAAATCAGTACTCACAGCAAATCCACAAAGGAAAGCAACTTCAAATGAAATATTCAAACACCTGTCTTGACTATCTCACCTACATTACTGTACTGTCCACAAATGTACAGGAAGTGAAGCGAGTGACTAAAACATTGGGGGACACTGGTGTTTCTCTCTCTCTCTCTCTCTCTCTCTCTCTCTCTCTCTCTCTCTCTCTCTCTGTGTGTGTGTGTGTGTGTGTGTGTGTGTGTGTCTTTGACTGGATTCAGGTCTTCTAGATTTCAAGATTGCAAATGTAAGGTGAGAGACAGACTCTGCTTCTGTAGTTCTTGGCTTCAGTTCTGACTTTGCTTGCCAACTCCTCAAACATGTTAAGGAACATACTCTACAGTGGTTGAGCATTATGGGAGCCTGAGTTCCTGGAGCATCCTCTCTGCCTACAGATAGGCTGCACTTTCCTACACCTAGGGTGAACCAGACAGAAACATGACCAAGTCAACACTACAGGGAATCTAAAAGCCAAGGCTGCAATTGACAGCATCTCATCCAGAGAGCTGGAATCTACTTGTCAAATATGGGAGTGTATTCCCCAGGCTCTCCTCCAGGGAGCATTGTCCTCCCTCAATGCTCATAGCTTGAACTCAGGCTCATGCTCACTTTTCTCTACTCAGTCTTGTGTCTGTCCATCACTTGCCTCTTTCCCTCTATAAGTATTGATTGAATGTCCATGTCAGCAACCACCTTAGCTCCCAGCAACCCCTGTGCCTCTGCACACACATGTGACCTGGCCCCTGCCTGCCTATGAGTTCCAGTACTGAGCCCCTCAGCAATCAGCAAGGCCTCCTTCTCTGTGTAGTTTGAGCCCAACAGAATACATCCTTCTTGGTAGGTCAATGAGTGGGAATAGCATTCATTTCCATGCTTTCTGGACAAAGCTTAATGTAGATTGCTTACTGATCCCTTCTGGTATTAACTTCATTTACTCCATGGCATAAACATCAAGGGCTGGTTGTAGCAGGCATCCCTCAGAAGTACAAACTGGGGTACATTATTAACTGTGTGGTTGAAATGATTAGTATGAACTATCCTTAGAGTCAAGGTCCCCAGGGAAACTGCAGTAGAATATCTGGTAATCAGACATGCATTAAATGGTGTTTTCCAAATTGCCTTAGCTATACTTTAGGAGGGGGGTGAAGAAAAACGAAAAAACATGTGTATTTAACATTTTAGGAAGAAACACACTTACCACTGGTTTGTATCAATACAACAGGAGCCGGGAACAAAGATGACAGCTTTGCTTCCAAAAGATAAAGAAGGGGCTGTAGGCTACGGCCATCCACAGCATGGAAGCAGGCAGTTGCCCTCATGTCAGGGTGATACTTACAGATGGGAGGTAATTAGGTAAGTTGAGGTCATGGGAAATGAGACTATCCCACCCACTATGGGGTTTATATTCTTAGAAGCACTACTTGGCTTGAGGCTTTCCAATTCCAGGTGCCTTTTCTAAAACTAGACTTGTGGACCAAATCAACAATGTGCTTGTGGGGTGAAGGTGGATTTCTTCTAACTGCTTTTTGATGTAAGCTGTTTTCCATTAAACCTAGTGCATGTTGGGATGGTTTTTTGCATTCCTGAGCTTTGTCATCTCTACCTACCATTTAATAATATCTAAGAAAATTATACTCATTCATTTTTAATGGTGTTGAGTAGTTAAATGTTTCTTTAAGATAGGTTTGGCTTAAGATAGGCATTGATAGCTCACACCTTTAATCCCAGCACTGTGGAGGCAGAGGCAGGTGAATCTCTGTGAATTCAAGTCCAGCCTGGTATACAGAGTCAGTCAGTTCCAGGACAGCTTGCAAAGCAATGCAGAGAAACCCTGCCTTGTAAAACAAAAAACAAACAAACAAGAAAAGATAGGTTTGGCTTTTATATGCCATAAAATGAATAATTTTTCTAAGTCAATATAGCTAAAGAGACCAGGCTAAATGAACTAGTAATTTCCATTACTAGTTCAAGCTCCCAAGATTTGTAACAACCATGTGACATCACACCTCACCTACCTTTTAAGGAGACTTCATTGCTATGTTCTTTAATGCCTATGTTCTTTAAACAATTTTCTGTCTCCAGTGATAGTTAACAATGCAAGAAGGATACTGCTGAAACATAAATTAGGTGTACTGCCTACAGGAGCTTTCGTCACTCCAACAGGAAACACCCTTGGATTAAACCAGAACATTGGGTAAATTACTCAGGAGCATCACAGGACTGTTGAGGTTGGACCATGGATAGTGACAAGATCAATGGGCTGTCACCAAAGCAGCCAGGGGCTTGGCAGCAATGCTCATGTCTAAGTGAGTTACCATGGAACAGAACTCACCAAATGCTGTGAAGTATTTATTCAATAACAAACTGAGTACTTTAAGAACAAAGCAGATATATAAATACTAAATGAAGGAGAGACATTCCTGCTTGTGAAGGGGCAAGTATTTTCCACACTTACAAAGTTCCCAAAGGAAACAGCACCACCTGGACTAGCCAGGTGCAAAACAGGACCAGAAGTGGCCGTGCTTTCAGAACCAAGGCAGGCCCAGGTGCTCTGTAGGGTCGTACCTAAAGCTTATGCTTTCAAGACAGACTTTACCTTATTTCTACTTTAATTTCTCCTAAGCTGTTTGTTGAATGTGGATTCTGAAAGAGACATAATATTGCCAAGATTACACTGTAGCAACTGTACACTAATGACAGTGAACTGTTGTCAAATCCTCCCTCAGAAACACCTGTGCTGTGGATACAACCTGTCCTACGGACACAGTACAGAGAGACCTCCATTTGGTGGGCTCCAGTGCATGGCAGGGTCACACTTGGGACTAAAACTATCTTTTCTGACAAAGAAGTCTGCCACAAACCCAGTGGGAAAGCCTTGTAGGTGTGGGTGACATTCATCTCAACAGAGACTCCTTGATGAAGCTCACCCAAGTGAGCACAGGAGACAGGCACGGGATTTGACTTAAAAGCCTACAGTCAACACCTGTATTAGATGCCACTCACAACAATGTCATTATTTATTAGGGCTCAAGCTAAGAGAAACAGCTGGAGGCATATGAAGGCTAGGTAATGGGGTGGCTGGCCTACTACCTAACGGATTCAGTGCTCATGGCGAACAAGAAGGATGGCCAATCAAATAGAATCTACTCTTCAATGAGATGAGCTTCCATAATAATAATAAAAAAAAGAGTGAACAGATTTCTTGGCAAACATTGACTTTGAAAAGGCAGTATTAAGGGGGTGAAAAAACCTTGAATTGGATTTTTCTGCTTTATATGGAAATTTGCTTCATTTATATGAATATTTCAGTAGATGCCTTCTGAAAATGTTAAATCTCACTTCACAAGACGAGAAGGAAATAGAAAAGGACCACAAAAGTCATAGAGCCTAGTTCTCTACATTAGTTCATAAATGAATCACATAAAACATTCTTTCTAGAAAAATAATTGTCAAATTTATTCTGATTAACCTGTTTCAAAACTGGGTCAGCCAGCTCCATGGTTTCATCCACTTGACACACTATGGTCAGGACTGGGGCAGCTGTAATGGACCAAGAGAAGCACTCTGAGCAGGGAGGCAGTGAGCAATGATGCTGAGGAATGTAGAGTTCAGGCCTGCACTTAGGGGCTGCAGAAGACAGAAACCTCACAAGAAAGCCCTGCATTATCCCAGATGTGACATCACGGATCACCACTCCCCTGTACTATGGACAAACAGTGAAAAGCATATGCAGGAGACATGGCACATACGGCCAGACAATGCAGCCCAGGAGTTAAGTATTTTCAGAGCACATTGTCCAGGAAGCATGTTCAAATGACATAGCCCAGGAGAAAAGTGTTTAGAAAATAGTACAATGTGGTCAACCCAATCTTCTAGTTAGATGTCAACCCAATCTTCTAGTTAGACGCATTCATTGTAAACATACAACTGTAGTCAGAGTTCCCAGATTCCACAGAGTTGCTGCAGAGAGTGTGTTCAATTGAAGAGACATGCAAATCTAAGATTCAAGTAAGCCAAAGGGGTTCCCTTTTCCTTATCAATAATGCATTCCCAAGAACACTATTATTCTCTAGCCCTGTCTACTTGTGTTTATGACCCCTCAAATTCTCCCATGCTCTGCAAGTCTTCCAATGACTGTATGTGATATGGCAAGACTTCGCTGTGGAGTTCACCTCCTGAAGCTGATGGCAAAAGGGAAGAGAAATCTTAGTGGTAGACTTGTGGGGAAGCCTTGGTTATCTGGTATCGGATGCATATGGTTATTTCAGCACCAGGAAACCTATCTATCACTTTGCCACCAGTATGGAGACTCTACTGAATGCCTTATATGTTCTATCTTCTGATGAGAAACTTAATTTCTATACCTAAAACTGAATAAGGAATCAGATATCTTGGTTAAGCTCATACACACACACATATGCACACATGAGCATACACACACACACACACATACATGCGCGCGCACATGCATGTGCGCATAAACATGAACACAAATGGTAAGTCATAAAGAGCCTGGGTTCTACTCAGCTGTGAAAATGCTACCCATAAACACTGCACTATATTGTTTGGATGTGCAACTCTGCTCTATGCACACATAAATGTAGGAGGCACGGGGGGGGGGGGGGAGACGGGGGACTCTGGGGAGGGGGGAGTGCTAAAAATGACTTCAAAGCCAGGAGTGGCAATAGATGTCTCTTGTAAGGCATGAAAACTGCCATGAATCAGAGACCAACCTGGGATATACAAGTACCGGGCCAAAGAAAGCATGAGTTTATGTCGGTAAGAAACAACAACAAGCCAAGCATCTGGTGGCTCACACCTTTAATCCCAGCACTCTGGAGGCAGAGGCAGGTGGATCTCTGTGAGTCCAAGGCCCCCTGGTCTACAGAGCAATCTCCAAAGCAATACAGAGAAACCCTGTCTTGAAAACAAAAAGAAAGAAAGAAAAGTAAAAAAAAAAAAAAAAAGGAAAAAAACAACAAAAAAGGAATGTCTTCCAAGTACTACATCCAGACAAGATGAGAAACCATTAAGGGTATATTGTAATTAAGAGAATAATTTCAGGAACTATTCACCTTCAGATCCTGACAAGAAGAGAGGGCTCTGACTCTATTAAACAAGCCAGTAAGGGCTACAGGAGGATAAGCTTGACACACTGAGAGGAGTGAAAATATGCACGCAACTAAATCAAATCTGCAAGGCATTGCCAAGATAACCGGGGAAGGACCCAAACCTAGACACTGACAATGCCAAATGCTGCCAAGGACATGGAGTGGCAAGAAATGAGCTAGAAATGAGAAAAGGTGAAGCCACCCAGGTAGGCAATTTGGCTGAGTCTTACAACTCTAAGCATACACTTGTTATGAGTTAGATGTGTGCCCACAGGCTCCTGCATTTGAACACATGATCTGTGTTTACAGTGCAGTTGGGGAAGGTGGTAGAGCCATGATGGAGGAAGTTCTGTCACTGAGAGCAGGCCATAGCCTGGCCGCATCTGGCTTCTTTCCCAACACCCAGCTCTGCTTCCTGTGTGCAGATGGAATGTGATCAGGCAGCTTCCTGTTTTTGCTGGCATGCTTTCCCTGAATGTTGCCATGCCTTTCCCCCCCACAATGGACTCTAACTCCACAGAACTGTAAGACAGAAGAAGCCTTTCCTCCCCAAGTTGCTTTTGTTCAAGGTATTTTATTGTAGAAACAGAAAAGAAACTGGTACATTTACCATGGGGTCCTGTATGTTTATCCGACTGACAATATTCCTTCTGTTTCTATTGTGTGGAACAATTTGAGGAGTATTGGAGTTAGTTTTTCTTTGAAATTCTGATAGAATTCTGCGCTGAAGCCATCTGGTGTAAGAACTTTCTTACTTTTCTTTCTTTCTTTCTTTTTTTTTTTTTTTTTTTTTTTTTTTTTCTGGTTAGGAGACTTTTGGTGACTGTTTCTATTTCTATAGGGGTTAGAGGTCTCTTTAAATGTTTGTCTGTTCTTTGTTTAATTTTGGTATATAGAACCTATCCAGAAAACTGTCCATTTCTTTTAAAAATTTTCCAATTTTGTGGAGTTTAGGTTAAGACCACGATGGAGAAATCTATACAGACAGCTGAACCAAGCTTGTGGAAACTCATGAACACTAGACCTACAACTGTGGAGTCTGCATGGGAGCAAACTAGGCCCCCCATATGTGGGTGACAGTTGTGAATCTTGGACTAGCTGAGGGGCCCCTTGCAGTAAGACCCTGACACAAACATGGTACATGAGCTAGCTTGTTGGAGCCCACTCCCCATGGTGGGATGCCATGCTTAGCCTTAATGCATGGGAGAGGGGTCTGACCCTGCCCCAACCTATTGTACCAGACTATGTTGACTCCTCATGGGAGCCTTTACCCACGAGGAAGAGTGACTGGGGGTGGGCAAAGAGAGAAGCAAGGAGGATTAGAGGAGGTGGAGGGTGGAAGAGGTGAGGGGGTCAGGAGGAGGCATGGGAGGAGAACTGTGGTTGGAATGTAAAATGAAATTTAAAAATAAAAAATAAAAAATCTCCCCTGCCCATGCTCTGCCACAATACAAAAACCCAGTGATCCTTTCAAACCACATTCTGGTTCATAGGAAACGAACATAACTATTTAAAAGTCTAATCAGTAAGACAATATCAAAAGAAAATATAAACAAAAGCAAGACAGTGATAAATCATGACACCTACAGCAGAGTACAGAGAAGGTGGTGATGGGGGCAGAGATGAAGGTAGTGATGGGGGCAGAGAAAGAAGGTGATGATGGGGGCAGAGGTGAAGGTGGTGAGGGGGGCAGAGATGAAGGTAGTGATGGGGGCAGAGAAAGAAGGTGATGATGGGGGCAGAGGTGAAGGTGGTGAGGGGGGCAGAGATGAAGGTAGTGATGGGGGCAGAGAGAAGGTGGTGATGGGGGCAGAGATGAAGGTGGTGATGGGGGCAGAGAGAAGGTGGTGATGGGGGCAGAGATGAAGGTGGTGATGGGGGCAGAGATGAAGGTGGTGATGGGGGCAGAGAGAAGGTGGTGATGGGGGCAGAGATGAAGGTGGTGATGGGGGCAGAGATGAAGGTGGTGATGGGGGCAGAGATGAAGGTGGTGATGGGGGCAGGGAAAGAAGGTGATGATGGGGGCAGAGATGAAGGTGATGATGGGGGCAGAGAGAAGGTGGTGATGGGGGCAGAGATGAAGATGGTGATGGGGGCAGAGATAACGGTGGTGAGGGGGGCAGAGATGAAGGTAGTGATGGGGGCAGAGAAAGAAGGTGATGATGGGGGCAGAGATGAAGGTGGTGACAGCCTGGGTCATGGACCGGACTCCAGAAAGCAATCAGGGGGAAGGACCCTACTACCTCAGGTATACACGGTGCTCTAGTTTCATTTCTGTTGGGTTAATTTCACTTACAGTCAATTCCAAATTAAGAGTTCATCAATTCTGAGTCATCAGGGCAGAAACAAAAACTGCTAGTCAAATTACATCCACAGTTGGAAAAAGAGGAAGAATAAATGCACCCCCTGCTTGCTTGCTTAGGGCAATGTTTGTTAGATTTCATGCAGTTTTCTCCTTTCACATATCTCAAGACCCCCTACCTAGGGAATGGTGGCACCCACAACAGACTGGGTTTTCTTATGTTAATTAATAATCAATCCACCACAATGGTTACAAGCTAACTCCAGTGAATCCCTTCATTGAAGCTCTTTCCCAAAATGACTCTGAGTTGTGGCAAGTTGGTATTTAAAGCTAGCCAGCACAAATAGTAACTAAATAACTCCAGGATTTGAAGTTTTGGTCAAGACACTGGTCTGTAGTCTACATCCCGAGTCCCCATTTCTCAGGAGCTGACACTCCCTGATGGGTCCCACACACACACTAGCAGAGTCTATTTCAATATTTCTTCATTTGAATTTTGTCTATACATAAGAAACTGTGTATCCTATCTCCAATTCTCACAACCCTGTCCTTCCTTTCAGAGCACATTTCCTGTTGATTAAGGATAGTTTGTAAACAGCCCATCATAGGAACAGACTCTCCCAGCCTAACCAATTAAGATCACACAGTGATGTCTGCAGCAAACTTGTATTCAGTTTATGGAAATGCATTCATCACTGGTCTCCTGGCACTCACATTACACAAAACACATAAAAGCACAAGACCATCAGTATTAGGACAATCATTCTAGTTTATAAGTTGTAGATGGATTGTTTGAAATGCAAAGGCGAATCCTGGTGGAGAAAGCAGTTCTTACAGTCCCTGAAAGACCTGAGCTTGGTGCTCACTGTTGCCAGGAAATGAAGCAAGCAAGGAAAACAGCCACTTGGTTGAGCCTGCTGCAGCTACAGACTGAGAACTCATAGGGTGGAGAGGAAATACCTCCACAAAGTCTGTATTACTTTGCTAGATGCCAGCACCGCACTCCTTTCCAGTTTTGGACGGGTGTCTGCTACCTTTTCCAGCAAAGGCACCATGCAGCAATACTTCTGAAGATGAACAGACATTTAGACATTCTTTTGGGGCTGGTGAGATGGCTCAGCAGTTAAGAGCACTTGCTGCTCTTGCAACATCAACTCCCAGCATCCACAGCAGCACACAACAGTCTGTAAAATCCACTACCAGGAGATCTGATGCCCTCTTCTGGCTTCCCCGGCCACTGAATGTCTATGGTTTGCATGTGTACACTCACACACATAAAATGAAAATAAGCAACCAAATCTTTAAACCCAATAACACAAACTTTCTCAAAACTTCTTTCCTTTATTCCTATGTCATTTCTCTATTCCAGAATTTTGAGCCTCGCTTTATTCATACTACATTGAGCTTGTACAAATATTTTACTTTATCTAGACTGTTAATGAAATAATTTCAGTCCACAGACAGTGTTTTTAAATGAGATGACACCACAGTTAACTTTTATTTTTACTTTCCTTGAAGCCATACCTTAATTCCAGACTGCTAATTGCTGGCTCTTTAGTACAGACATGGTGGTCGGTAGAGTTGCTACCACCCCCTGGGGATGTTTCATTCACTCACTCTACCAGAACTGCTGCCTGCTGGCTGTGGAATTCATGTAGCGCTTTGCCCATGTTTGTCACTTGTATATAACTGTACCATCTGCTCCTTGTATTCCTGCTGTTGACGTTGATGTCATTAACTTTTAACCTTGTGAACACTTACTGTAGAAATGAGGAATATAGCAGTGGCTTCAGTCAAAGTAAAATATGCCTTCCCAAGGGAATGAGAAGTCAAACCCGAGCACTAGAGTGTAACCTAAGTGGAAATAGTCAAGCTGGCAGACTAGTATGTCACCCAAGTGGAAATAGTCACGCCTGTTTTGTGGGATAATCTGAAGACTATTGGTGGAGTTGGAGACTTGAGTGATCATCAGGTTGGGGATGGAAGTACTGAAAGAGATGGTTGAAAATGGGAGTAATTTGGGGGTCAGGTATAAACCTGGTGCAAGGGAAACTCGTGGGAATCTACAAGGATGACCCCAGCTAAGACTCCTAGCAATAGTGGGCAAATGCATAGCCTGAACTGGCCATCTCCTGTCACCAGATGGTTGCTTAGCCCAGTCGTCATCAGAGAGGCTTCATCCAGCAACTGATGGAAACAGATGCAAATCCACAGCCAAACATCAGACATAGTTTGGGGAACCCTGCTGAAGATGGGGAGGAAGGAATGTAGAAGTCAGCAGGGTCAAAGACACCAAAGAAAACTCACAAAATCAACTATTCTGGGCTCATAGGGGCTCACAGCTTAGTCTTCTATGGGACACCTAACAGTGGAAACAGGGGCTGTCTATGACTCTTTTTACCGGCTTTTGGGACCCTACTCCTCATACTGGGTCACCTTGCCCAGTCTTAATACATGGGGAGGTTCTTAGTATTATTGAAACTTGATATGCCATGCTTTGTTGATATTCAGGGGAGACCTGCCCTTTCCTAAACAGAAAGGAAGGGGGAATGGATGGGGAACTGAGGGGTGGAGGGGGGGAGTTAGGGGGAAGGACTGAGGGGAGAGGAGGGAGGAGAAACTGTGGCTGAGATGTAAAATAAATACTTTTTAAAAAAAATAATCACACCTGCAAGGTCATTTGCTCCTGTTTTCTGCCTGAGTCAGGAAGCAGCCACTTTAACTTTTCTGCCTCACTTAATAAAGGGTCTCTGTGAAAGCAGGTGTTTGGGTGTGGTCCATGCCTTATCAGGGGTGCAGGAGGGACCCACACACACACTGTATGTGGAGTATTCTTTCATTTCCAATCAATTAATTCCAACAGATGCCCTCAGGTAAAGAACGAGTGTGTAGTTCTTCAGGGTTTTTTCTATGTATTATAAAACTTGGTGGCAACCACAAGGATAACCAAAGACTTGAAATCTGGGAAAGGAACCATTGTCATTGTCCTTTCCCTTAGGAAACACCACATACATAGTCCAGTGACTGGTTTGGGATTACTGTGGCACCTCTAATCTTAGTGACATGCTGGGAAAGATTATAACCAGTTTGAAAGAGAAGGTTCAAGAAGAACCTGAATTTACTTAAAATAACAACGCACCATTACCTTTGTTGACTTTGTTGACTGAGAGCCCATTTCTGCCTGTGTGTAGACAGAGAAACATAGGAGAAACAGTATGATCTTATGAAATGAACTAGAGGACTGGGGATGAGGCCCAGTTGGTAGAGAGCTTGCAGTGTGCTGTCCCTAAGTGAAGCAGGTGAGGACATTAAAACTTCATCTCCCACTGGAACATCTTCTGTGATGCTCACACTATCACATTTCTGTATTGATCAGAGAAGAAAAGGCTGGTGTGGGTTTCTGTAGACACAGCTGTCCCGAGTGTGGGGACCTGGTAGCTAAAATTCGGGCATGGTCAAGTTTGGCTTTGAGCTGCAGAGATGGGAAAGCCAGGCTAACCAGAAGGGGTGGTGCTGTGGATCCCACAGAACCTCATCTAAACAAGCTGGAAATCTGCTGGTCTGTTACAGGGAAAAACAGCCAGCCCACTGCGGGGGGTGGGGGGGGTGGGGGGGGGTGGGGGGGGTGGGGTGATGGCAGAAATCTGATGTCTCGGGACTCAGAGAAGAAGCTATTCATAATCTAAAATCTTTTTAAGAGAAGAAATGTATTCTGTTTCTAAAGAAACTTGGGCAATTCACCAACTAATTCTTCATTGATTTATTCATTTCCTTAAGGTTAAATGATCTAAAGTTTCCTCCTGAGATATTTAACTGAGGCAAAATCATGAAACTTTTCCAAGTAACTGAAGGAAAGAGACACTCTAAGCAGCTCCATAAAACTCGTGTTGAAAATCTGTATGTAATGATCTAATCTTGAAATACAGATTGCAGTACGTGGAACGAAGTTCAGTAGGGGACATTTTCAGATTCCTCCCCCCCCCCCACTCTGATTGAAAAGCCAGTCTAAAAGCTTTTGTTGTATTTTCCTTTACCAGGGAATATTTGTGTGGTTTTGTTCAAAAATTCCAAAAGAAGCAGACACCTTGTCAGTGGACTGTGGACATGGCTTCTCGGCTTACACATGTATCCACTTTGCTGGCTCTAAGAGGCTGGGTGGGAGACTTCAAGGAAGAGTAGAAGAGTGGTTTTGGATCAAGAGGTGATGAGAACAGGAAGTGGAAACAATGAAGGAAGCCAGTTGTGGAGGGAAGCTAGGGACCAGCCCAGTCTCCAGTGTAGACCATTCCAAGTAGCGTTCCTAGACAGGTGTGAATCTTTTTCACAAGTTAGAGGGACACTGGAAAACTTGCTCCAATGCAGCAGATGAGGTATTTCCTCAACAGTCAGAACAAGACAGTTTGTGAGGGATAATACCAGAAAAGCTACCAGCAAATTCATTGGCTCATTTTGAAGGAGATGGGGTTAATAGGTTAACAAAGCTATCTGCTGCCTGTGATATGAAAAGGCCATGTTGTTTCACCATGTTGACAGTATAATAACAATAATAACAACGATGATGATGATAATGAGCATGTCCATATCAGAGCCACAGTGCTGTTCACCCACCCACAGGAAACCTGGACCTCGTCTCTAACTATTCCCTTGTCCCATAAAATATGCCTGAGAAGTCACCAAAGGCCAATATGTTTCCAATAACACTGCCACCATGTACTTCACAGAATCATCAAGAGTAGGTTTCCAGAATGTTCTCAGCAGAATAGATCTTGATTTCCAAGATCAGTTCCCAAAGTAGTCTCCCTGACAGGAGGCCAAGCTTATTAACTCTTGCTCCTCAAGAAACCACAATCCCCTGGCCTCCCTCCTTTTTTCCTTCCCTTTACTCATGCACCATGGGACACTTGATTGCGGCACTCACCTGTGCAGAGATAGGCTTAGTCCATAACCAACTTTGAGCCCCTGCTTCTTTTGCCCTTCAGGAAGCTGCCTGCCTCACTCTGTCTGACAAACTCCAAGACTCTACAGAGATAATTATTCTTCACTAACTTCCTAGTGCCCCATTTTCTCCATAACAATCCTTACCCCAGGCCCACCAAGTCGCATGCAATCCTAACACTGTACCACCATGTAGGCTGGCACTTAACCTCCTTGAGGCTAGGAAAGGCAGATTTCTTCAGGGCTGCATCCCCACTTTGACACATGGCTGCTTTTAAATTAATGAGAAGAAATCATGTAAAGAAAAATACAACACATGAAACCAAGAACTTGGTATTAACCTTAGGACCCCCTGAGTTAACTGGGGACCCTAAGGGAGATCAGGTTGTTAGCAACAAAGCCAGATTTCCAAAGATGCTTCTGATATGTAAATGTGTAGATGAGGGATCAGTGCAACATAAACTCAGTAGAACACAAACAGCATCCACACGCATGCATGCATGCATAAACACACACACACACACACACACACACACACACACACACACACACACACCATGGATCAGAGGTTTCATCTAAATCATGGCAGGAATCTTCAAGTACCAGAAAGTAGAGGGAGGTGGCAGGGTCAAAGCTGACAGTTATGAGATAGGGAAGGGATGAAAGTATCCTCAAATAGCCCAGTGATATTGATCCCCCCAGGCTTCTTAAGGACCAGGACAGATGTGGCTCTCCTGTACAGCATTCTTCAAGACTGGGGAGGTCAGGTACTCATATCTGTAACTGACTTCATGATAGGGATCACAGAGCATGGGGGCCTCTGAGAGAAGTTGTGTGTCTGTGTGTGTGGGACAGCAGTGTGAGTAAGTTGCACCAACTCCATGCACTGTCTTCAGTGTATCTACTCCCAGATAGTTTGTCAGTTTCAGATAGCTCTGGGACTTAGGCTCAGCTATGGAGCCCTCACAAAGAAGTCTTATTTGTCCCTGGGGAGTTGCCCAACTAGATGTTTTTGTGTCAGGATGGAATCCACACCCTCCCATCTCCCATGAACCAGAGGAAGAATCTCTGGATGTGGCTTTCCTGAATCTCCTCATAATCTGCAATCAGGAGACCCCAGATTGTACCAGTACAGTTGTTAAGCTAAGGGAAAACTGGCATGCTTGAGGACGTACTGTGACAACAGGTCGGGTCGGGTCTATGAACCTCCTAAAGGTAAGTAACTGTTGCCAGTCATAAGGGTACACCAAAGCACCCAGATGCTCATGAAGTCATTAGTATTAACACAGAATTAATGGGAGCCTTTGGTAACCCAAAATGTCATACTGGCCCACTGGCTATTGCTTAACTATTCAGGACCAGAGGGAGCGTGTTCTAAGTCCATCTTGCTGGGAATATTTGGCAGCACCTGTCCAGTTCTGCGTGTATCTATAGAGAACATACAAGGTGTAGAACCACAATGGCTCCTTAATAACCTGCTCTTAATTTGGGAAGCATCAACTATTTTTACTATATTTACATGTAAATATCGTGACTCAAAAGCAAGATAATGTGACCAGGGAACATCAGAGGTCATTGCTCCCACCAGTGATGACCCTTATGCAGAGACATATTCCCTGTAATCCCATTCCACACACTTAACCCATCTGTGGAGATGAATGTATCCTTGTGGAATTCAGTCAACAATGCAATTACTGACTCTTGACAGCTGCTGTATTTCCGGATATTTTTCTCTTCATTGAATTGATACAATTCATCAGGACACATATATCACAGTGCTACTGAGTCTCTGCCACAAGAAGTAGAGACACACACCAAGTTTTTAACATCCCTTCATTTAGTGGAGCAGGAGTTGCTGCCTGGTTACAGATGATGTTTCAATACATGCTTAGGGTTTCTTCAAACCTGAGTTACAGCAGTTCGAGATTGAGTGCAACCTAATTATACCATGTTCCCCATAATAACTCACACAACTGTCATCACAATTGACAGCAAGTTTTCAAATAAAGGTTAATGAATACAAAAGTGACTAGAATCCATAGCAGAACCCACAGTGCAGAGTGTTTCAAGGGGCTGCTGGCCTAATTACCTTTAAACTTCTACTCAGGTGAGTACAATTACTGAATCTTTTTCACTGGCTCTCTACCCAATAGATAAATCTTGTGACAAGTGTGCCCTTATCACTTTCAAATGGGAAGAAAAATATTTCAGGTCAATTTTCTGGTTGTGTTGTGATCAATATCTCCATCATATCCAAGATGGAAATCTGACATCCAAACTGTGCACATTATGTCTCCTGGTCTCTAAATGCTAAACTAACAACTTATTTGGAGTATGACATGTAGGGTTATTTTCTCCTCTCAAAAACAAAATATACTGTCCAGAGATTTGCTTTTTTTCTAATTTTAACCTGAAAAAAAAAATCTGCCTTAAAATCCCAAAGCAAAAATACTGCCAAAGCTCCAAGCAAGCACCGGATTCCCATCAAGGGCAGCT
Organism: Phodopus roborovskii; assembly: GCF_943737965.1. Classification (NCBI taxonomy): domain Eukaryota; kingdom Metazoa; phylum Chordata; class Mammalia; order Rodentia; family Cricetidae; genus Phodopus; species Phodopus roborovskii. The sequence goes on along the minus strand of NW_026126409.1, from coordinate 14,153,905 downwards.
CTGTGCTAAAATGCTAAGCATCACCTTCTCTGTGGGTGTGGGAAACTGTTGCAATGTGTGGGTGATGGATTCTGGTAAGGTAGTAATCTTGGAAGGTTTTGATCATTTTCTGTTGGATATCAATTTCTTGAAGGAAAAAATGGAGTGCTTTAGACATTATATCTTTCTTCTAAGAGTCGTACTAATTAATCCTAGAAAACTAGGCCTGCCGTAATGAAAATCAATGAACACTACCTAAAAACTACAGACTCAGAGATTGCATTTGTCCAGCATTTCTTTGTTACGTTGAATAGACGCTCTAGTACCTGATCCATAATCAATTATGAATCACATGACTTACTCATAAGCTCAGTGGGAGCCTGCCGAGTATATATGTTTTATTGAGAATCTATAGGGGTAGCTTCTGTTTGATTGAAAATCGGAAAAGGATTACTTTAATGTAGAACAAAAATACGAATTTAGAATGTGTGCCCTAAAGCCATGATAGGATTGTATGGCTAAAATTGTTTTGAAGGTAATATAGCTGACTCAGTCAGCTAAAGTCACCTTCATCAGCACCTTCATCTTTCATCTATTCTGCTGCTGTGTCACTCTATGGTTATGAGTAAGGACTTTGTTTCACATAGACAATGAGACTGCAAGGGCCAATATCAAGGTGTTGGCAAAAGCAGTGTGAGCTGGGGCCTATTCTCTGCATCCAAAATAGCAGGTTGCTACCATGCCCTCGTGGGCAAATGGTGAAGTCTAAGAAAAGACTGGCAGCCTGGGATCCTGTTTACAAAGGTCCTTCCACTCACAAGGGTGCAGCACTATGGTCTCATTTCCTCCTGGATCCACCAGCTCCTCACACAGCCACTTAGTGATCACATTTCAATAATAAATTTTGGAGACCCACATGCATGCACCCCCTAGAAAGTGCTGGCCACTTTCTAGGCACAGTGACACAATAGGCATCCTGGATTTCAAAAGCCATGATTTCTGAATTATGAGGTGAACGCAAAGTGAAAATGTAAATCATAAAAACAACATATAACAAACTATTTCAAAACCTAGATAAGATTACAAGGGTAACTTTCAAAGGAGAATCAGTGAAGGAAAACCCAGGCCCTGGAGGAAATGGCATGCCTTAGGGGGTTTTATCATGTGGTTTTTTTTTTTACACACAAAAACATATTTCACATGCATGCATTGTCTTAAAATTATGCACCAGTAGCACTAACATTCAAATTAAAAGCAGAAGCTACCAATGCAGTGAAATCTATCTCCTTCCTCACCTACAGCTTGTGTGGAAGCCATTTTGCTTCAACTCCCCTGCAATGATTACTTCCTCTGATGTGGTTTCTCTGTGTCACTATAACAAAATATCTGATATTGAATGAGGAATAAACAATAAACAATAATTTTCCACATTTCTGGTGACTGTACAGCCAAGGTTAAGTTGCAGTCTGCTTTAGTACTCAGTGATGACCCAGTCACACGATGGCCCCCTGGAAGCTGTGTCCTTGTAGGACAAAAGCCAAAAGGACAAAGGGGCACACTGGATATTACTAGTAACACAATTATTCCAATGTACAAGACATATACAAATAGTCATAAAGCATTCAAATATGCATAAGTGTTTACAATACATGTGTAGATAGATATAATGTGTACATTGCAGGCTCACGTAAGGGGACAGAAACTGTAGAACACAACAGGGACAGCTATTTTTGTATCACAGATATGGCCTGGAATCCTGTACTTGGGCACACTTCACATCTTTAAAAAGGCATAGCATAAGGCCAGGGCAACTTCAGAAACAGGGCCCAGAGACCCCTGAGCTGGAGATGGTCTGAACGTCTCTTCCCAGAAGGCACCATGCAAACTTCCAAGGGAGGGAGGCAACCCACAGCTTTACAGGCTATGATGCTTAGGAACCGCATCAATGACCAACACGGCACATCAACCCCAAGGGTGCAGTAGTGGCACACATACTTTGGCTGGTAACCAACAACTCTCTAATTGGACTAAATATCTGCCCGACATGAAGGATACCATGCTTGGTACTAGAAATCCAGCTTTAAAAAAATCAGTGTTGGTGATGTCACAGTTATTGAAGGAGAAATCCCCAATCAATAATTTACCAAACCAGCATTATCCCTAACAACAATCTATAAATATCTGTCCTTATGTATACAGGTAGGTGTAGTCTTCATCCCTCGTCAAGGAAACGTCTCCTTGCAACCAACAGAGACTGTTAGAGAAAACCACAACTAATCAAAATGCAGAGTCATGGAACCCAGACCTAATGAACACAAAATATTCCAACACCTGAGATTCTGGAAACACTGAGGAAGATGGGGCTGAAAGGCTTTCAGAGCCAGAGGATCAGGGAGTTTTTCTGTGAGATTGTGTCTCCTGGTAATATCAGAAGCTATAGTCCAAGTCTCGCCAACATGACTGCCCAAACATGACCTAAACAAGGATGACACCGATAAACATGTCAAAGTGGACAGAGAAAAGCCAGTGAGAACTGAACCCTACACAAAGAGGTACAGGCAGCTGAGGTAAGCTGGAACTAGGAGAGGATGTCTTCTCCAGGGAAGAGCGCACCAACTGGCTGTCCATTGCCAAATGGTCAATCCTGAAAACACATATACAGGTAACATTATATTTACCGAATGGACTATATTTAAGAATGTATATGCATTTTTAAGCCATGAATTAAAGGAGACCAAGAGAGCATATTTATTTAGAAGAAAGGTGCAGGGTAGAAACATCAGAACCAAATTATATTCTCAAAAATTTTAAAAAAGTGTCTGATGTGAACATGACAATCTGAGTTGAATCCCTGAAACACACATAAAAGCTGAATAGCATCAGCAGCAGCATGTGAAATCCCAGTGTCTGTAGAAAGTGGGAGGCACAAATGAAGAGAATTACTTGGAAGCTGCCTGGCACATGAACTGAGGCCATATAAATCAAGAGACAGCATGCCTCAAAGAAACACTGTGTGCTGTTAGTGGAGTTATAGGATATATGTACTATGCAGTGATTAAAATGTTCAAAACAAAAGAAATCCTCATTTGCGGGGATAGTTAGAAAAAAAATACAGATTTTCTGAGTAGATATCTGACTTGCTAAAAAAGGAAGAAGGAAGGAAAGAGGGAGCGAGAGAGGAAAAGGAAGAAAAGAAAGTTGTCCTCTGACTTCACACATGCACTATGACACTGGACACAATTGCTCAGGCACACGCACACACGCACACACATACACACACATTCACACAGGAAGATGCACCTACACAAACATGCATGCATGGCATGTCCTCCTGATGACATTGTGAGCATCTATAAAGAAAACAAATACTACATTTTGTAGACTGCCACACTGTCATGTAATGTCATTCTGATTGATTGGTAAGGACAGCTCCTTTTCAAACTTTGTCCAGTTCCTTCCTCACACTTAATTCCAACTTACTTTTGTTGGGGTTTTTTCCCCTCTAAACACATAAGTGATTAAATCTTTCTTTGACTTTGATAAATATGATTAATCATCTATACAAGCATTTAGAAGATTGATCACCTGGTGACACAAACAACTCTGGAGTGCAGTCCTTTAGTCTGCCCATTATTTGTGGATAATTGAAAACACTACAGGCCAACCTGGCAGGAATTAGTAACCCAATGCCCGTCATTAACCCTGAGTGAGAATGGCATCGTCTTTGCTGTAAGGATTTCTGGACCCTTGCTCCTATTTTATTGGCTCGTTCTAAAAACTCAGGGAAATGGCTGTTTCAAAGTCTCTTATTTTTCTATCATGTTCTATCTCAGTACTAAGAAGTCATTGCCAGGTTTGCTAGGAGATGACAACTGTAAAGAAGAATCAACAGGAATATTTTGAAGACTACCAAGCATTTTAAAAGTCTAGAAGCCTTTCTTTTAAACTTCTCAATTTAAAAGTGCCAGCATTCATTTGACCTCATAATTGTGTGTTTCAATCAAACAACTCTTTTGCTTAGGGCCCCAGAGCTGAGAAGTGTCAAACAAATGCAACATCGATCAACCACAGTGCTGTCCCTGGGATTCAGAAGACAGAATAGTCACCTCTACATTTGAGTTTTCAGGCAGTAGGTTAAAACTTCATAGGGGAGGGGGTATCCTCCCATTTGTAAGATAATCTTGGGAATCAAATTCATCTTCTATGTGAGACCATCACAAATGAATATCCTGAGCATTTCAGACACATCCCTAGCTCTTCTGTCTGCAGAGTGGAGATCCCAGGTCCCCATGGCTGCTATCTGCAGCCAGGCTTCTCAGCTCCTCTGGCCTGTGTGAATAGTGTCGGATCATATGAGTCACGTGGAATCAAAGTCCTTTAGGTCAGAAATGAAGTCTTTGCTAGGTGGAGGTACTTCTTTGTTTTCTGCCTGCTACAATTACACCCCAGTGAACACACACCCTTATACAAATAACAGTTCATACTGTGCATAGTATGGCTTGCCAGCAAGCCCCCTAACATAAAGTCTGCAGCAACTATCAGAAAGACACACACTCTGTCCATTGCAGCAGTAGTTATGGTTTGAACCTCCTTGAAAGCTCATGTGCCAAAGGCTTGGCTATCAGCTGTTGAGATGTGACTAAATCTCGAGAGCTTTGACCTCCTCAGTGAAGTCCTGATATGGTAGCTTTAGTGCAAGGCATTAGAAAGTTAGAAATGGATCCTAATTTTAGGAAGTAGGTCACTGGGGTGAGGGCAATCACCTCAAGCATGCGCTTTGCCCCCAGCCTCTCCCTCTGCCTCTCTGCTTCCCACTACCTCAATGGTAGCAGCTTTGCTTCCCCACCATGAAGCCCTGCCTACACTTAATCCCACAGCAAGAGAACAGGTAACCATGCACTGAAATGTGGCCAAAATAACCCTTCCCAACTTTAAGTTGCTTGTCTCAGGCATTTTGTCACAGAAATGGAAAGGTGACTAATTCTTCAGTGTTTTGGGAAAAGTATAAGAGTTCTGTATGTATGAGCTTTTCTTCAGTGGCCATGATATTTTGTTTTGTAATACTGGGGATTAAACCAAGGTCTTTAAGCAGGTTGGGCAAGACTTTTCCACTAAACCACATCTCCCACCTGTTCCCCATTTTTATTTTGACAAAGGTGTAGCAAGTTGCTTGGGCAGGCTTTGAACTTGTGACCTTCATGCTTTAGACTCCAGGATAGCTGGACTGGACATAGATGTCTGCACCACCAGGCACTGCTTCAACGTGTGCATTTAATCAACATGTTGCAAAGCAAATGGGGAAATACGCTTGCCCTGACTGTTGGAGAAGTGTTGGAACAACAAATTTGTTCTCATGGTTTGACTGCCCTTCACAGCAAGGCACTGTCTCCCTCATATTTGCCTGTTCAGAAAGCCATGCAGATATTCAGCCTATGTTGGGTCCCAGGAGGGAACCCTAAGTCCAGCCTTAGTCTTCCCTTCACACCCTCTACTCCTCAGAAACATTCCTACTTCCCAATACCTACTTCTCCACCATGCCCAGGGCTCACCGCTTCCTAGAGCCTCATCTCTTAGCATCATCTTATGGTCCTCCATCCTTGCAAGTGTGCATCAGTTTCATAGTACCCACCTCCCACAAGTTGCAGCTTATCCACTTCATTATTCTTCATTAAGGAGAAACAGCCATCCCCATGGAAACCACTCGACCTCTCAACACAGGTGGACCAGTACAACATCTCTATTCCCCACTAAGCTGAATCCCTTTTCCTGTCCCTAACCACAAAGCCACCACCCTCCACCCCATCTCTCCTCACACCTCCCAAGTCTCATGACTCCTCATCAGACTTCCTCTTCTCTTGAGAGATTAAATGGTCCCTCATCACTCTCAGAAGGTTCTCTCTCATCTTCACCTAACATCTCTTCTGTATGTAACATTTCTCTGATGTCATATTGCTGTGTCCATTACTTTCAAACTTTGGACCCATTCAGGGACCATGACACCCTTTCAATTTTTTAATTTTTCCCAAGCATATCACTTTTACCCTGCAGCCAACTTTTCTCCCATTTCTTTATCTAGTTAATGTTTTTGTTCTGTTCTTTAATTTTTGTGTTACTATTTGCATATACAAGCACATATGCCCATATATTCACACATCTATACACATACATACACACACACACACTCATGTAAACTCACACATGTGCATGCACATGCACACACATACACACACACACATACTCATTCAGACTCACACTGCACACACACAAACACACACATGCATGTACCCACACTTACTCATTCAGGCTCACACATGTACAGATACACATATACTACTTGATTTTATCTATTTTTACTGTTCTCAAATGCTCACTTACTAATAGACATATGTATTTTTCCTATAAAGTCTTCTTGAAACTTACCCTATATAGTTTTTATATAAACAATATTACTTAATGTCCATGCACTGAAGCCTAGGTCCCCAAGGTGGAGCTACTAGGAGGCACTGTGGAGGTTGGAGTTAGAGTCCCTAATATTACAAAGTATGTGTCCTCAGAGAAGGCTCTCTTGGCTTGTGATGTGAGTGCTCTCTATGGCTCACACCCCTCCTTTATACACTGCTCTCAACAGAAAGAAATCCAAACAGGTGGGGTGCATCATGGTAAGGGGAATAAACCTTTCTCTCCAGCTCTTATTTATAGAGTATGGCATTGTAGTAATGCCACACAGACAGCTACAACTGATGTAAGCAATGACACTGTAAAAGACACGTGATGAATAAGAAGGCATATGACATACATGTAGTTCCTATGCAGCAGACAAAAGGGTCAACCTTCATCTCTGGTTGAAACTGTGTGCAGGCTTCCAAGGTCACACAGCAGCCCTCTGGATGAGAAAAGCCAATGTTCTGAGAAGCTCAGGCTTGCTAGAGCTCAGTGGAGATGGCATGAGCAAGCAAGAGGAACATCTTTTATCACTAATTAGCAATGGCTTTGTGATTCTGAAGAATGGGGGTGTCACATGAAGTTCTCCAATGGACAAAATATACTTTCCATATTATTTTCCCATAACACAAAGGCTTTTGTTCAAAAACTAAGAATGTTACATTAACTAGCAACATCCAAAATTGTGAAAAAAATCTCCCAAACAGCACACTAATAGATTATTAGTTGGTAACACAAGGATGGATGAATAATATAGGATATATGATTGATAGATAGATAGAAAGAAAGAAAGAAAGAGAGAGAGAGAGAGAGAAAGAGAGAGAGAGAGAGAGAGAGAGAGAGAGAGAGAGAGAAATGGATATTTGATAGTAGATAATAGTAGCCTTGCTGTCCTGGAACTTTTGTCTATGTCCACAGCCTTTAGTCAAGTGGTTCTCAACCTTCCTAATACTACTACCCTTTAATATAGTTCCTCATATTGTGGTGACCCTATTCATAGATTATTTCATTACTACTTCATAACTGTAAGTTTGTTACTGTTATGAATTGTAAATATTTAATATTCAGGATGTCTGATACACAACCCACCTGAAACGGTTTTTCAACCCCCCAAGCGGTTGCACTCCATAGGTTGAAAAATATTACTTCAACCCACAGGCTAAGCCAAGAAGCTAAGTGTGAGAATAATGCTGCTGAGTTGACACAAAGCCCGAAGGCCTCAAGTAACAGGACTGTACCACGTGAGTGTTATTAAATCCTCCAGGATCACTGCTCACTGCCTTGCTAGCCACAGCTTTCTCCATTTGCCTTTTTACATACTCCAGGTCCACCTGCCCAGAGATGGCACCACCCCCAGTGAGCTAGATGCTCTCACATCCATCATCAATTAAGAAAATATCCTGTATACTTACCATAGGTCCATCTATTGGGGCTACTTTCTTAATTGAGGTTTCCTCTTCCCAAATGACTCTAGCTTGTGCAATTAGGAGAGGGGAGACCTAACCAGGATGATATATACAGATTTATGATGACAGATGATCAATGATATATGAACAAATGGTAACTATATGACAAATGGATAGATAAGATATACATATACATAGATAGGTCTACTCACAAATATTCAAATATAACACATTCATGCACTTACAGAAAGTGGGGGGGATTAAGAACATATTTCAAGTGACAGCAAAATTATCAAATCTGGGTTTTTTTAATTATGGGCAGAACTACTCCTAAGTTCTGGAGGCAGAAAGATTTGGCCTTTGAGAAACCTCATTCTTCATTCTGCAGTATTCCAGAGTTCACAAGTTCATGTACGTACAGCACACTACTTTGCTCAGTCTAGTGATCACCAGTAACTCCACAACAGATACGGAAAGCTGTTTGATGAAACCACTGGGCACCAGAGAACTGGACCATTTATGAAGACTACTGAGGCTGCCCCACTGAAGATGGTGGTTCAGATATGGAAGGTGTCAAGTTTTCTTGCCATGACCTCAAAACCTGAAGTCAAATGGCATCTCCAAGTCTATCCCCTGAATCCTTCTTTTTAATATGGTCACATGTTTGTGTTAAATAATGTTCCTCCTTTGGGATGCCATTTGTGTCATACAAGGCACCACTTTGTTTTTGAAATGCATTTCTACTGGAAGGGATAATCTTGTTAAATTATGACTTCTCTAGGAGCTCCAGAGAAAAGCAAAAAGAGGATGAGCGGCATCATTAGATGACAGATCCTGATTGTGATCAAGCAGGCACCACCCCTCCCGCTTTGCATCACTGTACATCCATGCTTCTGGCACAGGTTTGAATTCTCCCTTCCTGCATGGCCCTATCTCACAGTTTGCTCATGGCACAGCATCCCTAACCATAGGATGCAGCTTGTTTGCTTTCCTTCTCTAGAACACAGAGTAATCCACAAGCAATTTTAAGATGTTTAAGCAAGATGGAAAAGGTGAACAGTAAGATTTTAGGCCACATTGAAAACTCAGATTCATACTGGTAATAGTGCACAGGGAAGCATGTATGTCCTAACTCTGACCCATGTTATCCTATGGCTCCTTATCCAGTAAAAAGGTATTCTTTTCTCACTTGATTTCTGATAGCTTGTCAGTAAACACACATTCGCTCTCTGTCTCACACACATGCGCACACGCACACACACGCAGGGAGGTGGGGGGAGAAAGAGATCTGTAGTGAATTATCCACCCTGCCCACACCTTATGCACTGACCACGCCCATTGGGACATGGGAACAGGTTCAGGCTTGACCTGGGGGGACTAGATCTGTGGGTGCCAGCTCATTCTCTTACTTCCTGATGGGAGAGAGAGCATCCAGAGGCATCCTTGGGACAGGAATCTGGCGGTCATCGGTTTCTGGTGTAAGTGATTTCTCTCCAAATAAATATCCATCAGCCTATCATTTCCCAGATTCTTATTTATCACACTTTAGAGACCCCTTAGCCATATTTAAGAGCAAATAAGAGTTACTACCTTTGAAATTAAATACTTGATTTTTAAACTTTTATGTATTTTCATAGATTGATTTTGAAGTTATATTTTATCATGTTGCTTCATGGTTCATGGTGGAAATCATTATAGCTATCAGATATATATATATATCTGTGCTGTATTAGGGGAATGTGTCCTTTTGTACCCTATTTAAAGAAAGCAGCACGATGTTGGCATTTCTAGTTCATGCTATGAAAATAAATTCATATGCATCATCTGAGGTTTTAAATTCACATTAACAATTTATGTAAGTCATGGTATTTTGGGAAATCTGTCTCTGGTGTGGTTCAGTGACATGGCACGTGTGCTCTCACTAATTCACGAGTGACTGTTTCCCACTATCTTACCTTTTTGTAAAAGTGAGGCTGTCATGGTTTGGACATGAAATGTCCCCCACAGGCTATATTCTGGTCCCCACTGTCTTCTCCTTGGTTTGATCATGGACTCGGGTAAACAACGGATTGTAAGAATATTACTGGAAAGAGAAGTCCTGAGGAAGGTGCCTAGGAAGGGGCCAGAGATGTTATGCGTTTTTTGTGGTTGTTGTTGTTGTTTTGCATAAAAGTGGGGAGTTCACTACTATGAGTTCACTTTTACTATCTAATATCAAAGTTTCTTAAGGCAAAATGTTACAATATGGCAGGGGGACTGAATATAATTTGGTTGAAAATCATTTTTGTGTGTGTGGAGGTCCTTAGGCAATTGTCTGTTAACCCCAGCACCATTGGGACTGACAGAAGCTCAGCCATGTTACACCCCAACCCTCCACCTTATCACCAATCCTAGGATCAAGAGGAAGAAAGGGCACTGTGGAGAAACTGCAAAGGCAGTCAGAATGTTATTCATGTCTGGGAATAGTGAAGAACCTGGACTCTAAGGCTTCCCACCCACCTCTCCCTCCTCAGCATGGAGACAAGATGGAGGCAAAGCCCTTAGAATAATTATAATCACATACTCTTAGAAGGTCAGGTGGGAGTCCTGTTACCACCATCCCTCCTACAGGGTCTAGGGGCCACTCATGGGACATCTTGAACCACAAAATTGTTACAGCAAAACTAAGAGTAGAAATGAATGCCTGCTTTGGAGTTTGGATAGGGCTTGGCAGATGCTAACCACAGAAGATGATGCCAGCACCAGCTAACCATAAACAGGTGTCCACCTCAGACTAAGCAATGACATGGGTGAAGCAGAAGACATCTGCAAAATACATCAGGGAATCATTTGAAAGCAAATGATTACAACCAGGAAAAAAAAATCAACATGTGGGTAAAGAAAATGGAAAGGAGGAAAGAAAATAGAAAAGAATGAATAAAGGGAAGGGTGTAAGGCATTATTTCCAAAATACTATCGGTAATTACTTAAGTAATATGACCAAATATGTTTTATGTACTGCCTTATGCTATTTTAATAATATATAAAGATCACATTAAGAACTATCTAGACGGAAATCCTCTGAAAATTGCCATAGTCTCATAAGTGAACAGCGCCATGCCATACAATGCAGTTTTTCTCCCTGTGGTTCTACAGAGGGAACCCAGGGGCCCGTGCATCTTAGGCCAGTACTCCACCACTTGGTCCCACCCCAGCCCTAGAAAAACATTTGTGGTAGAAGATCTGACAAAACAACTTTGGTTTTTTGTTTGTTTGTTTGTTTGTTTTTTAAAAAACCTAAATCAACTTTTAATAATTGAATGAACTTTAAAAAGAAGGTTTATCCTTTATCAGCTTGTAAGTAGGGCCTTACACTTTTCCAAGTATACTTTTCTAAGTATGGGCTAAATGACTCACTTTACAAGATCACTTGTCTCCAAAAATCTATATGATAAAAGATGCATGATTGACCAAACACAGCCCTTCATGGAATCACAGTTTACCCTGGGTCTGTGTGACTGGCTAGACTTGTAATTTTTTTGAACACTTAAATTCAAGGACCCTCAAGTGATTAAGCCAGTTTACATTATAGGTACCCAGGCTGGAAGTCCTCATAGCCTTGGCGTCAGTCCTTTCCTCAGAAGGATGCTCCCAGGGCCTGTGCAGTGAGACGCCACCCTGGAGACAGAGGATCTCCACCCACCTCTCCCTCTAACACTGAACACTGAACTCCTCCAGTGCACACCTTCCTTCACGGGGTCAGACATTTTCCTTCTACTCAAATTTTAAGCAATATAACTTTCTCATGGTTTTACATGTGATGCCTAAACACCTTACAACAAATTAATTCTGACACACCACATTTTCTTCATGGCCATATCTTGAAATGGGATCATTTTCCTTGTGTCACAAAAACTCCCATTTATATTTCCTAAGGTGGGTTCTGTTGGCTTTTTACTTTTCTCTTTTATTGACTTATTTTTATTTGTTTGTACTTAGACAGTCATCAGCCTCATCTTGACTTCCTTCAGCTTAGCAAGTTGAGCTTGTTGGTTGGTTCCTTTTGGTATTAAAAGATGTTGTCCTCCCCTATCCTCACGTCCTTGGTCTATCACTATGGATTGGAAGTCAGCTTTAGCCTAATGGTTTTAAGCAATGGTCTCTCTGTCTAGCAACAGTTGAACATTTTCCTCTGGGTCATAGAAGTTTGATTACAAAGTTATCATGAGATTCCCTTTGTGCTCCTCCAACATTTTCATATAACATACATTATATATGATATGTATTATATATAGATTTATATAACATATATGTATGTAGATATAGGTATAGCTATGACTCATTCCCTTTCCTTACTGCTTGGCTAGGATGCTATGCCCTTAAATCTCTAATTGTTGATACTGTTGAGCCAGAGTTCCCAGAATCCTTCTATTTTTTCTGCTCAGAGCCCAGCTGCACTGCAAAGAGTCTTCTAAGGATGTTCGGACTCCAGTCTTTGATGAGAAATGATCGGAGCACCAAGAAAACAGCATTCAGCTGTTTTTGACTGCTTTCTTAGACTGCTGTCTGAAATCTTGGCCAGTGAAGTGCCATTTACATAGTCTTCTGTTGGCTTCTGAGGTTGCTGTTGCTGTTGTTCTCTTGTTTTCCAGTAGAACTGAGCAAGAGTGTTCGTTGTGCAAACAGCTTCATGGGAATAAGAAGTGCAACTTCTAATCACAGAACTTTAATGATTATGTTAACAATTTCATAATCTTTGCTTTAAAAATTATAAAATCCAATCATATTTCATCTTAACACACTTCTTGCAGCATCTGACAGTGAGTCTAAATGTGAGGACAACTTCACAGTGAGCAGGGAAATCATGAAGACAGACGACTCCATTTAAAAGCTTCAAATATGTTGGCAAAATGCCCTTACTCTGACTATTCATTTTTTTCCCAAAGAAAAAAAAATAAATTTGTACATCTAGGTATGTGTTTGGTTCACATCATTCAGGAAGATCTGTGAATGACAAGCCCTTGATTCTGAATCTAAAAGGCTCTTACATGATGCCTGGGTTTTAATGGGCTAAGTGACATACTTTACAAGATCACTTGTCTCTAAAAGTCTGTATGACAAAAGATGCATGAATGACCAAATGCATCCCATAAAATATCACTTTCAATTTACCCTGAATCTCTATGACTAGCTAGACTTGCAGCTTTCTGAACTCTTAACTTCAAGGACCTTCAAGTGATTTAACCAATTTACATTATAGATACCCAGGCTGGAAATCTCCAAGACCTAATAAGACATTGTAAATGTAAAAGACCCCTGATGGATAGAGATTAATAAGCTTTAAGAGTGTATCTTATTTCCTTTGAGATAGAAATAATTTAGATGGAAATCACAAGATCACCTGCAGGACCACAGGGATGACTATGTAAAATACACTGAAGATCACAAGAAATTCAGGATTCTGGCATATGAGCTGACTTCCACTTCTATCTAAAGACCCTCTGTTAGGTGAAGCCTTGCTTCCAGGTCCATGCCCAGGGCATCTCCTCCCCCAGACGTGCCCTTCCTGTACTCTCTGGTGGCAATGTGTTGATATGATATAAACTTCCCCTCCCAATCATCCCATTGGCTGGTTGGTTTTTCCTTTTTTAAAGTCTTATTGAGAAGTGGTTTACATTCCCCACAATTTACCCACCGAGTGTTTGACATGGATTTCAGCATGTTCACACAGTTACATACCCTACACCATAAACAATCATTGAACATTGTCAACATCTGGGAAGATGTTGGGCTCCTGACCCCACATCTCTCAGTCATCCCTCTCCCTAGCTCTGCCTCATCCCACTGTCCTATCTTCTACCTCCATAGAGGTGCAGATTCTGCATGCCATGCATGCGCTTTGTGACCAGTGTCTGTCCCTTGACATACTCTACTCAAAGGTCATCCAAATCATAGCATATTTCAACAATTCACATAATTTTATTGTCAAATAGTATTCTGTCATGTAGACATACACATTTTATTTACTTTAGATTTGATTGTTTTTGGAATGATCTCCACTTTTGACTATTGTTATGGGATTTCCCACCTGGTTCTGCAACCACCTTGCCCCAAATGAACACACAGACACTATATCAATTATGAAACTGTTGGCCAGTGGCTTGAGCTTCTTATTGGCTAGCTCTATCTTAATTATTAACCCATAATGACTAATCTGTGTATTTCTACATGGTCTTATCTTACTGGAGAATGTCTGACTAGTGTCCTCTCTTCCCAGGCTCACATGACGACTCCTCTCTGCCTACCCTTCACATAATTCTCCTTGTCTCCTAGCTCTGCCTATCTTCCTGCCTGACCAATTAGTGTTTTATTCATCATCCAATAAGAGAAACATACACAGAATAACATCTCCCATTAGACTATTATGAGTAACATTGCTTTGAATACTCACTCCACATGTAAGTTTTTGCCTCTTGCTTTGAATACTCACTCACATGTAAGTTTTTGCCTCAACATGGCTTCCCTGATTATGATGTGCACCTAGGAACTGATTGTACAGGGACTCTGCTGCATGACCATTTATGGATTTTGCATGTCTTCCTAAAGTGTCTACACCATGTGATATTCCCAACAGTATGCAAGGGTTGCAATTACTCTGTATTCTTGTCTACACTTCTTAGCTTGTAAAGTGATGTGGTGAATCACTTAAGATCTGATTTTCATTTCTCTGATGGTTAAAGATATTTACCATCTTTGTATGCTTATCAGGAATTAAACTATCTGCTTAGGAATACCTATTTATCTCCTGTGTCTTCTAAATATGATTTTTATGTATAGCACTTATGTAACACATACATAGCATAATAATTTAGTGAGCATTGTGAACAGTGGTACTCTAGTCAAAGATACTATAAAAACAACAGCTGGCCCTGAATGTGCTTGGTTTTATTCTTGCCATCATCTTCCTCTTCTACCTTCTCTAGCCAGGATAACCCTCTTATCATTGTCTTCCTCACAACTTTGTTTCATCGTGTCTTTAATATATACAAAATGCGTTGTCTAGTTTTACTGAGACAAAGAATTATGATGATGGAGCCAGAAAGATGGCTTGGCACTTAGGAGCGTGCACTGCTCTTGCAGAGGACCCAAAGTCTGTTCTCAGCACCCACATCCAGTTGCTCACAATTGCCTCTAGCTTCTGTATCAGAGGCTCTTACACTCTGTTCTACTCACATGCACATACTCACATAGATGGTGCACACACGCGCACACAGTGGGATTATAAACTTTGTTTATTCAATGACATTTGTATAATATTCATGTTTTGACATCTAGCCATAAGATGCTATTAGTTGTTATATGAGAGGTATCACCCTGACATAACAAAAATTTTCCATTTTAAATCTAATAGTGAGTTCATTAACATCTAATGTTTTTCCTCCAAATTGCCTGTCTCTCCATGAGGAAACAGAAACAAACTTGTAAAGTCATGTTTAGAACAATGTTGATTCCTTTCCCCTAAGTCTTAACTTTTGAATTTTGGAATGCCCTGGCATTTCATTTCCAGCAACTGTCCCTGTGGCTTCGGCATCCACATCATCCCAGCTCAGTGACTTAGGAAAGTAAAATGTCCCCTCTTTTTTTGCCTCTCTGTTGGGGAAGTTTGGGCTTGTCTTTGAAGGCTGGATGGAAGTCACCCGGAAAATTATCTAGGAGTGGTGGCACTCATCTGTAAAATTATCTAGGGCTGGGAAATTCCCCTGGGAATCTTTTAACCCACTAACTCCATTCCCTTAATAAGATTATTTAGACCTCCACAGTCTTAAATCACTTGTGGCAGGGCTTTTCCACTTAATAACTTGGACACTATTGTAAAGATTTGTACTTTATCTGACATGTATGAAATAAAAAAATTGTCTAATGTGGTAAGCAATTAATATAATATGTATTTTCTGAATTTTAATATCTGTTATTCTGTTCAAACTTGTTTTGATGTTATCATCTCTATTTCTTTTTTCTTTCTCATTGTATTTACCAAGTTGCATTTTATTTCAATCTATCCGTTTTGAAGAATGGAACCTACTGATCCTCTGCGTGATCTGTGAAATGTTAAGGACTTCATCATTTTGACTGTGGCCCTTTATACATGCCTCTCCTTTTCCTTACATATTTACACTTAATTTCTTTACTCAGCCTTTGATTTTAATGTATAAGATTTCCATAGTTTTCTCTTTTCTGTGTCTTTGCCTATTTTTGTCTTTTATTTAGCCTAAATGTTTTCAGTACGTGTAAAAATAACAGATGTCATTATGAAACCATTCACAAGTATATATAGTGCACCTTGCTCCCCTTCTTCCTCTTTAAGCTTCTTGATGGTCTCTACCCTCCCCAGAGAGGTTCCCTTCTGCTTTCTACACACACACACACACACACACACACACATTCCGTTGCCCTCTCTCAATCATCCATCATTCTGTTTAAACCCCTTCCTCCCCACATGATCCCTCATCCAGTCTTTTTTTGTTTTTTTATTTTTTCAAGTCAGGATTTCTCTGTGTAGCTCTGTAGACCAGGCTGGCCTTCTGAGTGCCCTGCCCACAGGCATATCTTATATGACTATTTTTTAATCTAGCATCTGCATGAGAGACAACATTTGATCTTAGCGCCTCTAAGCCAGCTTCTTTGTTTAGCATGATGATTTCCAGTTCTATGCATTGCCTTAGAAATGATGTGATTTCATTTTTCCTGCCCTGGAAGACAAGTATGTCCTCTGGAAGACTTAAGTACACCTAACAACCCTCTGACGCCTCATGAAGGGTTCTGAGAGGGACAAGGACACAGGCCAATATGAAGACTGAGGGAAAACAAAGCAAAGCCTGAGAGGTCACCAGCCTAATGATGAACAAGCTGTCTGTCTGACTGTGTGTCAGGGACTGTGTGTTCTGGGTGTGGAACTTGTGAGTTCAGCTACCTCTGACCTGTACAAGGAGCTGAAGAGCCACAGCAAACTCCCACACCTGCTTCCCTCCTGAAGATGGAATCATATACTCCTGTTCGCCTTAGTGAATTGTGCAGGAGAGGAGTCAATGGGGAGGAAAAACTCACAGACCAAAAAATCCAAGACAAAACTCCATGGAGTTCCCTAATTAGAGGGACCTTCAGAACTTTCAGGAATATGACTGAGGGGCAGTGGCTTGCTCTCAGGTCCAAAACTAATTCACGAAAACATTCACAAGACTGTTTAGCTGGTTTGAGGGGAAAAAAATAAAATGAAAAGCAAATAGTTAATGATCCCAACTGCTAAACCAATCTTAGGGTGATCTACCCTCTCCAAGGCTGCCGGGCTTTTTCCTCCCATGTAGCCAATTAGCAGCAGTAATGGGACAAGACTCAGATTAATTACTGCACAAGCCAGCCCCTAATGTGTTCCTCCTGTTACTCTCAGCAGCCTGCCTGTCAAGCAGGCTTTAAGAGCATCAAGGAAACAATACAGCAGATCGATCCAGATACTGTAGCCCCTTCCTTTAGCCACCTCTGGCATATGTGGAAGGCTAGACCAGGCAAGCAGCCAGTGAGGAGTCAGGAGGAGGGGAGTGGATAATTGGGTGAGATGAGATTAATCATCCACTGCACTTACTTTCCTTTGATCAATCAATTCGTTATAAATGACCTCACTCTGCTCCTTGCAACAACTGCTTTAGCTTCAATAAGAGCTAAACATAGTAAATTACAATTGTGTGAGTGGTGTGTGTGTGTGTGTGTGTGTGTGTGTGTGTGTGTGTGTGTGTGAATGCATGCCTGGGTGTATGTGTGTATTCATGTGGGTTTGTTTACATGCACATGGGTGTGTGTCCATGTGGAGGCCAGAGGTCAGCTTCAAGTGTTGTTTCTCAACAGCTATGCATATTCTTTTTAGAGATGGCACTCTCATCATGAGCTGGGATTCACTGATTAGGTGACAATGGCTAGCTGACAAGCCCAGAGGAATCTGCCTATCACTGTCCTAAACCCCCACCAAAGGGGATCATCATACTTAACTTTTCACATGGATCTAGAGATCAAACTTGGGTCTTCAGGCTCCTGTGGCAAGAACCTTCCAAAATGAGCCATCTTCCAGGCTTGTAACTAACATTCTGATTATTGACAAGCTGTGGCCAGACCTTGCAGGAACCTGAAGCTCTGCCTGTCTGGTGCACAGCACTGGCCTGAGAGATTAGGAATGCTGGTTCACTTGTATGTCTAGGTAGAATGTGGCCTTTGCCAGAATGAGCAGCCTGGTCACTCCAATGCCCTGTGCCCTGTGTGCACCCCACTTCAGTGTACCCTATCTCTGTGCACAACACCTGTGTGTACACAACCTCTTCAGTATATGTGCGGGATGCCAAAAGGGAGCCACAACTACTGGAGCTAGATGTGCCCAGAGTCCTAAAGGCCAGCAAAGAAGGCTCCGAGGAGAGCTATGCCTGATGTCTGTAGGTTACAGATAGGTACAGTGGCATGGTGCCTGGTCATAGCCTTTCCTGGAAAGACTCTAGAATCCACTTGTTCAAAGGGGGCTCTAGGTCCTAGTGCAACCATTTTTTGTTTGTTTGTTTTTAACAGAACCCTAATGTGATCCCGGACCTCTGTGGCCTGAGCCCATGCTCACTATGAACTGAAGTACCCTACCTTTCTGATCGTACCAACTGTCAGGAACAAATGTATGAGGTAGTTTAGACTTTTTATAGTCCAGAGACACCAGATCTTCTTCCAGCTTCCTGGATGCAGTAGGTACAGTGCTGGCATTTTTAAAAAGATCTGTTTTACAGCCCTACAGACTACAGCTAGGATATCTGAATCTTCTTCGAATCCTCCAAGACAGCGCCCCTTACCAGCAGGAAGTAGTTTGGAAAGAACGACGCCCAAATTCCCAAATATTGTCTATAAATGTTTGTTTTCATTTAATTGGACTTTGTTATATAAAATTAAATAAAAAAAAACTAAAAAAAAAATCTGTTTTATTTCTGTATATGTGTATATATCTGTAGGAATTTATATGTGCCATGTTCATTCAGGAGTCTAGAGAGACCAGAGGCAGGGGTCAGATCTCCTGGAGTTATAGGCAGTTTTGAGCAGCCATGTGTCAATTTCTCCATCCTCGGTGCTGGGTTTTTAACTGATTGTTTTATAGGAAAAATGTAAGCCACTCAATATTTTTAACCACACAGACTTAGGATGTATTATTTCATTCTTGCTGTTGTCCAAAATAGTAAAATATTCTTAATGTTTCCTGAACTGCCTTAACTGTCTTGGTCCTCCAGGAAATCTTGACCTGGCATAGCCTGGGCTTCAGTGAGCCTAGGTGCCTGGATTTCAGACTCAGAGTTCCCAGAGTGGTCAGTCACCCACTTGTCACCCATTGGAGATGAATAATGGCTGAACAAACTGAATTTGTTGGGCTTCTAAAGCTATGAAAGGAGGAGGAGGAAGAAAGTGGGCATGGGGCTTTATCCTCACTAGGGATGTGCAGCTGTGCCCTTACATTTGCATTCTCACAGTGCCACCTAATGGGAATCTGGAGTAGAAGACTCAAAAGTTTTGCAGAGGGCCCTTCACCTCTGTCTCAAGACAATGGTGCTCCATGGGTGTAATTGATCACAGTCCTAACTGGATGCACAAATACCAAGTAGATGATGAAATAGCCACAGAAGTCAAATACAGAGCTCACCTTTTAAGTGGATAGGTACCAGAAAGGGGACCCTCTACTATTTACAAATCTAGGCGATATCATGACTCTTGTGGTATAAAACAGCACAGTTGCCCACAGTTGCATGCTGCCTTTGAGTAAGTGCTGGGTCTTCAGGACCCTGAAGAAAATCCAGAAGGGATATAATGAACTCTGTCATATTGATGGGCCATGCTATAACTGCTCCTATCCACTGTGACATCATCTACCACATAGTAATTTCCCAAGCCTGACTCAATGCTTGTTTATATCCACTGTGAACTTTCCCTTAGCCTGTGTGTCTCTGTGAAAAACACGCAACTTCCTCAAGTGTCACCTGTAGTCTCTTGGAAGTCCCATCCCTGTCTTCAGACAGTTCCTGACTGTTTCTGCCTAAGTGACAGCACTGTTACAGCCATCTACCATACCCTGACCCTTTCAGGGCAGGATCAGATGCACACTCTGCATGCCTTGGGTTAATTAAAGGAAACAAATGAACCCCTTTTAACTACTGAGATTGCTTTCTGGCCAACACACACTGTCAAGTTGTTTCACAAGAAAGGCATATTCAACATGGATGATGAATATTTATCCTCCAAACATGCTTCACGCTAAGTTGAAGATGCCATTAGCCTTTGCTACAGCCCAGTTGCATGTTTCTATGTAGGCTTTCTGTTGCTCTGCACGTTCCCACTTTAGTTCATTGAGTTCACTGCCACCACATGCCATGACATGGGTGTGACAGTGTGCCTGATAGAAACAGTGAACATGCAAACTAGGAAAACTAACATTGTTCCCGCTGTCTGAGTGAGAAGCTTCTGAAACAACAAATGTAAGGGTAAGGGTTTACTGGAAAACCCGCACAGAACATGCTGGCCCAGAGCCTGCCCCTTGGCCTCTGTAGGAAGTGGAAACCTGTCTTCACGGCTGAAGCCTGGCACCACATTTCCTCAACCAATGTCAGACATACACTAGTGCTCAACTGAGAACTAGAAAAGATTATAGTCACTAATACACTCAAAATAATGTGAGCTTATGCATTGCCTCTACCAGCGGCACTTTAGGTCCTTGTCGATCCCTGTCCATGAGCAAGGATGAGCTGTAATTCTCAGAGCAACCCTGAGGACCCTGTGTAAAATCCATCTATACGATGAGATGCACATCACCTGTCCCCCAGCACACTCCAACTGGAGATTGCCATGGGAATTTCAAAGAACTCTAAAACTCATCAAATTTTCGAAATACACCATAAGCACAGAAGATTTTGTGTTCGTAAAAAAAATGTAAAAGCTAGCTCTAGATTAAGACACCAAAAGTGTAAGTCCTCTTTGAGTTGAAGGTCTTAGTCAATGGAGGACCTGCGTTTAGGAAATTGGTAACAATGGTATGGTACCCTGTGGGTTTCCACATAAGTAAAATTTAACATCACAGAAGACCAACAGATGCCTCAAAACTGAAGCTGAAGTTTGGAGGATTATGGAAAGCATCGTCTTCTGGTGACTGTTCTGCACCTTAGCATGAAAATGGCTTCAGAGTTTTCTCTGTCTGAGTCATACTTCACAGGAGGATGTTCCATTCCCAGATAATATCCCCAGTTCCCTGGACTGCCGGTACACAGGCTGCAGGGGGCTACTTGCCACTCTTCACACCCAGGGCTGAAATCCCCATCCAGCTTTGGAGAAGAAAGGATGCCCAGATGCTTCCAGGCTCTACAGCCTGGGACATCATTATGTGGGCTACACAGGCTGCATCTGATATCAGGATAGCCACTATCACATGCTAGACATCCAGCCTTTTAGCATGGGGTTCTGCAAAGCTAGAAACACACTTTGGGCTCCAGATAGTTTAAAGAAATACCCTAATCCTATAATTGAATATCATGGGTTGTTATCTTCAATAATTTACCAAGTTGGCCCAGGCTTAAACATTGGATAGTTCCGGGCTGTTTCATGCAAATAAAAGGCACCAGGCACACACAGAGTGAACTTACATAAACCCTACAGGATCCCTACTAGTCGACATCATGGCTGAAGGATGCAAGGAGTACCTTCCCATGAACTTCATCTTCTTAGCTCTCATTTGTCTCTTTTGCCAGATTCCTCAACAAAATATGACTCCATCCCACTGGCCTGCCAAAGCCAGTACAAAGCCCCACAAGACTTCTTTATCTGAGACTCCTTCGTTTTTTATAAACCATTGGTCTGTATGTTCTGAGGAAGTATATCACTTAGGATTTTAGTTTTCCTTTTATAGAATTAAAATTCAATTCTAGTGCTTACTTCACTTTGTGTGATCAGTTCCCCCCAAAATGGTTTTGGTTTGGTTTCAGAATAGAGTTCAGTGATTGGTCAGGAGACCCACCATGGGCTCAAAAAACATAATCACACTCACACATCTACCTGGACTCCGTCCCTCAGTGGGATTCATCTCAGGAACATATTTTCAAAGCTGGGGCAGCCACTAGAAGTTCACAGAAATGTCACGCCTGCCTGTCTGCTATTGTGAGCAGTCCCCAAGAAAACAGGACGCCAGATTGAAAAACATACAGGTCAGTGGCCCTTTCAAAATTATCAAAGGATGTAAATTAAAGAAGAAAATGCTTTCAAAATGGCAAGCTACCGTCAAATAAATATCTGGGCTACTGCAGTGGCTTTTGGCTTGCCTTACAAACCCAATTGTCCCCACTGATGTCCCTTAAAATCCACCTTCCACTGCCACAAATGAACCTGCTGATCCAAACACACTGCAAGTAGGTTTGTTGTGTGTGTGTGTGTGTGTGTGTGTTTTCCATTGTGGTAAAATAACTCCAGCAGAGTGTCTGCCATTTGCAGAGGCCTTAAATACAGCACACCATAGTGATAATATCACTGACCATCTCTATGCTATTCTACATTCATACTGTGACCCCTTTGTTCCCATGCCAACCCTGTAACCCTTGTAACCACCAATATAATTTTGCCCCTGACAGTGACCATCCTCCTGCTTCAGATGAGGGGAGTCACAAGTCTTTGTTCTTTGTGCCTGCCCTAATGTATTATAGTATGATGTCCTTGGGGTTCAGTCCTTCATCAGAATTGACTTCCTTTTCAAAGGTGTATAGTATTCCACCATACCTGTGTACCATGTTTGTTTATCCAGCCATCAAGGGATGTTGGAGCTTCTCCCACATCTTTGTCATGGTGAGTGAGTCTGCTATGACTAACCAGGGTGGGGATTGACTTCTATATAATACAAGTGATCGCCATAGAATGTGCAAGTTTTAATGACAATCACACACATCCCAGCAATGACACAATCAAAATCCTTGGAGACCTTGGGCTTCTAAGAGGAAATCACAAAGTAAAAAGATGCCATTTATAAACCTAAAGTTGAATGAGTACGAGAAGGCTAAACCAGGGCAGTGCTAGCCCCCTGCCAGCAGACCTTGCTACAGACAGAAGCAACTGATCTCACAGACAGAATTCACAGGTGAAGACCATAGAGCAGATCTGCTTCAGCAATCAAGGGTACAAAGGATCTCTGGCAGCCTTGTTTCTGAGAGTCTGCAGTTCAAGTGAAACGTATCTGCAAAACACTGTGGCCATTGTGATGGTGGAAAGCCCTTCTGGAAGGAAGAGCTCTATAGCCAGAAATCGGCAAAGAAAGCTTGAGGTAAAATTGGCTACTGAAAGAGCAAAATGGAGACAGAGGGTATTTGCATATGTGTGGACACCAAGGGCAGGGCAAGCTATGATCATGATGGCTAGAGGCACCAGGAGGATGTGAGCTTAGCTGAGAGGCTCAGAATGACATCTACATTTAGAAACATACTCTTACAGTATGGAGAACTGAGGCCAGGGACAGTGATGGTGGAGATGGCCCCAGTGTCACAGGAATGTGGTGAAGTCATACAGAAACTCAAGGAGACAGGGAACTGATAGAGACAAGGGTATGAAGCTAGCACTAGATGATGACTACCAGGAGCTGCTTCCAGGATATAGAAAGTGGGCTAGTCGTGAGGGAGAATGTGCACACTCATCGATGGACACGGAAAGGTCTGACCTTATTGGGTGTCCCAGGCAAAAACAGCACCAATGGTTTATAAATAATTTTATAATGACTCATAGAGAGGGTCTATAATAAACATTGAAAGGGGGCTTGTTGACACTGAATACCTTCATTTACAAGGAAGATAGGAAATAGCATCAAGGAGAAAAGATGCTAATCATGACTCAACATACAAGATTTTCCATTCCTGACATGTATGGACTGATCCTTGCAGCCATCCTTCTTTCTACCTGGTACTCAGCCCATCACCAGGTCAGCAAAAGTCTTGCTTTCATAACATCTTACTCATTCATTTGTTTGGTGAGCAAAGAGGAACGATTTTACCGTACTCTTTTCATCACAACAAAACCCTAGAAAGGACCAACTTTAAAAGAGCAGTTGACTCTAACTCACAATTTGGGAGACTGCCAAGCTTTGGTTGTTGACCTCCTTGCTTTGGTCTGAAGAGCAGCAAAGTGACACAACAGGAACACTGGCAGAACACAGCTGTTCGTCTCATAGGAACTGGCAGGAAGAAGAATAGAAGAGGGTGGGTTAACTTCCTTCCACTAGGCTGCATTCCTAGAGGTTATAGAACTTTCCCATAGACGTTTCCCATGCCGTCCACAGCAGTCCACCCTGCCTCACCATAAAGAACAGTTTGGGTTTTTTTTTTATTTAAGTTAGACATAATCTTATTTTATATATCAATCCATTTCCTTCTCCCTCCCATTCTCCTATGCCCCCCTATCAACCCCCATCCATTCCTCTTCTACTCCATAGAAAGGGTGAGGCCTTCCATGAGGGATCACCAAAGTCTGTCACATAATTTGGGGAAGGGCCTAGGCCCTCCCCCATGTGCTAGCCTGAAAGAGTATCCCTCTATGGAGAATGGGCTCCAAATGTCTATTTGTACACTAGGTATAAATGCTGTTCTATTACCAGGGGCCCCATAGACTGTCCAGGCCTCATAACTGTCACCCACATGGAATGGATTTTTAATCATAGTTTTTAAAGTCAATCTTTGTGAAATGTTCTCACCACAAGTTGGTAAAGAACGGTTAAATATTTCAAGTTTACCCTTTTCATCCCATTTCCAATTATTCCATGTTCTATTTTTGTAAGTATTTTTAAAATTAAGATGCAGCACCTTATTTTTTCTGGCTCTACCTTAACAAACAAACCATAAAGATGCCACATCAGACAAGTTCTGGGTTTTAGGGTGGTACTGGACATAAATATGTAATTTGTAAGAACACTTGCAGCAGCAGAACCCCAAACCAAAATGGAAAAATAACTAAGAAGCATGTAATTCAGAAAAAAAAAAAAAAAAAAAGATAGGGTATAGCATGCAAACCTTTATCAGGCATCCTCTGGGGGCTGATAAATCAGATCTAATAATAGAGCAAATCATGGTGTTGTGGGTAAAAAAGTTAAAGAAGAAAAAATACCCAGGTGAGGGCTGGGGAGATGGCTCAGTGGGTAAAGTGCTTGCCAAAAAAGCATAAGGGCCTGAGTTTGAGCCCCAGAATCTGCATGGAAATGCTGAGCATGATGGCACCTGCTTATAATCCCAGGGCTGGGTGGATTCTTCTGACTTTAATGGACAGCCAACCCTGTTAAATTGAAGAGTTCTAGTCCCATGATAAACCCTATCTAAAAAACAAATGGCATCTGAGGCATGACACCTGGGGTTAAACTCTGGCTTTCAAACACACCTGAACATATTTGTACCCCCCCTCTCTCCCTCTCTCTCTCTCTCTCTCTCTCTCTCTCTCTCACACACACACACACACACACACACCTATTCCTCTGAATACTGTGAGCTCAGCTTTAATTCAAACCAACTGAAGACATGCCTTGATGTTACTATTGGTATAGTTTGTAGCTCAATATTTTAATCCCCCCCTTTTTTAGTACAAAAGCCATAAAGTAGGTTTTAGGTATTAAATACACCTATACAAATTCATGTAACCATGGAAAATACTCTTGCCTTGCTTTAAGATTAAGTTCAATAGCTAATTACCATCCTCTGGGATTAGTGATCACTAATTTAGCTTGAAGGTAAAAATATTCCCTAGATCCAATTAAAGCTTCAAATAAAATTTGGCAAGGCCCATCCCAGAATTTCTACAACTTACCACTGAACTTTTAACTGTCAATATGGTTACTTTCCATGGAATCAACTGACTGTGGACAGTGTATGAGTGTATGAGGATCTCTGCCTGAGATGTTTGTTGTCTTAGTTTTTTTTTTAATTTCTATAACAAAACACCATGACCAAAACAAGGTAGGGAGGGAATGATTTCTTTGGTTTACACTTTACATCAGAGTTCATCATTAATGGAAGTCAGGACAAGAACAGAGAAGGAATTTGAAGGCAGGAGCTGATGCAGAGGCCATAGAGGGATGCTGCCTAGTGGCTTGTTCCTCATGGCTTACTCAACCTTCTTTTTTATAGAACCCAGGACTACCAACTCAGGGTGGCCACACCCATAATGGGTTGAACCCTTTTCCATCAATTAAGAAAATGTTCTACAGCTAGATCTCCTGGAGGTATTCCTCAACTGGGACTCCTTCCTTTCAGATAACTCTAGCTTGTGTTGAATTGATATAAAATTAGCTAGCAAAGAAGCCAAGAGTGGGGAGCATTGTATGAAGAGCCCTGTGTCAGGAGCCCTGTCAGGAGCCCTGTGGGAACCTTTGTATGAGGGCCCTTATAGGAAGGTTTCTTTGTGAGAGCCCCTATATGGAGGCCCCAGTGTGAAAAACTATATGTGCGGGGACTCCTTGTGATGATGATGTGTGTGAAAACTCCTGAGTGAAAACAATGTGTGGGGGGACCTGTGTGTGACAATGTGTTTATGGGACCCCTGTGTGAAGAACCATGAATAGGGACCCCTGTGTGAGAGCCAGGATTGGGGACCCATGTGTGAAAACCATGTGTGTGGGGACCCCTGTAAAATACCATGTGTGGTGAGATCCCTGTGTGAGGATCACTCTGTGAGAACCTTGTATGGGGACCCCTGTGTAATGAGAACCCATGTATGTGTGGACACCTGTGATGACCCATGTGTCTAGGGACCCATGTGATGACATGTGTGTGGTGACCCATGTGATGACATGTGTGTATGAAGACCTCTGACTGCTAAGAACCCATGTGTGAAGAGACCTTTGTGTGGTGACCTGTGTGTGGCATAGTCAGCTTGAGGAGCCCTGTGTGAAGAGCTTTGTTTGAAGACCTCTGTGTCAGGGCCCCTTTGTAAAGACCATTTCAAAGCCACCCATGTTTTCACTGCCCAATGTGGTCTGATAATCAGAGATCACATTTTGGTTTTTGTCCATTTTTTTCCACTAAAATTGAGGTCGTCAATACTAATGGAAAAGCTTAAAGCAAACAAATATATAAATAAAATTTAAAAACATAAAGAAACTATACCTACCTGTTCACTTCTTTGCATTCATAAAATACCTTGGAGGGTGTATATTTTTGTAGAAACATGACAGAAACCTTGGACAGCCCCTGACCTCTCAACTTTCTTCAGGGCAAACCTTCTCTTCTCCCCTCACCTCTGCATCCCCTTTCCCACCCCCTATGAGCTATGTTACCTGTTGACTAAACACATCTCTGACTCCCTCCTCCACATCAGCTCTGCTTCTCTTAGGATTTCTTCCTAGAGCCATTTAAACCTTATACTAATCCCCACCTTCTTTATAGACCTTTGTAGCTTTCGCCAAAACCTTGGGTTGTCCTGGCATTTGGTACCTCTACCTCTCCCTTAGACCACAAACAAGACTATTTTTGATGCTGATCTATTGCATGTATGCCCAGCCTGTCTTGCCAACAGACTTGGACAGTATATCCCTGTCTTCCCATGTCTTTTTCCCTTTGGTTTGTCCTCTAAGGAAGCATGTATTTTTGTTTCTGTATAACTCAAGAGAACACTCTACAGACCCAACAGAACCATTCTTATCTTCTCCACCCCGTCCCATTCCTGTGGTGTTATTGCTCTCTTCCTTTAGTAGATCATTCAGTGGCTCTTAAACCTGCCTAGCATTCAGATATACTTTTGGATCCCATTGAAACCCCAGAAATGAGATCCTTCACAACATGGACTCAGTCTCTGGAGCTGTGGTCTTATCAGAATAAGGTCTGGAGTTCTCAATTTCATATTTAGGAAGACACAAAACTGGACAGGATATAGATGGCCCTTGCTCCAAAGAAATTAGTTATTAATAGAAGACACTTCAGTGCAATGGCTTATGTTTCATGAGTACAAAAAAAGGCCATACCATCAGAATGGGAATATGGGGAAGTGAAATGTCCTGAAATGTCCTTAGATGAGATGTTGTGTAGGATACATCTAACTTAGCCAGAGGACATTAGAGAGGAGAAGTAGAGGGGGCCAGAGAGACTGGGGAATGTCCATTCTGTGGTTTTGACTTTAAGGTAATGCAAATGTGAACCCACACAGACGTTCATACTGAGGAGAGGTCCCCAGTGGTTGACTGGCATTTTTGGAGTGTGACTCTGCCTGCATTAGGGGAGAGACATGCAGACCACCATACAAACAGGAAGAGAAACAATCACCATACCAACAGGAAAAGGAACTATCACCATAGCAACAGGAAGAGGAACTATCTAGTAAAACTACCTTCCTGTCAGAAGTGATGCTATCTTACAAGGGTTTCAGCACAGAGATGGTGATGCAGGGTGTACTGAAGAACACTCTGGGATATGGTAAGACAACTCTAAGATGTGGGCATGGATACCCCAGATACAGTTATGGCCAACTTCAATGGACAAATATTTTAACTAACATTGAAGATCCCCATGAAGGAGGAGCAGTGGTCTCACTTCACATCTGAGAGCTTCACACCCTGTATTGCTGATTACACTGTCCAGTCAGAAGAACACAAGATCCACAAACACATGTGTTGTGACATGTTTTCCCACATATATGTACATATATGTAGTGAGATATTTACTTTGTCTGCACCTGTGGCACAGACCATGTCCATTTGGGGTGGAGACAGGGGTGGAGCCAGGGGCGATGTTACCTGGGGGAACAAAGTCTGAGGAGGGGACTCTGAGAGCTCTCTTGCTTGCAACACAGGGACAGGAGAACATCCAAAGGCATCCTTGGGACCAGGAACCTATTGGTGTTCATCTGTCTATGTTGTAAGTTATGTCTCCCTAAATAAACATCTATTCAGCCTATTTGTTTCTCCTGATCCTTATTAAACCTCAATACATATACAATAATAATAATTTTTAAAAAGAGAAAAAAAATGAATGTTAATGTGCCCAATATCTATAGAAAACAAGGGAAGAAATCTGACATTCTTCTGGCACTTTGATGATGTAATTGGTAAAAGTCATCAAGGATTTTAATATAATTTCACACAGGGTGATGTGGCAGGCCGAGGATAGAGACTCTGAATTAGTTCCTGGTGAAAAAGCTTGAACTAAGGCCAGAAAGAATGAAGCTGAGCAAGAACAACCTAAGCAAACAAGCAGGAAATCTCTGTCTCCTACCTGGTGGGAAATCCTTCTTTCTTCTACCTTGTAGGAAATCCTGCTTTCTCCTACCTGGTGGGAAATCCTGCTTTCTCCTACCTGGTGAGAGATTCTGCCTTTGGGGGGGGTTACTCTTTAATAAACAGAAAAAGGGGCAAGGTCCTGGGAGTGTGGGGAGGCAGAGCAAAGGCCTATCATAGAGACCACTGTCAGAAAGGGTCAATAGAAAGCTAGTTAGGAGACAAACACCAGGGAAAGCACCTGTCATGGGAAACAGCACTGCACACATGAGCTTTTGCAATGTGAGACAGTCCCCTAAGACCCAGGTGTTACAGGATGGGTCCCATGGTAGAGCAACTGGTAAGTGGAAAGAACTTTAAGAGGCAGAGCCTTCCTGGTAAGAGTGTTTCAGATCACTAGAGGTATGTCTTAGGGATAGTGGTACCCTGGTCTCCTTTTCTACTTTGGTTTGAGGTAAGTGCTTTCAGTCTGCTATCTGCTCACATGAGACAAGTTTCACCACAGATCTGAAACAATACGGCCAAGCAACAAAGGCTGAAACTATAAACTGAGCCATAGTCATCATCCCTCTTTATCAGCTGATCACCCTGAGTGTCTCAGTCACAGAGATCTGACCAACCAACAGAGGAACTGGGCACATGTGTCAAATAGGGGTATTGTGTTTATAAAAAACAAACAAATAAAATCCCAGAGCTGGGGAACATTTATCATCACAGTCCTAGAGAGGTGTCAGCCATAAATATGGGGAAGAGCCCCAAGTGTCTGTGGCTGTTTTTTCCTCTGTTGGCTGACATGTTTTACTGTCCTGACATATGTCCAGAGGGGCAGCAGAGCCCACAGCCAAGGTTAACAATCCTCCTTCTCTTCCTGGGAATAGCCTGGGGTCTCAAGGTCATAGGAAGTCACAGGCTTAGAGCTTTACCCTTCTAAAACTAACTTCACATGTAAGGTTATCTTCAAGCCTATGGCTAGAGGGAGGTCTGTGCCTTCCAAGTCATAACTGGTGGGATGGATACTTTAAGAAATATAGTAGCACACACCTCATCTCACCCCCTCCCATCTGAAATTTCTCTCCCCAAAATTTCAGCTTCTCACCTTGGTCTGAAAACATTACATGGGGAATTCCATAGGTCAATAACTCACAGGTTCTAAATGGCATGTTAGGCTCGGTCCACCACAATTATTTATGCTAAGGACAACAGTGTATGGAGGTCTTATATGTCTGTCTCCCGGTATCTTCATCATCCTGGGCTTTCTTGGATGATTCCTTCCTCTCCAGAACTTTTCACCCTAGCATCCATCTGGACCTATACCATAAAGCCTAATGTTATCTGTGAACAAACCCCAGGATACTGCAGAACATCCTGACATAGATGCAGCATATGGCTATGATCACATGTTTGGCTTTCAGTGTGTCAGCTCTGATTCTAAGGGCAGTATGCATTAGGTACATCTTCCACATTTTCTAGACTGGTGGGTGAGGAAATGACCTCCCAAGTGGGGCTGTGTGATAGAGACAAGATGTGATGTGCTCAGAAGACACACAGAATATCAAACCCATACTGCAGGAGTGATGGCCTTGCTTTCTACTCACTGGATGCAATGGCGGCTGACTCAGAGGCTTGCATTAATAAAGATTATCTGAGCATTTACCTAGTTGAAATAGTTAATTCATTTTATATCTGATAACTTTACAACAGGAGTGAGAAGAGAAGACTGCTGACAGGCTGTCACCTTCGACATCTATTTGCATAATCCACAATTAGCATTTTCGTCTGAATTACAAGTTATTTTCCTTTTAACTCACCATTGGGTGAAACTTTATGAGAAAACAAATAAAACAAAATTAGCAATTACAAATAGCAGGTAACTAATATGAAGAATAAGGACAGTCGCCTGTTTCTAATGTTTGCTTTTTATAGTGATGCTTGTTGATGTGCTCTTGGTGGGCACAGGGGATTATGAACACCCAGACAGGAGGCAATGCTGGTGACCAAAAAAAGAGCCCTAGATGCTTTAACTTTGATGGGTTGTTGGGGAAGCATTTACCCCAAACATCCTTTGAAGCACTTCCACTGAAATTGCAAACAAATTCAATTATCTGGTGATTTTAATGAGCACAAAATAACCTTTCTGTTAACAAGAAAGAAATTGATTTCCGAACAAAATAGGCCAGGTACATCTGAAAAGCCAGCAGAGTGAGGTGACTGTAGGAGAAACATTGCCCTGCATGACACCAGGGCCACAGGGGCAAAATAAAAATTATCGGATTGCAATGAAGATAGAGCAAAGCTTCCTAAGGCAGAGAAAGCAGTACTGAGATCAGCTACTGTCTAAGTTCCGGTGGCATTCTACCACCCTGTGTTCCCAAGAAACTCAGAGCTGAGACCAACCATGCCAGATGCAGGTGACACTGCATCCCAGATACCATGCACAGAACCCTATGCTCCACACTGATTTGCACACAGCACAGGAAGAGAGGATTATAAACCCAAAAGTTCCATTAAGCCACCATGCTGAATTGCACTGGACACTTGCACCAGAGATGTTTGCCTTTGCCAGAGAACTGTACCCACATCACAAGCTCCACCCCTGAACTCCAGGGATGTCTTTGTCCATGTTAAAACAGGCATCAGAGCTAAGGCAGCCCTCACCTGCATGTGTCCCTGCCCTACTGGTTGCCTTCATGCATATGTCAGCCCTGCTCTAGTCTCTCCTAGATCCTCTGGAATCCTTCCTTGGATATAATATCAATTAATTAATTATAAAGTACTTTTCCTACTAAGATTGTGTGTGTGTGTGTACATGCATGTGGTTATACATACATGTGCATGTATGTGTGAGTAGATACATAAATAAAACTGTATTGTGTATATGTGTGTATGTGTGTACCATACATGTGAGTAAAGTGTATGTGCATGTGTGTAAATGTGTGTAGGTGTGTTATTCACTGACTCCTCACCACACTGCCTACAGTGGTGGCCTCTACCACCCACCCTCTCCCTACTGTGTCTTTCTGCAAATAGTAAGTCATTGGGGGAGTCATGAGGAAGAGTCTGATAAGGCACTATACACTGGTGTGCAACCAAGAAGGACATTTGCATACCCCATTCGCATGGCTGGCTATACCACTGGTTGGTATGTAAAATAGAAAAGATGATTGGAATTCCTCAGGAACTCAGGAACTCTGCCTGCCTTTGATCTCAGAAAGGTGAAACCCACATTGCTTTGAGAGAAGCTGAAGAACTGAGGAAACCAATCACAACTCACCTGCCAACTGCCCACTTCAGAGATGCTAATTGATATAGTCTGTCGGCTTTGAACAATCATTTATCAACTGAATTTCTGGCTTCTCTAAGTACCTGGAAGCACACTGCCTCTTTTTTGAAGTTTGTTCTGATGCCAGGAGATGTGGAAGAACGAGAAATGAGCCCAGCAGACATGACTGCCTATGATCTTTAAAACCAGTGCTGGGGAAGATTGCATAGACAAGCACTTTGTTAAAAACAAGTCTCTCGGAAGGCATGTGTGACCAGGAGGATTGAGCCTGGTTAGGAATGGAAAATAGGAAAGAGAGAGAGAGACAGAGACAGAGAGAGAGAACATAAAAGAGGGAGCCAATATTGGTTTGAAGATAAAGTTGAACACAAAGAAAGGTCGAGGGAACTACAAGACTGCTCCCAACTAACAATCTCAGCTTCCGTGGAAAGGCTACCATAAATGCCCTTCCCGGAGAGTGAGATCAACAACTAACTTCTCCATGGAGTCCTCAACTAATGCCTGTTGAAAACAGGAGCAAACACCCATACATAAACACTGAGTCAAACTAGAACCCAGAAGCAGATGGAGAGGACAAGACCATGCGGTAGAAGTACATAGAGACAGCTTACCTGAACAAGGAGGAGCTAAGGGCCACTAGACTGATAGCTGGGAAGCCAACAGGGGTCTGACTCGGACCCCCCCTGAATATGGGTCTCAGCCAGAAGGTCTGAGCAGTCTAAGAGACCTCAGACAGTGGAGCCAGGATGTATCCCTGGTGCACAAAAGGACTTTGCAAACATATCCCCCATGGAGGGATAACTGCCTTATTCTAGAGATAGGAGAGAAGCCCTAGTCCCTACTTCACAGGACCTGTCAGATCTACATGACCCCAACTGGATGGTATTCCCCTACATATTGTATTGTGGTGGGGGGTTGGGAGGGGAGGGTGTTTAGAGTGCATGGGAGAGGGTAGAGAGGGCAAAAGGGAGGGAAGGAGGGAGGGAGGGCTTGGGGGGAGGGAGGGAGGGAGGGAGAGGGAACTGGGATCGACATGTAAAATAATAAAAAAAAAAAAAAAAAAAAAAAACGCTTTGACTCCAAAATTTAAGTTGAAGAACAAGTTACTGGGGAAAAGTATTTCTATTTTTGTTTCCACAGAAAATGAAAAGATGTGGATTCCTTCCAGACTAATGTGGTTTGATCACACCAGACCGCCTGAAACAGAGTACAAGCTGATCCTACATTCCAAACAGCTGGACAAAACAGCCCTACAGACTACAGCTAGGATATCTGAATCTTCTTCGAATCCCCCAAGACAGCGCCCCTTACCAGCAGGAAGTAGTTTGGAAAGAACGACGCCCAAATTCCCAAATATTGTGTATAAATGTTTGTTTTCATTTAATTGGACTTTGTTATATAAAATTAAATAAAAAATACTCTATATGCATAAAAAAAAACTAAAAAAAACAAGTCTCTCTGTCTCTCTTTCTCCCTCGTTCCTTCTTTCCCTTCCTCCCTCTCTCCCTCTCTTCCCTCTCCTCCCTCTCTCTCTTTTTGTTACTATAATGGGGTTTCACCCTGCCATGGAGCAGCTACAAAGATGTGTCTCTGAGCTATTATATGGCTTCCTCAAGACAGGGCTGCTCTGTACGTCCCAACAAGGCTCCGGTATCTACTTGAGCTCCTAGCACAGGCAAAAGAGTCTATGGAGATGGTACATCTCATTAATTCCTTCAAAGGTCTCTGAAAATGTGTGAGTTTCAGAAGCCCCTAATGAGAATACATTGGTTCAAATGCTCTTTTCTTCAGATACCCAGTCCAGTAAAATATGAGAACTATAGTCTCCAAGCCTGCTTACCTACCCACTAGCAAAGTTGAAATTAGTGGATTAAAGGAGTCTAAGGAAGAGGATTTGTGTTGGACATTTTCATGACAGTCAAATGAATGCAGACACCAAGAGAACTGAACAAGAGAGTAGAAAGAATCTGGGGATGTCTGAGATTTGCACACATAAGGATACCCTGTGCATTTGTGAAATGAGAGGTTGGAATACACTCTGACAATCTGAATTAAAAGTGGAAGTCAGCTCCCGTTCTCTTTCTCCTAACTCCCTCTCCCCTCCCACTCCCCCCACCCCCAATTTGCTTGGGAGATCTTGTCCCTTTCACCTTCTCTAGGGTAGCATATATGTCTCTCTTAGGGTCCTCCTTGTTTCCTAGCTTCTCTGGCGGTATGAATTGTAGGCTGGTGATCCTTTGCTCTATGTCTAAAATCCATATAGGAGTGAGTACATACTATGTTTGTCTTTTTGTGACTGGGTTACCTCACTCAGGATGGTTTCTTCTAGTCTCATTCATTTGCCTGTGAATTTCAAGATTCCATTGTTTCTATCCCACAGAGTAGTACTCCATTGTGTAAATGTACCATATTTTCTTTATCCATTCTTCAGTTGAGCGGCATCTAGGTTGCTTCCAGGTTCTGGTTATTACAAATAATGTTGCTATGAACATAGTTAAACAGATGTCCTTGTTGTATGAATGTGCATCTTTTGGGTATATGCCTAAGACTGGGATTGCTGGGTCCTGTGGTAGACTCCCATTTTCCTGAGAAACCTCCATACTGATTTTCAAAGTGGCTGTATGAATTTTTACTCCCACCAGAAGTGAAGGAGAAAGAGAACAGGAGAGGAGGACATGAGGGAACAGGAGGTTTGAGTCAGGGAAAGAATAGAGGAGAGCAAGAAAAGAGATGCCATAATAGAGGGAGCCATTACAGGTTTAAAGAGAAATCTGGCACTGGGGAAATGTCCAGAAATTTACAAGGATGACCCCAACTAACAATCTAAGCAATAGTGGATAGGCTACCTTACATGCCCTTCCCTGATAATGAGATTGATGACTACCTTATATGCCATCCTAGAGCCCTCATGTAGTAGCTGATAGAAACAGAAGCAGACACCCACAGCTAAGCACTGAGCTGAACTCCTGGAATCCAGTTGCAGAGAGGGAGGAGTCATGAACAAAGAGGTCAAGACAATGCTGGAGAAACCCACAGAAACAGCTGATCTGAACAAGGGGGAGCTCATGGGCCCCTGTCTGATAGCTGGGAAACCAGCATAGGACCGACCCAGACCCACCAAGTTAGGAGGACTAGGCAGTCCTCCTATTTATCCCTAGTATATGAATGGATTTTGGGAGCCCATTCCTCATAGAGGGACACTCTCTCAGTCTAGACACATGGGGGAGGGCCTAGGCCCTGCTCCAAATGAGATGATGGACTTTGAAGACTCCCCATGAAAGGCCTCACCCTCCCTGGGGAGCAGAAAGAGGATGGGATGGGGATTGGGGAAGCAGGGGAGGAGAGGAGGGTAAGGGAACTGGGATTCACATGTAAAACAAGCTTGTTTCAAATTTAAGTTAAAAAAATATTATCATTAAAAAAAGTAGAAGTCAGATCCTGGGTGTCATTGCGAGCTGTGACTACATCATATACAGGACTTGTGTCTCAGGCAGAGTTTCAAATAGATGCCAATGGCAGCAGTCATGGTCACTACTCACAGTACTTTTAATAGATTTCAGGCACAGTATTTAGGGGCTGCCTGTATTACCTCAGTGAAAGCTTGCAATAGTCAAAAGGAAGATGCAAGTCACAGTGTCTACACTAAGAAGAGATGGCTGACCCAAGGCTGCAGGTGGCTAGAGAGAGAATGGACCAGCTGGACCTGGGCTCAGCCTCTCCAGGCTCCTGTAGAGACCATGCTGCTGGACATCCTCTCCCTGGGTTCCTCTGGAGACCGTGTTGTCTGGCACCCTTCCCCCAGACTTCTGCTATGTATTGACACTGGCTCAGCCCTCCTGGCTGTGTACCCTGGCTTCCCCTTGTAATTCTCTCTGATTTCCCAGAGATTTCCCTCTCTGTTACCATGTGGACTTGGTTGTTCTATTTGCTCTTGAGGCAGAGTGTCACTCATGGACATTATTTAAATCTTTAAATGGATCATCCACATTTAAAATGGAAATTAAGTCAAATAACAATGTAAATATTCTAGACCAGGGCAAGAAGAATCATTCTCAAGAGAAAAAAAGTAACCAAAATACAAAATACATTAGAAACATGTTTGCTACATGTTACATGACACTATTAAATGATTTTATTAAATACAGCTTGTATATCACTTGGTAAGTAGAGAGGGGATGAGACATTAAATTAGCCATATTTGTGTGTGCGTTCATGTGTATGAGTGCAAACTTGTGTTGCAAAGTACCTGTGGAGGTTAGATGACTAAGTAAGGTACCCGTTGTCAACTTCCACCTTTGTTTAGACCTTTCTTATTGCTCTGTTCAGACAAGCTGTCACAGGAGCTTCCAGACTCACCTATCTCTATCCTTCATGCCACCCTAAGAGCAGTGGGATTACAGGAGTACCCTTCCTCCATCCAAACTCAAGTCCTCACACCCACCTCACATGCACTTTAGCCCACCGAACCATCTCTAGTCTAGTGTTACTTGGAAAAGGTATTTCAAAGCCACTTGGAAAGACTGGCTCTAAGAGAAAACAGTGGGAAGGGATTTGCAACATGGCTACAGGAACAAATGTGAAGGAACGGACCGGCTCCAGTATACTGACGGTAGGAAAGATGAGGACTGTGCAAAGTGAAGGATGTGTGCTGCCAGCTTGGAGCAAGTCAGTTGTCAGTTTCGGAACCAAACACCACTGTAAAAAAATGGGCATCTGGCCAGATCATCCAGTTTCTCAGACTGCCTGCAGAAACATCCTAGTGGGGACATAGTATTTAGCCCTTAGACTGAATGGCAGGAGGTGTAGGGGACCCATTACCACTTTCTCACCTGCTGGGCAGTTTAGCCAGATGGAGGGAAGGAAGGGAAGTGGAGGGGTCAGCAGAGTGTGGGTACTGAGGAAGGCCTGTGAGGCCAGAAGGTTAGGGCCAGGAATACTGCTATTTGCAAACTCTGAAAATGTAGGAGATTAACTATAACCCGGGAAGGCTAAAGCACATCAAAGAAATAGGGTGCAAAGGGGGAAAAGTTTAGCTAATTTAAGTACTGAAATGTTAAAAGGTCCAACAATTTTTTTCCTTGTAAGACATTGTCTGAAATATCTAATTTCTTTTATTGAGAGACTCTTATTTCTGAACATTATAGAGTGGCATATATTTAATTAAGTTGTAGATATTTAATTAGAAACTCAAAATAGTCCATAGAGACCCAAAGGTTCAGGCCCACTCTTCTCCCACAGTGGCTCCAAAAATCATATTAGTAGCATCCATGTGTGAGACCCTGAGTTTCTCAAAAGCAGAATGAACAGAGCCATGGCTCAAGGCACTAGATTTTCAGGCAAGGCCAAACTCTGGGTAGTTTCCTAGGCTCAATCCCAATACAAGTAAATGCTGAGGTTTGGGGCCTGCTAAATATTCTGGTCACCTTTTGTTGACATTATTTGATAAGAGTGTGTTCCTTTCTTCACTTATGTAGTCAACATAGAGATAAAGTCCTTTCTCAAGTAGGCTCTGAGCAGATGAATAAGATATGGCATGGTATGATGGGAAGTAAACAAGATTCTTCAGAGTTATAGAATTCATCAGAGAATCCTGCCCTGACCAAGACTCTGAATCTGGTGGATACTCTAATCCTGTTAGCTGTAACCCAACAGGCTATATCTGTATCCTCCAAATTCCTGCCCAAAGCAAACAAACACATAAAAAAATGGAAGTGAGTGAAAATCCAAGGCCAGGCACCCACAAGGCCTAGAGGCTGCTTCTGCATCTTGGCGCCTCATTGGAAAATAATTCAGATTTAATTTTATTTGAACCATGTCATTTCATTCCAAATCTCAGGAAATCATCACTAATGATTCACAAATTCAAAATATCTTTAATTCTGCAAATTACATCTACATAGCTCCCCATAAGAACAACCGCACACACACACACACACACACACACACACACACACACACAAGCATTTGATATTTAAGTGTACTCCATAGGATTCTAAAAGCTTTCACAGAGTAGAAATGCTGAGAGGGTGTCCCATTCTGAACTTTAGGTCTGTCCCTTGGGCACACACAGGGAGAGCCCTCTCCTCAAGAATGTACCTAGGCAGGGAAGCTTTGTTCTTTTTCAAATATCCCTGAGCTCTGAAACCGATGGGCAGGACTGTCTACCAACAGTAGAATACAGTGTTGCTTCCCTGAACTTTAAAGAGAGA
The DNA here is from genome assembly GCF_943737965.1 of Phodopus roborovskii. Lineage (NCBI taxonomy): Eukaryota > Metazoa > Chordata > Mammalia > Rodentia > Cricetidae > Phodopus > Phodopus roborovskii. The sequence continues at coordinate 14,115,340 of NW_026126409.1, read as the reverse complement.
TCAACTGGGATGAATTCATCTCTTTGGACTTTTCATATTTAACCTAATTCTCAGAAATGCATATTCAGCATGGAGTTTATAAAATGTGTATTCAAAATACTGAAATACTCCATTCTGTGGTTCAGATAAATGCTGAGCAAGCTAGCAGACCCTGCCTGCAGACGCTCAGAGACTATGACAGTCTTAGGATGTGTCCTTACACAGGGGCCTCAACTTGGTATTGAGGATGCCCTTCCCTGAACCTTCTTTTTCCAGAGGAAAAAATGAAATTCTATAATGGTTCATCCTGCTAGACTGAGGCCAGTCTGAAAAGTTGGAGCTAACCTTGCCTTTGCTCTGAAGTTCAGAATGAGGACAGGTCCATTGCTTGGCACATCGTTGAATGTTTAAATATTGTCTATTATGTTGAATCACGTTGCATGCTCATAATTCTCTCTTACTGGTCTTTGAAAGAAGACTTTTAAAGCATAAAATGTTAAACACCCCCAGGCAACAGCAGTGTGGTTGTATTTCTAGTTCTTTCTTCCCTCCTTTCTCTCTTCCCAATGCTGGTAGCATCACCTGGGACATACCAGTTAGGAATACAATCTCCATCCCATCCAATCTTCCTAAATTAGGAAGTATATTTTGACCAGATCTCCTGGAAATTTACACGGGGGGACCCTCTTTAGAAGCACAAATGTAGATGGCACACTTTTCCATTGTCCTAGGTTCTTAGCTGTCCAGACTCAGGGATCCCAAGGGAGGACAATCAGCTACACTGATGGACAGTGGGCACGGATATGCTCGCAAGACCAAAGCCACCTCCCCACTTCCCTACTACTTAGGCATATGTGTAGCTAGAAGATGCATGGGTCAGGAGTTGCATAGCCCAAACTGAGGAAGAAGCATCTGCAATATGAAGGAATTTGGGCACTTGCCACCTGCAGAGCTCTTCTCACTACTCAGTGTGAAGTACCCACAATGAGTCTATTTAATACAGCATTAGCCTTGATCCTTGCCTATGGATTTCCACATAAAATAGCACTGAAAATACACCCAAGCCAGGAGAGGATTATTCTGTCCCAAAGCCACTGCGACTGCCTATTGCTCTCAGCATGAAACCCAGGCTCCTCACTCTACCCAGCCATGGTTTCCACAGCCACATCATCTGCCTGGTAAATGTCCTATTCTCCACAGATGGCCCATGGGTCCCTGTATCCTTGCTGTTGTGAACCAGATTCCTGGGATATTCTGGCTTTGTGGTGGTACCCTTCATGGTGCTGAGTGAGAAACAGGGTGTTCCAAAGTTTGCCTACTTGGATGAGTCTAAAGCCTTTGCTTCATGCCATGCACTGAACATCCCTGCCACAGCTATCCATTCGTGTCTCAGTCCTAATCTTTGCTTTGTAGAGTGGATTTTATCACTTTAAGGAGAATGCCTCATCATTCCATTATGATGGAATAGCCCACATTTGTAACTTGCAAAATATATACTTTTAATTGTAAGTGGCTATTTAATCTACTCATCCAGCCATGGTATGCATAAAAACCACTCTTGTCCATTACCTTCCATCTATCAGATATGTGTCTCCATCTACCTATCTGACCTATTGTCCATTCATCACCCATTCTTCTGCCATCTCTCTATATCATATAGCTGTCCTCTGCACCTCTCTGTCATCCCTACCCTTCATCTGTACCTGCATCTAGTTCTACACACAGAGGGAATGGGAAGCATCTCTCTTCCCTGCTGTCCAAATCAAGAGTAGTTTAGAGGCACGCATGGCAATTCATTTATATACAGTGGTTTGATTAGAATTCCCTGTTCTATCTGTTGGTCTCCAAAGAAGACAAGAGTGCACTGATAGGTAGAAACTATTCCAAGTTTTTATTTTAGGGCAGAAACTATGGTAGCAGTGGTTCCCCCAAAGTGATCTTCTATAAGAAGATTGCTTACCCATTGTTTTGTTCATGTAATCTAAGAGTTGGGTCTTCAACCACGCCATTTCCTTCTATGAGAACATTTGTAAGTGCTTAGGGATGTGGACATAGGAGAGTCAAAATGACCAATTCTGTAACGCACTTTTAGACTCCCATAAATTGTACAGGATAGCCATGGCCATGAAACATCTCTGGTCTGTATAAGCAGAAGCACACAGCTGCAAGGGATGTCTAGACCCCAACTCTTACATTAGATACATTGAAGCATACTTGATACAAAATGGATCTGTCACCAGTTTCCATAAAGCCACAGCCTCAGACTTCAGCTTTGAGGGGGAAAGCTCAGCCAGCATAGAGTCTCCGATTCGAATCTGCACCCCTAACTCCCTAGCTTATCCTTTTAGCCTCTCTAAGTCTTGTGTCATCTATGGATGGAGACACTGCTGTTGCTGCTTCAATCAGAATGAATCCTTTCTTCTCTGGGAATCCAGCCTGCTCTCAATTATCCCCTGCTTAGCAGTGGTGCTGGCTATTTGCATGCTTGTCTTCCCTTCAGCACATTAAGCTCCACACAGGAGAAGACATCTAATTGATCTCTGTCCTCTCCGGGGAGGCCACCTAGCATGCTTCAGTAACCAAGGAATGGTGCTGAGCCTAATGGGAGGACATCCTGACATCCTGGGCTGTGGGGTTGGCAGATGTAGAAGTTGGGAAGGAGCCTGGTATCTTCTAGAGCAGAGATCATGTCTTTGGCACTACATTTCTGATTCCACCCAGAGCACAAGGAACTAACTGGAAGACAGAGGTGCTCTCAGGAGCAGAGCAGGAAGCCTACCCTAGTCATATGGAGCCACATTTATAAATAATACTCACTAAGTAAGGGCAGTTGGATCATGTGCAGTCCTACACATTGGCTTACCCTCCAATGACCAGAGCCCTTAGTGTGGCAAAGGACAGAGGACTATCTTGGCATGTAAGGCTCAATGCACTTTCTGAAAACCTTCTCTGTGGACAGAGCTATCACTCATCCAGGCTTTGGGGGTGGGGCAGAGTCATAAGGAATCCGTCTCTCCTGATTATACATGAATTATTGCCCTATCTCACTTTAAGGATGCAGTGGAGAGGTGAGCCATCACCCCACAAGACTGGGTGAGTTGGAGAGCTGCATGGGGACTTCATCCTTCCTCACAATAAGGATAAGACAGGTACACAGACACATCACTTGGCTTAATTTAGTAATAATCAGGAACCTGGGGCCATACCCTTGCTGATCATGGCCACTCCCTCACTGATCTGAGGCCATTCCCTCGCTGATCTGAGGCCATTCCCTCGCTGACCTGGGGGCCATTCCCTCGCTGACCTGGGGGCCATTCCCTCGCTGACCTGGGGGCCATTCCCTCGCTGACCTGGAGGCCATTCCCTCGCTGACCTGGGGGCCATTCCCTCACTCAATATCTGAACATGTCTAAGTGTGTTTCTCCCCGACTCCAGTTTCCCTACCCCACCATCATCTTTGCCAGCAGCTGCCCCTGACTGAAGAGACCACATCCATCTCACCTCAGTCCCAGACAACTTAGCCCTCGATTCTTCTTATCGCTCTATGCTCAGACATTTCCGTGGTATGGGTACCGGTGACATAACTTCATTTTCTAAGCAAACTGTAACTAGGATTGGAGGGTGGGGGGAGCCCTGTAGTTTTTGTGTTGTGATTTAGAGAAAAAAAAATTCTTCCCAGGGGTGTTTGCTCAACAAACAAATGGAAGAGAGTTCTGGGTGCCACACAGCACAGGGCCCAATGACAGGAGCCCACAGATTTAGCACCAAGTTCCCTTGTCTGAGTCTGGCAGTGTGTGAATTCCTTCCTGTCCTATGCTTGTCCTAAGGACCATTTATAATTCTTCTTTCTGGCTGAAATTTCTCTCCTATATATACATGTCCCATTTTAAAGCTATGAATATCCTATTGAAAGAATTAAAAAAAAAAAACTAGTCTTCCAATTAAGCTTTCAAAAACATCACTGAGAGTCCAGACACCCTGGACGTACCTGGACAGCACCATTTAGAGGCTGGACTCTGAAATGGATAAAAGGTGATTGCCAGCCTGGCACAAGCACTCACAGATTAATTCCTGCTCTGGGCTCTGTGGGTGTGAACAGCTGCTTTGATTTTCATTAACAATGGGATGTTACCTGGGTCTGTCACTTGATCACTGCAAATGGAAAGGACACTTGGAGAGAAAAATGCTGTCTGGCTTTCTTGTAGTTTTTGACAGTATGTTTGGAATCTCATCTCTTTCCAGGGCCTTGATTCTTTGAACAATTCTGTAGGGGCTCATGCCATTTCTGGATGCCCGAGTTTTTGTATGCACTACAACACTTAGGGGTTCAATATCTGGAGAGCAAATTGCTCAGGTCTCCCTAGAGACACACACACTGTGTGTCAAGGGGACAGGAAAGACGTCCTACAATCTTCACTAAATAATACCAATCTCTCTAAAACACAAAAACTGTGGCAACAGTATGTGCTGATTGTGTTCACAGAGACAGAGCCTAAAAGTACATTAAAAATATGGGGGAAAGTCTCATGAAAAAATGCAAATGTAATGTTGCCCTTGTACTAGTGTGTAAGAAATTGGAAATATCAAAACTAACAAGACTGGGGGGGGGGTTCGTATTGGCATAGGAGAAGCTTCCCCAGGAAAACATGTAGAGTATTAAAGCATCTGAATACAAAAGTCAGCCACATGCTAAGTAGACTTCTTGAAATCCAATGACTGTTCAGTAGGATCCCACTAGGAAGGGCTGGGTGGAGAATTAGCCACAAGTACTACTGTGACTATTCCATCATACCTCAGTCCAGCCTGAGGGACATTAAATCAAACCAGCATCTCTGTGAGTGTCCCTGGCAACATTCCTGAGCCACTGTCCTGTGTCACAGCCCAGACCACCCATGAGTCCCTGTCTGTCTGTTTCAGAAAAGGGACATTTCAGGAGCAGCAGAGTTCTGCACAGAGCTGACATTCAACACTTATTTTCTCTCTCTCTCTCTCTCTCTCTCTCTCTCTCTCTCTCTCTCTCTCTCTCCCTCCCTCCCTCTTTCCCTCTTCCCTCTGTATCTGTATCTGTCTGTATGTGTCTGTCTCTCTGTTGCTTTCACACACAGACACACACATGAATAGAGGCTATCTCTTCAAAACCCCACAGTGAACAATGACTCTGGAGCCCAAAGATGGCTCAAGGAAGAGACCAACCTAGAAGGTGATTGCTGGTCATGGGAGATAGCCGAAGGACCTCTGAGCATCTAACAGCAAGAAGCACAGAGGAAGCAGGAACTTCACTGCCATCCCTGGGGTAAGTCAGGGCCAACACATCCCTGACATGTGACGATATACCTCCTCTGGAAAGGCTGTGATCCACAGTGGGTAGTTAGAGACATTTGTGATTCTGACTTAAGTGGGGAAAAAATGGGTCAATTCTGAAAAGGTTTAGAGATTCCTTTTTTCAAGATTATTATATATATATATATATGTATATATATATATATATATATATATATATATATATATATAGGAGCTACCTAGATTATCTGTATATGACTTAAAGAGCTCTTTAAGATATGCAGATATGCAAGTTAAAGTTTTCACTGGGAAGGAAGGATTATGTCCTACTTTTATCTGCAGCATTTTGGCTGTGCATAAACCTATGGTTTATCTCTCATTTGCTGGTGCTGAGATTTAGCAAAGCAAGGTACAAGACTGAAGTTCTGTGGGGGCATAATTTACCTCCTAAGCTTCACCCCTGAGGTTACAGAGCTGGGATATGGGGGCCTTGGGGAATGAATGAGTCATGGGGACAGAACCCATAGGAACAGGATTACATCCTTTATCAATGAGGCCTTTCACAGCACCCTGCCCTTTCCATGTGGGAGGACACAGAGATGCTGCCATCTAGGAACCAGAAAGCCAGACTTCATAGATGCTGGATCTGCAAAGATGCTGTCTTCTTCACCTTGCATTTCTGGCCCCAGGAAATGTCAGCAGCAAACTGTGTTGTTTGTAACTCAACCACACTGCAGTGTCCGCGCAGGGTGGTGCCGCAGCAACTGAACCAACAAGACATGGAGCACTGGGATCACTCCCATGTGGAGAAAAGGTTAAAATTGGCATGCTCTTTAGTTACTGCAGTTACTAAGTAACAAACTTTTTGTTTTGCTTTTCTAAGCCAAAGAAACTGGGTTTTCTTTTGTCTATTTTGTAACTGACAAGCAGGATTTTGTGATTTCTTGTGGGTGTAGGGTGAAGACACAAAGGAGGGAAGACAGCCATTGTTCTACAGAACACTGAGGATGCTGGCATTTCAGCTGAGTCAAAGAAGTCACTGGGCCAAAAGTCAAAATAAGCAAAGAACAGCAAACCCAGAGCAGCAGTGGGGACTGGAGTGGGCTCAGATGCAGACCCAGAGCAGCCTTGAGGGTTGGTTAGAGTTCATCTGGCAGCATGCAGGAAGCCTGACTTCAACTCTTTACAACATCAAGTGGGCTGGACTCCTGGGCCTGCAACCCTGGAACTCTGGAGGTGGAAACAGGAGGATCAGAAGGTCAAGGACGTCCCCAGCTACATAATGAATTATAGGCAAGCCTGGGATCTAGAAAACTCTGTCCAAAGTGTGGGTAGCTGGGGAAGAGGGTGGTGGCAGGAAGCAGTAAGTCACTAAAGGCAAACACTCATTTCTGGCCACCAGGCTTTTATCTCTTTGCAGCCTAGACTGTCTACAACCTTACCACAGAGGTGCCTCCCACATGAATACTCTAGCTGCCTGCTGCCATGCCTTCCCTCACATTATGGACTCTAGCCCTCTGGTAACCTAGACCAAAATAAATTCTTTCTTGAGTTGTTCTTGATCTTGGTAGTTGGTTACCACAGCAACAGAAAAGTATCTACTGCAACGTCACAGAGAGTAGTCTTAGCCTTTAGGGCAGTCAGAGCAGAAACTCTTTGACAGGGGGAGGTGGACTCCCCTCTGAACCTACCTTTGCAGGGCCTATAGTTACAAAGCCTGTCAGTTTCTCCTATCTAAAAGTCTAGGCCACATGTTAAGAAATGAGAGTTAAGTATTGTAGTTTCTTTTTCTTCTTTAGATTACCTTTGTGGGTGTTCACAATCATGGGTGAGTATTTAATATTATTTTTCCAGAGAGCTGTCTCCTACAGCTCTCTGGGACAGCCATCCAACTCTCTGTTGGAAGTCAGGCACCACCCTGGCACCATTGTAGTGCCACCAGTGGGGTGTCATCTTTGCTCACATGAGTCTCCAACTACTCAGTCAGAGCTTGCCTGTTGTTACCAAAAGAGAAGTTGTCAGGAATTCGGAAATGCTAACTGCCCTGGCCTCATCACCACACATGTCTCTACATGGTCTTCTGGAGACAGTTTCCACCTCACCCTCCAATCAGAAAGGTCTTCCTGCAGATCTTCAAACAGAGCAACACTAGATTAATTGCCTAACCAAACTCCTGGCTGTGACCTGGTGCTGCTCTAGAATTAGGCAGTTCTAGAGCCCCACTTCCTTTCCAAGGTAAAGAGTTTCTCTTCTGCTAGCAAAAGGTCTCTCCCTGAAATGTTCTCAGTGTCCAAACGTGCAAAAGACACAGCCCTTCCATCCTGGCAAAAACGCCAGCTGCAAACATAGACCCAAGTCAACCACAGCTCATACATCAATTCTCACTCAGCAGCATGTGCTATTTGCCAGGCATGCACTGGCATGGTTGTATCAGTGCCAAGAGTGACTGCTTAGAGACCAAGTAGGAATTTGGGGCCTGTGTAGATTACAGGTTAAGGACTTAGAAGCTGAGCTGCCAAGGTGGCCCAGTGGGTAAAGTTGAGCGCTACCAAGCTTCATAACTTAAGTTCCATCCCCAGTGGAAAGAGATTCAGTTTCCCTCTGACCTCCACACATACATCGTGCATGCACCCATTGCATACTCATAACCACAACACAACTGCACACACTTACATAAATTAATACTTTAAGTTGGAAGGCCAGAAGACCTAAATGTTTGTTAGAGGTTCTTTGTTAACCGAGCGGCATAGCTGTCATTTTTTATAGGGGTTCTTCTTCTTTATTCCTTTTAAACATGGCCTTGAAATTTGGTGTGTGCAAGAATATATGAATACTGGATCAAAGATGTGTTGTCAGCATATTTTATGAAGATTTCCTACAATCTGACTACAAAGCACCAGCAGGAGAGATTATTTTATTCTGCTTGACATGAAATTATGCAGAGGCGCTTCCAGACAAAACAGACACCATCAGGAAATGCAATCACTTCAGTCCAATGCTCCCCTCTGCTTCAGAATCTCATGGCACACCTTCAAAATTTGATCATCTTCACAATTTGGAAGCTCCAATAATAAAAGATGAGATGGCATGTAAGCCCATCACCTGGGTTTAGCACAGTAGGTACATATGACACAAATACCCAGGAACACCAGATATTTATACAAAAACAAAGGCTTGGAGAATACTTTGTAGTCATAGTAGTCTCCAAATTACACAGGAAATGGTAGCACAAAATGGCTTAATAATGCCTACTGATCTTTCACAAGAATATAATGGCTCTGTGGATGCCTATGGACCCTTCCCAGGATGGACGCTTTGGAGTGTCTATAAGCCCTGTGACCATGCAGGAGACAGAGTAGCCCAGTCACCATGGATACAGACTCTGTGGGTACAGAGCTTCCTGATGGGCTGTGAATGTGAACTTCCCACTTAAGTTGAAGTAGCAACAGAGCAGGATGAGAAGACCACCCTAGTCTAGGGCAGGGGACCAGATCATGTCTCATCTTGGAGCTAAGAAGAGAAGGGAGGGGAAGCCGATCTGGCAGAAGAGTCCTTGGGTTGAGGGAAGGAAGCCCCATTGGTGAGCCACTCATACTAAAGAATGCCATCAGTAGTATTGAGTGATTGGACTTTTTCTTTGGAGCCAATCAAAGTTGGGAAATTGAACACAAGCTGTCACTGTGTGTGCATAAAGGGTGCTTCATATGTAAAGGCACAGTAAGCTGTGCTTGAACAGGCCACATTGACTAGCAATTACAGTTGTATAGGGAAAATCGCCCTATCATGAGCAGTAGAGGTAGTAGGGACAATGTGTGCAGAGACAGCCCTGCTATGAATTCCAGCCTCAGTTCACAGAATCTGAATGTCTTCCATATGAGGCACAGCATGACACAGGTGACAGGAAGGCAGACTCACCTATGCAGGATGAGAAGGCCATAACTTCTCAACTGCCTCTCATGTGAGAAATGAAGAAGTGAATGGGCACAGGGCCTAAGGCCTGGGGAAGACAGAGTAGGTTTAGGGACAGAAGTAGAAATGTTGTCTATCAACATTAGAAAAGCTGTATGTACTCTGTGGAATGCTTGTTTTTAGAACAAGTAAAAGTAGGGTCGGGTGTAGATGGCAGTTTCTGTCCCACCTAGTCCTGTAGTCATTTAGTCCCAGATAAACACACAAAGGCAAATATTAATTATAAACTGTTTGGCCAATGGCTCAGGCTTATATTTGGCTAGCTCTCTCCTAATTACTAACCCATTTCTATTCATCTATGCATCTCCATGTGGTCTTGGCTTACTGGAGAATGTCAGGTATACTACCTTCCCAGTAGCTACATGGCATCTCCCTGACTCCACCTACTACCTTTCTCTATCCCTGTTTGGATTTCCCACCTGGATTAATCTTGCATGTCCATTGGCTGAAAGAGCTTTATTCATCAACCAGTAAGAGAAACAAATATTCATAGCATACAGAAGGACATCCCCATCAATCAGGGGAAGCGGGGAATCACCCTGGAAGATAATCATGGCTAACATACTATTTGAAGTCCTCTAGGTTCCTTTGCCCTGGTTCTCACAGACACCTGTGTCAGGTCTCCCATCTTAAGGATCCTGGCCTGGAAGTGAGCAAGAGAATGCCTTGTATCAGGAATACCACCGGACAGCATCCCAGATGAGTGACAGGCCAGAAGAGGAAACCAGAGCCCTGGAAATCCTCACCTAACCACGCTTAGGGGAGGAAAGTCACAAGGGATGAGGTGCTCTGATACTGAATCCTAAAACTGAAGAACACGCTACAATCTACTCCTTGGCCTTGAGAGATTGTATAACTTTGCCCCCACATTCTGCTGTGGGGTGCAATTGCAATGATTCCATTCCATGAACTAATCCACCTAGACTGTAGGACACAGCCATCTTTGTGTCTCCTCTGAATTCTGCACTGAACAATGTCCTCGTGCCCCGGTGCTCAGGCATCCTCAGTTCTCCTAGCTTTTACTCTCAAGCCCGGAGACTGAGCCTTGCTCAGCAGGGCATCACCTCACTGCACTCAAGTGTATGGCTCTCAGTAAATTATCAACCCAAGCTATCTATCCCCCGTGAGGCTCTCACCCACCCTCCCTCTACCCCCACATTAGACCCTGTTTCACATACCTTCCAGCTACCCCACAGCATTTCTGGTCTGGCCTTGCCTGACATGGAGAAATGATTTATGGGAGAGAGTTAGCTGTGGTACCTCCAATTCCTTGTCCTGTGTTGTTGAGATGAAAAGAATGGTACAGTTGGCAGCCGGAGCTCATTTCTCACAGCCAACCCAGCCATTGTTCACATTCTGCGTCTGTTCCAAGGAAGGCAGGGTTGAGATTCCAACAGTGAAGCCAATGAGTCCCTTCCCTGCCAGCAAGTTTATTTTGTCTGCTACACGAGGCCACCCTTACATAATAAGGAGAATGTAGACTGGCCTCACATCCACACTCAACTACAGGACTGAGGATATCCACAGCTCTGCTGGAGGACACTTCAAGGTAGTCACCTCAGTTGCCACTATTCACAGTGCTAACCAGCCCAATAGTGGAGATTCAGAGTCCACAGAACCCACAGAGACCACAGAGCTTACAGAGACCACAAGACCCATGGAGCCCACAGAAACCAGATACCATGGAGCCTATGGAACTCACAGAGCCCATAGATCCTTCAGAGACCACAGAACCCATGAAGCCCGCAGTGCCCTTGAAGCCTGCCTATGGAGCTCCTGTTTTCCTAGCTGATGAACCAGAACCTTACACCCCATAGGAATACACCAAGCAGTCTAGATAGTCCATGGTCATTTATCATCATATAAATGTCTCAAATAACTACCAACTGAGTGTGTTCAGAGCACACTTGCTAGATGGACTCCTTGGCCTATGGCCCTTCAAAAGCAGAGGGATGTCTGTGTTCATGTAAACTTAACTCATGTGAAAAAGCAGCAAAAATCATGACATCTCTTCTCATTTCCTCCCCAATTTTGGGGTCTGATAGCTAAAGGGACAAAGGAAAGCAGAAGGTTATCTCCTCCTTCTATTCCAAGGACACCACGCTGCATCATAACTGCAAACGAGACTACCACACTGCATCATGAGCACAGACAGACAAGGGTACCACACTGCATTATATTATATGCACAGCCACTAGCCACAGTGGTATAATTTGCTTCCCTACCTAAGCCCTGGCTTGCTCAGGCGCCATCATTTATCACAGCTTTCAATAGGCATTGCAGACTTGGTCATTTCACCTAAAGATGTTATTCAGCCATGCAGGTCCCTATGCAATAGGTGACAACAAGCGGCCCAACATCCACTGACCTACATAAGTCTTCAATCAGACATAAGAGGAGGGGTCCATCTCTTCTGAAGGAAATGTATTTCTTCACATTTAGCACAATTCAACTCCATTCAAGCCTGAAAGAATACATTATAGGACCCCCCCTTCTCCACATTCCCAGCCCTGAATAACAGCATTCCTTTCCTCGTTTGTTCTCATTGCTACCTCCTGGGCCTGTAGCATCACCCATCTCTCCCAGGCATGCTACATGGTGTCTAAAAGACCATATGATGCCTTCTGTGTGTGTGTGTGTGTGTGTGTGTGTGTGTGTGTGTGTGTGTGCGCGCGCGCGCGCGCGCATTGTGTGTGTGTGTTGGGGGGGAGTCCAGAAGCCAATGACAGATGTTTTTCTCAATCTCTCTCCACCTTATTTTTGGACAACATTAGAACAAGGGTTTCTTGGTCTCTCACTGTTGCCTAGGACTTCCCCACTTGGTTAAACTGTCTGACTAGCAAGCCCCAGAAATCTTCCTGTCTCTGTGTCCCCAGTGTGGGGATTGCAGGTCTGTAGTGCTTTGCCTCTGCCTGACATTTTTAGCATGGGTTCTGGGGGACTGAACTCAGGTCTTCATGCTGAACCACCTCCCCAAGCCTTCTCTGGCTTATTTTGCATATCACCTTCAATGCCCAGCCTGTATGGCCCACTGCCTCTGCCTCTGCCTAGTCTAAGAAATGTCTCCGGGGATGGTACCACATCATCTTAGCACAGTGGCTTTGCCTATGTGCCTGCCACGTGTATTTACTACCTCAGTCACTGGTGTGGATTCTTGCTAGCCTCGTTGAATTCTATAGGCAATAATCACCCTGTGTATCCTCTCTAGAGACCACTGTAGCACAGCAGGTCAAGTGACTGCCCGGGGTTTCTCAGCTTGTATCTAGGTAGGAACCAAGGCAAACCACAGAGGGCAATGTCTCAGCTGTCACTCTGCTCTATTCAACTGCAAAGCAGAGGTCAGACTCCAGACCGGCTCCTTCCCCACTAGGGAGGAAGCACAGAAGAAGGTGCCTGCCTCAGAGAGCAACTCTGAGGAACAGAGTAGGATGCAGGAGGGGATCAAGCATGTTTTTAGGCAGAGGTAGCCTAACAAAGACCTCCCCTTGTTAGATGCTCTGCCCTGACTCATGTAGTCCCTGGAAGGTCAACATGGTGTTGGAAGCAGCAGTGAAGCTAAAATATATCCTCAATCTGTGATTCCCGGTTCAGTGTGTCCCCAGAGGGACAAAATAGCCTTACATCTTCAGCGCTCCTTGGGACTCCCGGTTTCCTTTTGAGCTACTATGAAGCTCCCCTGAAAAGCAGACACAGGGGGCTGCAATATAGAGAGACTGCCATTACAGCCTGTTCCACCCTAGCCTCCATTCAGACCAGGGTGGAGGAGCAGAGAGCAGGACAGAAGTGTGGCAGGAGTCACACTGCTCCTTCCAAGGGTGTGTTTTCTGAGAAAGCTATAAGCTACAAGAGACAGTCTACATGGTATGTTCCAGGGGTGTGTGTATCTTACCAGGTTATTCAGGATGATCTAGGGTTTGCAGATCCCTGGTCTTCTGTGTGCTCCTAACATGCTGCAGACCTGCTTCAAGAGAAGCACCTACAACCTTTGTCTACTTGTGAAACTTAAAGTATCAGCCACAGCAGGAACACAGGCGGGATGCCCCTTCCCACCCCTCCCCAGAGAGGAGGGAGGGCCTGAGCTCTCAATGTCACCACAGACAAAACAAAGCACGTGCCAGGACCTAGGAGAGGTGAAGGCAGCCACTGCACAAAGTCTACCACAAGGAAGAAATATCCAGAGCCTCTCCCTCGGTCACCTGCTTACATCAGGAAAGAGAACTTCAGACAATTCCAGTGCCCAACAAAATGAGCCAACAGCAAGAGCTCATCTCCCCACACCCATGACATATTTGTGTGGTTTGCATCCTTGGTCCTCTATTACAGTCCTGCACTAATTTAGTCCATGCATAGATAATAACAAGGCCCAGGACTGCACCCCATATTTCCTGCTCTCTGAAAGTGGCACACCGTGGAGCTCCTCAGACTCCCTGACCAGTGTGTGAGTCAATCCCCAGATCCTTGAACTTTCTGTGGAGCCCTGACTACAGAATCCATTCACTCTGGCCAGCATTTCTGGAGAAAATTCTACTTGCTATGTCCTGAGAGACAGCAAGACTTAGCTAGAGATAGGACAGTGAGATTTAAGAGGGTTTCATGTATTGTGAAACATGGCCCTTTAATGATGTTGGACAAAGCAAGAGGCCCAAAGAGGCTTGTCCTTCTTAATCTACTGGGCCTACACCTGTTCTGTGGTTCAGGTATTCTAAGAAAAGCACTGTTATCTAAGGGTGACTCAGAAAGGGGCAGGGGGTACAACTGGCCTGTGTAAATATTTGCAAGGAAGAAACACACATGCCCCCCTCCAGGAGTCAATGGAATGATATCTGATCAAAGAAGGCCAAAAACCCCAAGAAAAGTCATGAGGTACTCTGGGTACCCACATGTTCTGGAGTGAAGCACCAGCCTAGACAAGATGCTTGCAAGGAGCCAGGCTCTGTGAGCTTGGAATTTTCCTCAGTTGAGAGCCTGAAGGAAGACAGCTGGACTCTTATCAGAGCCACTTCTCAGGCCTGAACACTGCTCCACCTGTGCAGAAAACAGAGGGCATTCTGGGAATGTATTTTTAGGTTCCAGTCTGAGGAGCGCTGACCTAAGAAGCTAAAAATACGTGGTGGGGAAAGGCATATTTGCCTTGTGGCTTACTTCATGTAAAGCAATTAGTCTTTCTAATGAGTGAGAGAAATTCACTGGGGTTCTCACAGAAACAAAAACACGTTTTGGAAGGAACCTGTTCCTGCAGAGAGTCTGAGCATTTTAATTTGAAAACCCTGATCTCAGGGTTGAATGTACGACTCCAGGGAAGCAGACAGCCTCATGAAGTTCTGCTAAGAGGAGAGCTGGAAGCTGGGTCCTACAACAAGTGAATTCTGAAAATGGAAGGGATGGTTTGGGTCACAGGTTCTTCATTACAATTTGGTCCTTCCTACTGATTTCAGGAAAATCATTTCCCAGGCCACAGTGGCTTGAACCTATATCTAAGGTGTCTGTTTTCACACACACACTCTCTCTCTCTCTCTCTGTCTCTCTCTGTGTGTGTGTGTGTGTGTGTGTGCATGACTGATCTCACACACATGCACTCATGCACAAGCAGCAGCATCATGGGAGAACCACAGCTCACTCAGAACACACCCTCCTATCTCTGTCCTATCTCTAGCTAAGCCTTGATCTCTTGAAGACACCTCTATAAGAGTTCCCTCTGGGAAAGCTGGTCTGGGAGAATGAAAGCCATAGAGTTCCACAGAAAGTCCCAAGAGCGGGGATTGACTTGCACAGTTGGACATGCAGTCTCAAGAGCTCTCAGAGAGCCTGAGGTGTGTGTGTGTGTGTGTGTGTGTGTGTGTGTGTGTGTGTGTGTGTGTGTGTGTGTAGGCACATGAGGGTGTGTGCATGCGTACATGCATGTGTGGCATAGGATCTTAGGTTCACCTTGAAACCTGGAGGTTTGGTATATAAGAACAGTGGATGGAAGTCCCAGCCATGAGCTACTTTAACTGGATCTTCCATGAGCTGAGTGACTTGAGACAACCTTCACCCAGTCTGTGGACTCTTGTGCTGATCTCGTTGTCACCCAGAATTTTCTGCTTCTCTGAGATAAGACAGACTGCTTTCAGGGTGGGGGACCTCCCTGAACCACAGAATTCAGGGGAGCATTAGGGCTCCAATTACAGGGAAAGCATACCAGTGCCACTCTACCTAGTAATTGTTTGCATGCCAATGGATCCAAATGACACTGTTGTTTTAGCCCACAGATGCCCAATAGCACAGGAGACTGCATATGTCACTTTTATCCCTTGAGAAGATCAAAGGGCCATACGAGTAGCAAGGGCATAATTAGATAATCTTGCTAACTTATATCGATAGACAGAGTCCCTGGTTTTGGTGAGAACTAGGGAGGACTACGTTGATAAAGTACTTACCCCAAAAATCATGAGACACTGAATAGGAATACCCTGCATCCATGTCAAAAGCCAGGGTAGAATATTGCCTTTGCAGCCCTAGCATTGGTCAGGGAAGAGACAGGAGGATCCCTGGAACTTGCTCGTCACCCAGTCTAGCTGAATCAATGAGCTCCAGGTTCATGTCTCAAAAAAAAAAATTAAAAAATAAAAAAAGGAGGTGGAGGAGCAGGAGAGTGGACCTGTTCTCGCAGGGGACCTGGGTTTGTTTCCCAGCATCCACATAGCTACTCACGACTACTTATAACTCCAGTGCCAGGGGATCTGATGCCCCCTTCTGACCTGTATGTGCAGCCAAATACTCACATGCAAAAATGATACAGTAATTTAAAATATGAAGTGGAGAACTGTTGAAGAAGTCACTGGGTATTGAATTCTACATTCACATAGACCCATACACATGCTTGCACACACACACACACACACACACACACACACACACACACACACCAAAACAAACCCAGCCAATATTCATGTCCCTTTACAGCCTTGCCAGGGCCAGCCACAGACAACTCAATAAAGCCATTTCCACATAAAGAGAGTCCACCAATGAGAGGCCCTAAAGGAAACCAGAGTCATGTAATGCTACCCAACTTGCTTAGTGATGTTTTCGGGTTCTAACCTAGGCTCTTGTGGCTCATCTTCCTCGGGGATTGGCCAAAGGCTGTCCCAGGTGAGGAGTGGCAAGCTCCTCCAAGCTTTCTAGGAGGAAATATCCAACCAAGTGTGGGATCTATCTACTGAAATGGCCCAGTGCTGACTAAGCTTACTGTGATGTATACAGTACAGTTAGAGTGGCATGTCACTTCTGAACCTTTTGCCATTGCTCACAGCATTTCTTGTGGCTACTCATGTCTATGAGAGGCCCAGTGTCATTTGATTCAATGAGGAAACTCATCTACCAGTCCAGATTCAGGACACAGATGTCCCGCCTGATGCCCTGATACACAAGACAACTCCCCTGTGCCCTCGAGCAAGGTGGTTTTCAACTTCTAAGAGATGCAAGTAAAGCCTGGATTGATGCCAATGTGTGCCAGCTCCATACACTCAGTTTCTTGCAGAGGGCAGCAGAAAGACAGAGACTAGACATGCAGCATGCAGCATTTGTCTTCAGAGGCAGGCGCATGAACATGCTCTCAAATGAGAAGGTTGATATTTTGATAACATTTCTTTGTAAATAGTCATTTTAGACCTGTTGGAATTCTACATACTTGCCGCCACTTCTATCCTCTTAAGCAGAGAGAGGCTAAGCCCTCCGAGGCTGGGATACATGGGCTCTGGATATCACATGTGACAGTCAACCTTTCAATACACCTGGCTTCTGTTTCCTCAGATAGGACAGATTAATTTATTCAATAGCTGAAATTTTGTTTCAAGAAAGGTGGTAATGGTTGACCTTGCATCCCTCCAGGGATGAGACATCCTCACACCGGTAGGTGAGGAGCTTGAGGGAGCTGTGCTAGCCCTGCAGATGACATCCTTCACAGGGATAGATCAAATACAAGGTTCCCTCACTGCACGTGTGAATACTCACACGGAGAGACTCTCACAGGCATTGACTTCTAATGTAAACTCTTGGCCTGGAACCAAAAGAGAGTGAACATCTATGGAATAATTCATAATGCTTTAGCAAATGCCTATGGTTGGGTAAGTGTTAGAGATAAAGATAAACAAAAATCAGTCATACAACCAAGAGAAACCAGGGCCAACTACACTTTACTACAGCCTGCTTTCGCAGTCGGCCAAGTATAAAACTAATCCAGGGCTGTGTGATTAAACTGTGTCCAATACACAGAACTCCATAGTGACAAGACCAATCAGCAGCAGTCGAGTGTGCCCACACTAGAGGCAGAGGCAGACAAGGCATCTGTGGCCAGGTTTAGAAATCTGAACTGTCCGAGCTTGTCCTCAGCGGAGCCTGCTAAACTCCTAGGGAAGACCAAGGAAGGTCTTTCTGCAAAGTTGCTTTGGAGATCGTGCTTCCAATTCCACATCTGCTGAAAGCGCTAAGGCAACACTGTGCAAGCGCCATCAAATCAGCCCCACACTCACCAAGACCCACCACAGCACTGACGAATTGGGAGAAATCCTTCCCTGGGGAGATGCAAACCACATCCGCCCCTTCTTAGAAGGCCCTGATGATGAACAAAGCACAATCCCACCACAGCTCACCCTGCTGAGCCAATGAGCTCATTCGTGGAGGTCACTTACAGAGATGGATGAGGTTTTGGTCACAAGAGCCTGAGAGACCCCAAGGCAGCATGAGTGATGGCTTCTCCATAGCTGCATAGACATTCCTCCTCTGGGCTACCTTCCCCAGCCTGTGCAGTGTGCCACAGCCTCAAACCCTGAGGCCAATGGCAATTTTGGCAGAGTTTGCATACAATTATGGAAGAGGAATGGGTCAGAGCCAACGCCCTCCCTACCTGTACTTTCTCTGAAGGAATTACCAATAGTCACAGGCCTGGCTCCCAACCTTCTCTTCTAAGCATATACTCTCATCAGTCAAAGATGATGACCACAGTCCCCATCAATCTCAGAGGAGAACATTGTAAACACAAGATTTCTTAAATACACATGGTTTTTCTAGCACAATGTCTTTCAAAAATCCCAAACATCATGAGTAGGGATGAAGGGATGGCTCAGGGGTTAAGAGTATTGGCTGCTCTTCCAGAGGACCCAGGTTCAATTCCTAGCACCCACATGACAGTTAACAACTGTCTACAACTCCAAGATTTGGCACTCTCACACAGATATGCATACAGGCAAAACACCAATGCACATAGAACAAAATAAATTATTTTAAAAATATCATGGAATGCGGGCATCTGGGAGAATGACCTCCTGCACATCAGGGACTGGTCTTGTTATGTATGACACAGCAGGTGTCACTTGTGTGCAGCTGTGGACACCTTAAGTGAAGCATCTCACCAGGGAGCCAGTTAATATTAGGTTAGTCCTCTGAGAGGCTGACCTGTGACCTTTGCAGCTTCTAAGCTTTGATTATGTGTGTCTTGGGCTCTGTAAAGGGCAGTTAGTGACTTGCCATCAGGGCAGCATCCTGTCTGAAAATGACAACAACAGCATAGCGTCTCCTGGCAGACCTGGGTAATGCTATTAAGTCATTTACAAGGCTCTGTAGAGAAGGTGTTACATATTGGTTCCCCAAAAAAGCCCTGGTTATTACTGAGCTGGGCCACAGCTTTCTGTAGTGCTGACCTCAATCCCCAGCAGGAAATGTGTTTCCTAGGGTTTTTCTATATACACAGGATGTCCCTGCACAGGCAAATGTGCTCTCACCACAGGAGATGTGCTGTGGGGTCCTCGGAGCTGACTCCACTCTGGGAACACACCTGATTTTTGGCTTGAAAAGTATCCCCATACATAGCTGCTTGGTTGGAGCACCACAGCAGCAGCAGCCTGTTAGGACTGACTATTGATCAGGCCCAGCATTTTTTTTTTTTTTTTTTGCATTTTGCGACAGGTTTCTCTGTGAGTAGCCCTGGCTGTCCTGGAACTAGCTCTGTACACGAGGCTGGCCTCTAACTCACAAAGATCCCCTGCCTCTGCTAGGATTAAAGTCCTGTGCCACCCACCATGGCCTCTTCATCTTTTTTTTTTTTTCCTTTATTTTTATTTAATTTTTTTTCACTTTACATACTAATCTCAGTTACCCCTCCTTACCCTTCTCTCTTCCCCCATCTCTCCCATCCCACCCACCAACCCCAATCCACTCTTCAGAGTAGGTGAGATCTCCCTTTGGGGAGTCAATAAAGTCTGGTATACCTGGCCCCTCCCCCCTGCATCCAGGCTGAGCAAGGGATTCCATCATAAGGAATGGACTCCAAAGAGCCAGTTCAAGCACCTGGTGTAGGTCTTGTGCTTCCTAAGAAAATGAAGACCTGCTGCTTAGGGAGAGGAGACATCTGTGTCTCCTGCCCAGGCTTTTCTTTCCTTTGGGAACCTTGTATAGTCACATCTTCTCTCCAGTTTGAGGCTGGGCTGTGCTAGAAGATTCCCTATGGCCGATTCATGGAAATACAAGTCAGATGTTTCCTTCTAAAGACAAGCCTGGGCCTGCAAGCTGGTTCAACAGGCAAAGTGATTGCTTCACAGGACTTTCATCCCCAGAACCCATGTGTAAATGGGAAAGGAGAGGGTCAGCTCATCAAAGCATACACATGCCGTAGCTCGTATGTTCAGTCTGGCACACACATATGCACATGCCTGTATACGCGCACGCATGACTTTTTTAAATTTCCAAAGAAAGCCTTCAAGAAGAATGCTTAACAGTCATTCCACACCGGTATCCTGATGCATGCCAAGTCACGTGAGGAAGCTTCCAAGCCACCAGAAGCGCCAGCCCTGTTACAGAAGTCAAACTAGAGAAGACTCTTCCCGTGGATGATATGGGGGCTTTAGAGCAATGGGTACTGTCCCACAAGTCCATGACCTGAGAGAGATGAGGTGCTTCCCATCCTGGCAAGACACTTGAGGCAGGGGACCTGGGAGTGACCTCAGCCGGCCAAGGAGGAGTCTTATAAGGAATTTAGACTAAGCACAGTCTAATGTGGAACCTTCTCATGACTCACCCCCAGTCTGGGTTGTCCCCAAGGAAAGACATCTTGGTCAGCAGTTCTTGCCCAGTTAATAACCCCACACCATGGAGCCTGTAGGTACAGCAGCTTCTGCCTTCACAGACCCAGGTCAGCCAGTCTCTCCTTTCTGTTTTCTCACAAAGGGAGCGTGTTCACCCAGAGCAAATCCACTGTTTTGACTGGGGTGCCAGATAAAGTAGAAAAGGAGCCACAAGCTTTCCGGTGGGGTCTAGGGTTGGATGTTAATCTATGGCCCTGGAAACCATTGAGGTGCCAGTGAGAAGCAGTGAGAATCTCAGGTTTCCTATAGCCATGCTTTCTTGATGTGCTATACTGATGGGTTTAAATGTCACCACTGAAACAGTTAAATTGGATAGGTAAGGGAGGATCGACTTTTTTTTTTTTTTTTTTTTAATTTTACATATCAATCTCAGTTCCCTCTCCCTCCTTTCCTCTTTCTCTCTCCCCCTCCCCTCAATGCACTCCGACCACCCTCCCCTCCCACCCCACCCCTCACTCCACATGTAGGGTGATGCCATCCAGGAGGGGATCTACTTCTTAACATGCATGAAGCAAAGACTGCCCCAGGCCACCCCTCACACACCCAGGTTCTCAGAACAGGAAGGTCTGTGCATCTGGGCATTCATTATTGAGGTCGTTCATGCTGCTAAACCAGAAGGAAAGCTTTCTCCTCCTTCACCTCCTTAGGCAGAGTTGCTAGTGTTTAGAATAATAATAATAATATACGTGATTCAAACAGGGTACTTCTTGACTGTGGCCGGCTGCCCAAGCTTCTGCACAGCCCTGAAACACAGGGCAAGCTCGCCACCTACTGGCAGCATTGACTGTTACAGTAGATTTGGCTTTAGTCTCTGGGCTCTGGGAATTAAGTCACTACAAAGCACACCTACTCTCCAGGGGGCCTTACAGTCTATCAAGCCCATCACAGTCAGGGTGTGTGTCTTCCTTAACTATCAACCTGACACAACCTAGAACAACCTGGAAAAAAGGAGGCGGGTTGTCAGTGGGCTTGTCTGTGGGGTATTGTCTTGGCTGTTAATGGATGCAAGAGAGCCCATCCCACTGTGGGTGGGACCATCCCCAGACCAGTGGTCCTGGGCTGGAAAGAGAGCTGGCTAAGCATGAGCCTGAGGGAGCCAACAAGCAGTCTCCCTCCATGGTTCCTGCTTCCAGGCTCCTGCCTTGAGCTCCTGCCCTGATGTCCCCTAGTGAAGGACCCAGAGGCATAAGCTAAGATAAATCTCTGCCTCTCCTAAGGTGCTTTTGATCATATTTGTCACAGTGATAGAAAGAAACTAGAACAGGGGTCCAGCAGGAAAGATCACCTAACCTTGCACTATTCTGTACCAGCATGTAGAAATGCACAATGCCTTGAAGGCCTTCCATGTTTAACATTGCCTAGTTGTTTCCTCCATCACAAGATGTATTCTGAAATAACAAGATCAGAAAATGATGCAAAAATTAAAGCTCTTTGGATGGTTTTCTCTATGGTAGGGGCTCTCAACCTTCCTAATGCTATAACCCTCATGTTTGTGGTGACCCCAACCATAAAATTATTTTAGCTCCTACTTCCTAACTGTAATTTCACAACTCTTATGAACTGTGATGTAAATATCTGCTATGCAGGATATCTGCTATGTGACCCCTGTAGGGGTCATGACTCACAGGTTGAGGACCACTGCTCTATAATGACACAACTTCCTATGGCTGTATCTGTCTGCCACCTTATAGATCAGAAACAACGATATGTGTTGCGAAGAACTCACCCTGTCACAGGACTGAAACAATGTGCACTGTGTTGACTTGGGACAGGAGGATGATGGGTACCATTGGCAGACACTCTCCTCATGCACTGCCCCCCAGTCAACAATGCCTCTTCCTGCAGCAAAGCCAGGGCACCTTCCTCCAAAGCAGCCTCTGCCAATCTGCAGCCCTATCTCCTCCACACCTTCAATTAGCTCCAAAGACCCCTCAACACTTTTCATCAAATCCATGGGCTCCCTACTGTGTGTCTCCCAATAAGGAACAAAATGAGTGGTTTCTAGGCTTTGGGGACTTGTGCTGCCTTTAATACTATGTCAATAATCGTGTGCCTATGGTTGACTATATCCTGTCTTGTTGTCATTGAATCACTTCCGATTCTTACTTTCATCCTGAGATTCTGAGGTCTTCAAGGGACAATCCAAGCTCTGTTGGCATTTCATCCATGGGCACCAAGGAGTCTCCTTTCCCAGTAAAGTAGTAAGGGTCTAATAACACATCAGGCCTCAGGGACAAAACGATGAATAAAACAAGTTGATTTTCTCCTAGATAACTAGATTTTTTTTTTTTTTACATACAGAGAAATTTGAAAGGCTACACATTCATAATGGAACAGGGAAAAATCCCTAAAATATGGCATGAATAAGCTCTAGAGGAGTAGGTAAATGGGCTCTGGTCCCACAGGAAGAATGAGAAATGTTCAGGGAGGAAACAACTCAAAGCTGAGCCCTGGAGATGAGCTGGGAGAAATGAAGCCAGGTTGGAGACAAAGAGAAACAAAGCAAAGTATTGAGCAAGCTGTGGAGACTGCTTAGTTGGTAAACAGCTTGCCATGCAAGCATGATAATTTGAGTTCAAGCCCCAGGACCCATGTTATAAAGTGAAGTGCAGACTGGGGAGTAGCTCAATGCATAAAGTACACATTGTGCAAGAGTTAGGACCTGAGTTCAAATCTCCAGAGCCCATGTAAAGCTAAACACAAGAGTGTGTGAGTCTATAATCACAGAATTCTTACAGAGAGAGAGAGAGAGAGAGAGAGAGAGAGAGAGAGAGAGAGAGAGAGAGAGAGAGAGATTGGGAAATTGGGCTGAGAAGTGATTCTAGCCTCTGGTCTCTACATACACCCTCACTATAAGTTCATCCCCACACAAATATAGCACATGCACACACTCAGCCAGGCAGAGTAGGCACACACCTATAATCTGGTCACTGAGGAGGTAGAGGCAGGTGGGCCCCTGGGGCGTGTTGGCCAGCCAGTCTAGACAAGCTGGTGAGTTCCAGGTTCAATGTCTCATTAAAGAAGGAAGAAAATGATTGAGAGAGACATCAATGTTAGCCTTTGGTCTCCATACTCATGTATCTGTAACACACACACACACACACACACACACACACCATGAGGGGGGACATATATTACATAAAAGTTGATTTTGCAACCAGCTTTCTGCTCTGCTCAGATGGAAGTCACAGTAGCTGCAGAGTAGACCTTCTATAGTTAGTAATCCTACAGACTGGCCTGACAAACCCAGAGCTTACAACTCCAAGCCTAGAGAAATAAAGGTTTGTGACTTCCAGTGTTAGAAGTCACAGTTGTATAGATCTAGATGGTTAGCATAGGGGCTTGCTGATATGAGATGTGAGGGCCAGAATGCCCTCAGTTATCTGCCCTAAGAATTGGCTAGCAATATCAGCAGTCAGCAGCTGCAGGCTACATCTGCTAGCACCATCCCTCATTGTCTCTGTCCTGGCCACTCTGGAACTCTGGAGCTGCCCTCACATCACTACAGCTGCTACAGCCCCCACCAGCAGCTGCCACTTGTGTTAACAGCTCTGCGGAGGGTTTTTTGGATTTTTTTGTTTGTTTGTTTTTGTTTTTGTTTTTGGACCAATGCATTTTATTTCAGTAAATTGTCTCCTGGCTTATTCAAAGTGAGAGATATAGTCTGGACATGTGACCAGAAGACAGCACGTGAGCATCTGCAACCCTGAATTTACTTAAATATCAGGTCTTCTGCTGGACCACTGGGGAAGTGGATCCTCTGGCCTGGGTGAAAATGGCTTCCTACATGCACTGTGTCTTATAACAGGAAGAGGTCTTGTGTAGGTGGTTGGACACAGTAATGGCTGAAAGGGCCTCTCCTGCAGACCGAGCTGTGATTTGGAAAAAATAGCTGTAGTTGTAGAACTGCTTCCTCAAGGCATCCCTAGGATAGCCAAAGATGTCCAGCTGCTCCAAGGACAATTTAGTCATTGCAAAGTAGAGCCACTTGACTGACAATCCTCTGCTCAAGGCTTCTAGGCAAGTGAAATGACTACCTGTGTCAGTTTGTAACACTTTAGAGGGATCTGGTGGGTCAACAGAGAACTAACGATTACAATAGCACTTGATATCACCGAATCATACCTAACAACAATGCTGAGCTGCTCCTATCCTATCCTGTGTCCCAGGGAAAGAGAGGTCTTTCCTTCATTTTGAAGGTTCACAGTGGTATCAAGAAACCTAGGCATAAACCAAGCCTTGGGAAGAATGGTGAGGGATACTGACCATGAGCCAACCTCCATTGTGAAAACATTATTGTGAAAAACAGCTAAAGGGTGTACAAAGTCACTGCTTACTAAGTCTTTTTAAGACTGTCAGGGTTAGGACACTGTTACTTCAAACCATGATTGTCCACAGTTACACGTTTAAACTGGAGCATAATTTTCAAAAACAGTAAGTAAAGATTGTAATTTGAATGCAGAGGATGCCTTCAAATTGAGTCAAGGTGCCTGCCTTCAGAACATGGCCTCTCTCAGTGTTAATCCACTGAACAAGGAGAAATACCACTGACCACAAATCAGAGCAAGCTTTCTTCTGTGCACAGCAGAGCTGGTCCAGCACTGTCTCCCCCTAAGATGGAATTCAAGAAAATAGTACAAAGCCAATTTCCCATAACCTTTGCACAGGGGGATGGACTTTTGCAAGCAAATGTGGTTACAGAAGAGACAACAGGAGGTTATACCAGTTAAGGAAATTTGATATAGGGAGAGCAATCTTGCCAGGGTGGGGTTCAGCCCAATTCCAAGAAACAGAAACTTAAGTTTTACAGTAAACAGAAACTTAGTTAGCTAGAGTCTCAAAATGGGCCCTCCATTTTAATAAAATGGGCACTCCATTTTATTAAATGGAGTCAGGTTAGTTTCTCATTGGATTCAAGCCCCCCACCCCAAGTCCTCTGGACCCGAGACCTTAAAGTAGTGCACTCACCTCACTCCTATAGAAGTCAAGATCATTTTAAGCCCCCACTCCTTGTTAGCACTACCTTCCTCATAGTTATGGATTTCATGTGGCTAAGCACAATCCCACAACACTCACTGGCATCCCATCTGCCCTGGGAAGCCCATGGTCCTCAGAAGGCAAAGTAGGGTATGATTGGTGCCTGTCCTTCTAGCCACCCTATCTCACCAAGGCATACTGCAATTCAGCACCTGAGAACCTACTTCTGGTTTAAAGCCCCCATTCCTCATAGCTTCTACAGCACAGTGTCTCCCACATTTTAGCCCCAAAGCCATGAAATCAAAACTTTGCTTTGTGCCTAGTTTTGTTTGGCCCATACTGAATCGTTAACGTAGATAACAGCACACAGCCTCTATCTGTGCCCTTACCTACCCACCCAGGACTTAGTGTGTGTGTAGTTGGGGCCTCATTTGCTTCTAACTGCCTCACTGTCATAGTCTCAGAATCTACACACTCTTCTTTGGGTCCCAGCCAAAGCTTAGGCTCCTGTGCTTTCTCAACATTGTTCATTAAGCAGCCAGACTCTGGTGACAGTGATTCCAACACACTACAGAGCCTCATCCTGGGCAGCTCTCTCGGGTTCTGGCACTGTCTTCTCCCATGTCAAGATTTCCATGAGATTTACTCTGATCTTTCTTCCACCCTCCCTGCCTCTGACCTGCACTCCTGGAACAAGGACAGGAACCCAAGCCAGGCAAGACATCCCACTTCTATGCTCAAGGGTACACTTCAGACTTGGCAAGGGCTGCTGAATCTGCTTGGAATGCCACCTCCCTCCACTCTTCATAACTTGATCCCAAGGTCCCATCACTGAGGGCTTTCTGGTGGGTCTCCTAAGCCCTGCCTTATTTTCCTGGTATCTCTGACCATCCACTTATGACCACCGCTCACTCTTTAGTGAGGCTCTGAAGACAGCTTCGCCATGGCTCCTTAAATACCAGGAGTTGACTCAATGCCACATAGACCACTCATGGGTGTGTTTACCCCTGCTTTCTCAACCAATGTACACAACAATCAGTTGGCAAGCTTCAGTTATGATTTCCACCTCAGATGAGGATGGAAGCCTGTCATGTGGAACAGTGAGGCCAAATGCAGAGAGGAAAAATTCGGAATCCAACAGACTCAAGACACCTGTCACAGTGCTGCCACCATGACGATCCACATCACTGCCCCCACCTAATCCAGCCCACTGTACTCTGAGATTGTTAAGTACCCTTATGAGCATGGTGTTCTTGAACACTTATGTAAACAGGCTCCAAAACTGTGGTCTCCCATCTGTGTTTGATGGGGTTACTGCTTGAAGTTGAGAAAACAGAATTTATCATGACAGAAGGCTGAACTTGACTTGCTAATTCCATGACTATCCATTGAGCGGTCATAATATATAAGGTATTGTGCATTAAATTAGCACTAAAATTATTTACTTATGAGGTTAGCATTCCAGCTTTCTCCTTGTGTAGTTTTACAATCAAGAGTTAAGGACAAACTGCTTATTTTTTTAAACACCCAACAAACTCACTGTCTATGAATTCCAATACATATAATCCATTAATGCAATACTTATTTTGATAAAGGTGGTTAAGTTCATGTTTCTACAATAAACGTACAAGGGAACAAATAATATCAATGAATTTTAGAGGAGGAAAAAAATCTAATAGCAAAATGACAGATGGCACACTTTTGTCATCTTATAATATGACCATTTTGTATTTTATTTTGGCTACAGAATCACTCAGAGCAAATCTGAATCCTGACATATACAATATTGATGAATAACCACTTTTTATTTTAAATTCGCTGACAAGTTTTAGGAATTTTTTATTTGTTTTTCAGTATACTTTAAAAGTAGTAGGAAAGCATTAGCAATAATAAATGAAAAAAGGAGGACAAGAAAATTGAGTATGATAGAGAATTAGAGAATGCTTCTGTACCTGTTGTGGTGTACATCTTCTCTTGTGGGGGGGGCTCTCTTCTGTCTCTCACTCTGTCATTTGCTTTGTTTTGCCTGTTGTCATGTTTCTGGCATACTCTGTTTTGATCCACATCAGATATATACTTTGGAAATATTTTCCCACTCTCTGGATTGTTTCTTCACTCTTCTGGGCCTGATCTAGAATGTATCTCACACACAATACCATTTCACTTCTGTCTCTGTTGCCTGTGATTTAGGGCTAATGAGAACACTGTTTCTGAAACCAAATGGTCTCAGAGCCTCTTCACAAGCTCTCACTAGTTTTACCATTTCACATTTTACATTTAAGTCTTCAGTGCATTTTGAGTTGATTTTTTTTTTTTTAATGATAGGAGGTGGGTATTCAGGTCTCATTTTTTCTACATGCAGCTATTCTGTTTTCCCAGTGCTGTTTATTAAGGAGAATGCTCTCGTCTACACATATGCTCTTAGTTCCTTTGTCAAAACCCTTTGGTTGTGATCCACTGGCTTATTATCTCCAGGTTCTCTATTTGATCCAGTGGGTTGACTTGATGTTATTAAGTAACTGTGTCCTCCATAACATTTTTGACTGTTAGTGAAGATGGTAGGTGGACCATTTTGTCATTTCTACTCTGTTTTCACCATCGTGTTTCAAGCTCCTCACTCTCTCCAATCTGTGTTTGAAACAGAGCATCGAAACTACTTTACTCATGTCTTCCTCTACTTAGTTCACACTTATTCCCTCACCTTCCACTCCAAGTCTAACCCATCACAGTAGGGCTGCAGCTTCCAACACTACACTGAAACTCTATCAGAGTGAATAATGCTGTGGGCGTACCCCAGGGTCTGTGGGTTTAGCAGCTGGAAGCCATTTATTATTAGCTGCTCAGGTCCTGAAAGAAACCCGTTCTTTTATGGATTCTCCTTTTGTTCTTTGTCTGTCATAGTAACTTAGAGCATCAAAGGAGTAAAAACTCTAGCTGGAAGTCATTATGTGGGCAAAACTTCCCCAATGTGTGTGTGTGTGGTCAGGAGGAACAATAGTATCAGATGTCATGATTGGAATATAGATGATATATTCAGAGTATAGTTGCCTATTAACTACTAGTAGGGTTCATATTGCGAGAATGCATGGGGCAGGCATGGCCATACAGAGCTCTGAGACAGACCAACTCTTGCAGGGTCTCATTATACAGAAGAAACAGGTAAAGAAAATAGAAAAGGAATGACAGTTGAAGTAAATGAGCAAGGAACATTAAGTCAGAAGCCTTGGAAATCCCTGTTGGGCACTGAAGGCCTACAGCTTTCCTGGAGAGACACTAGTCATTAGTCTACATTGGAAGGCCAACGAAGCCACACTGCTGGTGATACAGGATGGAGGCAGCAGGGAAGATACCAACAGGGTAGATCAAGGTGCCATTGCAATATGAGGTTCTAAAGCTTTTCTTCCTCAGAGTTCCTTTTATCAGAGATGCCATTGGAAGGTTCTTTTCACATTCATAGTGTTGTGATGGGGAGGGTCTTTCCATTTTAATTAAACTGATTGAGAAAGTCCCTCACAGATGTGGCTAATGCCTGGTCTGTTCCTAGAACACGGGTTCATAATGAGAAACTGAGGTGGTAATCAAGCCCAGAGTTCCCAATAGGAGAGAAGAGAGGCAGGCATCTTTTATCAGTGTGGAGATGGGACAGAAAAGGGGAAGTGGGGAACTGGATTTTCACTTTCTCTCACATTATTATCATATTATGCCCTTTACAGCAAGGAGACAGTGTGTGTGTAATATATAACTATATAACTACACACACACACACACACACACACACACACACACACACACACACGATATATATATAGTCTTCTCCATCCAAGACTTGACTTTCTGTCTCAAGTGTCTTGTGAGTTGAAGTCTTTGGGAAGCACACAGGATACAGGAATCGGTTCCCACATTCCCCAGATTCAGTCCTAGGAGAGATGTCCCTGAGGAAGAGCAAAAGGGACCATCTGTTTAGTGAAGTGAGCATGGAGGGAGGCAGTGGTTGATCTTAGGGAGGTTGCTGGTGGCAGGTCCCCATCTCAGTACACATAAAGTCTCTGTCAGCATACATGGCATTGCACACTTGTATTTATGCCTATGTTTCATATTTACATGCCTGTTTCTTCCAATGGGCCCTGACCTTTTTGTGGCTGTGAATCAAGATTTTACTGTCTTTTTAACCTAATGAAATGTCTTGGATAACAAGTAGCTAGCATTTATTTTGTTTACTCTGTGCCATGAGTGCTACAATTTTACTTTAGGTTTGAGGCACATTTGTTGCTCCAAAGCCCAAATAACAGAGCAGACATCCAAAGACACCCTACAGCCAGCCAGAAGAGTTTTTACTTCCCCTAGGTCTGTCTGCCCAATGCCAGATGCACTGGCCAACAGCTGTGCCATCTGGTTTACTTGTTAAGTATGGATAATTGGGAGAGCTGCTACAAAGGAGAACAGTTCCCATAATTCCTTGTTATTCTAGAAGACAGAATGGGACCATTGGTGGAAGCAAGAGCAAGGCAACTTTAAATGTCATACGCAGCAGTTAGTCACAAGAGTGCCTTATATGGTGTGTGTGTGTGTGTGTGTGTGCACACACGCGCGCGTGCGTGCTCGCATGCCCAGGTGCCACCATGTGTGAACAAGATCACGTGCATGCTACAACATTCACGTGGCGGTCAGAGGACAACCTTGGGTGTTGAGCATGTTGGTCCTCATTTGAATCTGGGTCTCGTTGCTATTTCTCTACTGTTTTTGTGAAACTAGCTGACCCACAGCTTTTGAGCTTCTCCACTCTCCACCACCCATTTTCCAATAGGAGCACTGGGCTAACAGACACTCCCACTACCCATCTAGCTTTCATATGCATTTGAGGATTTGAACTCAGGTCCTTGTATTTACCTGGGTAACACTTTCACATGCGATACATCTCCCCACATCTTTTCACTTGCTTGTGATCATCTGATACTTTCAATTCCTTCAAAGGCTTCATTGTTCCAATACATCATCTTACTTGTCTCCATCCTCCACACCTACTCTAGTCAGAATTTGTGTTCTAGATGTGTTCCACCCAGCCCATGAAGATTGCCCTCATTTAATTCTACAGTATAATGGGCCAGAGATGTGTATAGATCAAATAGCAACAGGACCTAAGGCAACATAAGGAAAATGCTCTCACGGTGTGTTTTCTTGTCTACCAAATACATCTGACATTCCTCAGATTTATGTTAAAGTCACACAGTATATAACTCGTTCTCTGCCCATGAAAGAAACTACAACAAAGAAAGTAAAGGTATTACCTAACTCTTGCTTTGGACCTTCTCATATTCTAGCA
Source organism: Phodopus roborovskii (assembly GCF_943737965.1). Taxonomy (NCBI): domain Eukaryota; kingdom Metazoa; phylum Chordata; class Mammalia; order Rodentia; family Cricetidae; genus Phodopus; species Phodopus roborovskii. The sequence goes on along the minus strand of NW_026126409.1, from coordinate 14,084,701 downwards.
TCTGTTAGTGAATTTAGTAGAGAATTTCTTCTGACCTTTAAATCTGTAATGTTGCTCAGAGCCTGAGTGTGTGTTTATTCTGAAAGCTTTCCAGTGTAACTCATAACACAGATTACTAATGAACACACACACACACACACACACACACACACACAGGAGCCATATAGGTGAGGGCAATTTTCCCAACCATAATTGCAAGCTACAGTCACTCATTTATTTTGCATTTCCCCCATATAATGTTTAATTAAACTAGCCTCAGTTATTAGGGAAGACAAATGCACTAATTATACAATCACCCAAACAATTTAGTCAAAGATGGCAGCCCAAGGATCTCGGATTAATGAAAATCCTTGGCAGCTGTGGACTCCCTTGGGCCTCTGTTGTGTTGAGACTCAGGGAGAAATTGCTCCCAGAGAATCCTGGAGGATGCCATTACCATCCCTGGTCTTCCTTCCACACACTTGTCTCCCTCTACCTGAGTGAAGAATTTCAAGCTAACTCCTTGAAGACAAGAGCTAACCCTGAGCTGCACCTACCTATTCTTGGCAGAATCAAGTGGGAGAAAAATCTGTCTAAATTAGCACAGACTCACCTAATGTCTGACCAAAAGATTTGGCAATCTCCTCTCTCTCTCTCTCTCTCTCTCTCTCTCTCTCTCTCTCTCTCTCTCTCTCTCTTTCTCTATCTATCTATCTATCTATCTCTCATCCAGGCTGGTGGCATTTTGCTCACAGTGACAAACATGTGCCATCAATCTGCAATGGCATGGATCTAGAAGTTGCTACTGATACCTTCTTCATTGCATACAAGGCATTCCTAGGTCCTGACGTCCACAGAGCAGCTGGAGCCTATCAGACATCCTAAGGAGAGTTCTTCTCATGCCTCTTTACAGTATTGGGGGGCAAGCAGGGTTACTTCTATTAGCTGAACAAGGAGACCAAGGTACCCGGTGGGTTTGTTGAGGGCTTGTTGAAAGGTCTGAATGAGCCCTGTGACAGATCTCTGGCTATGGTGAGATGTAGCCTCTAGCTTTAGGAAAAGTACTCTCCAGATGTTGACTAGAAGCTTAGCAAGGCACGCCCACCAGTGCATCAGTGGTAAAACACCATGGGCAAAAACCGCCACTTTCTTAAGTCCCACTCAACAAGAAGAAACCCATAGCTGGTATCATTGTTAGGCCATGAACCACAGGCCCTAGGGGGGAATCTGCTAAGATTCTGCTAAAATAGATTTGGTAGTAATGACTTACGTTTGCAGTAGGTAGTGACTAGCATAGAGACCCATGACTGGTCAAGGTATATAGAATAATAGACTCTGAAATCCTCAACACCAAATAGGACAGCTATACCTCATGTCCTCCTCCCAAGGCTCACAGATCATTGTAGAAAGACTTGAGAGCCAGAAATAGTGGATGACTATGAGGAAACAGCATCCTCTGGACACAACAGGGCTGCTGCACATCTGAACTCACAGTGATTGTGACAGTATGCACTAGTTCCATGCAAGCTCAAGCCAGACTAAACCCTGGCAGACAAGAAATCCTACCCCCAGCCAAAGACCTATTAGCAACAGGAACTTCTGGAGGGAAGAGATCATATATGTATGTATGCATGCATGTGTGCGTGCCTGTGTGTGTGTGTGTAATTTAAATTAGAAACAATCTTATTTAACCTATCAATCCCAGTTCCCTCCCTCCCCATCCTCCCATGCCCCCCCAGCAAGAGATCAATTTTCTTAAGAAGTGGAACCACATGTAAGTTGACCATCCTCAGGGAGAAGGCCACACATCCAAGAATATATAGGTAACACAATTTGGACTTACTGGTGAAAAGTAAAGAGCAGGCACAAGTTTGGCAGGTAGGAGAGAACCGGTGGACCTGGGAGAGGTTGACGCTGGGTGGATATGATGAAAGCACATTGTAGCAAATTCTCAAGACACACATAAGATTTTAATGAGGCAGAGAACAATTTAGGATGATACTCAGCTTTGATTTCTGGCCTCCATGCACCTATATGGACCAGATCATCCACCATATACCACACTTAGACACACATATACACCACACTTTCACACACACACACACACACACACACACACACACACACACACCCAACACACATATATCACCTCCTTTACACATGTCACTTGTGTTGTAAAAATTTGAACTGTTGACTAAAATGCATACACCTTTTCAGTTAAGATAACTATTTAAATTAAGAACACTTTGGGTAGCTTTGAGATGAAAGCCATCACAGGTAACATAGGTGCTAAACTCAACAATAATAAATAAAGTGAAAGACCCGTGGAGGGCTCAAACCCTCATGCCCCAACTCAGGAAAGGCACCCCCCCCCCACCAAATCACTCACGAGAAGTGGTCTTGATGCAAAAGCATGAGGTCTTTTATATTCCAGTACACTGGGGTCCGCAGCCAGGGTAGAGGACTGGGAACCCTGGGTACAGGGTTCAGACAGCTTTTATAGGGTTACAACTAAGCCCACACATCACAAACCAATTATCTCATAGCATCCAGTGTGGACTAATCAATTTGAAATATCCAAGCCCGTGCTTTGCCCAGGAAGTCTGCTTTCGCTAGGGCTTCTGGGTAGTGTGGCACGGCTCATTTCCTGTTCTCATTCACTCACAGGTGCTGTCAATAACCCACCCAGTCTAGAATGACCTTTTGCCTACTCACTGCTAGGGGGCAGAGTCTAGGGAAAATTAGGCTAAATTTTTCCATCCTTACAAAAGGTTATTGAGCAATTCTTTAGGAAGCAAAGATGCTCAACAAACAATAGCCTTCATAAACAGAGTCCTAGTGTGAGTTCCCAGTCCAGAGTGAAAGGCATGATCTCTATGGTAAAAGAGTAATGATAGCCCCAAAGCATGTCCACCTGTCTCAACTTGAACACTTCTTACCAGAAAAAACACAGGCTTGGCAAAGGTGGATGGTGTCTCTATCCTCTGTTCTCTCTGTCTTCTCCCTCTTTCTTTACTAACATTAGTAGTAATTGACTAAGTGTGCACTCATTGAATACTTTGTTCCTAAACAATGCATTAGTTGGTGTTGTGGGTGCTGTGTTTATTTCTAATCACTGAGCGCAGTGTGCAGCAAGCTGCAGGCATCTATGACTATATGCAGTGCTCTCCAGCCTTCTAGAACCTCAGAAGTCTTGCTGAACTTGGTGACCACTCAGTTCCTATGAAGCATGCCTTGCATCCGCTGTGATCCCTAGAATGTGAGCCATGAAAGCTCCACCAGCATGAAGACTCCAGAGAGAACCAAAAGGCTTCTGTAAGGATGGAAAAATTTAGCCCAATTTTCCCTAGGCTCTGCCCCCTAGCAGTGAGTAGGCAAAAGGTCATTCTTGACTGTTTTATGACAGGGTGGGTTACTGACAGCACCTGTGAGTGAATGAGAACAGGAAATGAGCCATGCCACACTACCCAGGAGCCCTATCGAAAGCAGACTTCCTGGGCTAAGCGTGGGCTTGTCACTCTACCCAGGAGCCCCAGTGAATGCTGACTTCCTAGGCAAAGCGCGGGCTTGGATAGTTCGAATTGATTGGTCCACACTGGAAGCTATTGAGATGATTGGTTTGTAATGTGCGGGCTTTGTTGTAACCCTATAAAAGCTGTCTGAACCCTGTACCCAGGGTTCCCAGTCCTGTACCCCACTTGGAGTATGGCTGCGGACCCCAGTGCACTGGAATATAAAAGACCTCATGCTTTTGCATGAAGACCGCTTCTTGTGAGTGATTTGGGGGGCTGCCTTTCCTGAGTCGGGGCGTGAGGGTCCACGCCCTCCGCGGGTCTTACACTTCCTCTGATACGCAGTCAGCCAGATAACCAGTGCATTAAATTCCAGTCTGAGCTTGACAGACTCAAATATGTCCGAGGCAAATGGAAGCCATGTATCGCTGTTCCTGCCAGTGGAAAGCCAACTGTTTATGTTTGTCCCTGCCTACTGAGCTGGAACAATTCCTTCTAGAACAGTGATCATAGTGCCCAGGGCCACGATCTCCCTGTAGGAAAGACCCATACATACAGAGCAGCTGATGAAGCTGACATTTTTCAATGATCACTCCCCAAGATCTGTCCATTGCTGCATATCCTAGATACAGGAATGGAGACAACTTGGAATATGATCGAAGCCACCAGCAGTCTCAGACGGTGACACTGAACCTACTTCCCACCATCTGTCCTACATTAGGCTTGTGGCCTCTAGATCATCTCCCAGGTGTCTCATGTAACATCTTCCTTTCACTGCCAGAAAAGGTAACTCTGTGTCTCCAAATCTGCACCAGGAACCAGGAAAGCTTTACAATGCATGTTGGGATATGATGGGCTTCTGGAGTCAAATTACAGATAGTTCTATTAACCAAGTGACTGATTGCGTGGATGTGATTGTGGAACTGTCCAGGTCACACAGAGAAACCACTGTAGATCTAGGCTCTCGTTACCAACTGAAAAATACAAGCCATATTTGAGAATCCTTTTTATAGCCTGTGACTTACAATGACTGGCTTTCAATATTTACAGTTACAACCAGTGGAACCAGTAATTTTAACTTTGAATTTCTGCACAAACTATATTTCTGGACTTGTCAGCAGCAAAGCTAACTTAAAAAGAAAACATCATTCTGTTTCTCTGAGTCCCATTGAGGGCCCAGTATCGATGGTGTAGTGGAGGCCTGCAGCCTGGAACCAAAGCAATGACTCTTAGCAATGGACACCTGCATGTAAGGATGTATGGATAAAGGGGTTTATTGCGTGATTCACTGTGTCACACTGCAGCTTGCATGACGAGATTTACCTTTCTTTTTTCTTTCTTTTTAATCTTAAACTTTGTTTTATTTGGACAATTGTTTAAAACAATGTCAGCTTTGCTGTGAAGTAACACTCCGCACAAAGACAATACCCCATTTTGCACTGACCTGCATAATAGCACCTGTAAGGAGGAAATGTAGCTGCCTTGTGTGGAACTTTTATTTTTGCTCTGAATTGTAGGTATTAATCGAGATGTGCATGTCATATGAATGTCAGTTTTATGAAACAAATTTCTGCTGAGAGGCTGGCATGCAGCTGAAATCCTTGAGGAAATAATGCTGGTGGTGTGTTTTGGAACTTAATTTAAAATAGATACTGATTCTGTTTGTCTACCATTTTTTTCTATTTCTCACATGATGCTAAATATGGTTGTATTTCTCAAGAATCCTAGTGCCCTGAGACAGTTCAACAAGATGTCATCACATTAGCATTAGACTATCCACAGACTGAGTTGCAATTGTGGCACTTAGCCGGGTCCCATTGGTTTGTTCTGTGACTTCCACTTGCCCCATTATTTACATAATTAATTTTTCCCCTGAATTCCCCTTGCTCTGCAAGGGGGAGGACACTTTATAAATAAGGCATGAAAAAAAAAAAAAACCAGTCATCTACATGAACTGTTTACATAATTTCCTGGATGCATTCTCATTTCCAAGTCCCATTTTTATGAAGTTGCACACAGGTATAAAAAAAGAGGCATGCGTTTTTATTTAAATGAGCCATATTTCAAAACATGCTTCCCTTTTATTATTAATAAATACACTATTCTCCACTTGAGTAATTGTTTTTTTTTTTTTAGGTTTAGGCATAAGGTATTAGTGTCATCACCTCATCCCTTCAACAAGCCTCTCTCCTACACATGTACAAATGTACAACTGGACACATGCACACTCAACTCAAGAGAACTAGGGTGTTTCAATTACCCACACAATTAAGGAAGATGGGACCATCATCTCAGAAATTGGAAAATAACACTGGATATCTCCGCTGTAAAAGACACCTACCCATAGCACTCCAGCAGCCAGGGACATGGGGATTACCCTAGCATCCCCCTTGAAGCACCTGCCTCCAGACAGTTTTATAAAAGTTCAAATAGAACCAGAAAGCAATTAATACTTAGTCTTGTTTAATTGAACCACATCTTGATGGCCAGTATATACTGTGATTTCATTATAACAGCCTGATGAAGAACACACCAGGTGATTATGCTTGGGATCATTTCTATCTGGCTCCTGGTTAGAAGGTCAGGCAGATATGTGAGGTTCTGGCTCTACTGCATCTGGCTCCTCACCCTGAAAACAGAAGGCTTTAGAGGTTGCTTTAAGATGAATAAGTAGAGTTGGGTGAATCTGGATTCTGTTGTGTGAACAAGAAGACCCAAAGAACATTGGGATCATGAAACACTGAGTACTACTCTCTACTCCTCCAAGATGTAAAGTGCAAGACAGGCAGACAGCAATAAGCACCAATGCTTGTCTTCTTTCTTGACACAAGAGATCCAGAATTGCAGAGAATAACATGTACATCAAGGATATCAGGAACCAGTCCTCCAGGTCCCAAGTACATGTCTGCCTATGGGCTCCTGTAGGATGCTTGCTTAGCATGAAGTGAGGCCAGTCCCATGGCATACATATTCCCACACAACCACTCACTCATAGCCTTCATAAACAGCAGGAAGAGGGGAATCTATTCTTCTGGATAGGTCTCAAGCTCTGTGAATTTTAGATCCCAGCCTCACATGCCTTTTGTGGTCTTGAAGGTTTGATGCTCTGAAGAGAACATGTTAATAGATTCTAATTAAATATTCAGAGTAGACAAGACCAAATGGCAGCCCAGAGATTGGGAAAAGATCTTCACCAATCCTACATCGGACAGAGGGCTGATCTCCAAAATATACAAAGAACTCAAGAAACTAGTCAACAAAACACCAAATAACCCTATTAAAAAATGGGGTACAGAACTGAATAGAGAACTCTCAACAGAGGAAATCAAAAAGGCTGAAAGACACTTAAGAAAGTGCTCAACATCCTTAGCTGTCAGGGATGTCAGGGAAATGCAAATCAAAACAACTCTGAGATACCATCTTACTCCTGCCAGAATGGCCAAAATTTGAAACACCAATGACTACTTATGGTGGAGAGGATGTGGAGAAAGGGGAACACTCCTCCACTGCTGGTGGGAGTGCAAACTTGTACAGCCATTTTGGAGATCAATATGGTGGTTCCTCAGGAAAATGGAAATAAGTCTACCCGGCAATTCTGCTCTTAGGCATATACCCAAATGATCCACATCCATGCAACAAGGACATCTGTTCAACTATGTTCATAGCAGCATTATTTGTAATAGCAAGAACCTGGGAGCAACCTAGATGCCCCTCAACTGAAGAATGGTTAAAGATGTGTCACATTTACACAATGGAATACTATTCAGGAAAAAAATGGAATCTTGAAATTCGCAGGCAAATGGATGGAACTTGAAGAAACCATCCTGAATGTGAATGAGGTAACCCAGTTACAAAAAAAAAAAAAAAAAAAAAAAAAAAGGAACATGGTATGTACTAACTCATATATGGATTTTAGACATAGAGCAAAAGGATCACCAGCTTATAATTCACACCACCAGAGAAAATAGGATACAAGGAGGAACCTAAGAGATTCATACAATGTCCCTCACAGAAGGGAAAAGGAACAAGATCTCCTGAGCATATTGGGGGTGGGGCAGTGAGAAGGAGCTAGGAGAAAGAGGAGGAGAGGAAAGCATATGTGACTAGGAAGATTGAGTCATGGGAGGAATAGATGAAAGAAAATGAGAGAGAGAGAGAGAGAGATGCCATTAAAAAGGGAGCCATTATAGGTTTGAAGAGAAAACTGACTCTAGAGAAATGTCCAGAAACCTACAAGGATGACCCCAACTAACAATCTGAGCAACAGTGGAAAGGCTACCTTAAATGCCCTTCCCTGATAATGAGTTGATGACTAACTTATCTACCATCATAGAGCCCTCATCTAGTAGCTGATGGAAACAGAAGCAGACATCCACAGCTAAACACTGAGCCGGACTGGAATTCAAATGCAGAGAGTGAGGAGTGATAAGAAAAATGTGGACAAGACCAGGCTACAGAAACCCAGAGACAGCTGACCTGAACAAGGAGGAGCTAATGGGCCCCCAGACTGATAGCTGGGAAACCAGCATTGGACTGACTCAAACCCCCTGAACATGGGTCTCAGTTAGAAGGCCTGGGCAGTCTAAGAGACTTCTGACAGTGGAACCAGGATGTATTCCTGGTGCACAAAAGAACTTTGGGAGCACATTCCTCATGGAGGGATACTCTCTTAGCCTAGAGGCAGGAGGGAGGACCTAGTCCCTATTCCAAATGACTTGACAGATTTTGTTGATACCTCCTGGAAGGCATCACCCTCCCTGTGGAGTGGGGAGGTGATGGGGAAGGTGGGGGGGATGGGAAGGAGGAAGAGAGAGGGAACTGGGATTGATATGTAAAATAAGAAAAATAAGTAAATAATAAAAAATAAATATTCACAGTACATGTAACTGTGATAAAATTGACAGACTATACAATGTGTGGAGCTGATGTATTCAAACTCTTTTCTCTTAAAAAAAAAATAAACTTTTAAATCTCTACAATCCTTTCTCCCCTTCATTACATTCCTTGCCTTTGCCCAGTATGTCTTAAAGAATAAAAACAGAGTATCTGACCTTCAATATTGATATGATTTTGCTTATCAGCATGGGAATAGAGCTGGGGAAAAGGATTCAGCTCAGCCCATGCGTGTGGAGTATCCTTGCATTGTGCAGGAAACTAATGGATAGTTTCAATAAACTGCTAACATCAATAGAGAAGGTTCAAAAGGAATATTCATAAATTCCAACATTGAAATGAATGTAAGAGACACTTATAGAAACTTCTCCCAGCAACCATGAAATATACATTCTTATCAGTAGCCCATCAAATTTTCTCTAAAATAGATCTCATTTTAGGTCAGAAAGTAAATACCAACAATCAGAAAAGGTTGAAGTGATTTCTAGCACCTTATCAAATCATAACAAAATAAAAATAGAAGTCAGCAATAAGATATACCATAGAACATATGGAGTCAGAACAATATATGTCTTTTAGTATGTACACATGGTACTGAGTATTAATGGTGTGGTAGGAAGCATGTGTGTCCAAGTGCACACATACATCCCATACATATGTGCACATAATTGTAGAAGCCTGAAGTTGATGCCATGTATTTTTCCTCACTCATTCTCCACCTTTCTTTATTTGAGACAGGGTCTCACGGTGAACCTAAAACTCATTAACTGAGTTAGTCTGACTGGCCAATAAACTTCAGGGGCCACCATTTCCCACATTTCCCTCTGACCCAAAGGCTGAGATTACAAAACATGTGCTCTGTGGTCTAAACTCATGTCTTGTTACTTACACAGCAGGCACTTTACCAAGTGAGCCATAATGAAGAACACATTTTCAAATGAACAATAGATAACTGAGGAAGCCAGAGGAAGTTTGTAGAAGTCCTAGAATCTAAGGGAAAGGAAAATATCACAAGAGCATGTGGGACACAGCAAAAGCCATTATAAGACAACAGTTTAGAATGTGGGGGTTACATTAAAAAAATGACAGCTTTCAGATACATATCAAGGTCTTTAAAGAACAAGATAATTTCAAAAATAATAGAGTGGAAAGATAATAAATATTGAGTTTATTTTGATTAAATTGAACCCAAAAGAACAATACAAACAATGAATGCAAAACAAAGAGTTCTTTGAAAAGAAAATTATGACTGATGAACTGTGGGCTATTAAAAGAAAAGGAAAATAAAATTTATAAAATTAGAGGTGAAAAAGAAATTATTGTAATACATACTGCTGAAATCCAAAGACAGCTAGGGACTACTATATGAAATAATATATGAAATCCTATATATGTTAACAAATTATAAAATCTAAAATAAATGCATCTATTTTACATATAAAATCATTAAAATACAATCAACAGATATAAAAAACCTTCATCTATTTATGCCAAGCAGAAAATATTGAAGTAGTAAAAAAAAGGTTTCCCAATAACACAAAGCCCAGAACCATATGGAATACTGCTTGATTCTTAGAGTTGGACTAGCACCAATGCTCCTCAAGCTATCTATAACATAGACATTGAAAGAACACTCCCAAACATGTCTGATAAAGCCAATGTTTCCCAGATATAAAGTTCAGATAAGAACACAAGGAAAAAGAAATCTGTAAATGAATTTCTTTGATGACTATAGGCACAAAAATCCTTAAGGAAAGATTGAAAAATTGTATTCAACCACACACATAGAAAGGTCATACAATGTGATCAAGTTGAGAACTAGACTTAGAACCTTGCACATAGTAAGCAAATACTATACTACTGAACTACAACTGCTACCTGCCTGCCAACATTCATCCATCCATCTCTATTTATCTCTCCATCCATCTGACATCTACCTGATCTATCATCTATCTTATCTACCATCTATCTGTCTATCTCACAAGGTCTTGCTCTATAGTCCAGGCTGACCTTAAACTCTCTATCCTCTTGCCTTAGCCTTCCAAGTAGTGGGGTTTTCACTGATCCTCAGTGAAGAGGCCATTGATTAAAAAAAAATGAAAAAAGAAATACACACACATCTGCTCATGCAGTCTGACGAAGTGGGACTTGCTGTGCACACAGAGTTCCTTGATGCATATTCATTTCTGATTAAAAATCTCAGCAAGAAATGAGAGCCACCTATCAAAAGTCATCAACATGTAATTCCAGAAGGCAGTAGGCCTCAGCAGAGAGTCTGGCTGGCCATGGCTCTGTAGTCAAGGTAACTCAGAACTGGAGTGAAAAGGCTGCCTACAATCCATACTGTCCATCATCTGACCTAAGGGCAGAGACAGGCCTCAGTGTCTTGGTTCTGGTTCTGAAAAGACAGACTCCTTTCCCTAGATCTGTGCCTTCATGCACAACCACAGGTGTTTATTTTATTTTAATTATCTTTGTTCTTAAGCAAATAATTAACTATTAATCTTTTTTTAACCAATTAAGTTTTTGTTCTTCATTCTAAGGATTTTCATTAGAAGTAATGGTCTAGCCTGCTGGAATTTAATGTTGTTTTCTTTATTAAAATGCTTATTTTTAATGCCTTAGTGACAGTGTGACAGGGAGAGGAAATGGCTCCCATCAGATATAGGTGATTTGTTGCCATGCCCCTGTGATCGTGGGTGTTATTCTAGTATATTTTTTTTCTGCACTTCACAAACCAGGAAACATTAATGTCTCTTATGAGAAATATCAAGCTGTAAACTAAGGCAATGTCTAAACCTGTTTTCCAGCCATTCTTCTTGAGTCTTGTTGGAACATGAGTGTTTGTAAGACATGCTAGACCAAGGCAGCCCAATGTTTCTCTTCTGTGAAAATGGCATAACCCAGGACAGGAAGGTGTGCTTCTCTGTCTTCCCATAGATGAGAAAACACAGACCCTGCTTTGTCCTGGAACACATCTGTTGCTGTCCCCACTTTGCAGATGTAAAGTCTTCTTAAAATGGAAACTTCAGTTGGAGACACCAATGCCATACGAATCCAATCTAGAGCTACTCATGTTTAAACTTGTCATAAAAGGCCAGGCTTGCCATCACCACCTCTTCCATAAAGAAAGGTCTCCAGCTCTCAGAACTCCCTGGGTGGACTGAAGACTATGGATTGAATACTAAATCTTGGTTTTTACAGATGAGGGATATAAGTTCCAGACAGCCATATCATGGCTCATCCCAGCCATGCTAGAGCCCTGCCCCTGACAACATCCAGCTATGGCCATCAGTCCAGGGAGTCTCCATGGTACAGACACTGTGAGCTGGACACCAGGCCAGGTAGACTCATATGGGTATCCCAAGCACGGGGATTTAGTGCTGCCACTCCCCCGCCACCACCCACCCTGTTCCCCAAAGTCTCCCTCTGTGCTGAAGGCGCCCAGGATGAATGGCATCGTCCCCAATGGAGCTCCCCAGGGCCCCATCACTCAAAAGTCAGTTGCCACCCAAGGGAAGACAAAATGGCAGGGTTCCTCCCAGAATCCCAGCCCCTTAGTTTCCCTGGGTCTCAGTATTCAGAGCATGAGAGTTTCATCACAATGAAACTGGAGTAAGCAATCATGTCCCTCACCACAGTGAATTGTGAAAAGAAGCAATACATGCCCAGAAGTATATCTGAACTATAGTGTTAATTCCATGCCTTCAGAAACAGAGGCAGGAGAATCACCTGAGGCCATTCTAGACTGTATAGCAAGTTCAATGCCAGACAAAGCTACACAAAACTCTACCTCAAACCTAATAATAAATAAACAAACACATATTTTGTGTCTCATTTTCCTGATATAATAAAGCAATTCTTTACCAACCAAATGATTCATGTCCACCATTATTAATATAAAAATCTAAAAAAAAGAGAGAGAGAGATTATAGAAGTCCAATAGTTATCCAATACCAAATGATCAGCCCTGGAAGCATGTATACAGACTGATCAGGTTATATTTAGGTGTATGCATGTGTGTATACATGCAGGTAATAAATATTAATGGAAAAGAGGCCATGAATTTGAAAGAAAGCAAGAAGGTATATGTGGGAGGGTTTGCAGGGAGTAAAGATGAGGAGAAGTGTAATTATATTCTCAAAAATAGGAAAAGAGAAATAAAAATTGGGGGAAATTAAAGCAAATACATGAAATAATACTCAGAGACGTTCTGCTCAAACTTTAGCTGATTTGTTGTGACTTCATGTTATTATTAAACACAGGTATCCATCTTAGGATGTGGTAACCCTGCTGCTGCAGACAAGTTCCTTTTAATATGATTCTGCTCTTCAGGCTGCTCCCTGCTGAGAGAGGGTCCTTCCAGAGTTCACAGTGAGAGACAGTTACTTGCTCTCAACACTGGCAGGCTAAGTGACCTATACAGAGGGAGATGACACAAATGTCTTTAAAGCAGTGAAAGACTCCGGGATGCTGGGGTCCACTTCCTGTGAGCATGCTACCCTCTTACCACCAAACTATGAGGCCTGGAGTTCAATTCTCTTATTTACCACAGCAAGCAGCCCAGAGAGGATCAGAGTTTTCCTAAGAACTAACTGAAGCAGGAATAGTCATGGAGTCTAAGAAACAAGTCTTTCCAGAGATGGCTTATTCACCTCCCCCTGCAAAATACTGAATCATTTCTCTAAAGGGAATTTATAATATAGAGTAATTGGAAAAGCACTTGTCCTTTAAATATATGATAACTTTTGGTATCAAAAAAGGCCAGCAATTCATTATATCACAATCATTATATCACAGCAGAAACAATGATGGAGTTTCCCTTCAAGAAAGCAAACTGCTTTCAGACACAAATGCTAAGGGCTGTAGCAGAGGGAAGCACTACTTCCATGAACTTTACACCCTGGTTATCGACTTCCCGGTTTTGCTCAAGGTCCTGACTAGATCTAGTCAATCTCTTGCTTGGTTTAAACACACAGCCTTAGGAGGAATAACTCACAGAGATGTGGAATGTGTGAGCACACTCAGAATGTTATATGGTTGGTCAGTCAATAGAAAAGCAAAATTACCATCCCTATTATTTTATAAAAGGAAAAAATGGAGCTGGAAGCCAAGCAACTCAGACCTGGGGTCCAGCCAGAGAATTCAATTCTCAATTGGTCAAAGTCTACAGTCAAACTCCTATGCCTGGAGTTTATTGCTCTACCGTAATTTATGCTGTAATTTTAAAAGTGGCACGAGAGAGAAAGATGCCATGCGACAGAGCTCACATTGAGGGTGGTTTCTTTAATTAAGGGAAAGGGAGTAGGAAAAAGGGGAAGTGGAGAAGGTAGACTGGTCTCTGGGGACAGGATCAGAAGAGAAAAGAGAGGAGAGAGAGGGCATGACAGAGAAATGGGCAGAAAAGCAGAGAGAGGGGGAGAGAGAAACAGACAGGCAGACAGGGGGGGTGGGCAGACAGGGCCCTTTAAACAGGGAATATAGTGAATGTGCACAGATGGTGCCCTTAGTGGCTGCACCTGAGGGCATATCCTATCAGAACCCCAAGGGCAGCCCAGTACAGATGCCTGAATACTAACATATGTAAGTAACTTGCTTTCTATAACTTAGTTTTCTCACTGGCTCAGTCAACAATGAGTATCTATTATAACTATAGGGATGAGTATAGATGATCTTTAAAGAAATAAAATAAAAATAGAACTACCACATGAGCCAGCCATACCACTCCTAGGTACAAATTCAAGGTCTTAGTCTCCTTCCTGTTGCCATGATAAAAGACTCAGCAAAGGCAACTTACAGGAGGAAGGGGTTTATTTCCGTTCACAGCTCAAGGTATGTCCATTATGTCAGGGAAGTCGAGGCAGCAACAGCCTGAAGCAGTGGTTACATCAAATCCACTATCAAGAAACAGAAGGCAAGGAAGGCAGACTAGTGACCAGTCACTTTCATCATTTATTCCCAGCACTCGGGAGGTAGAGGCAGGAGGATCTCTGTGAGCACAGGGCCAGCCTGAGCTACACATGAGTTCCAGGACAGGCTCCAAAGCTACTCAGAGAAACCCTGTCTAGAAACAAAAAGAGAGAGAGAGAGAAAGAAGAAAAAAGGAAAAGAAAAATCCAAGATCTACCACTTGGGGAAATCATCCTACCCCAATGAATATAGATGTTCCCACATCAGTTAATAAAATGAAGATGATCAGCCAAAGGCATCCCCAGGTGATTCCAGACCATCAGGTTGATGTAGACATACCACAGTCAGAATACCACAGACATACACTAGACTATGTGTCACTATTCAGTGCCGCCAAGATATGGAATCAGCCTACAAGCCCTACAACAGAGGAATGATGAAAATATGATAAATGCACACTTGTGAGGTTTTACTCAGCCATAAAAAAAGAATAATTATAATATCTGCTGAAATAATAAGAGGCCCCGAAAGCATTACATTAAATACAATGAGCCAGGCTCAAAGTTACAGGTTAAATCTGAAATGTTGCCCAGTGGATCCTATGTCTGAACACTTCGTCCCGAGCTTCCAGCATGACTTTGAGAGTGGAGAAACCTGTGAGGGAGATGGGTGGGCCGAGGTGAGAACCCCACCACTGTGCACTCCTCCCTGCCATTGTAACTGATGCACTGAAGCCAAAACTCTGCCTTAAGTTGTTTCTGTTAAGGTAATTAGTCACAGCAATGAGAAAAATGACTAATGCACGTAAAAAGGCAAACATGTTCTCCTGAACACTCTCAGGCAGAATTCAGATTTATATACATGTGGGATATACACCACACACACACACATACACACACACACACACACACACACACGTCTCAAGTAGAGGGGAAACTATTTAGAATGTAGAAGAAAGGCAGAAGGAAAGAGGAAGGAAGAGAGAAAGAGGGAGAGAAAGAGGAAGGAAGGGCAAGCACTAAGGAGAAGGGACAGGAAAGGTAATGGTAGAAGAATGTGGTCAAAGTACATGATGTACTTGAATTAAAATGTCTTTACTAAACCTTGCACAATGAATTAAAAAGTACTGGGTCCTTCTCACATCAGATACAGGGATCTGAGTATGAGTTTTGAGAGGGGGAAGAGGGAAGAGAAGGAGAGAGGGGAGAGAAGGAGAGGAAGAGAGAGAGAGAGAGAGAGAGAGAGAGAGAGAGAGAGAGAGAGAGAGAACACTGACAGGCTCATTACCTTTTCAAAGGAAAACAATAATAAAACGTTTTATAAAGTAAATTTTAAAAAGTTTTAAGGGGCTGGCAAGCTGTTCCAGCATGTAAAGCAATATGGTAACCACATCTTTGCTTGCAGGTAGCCATTTGTGTCATAAATAAAGCATGCAAGCAGAAGGTGCTGGGTCTGTGGAGTGCTCTCTCCTCTCTGTTGCATGAAGTGGCTTCTGCCAGCCCATCTTTAAAGCCACTGGTTACCTTAAAAATATACCCAAATTCACCCATGATATTTTAATCAAATGTCCTTTTCCTCATGGTGGAGACAAGAACAAACTGCTTACTCCAGGCCTATCTAGAGAGTAGCTTAAAGTAAATTCTTCAGGTGGTCTTTCTGCTTTGCTCCCTGATAATAATTATTTAGAGACAGAGAGAGAGGGAGAGAGAGAAGACCTTGTTTACAAACACCTCTCAGTTCCTGTCTAGCAATGTGTTTTAATTAATTCCTCCTGCTCCGGGCATTCTGCTGCTCAAATCCATTTCCTGGGACCCCTGTTCTAGGCACTGCAGTTCCCAAGCAGGGAACATCTTTCTTCTGATAATCTCCCTTTCAACTAGTTCTCTACCAGCACCATCAAGATAAATAACCTCAACTTGTAGAGGATGATTAACACAAATCAAAAACAACAGAGGAAGCAAATTATTTCCCACCTACAATGCAGCCTGATGGAATACCAGGAACTCTGAGACAGCCTGGTTTACAGGTACATGGCACCTGCCTGGGGGTGCAATTGCTTCCATGTTATGTGCAGGGACCCTGGACACACAGGAAATTAACAAGGCATCTGCAGCGGAAGAGCATCACATAAGATGCAGCCTTTCCAGGTTGGTTCATGGGGGCAGGTGAAGTGATTGAGCTGTGGGGTAATGGGAACTACATTGGAAACCATTATACTCCAGCAGCTTGTGTCTCTGGCCTTAAGTGAGGGTGTGCTGACTACCAGGTTGCAGAAAGAGAGTCTGACCTCTGAGGACTGAATTACACACCTCCAGGCAAAGCTCGCTAGATTTCTCTTCCCCTAAACCACAACATGTATGTGAGCAGCCACAATGAATATTAATATGACTTATGTTCCTCCCTCCTCCTGTGTTTCAGACAGACCAAACCACAGTTAGCTGGAGTGTGGTCAGCCTGCCTGAGCTATAACCCTGGTTTGGATGTAAACTATGTCCTGTGGCTTCACAGTCCACCCTTGTCTTCTCTCTTGGTGTGACACACTCACTGCACATGGCCCAGGAAAAGCTTCCTCAAAAGCCTGTGTTCGTCTTCTTCTAAGCCTATTTGACCCAGAGTTTGCCTGGCATCAACCTATCCAGGTAAAGAGAGCTGGCCGTTCAGAATTCACTGCTTGCCAACTGGGCCTCTTGACGATGGCTAAGTGCTCTTTGGGTTTGGGGATCAGGAGAGATTTGTGTTCATTTCCCGAATGTTTCTTCATGGTTATCCTTAGCCCAGTTACCTGAATGTCAAAATCCAAGAGAGCTAAGATCATGCTTTCAGCTCTGTCCTTGGGGAGGGTTATTAAGCCCTTATTAAAGGAAAACAGGGCTGCCCTTTAAGAATTACTTTCAAAAGGCATCCTAAACATTCAGGTGAGCATGCAAGCAAATGCAACCACTACAGACAGCAGTGTAGTGTTTCCTCAAAAATAAATAAATAAATAAATAAATAAATAAATAAATAAATAAATAAATAAATAGAACCATCATATGACCCAGCTATATGCCACTTCTGTGTATGTCCTCCAAATATTCTAACCCAGGATACACCACAGAAGTACTCCATGCCCACGTTTATTGCTGTCAATGGTCAAGAAATTGGGAGCCAGTTTAGTTGTCCATCACTAGTGCATGGATAAAGACAAATGTGGTACATATACAGGGTGGGCTTTTATTTGGGAATAAAGAGAACAAAGTCCTACCACATGCAGGGAAATGGCACAAAATGGAAAAGCAGACTCAAAAAGCAAGCCCCACATATTTCCTCTCACATATGAAATCTAGAAGAAAAGCAGGACATGAACAAAGGAACTATTAGGGAAGAGCAAGAGTAGGAGGAGCGTGGTGAAGAGACTCAGATCCAGGCAGCACCCTGCCCTCTTAAGTCCATTCAGAAGCCTACTCCCTTAACTGACTCCTTTAACTGACTTAACTTTATGCCCAAGATACCTTGTGTCAGTCCCACTGCAACCCTGTGGCCTGCCATCGAAAGACACTGCCTCTCCATTAACAGCTGCTGTTCACATCATGGCCCTCATAAGACTCAGCTCTGGCATTAAAAACAGACACTCGCTGTAGTAATGAAATCTAGTGATTGAATACAGACTGCATATACACCCTGGTATGTAGGTATTGAATGCACCACAACACAGAACCCCCTGTTCCCCGCCTCTGCTGGGTATTTGAGGAGTTGTGGCACAGCTCATTACTAACCCAGCATTTACATGGTGCGCACAGAGTGCTTTATAGACAGCGAATCCAATGCTTCTCTAGAGCAACCTGCCACAGTTTATTTATTAATATGCATTTCTATACAGAGATGTCAAAGCCAGGTAATATTCACCCTAGTTCATTTTACCTGAAAATGCGTAGTTTCGCAAGTCGATATTAAGAATTGAGGAACACTGATTCCACCTGATCTCACAGAAGCCAGCTAAAGGCAGAAGACATCTGGGTCAGACAGAGCCTACTGTCAAGTCTTCAAAGAGGGGCAGTATCGAGGATGTGATCAGAAGAAATAAGGACCATTATTTATCTCCTCCTAAGTGCTATTTTGATGTTTGCTTTCAGATATCCTGAGGGGACCTGGAAGCCTGAGGTTCAAATGACACGTTTCAAAGGGTATAAAGCTCATGTGCAATGAAAGGTCTGTCCAAACGAGGAGACTGAGGAGGCAGCCAGAAGAGGAACATTTCATGGAAAGATCCCTGGCTCTACCCATGTGTTCTCATTCACTCAGTCAGTCATTCAGTTACGTGTACTGTCTTTTTATTCCTGAAATAAAACCAACTGAGTCAGTGTGTGCTCTTTGTAATGTGTCCCTACATACTCTATTGAGGATTTGTTTCTGTATTGTTGTTCATCAAGGACATGGAGCCACAGTTTGAGTCAAAATTCAGTACCACTTCATGACAAAAAGGACCATAACTTAACCTTTTAAAGGGTATTAGACACCCTGGACCTGAAGTTACAAGTGGTTGTGCATCACCTTTTATGGGTGCTGGGAACTGAACTCAGTTCCCCTGCAAGAGCAGAACCCATTCTCAACTGCTAATCCATCTCTCAAGCCCCTATTTATATATTTATTTTTTACTTTTTTAAAACAAGGTCTCTTGTAGCCCACATAGCCTCAAATTTGCTATTCAGCTCAGAATGACCTGAAACCCCTGACCTGCCTGCTTCCATAACCCTGCACAGAGCCCCATTCTTTCTTGGTGTTTGCCCCTCCCCCTGCTTTTATTTGTCACCTTTGGTGACCTCAGTCACCCTTACCACTCATTTCTGTTTTTAACACCTACTTCACCAATCCTGGAATAAGAAAATGCAAAAGTGGATAAAATGCAGTGCCCACTATTCTCAGATGTGAGACCTCAAGAGAGAACACATGCTGCTTCAAATTTAGGCAGGATAAGTGGAAACATTAATGTGATGCTGACTTCAAAACAAAATTCCAGGAACAAAAACTCTTGTCTGGGAAACAAGCTCTATTTGTCCAAGTTCATAAGAAAAGAAAAAGAATATATGTTAAAATATAACAGAAACAATATTTAAATGAGAGACTAAAAACATTCCCCAATCTCAGAGGTTATGTGGCTTCAAGATACAGCAAGTCTGGGATGTGAATAGTTTTATATAATGTTTGCTGTATAATAAGAGATATTTTCTGATAGGAAAAAAACCTATAATAAGCAGGTTTCTCCTTATTCCATTGTCTATCAACTGTAACCTGTCATGGCAAAACTGATAGAGTTTAATTCCACTTGAGGTGTTTCAGGAGATGACAGATGCAGAGACAGGGACAGATGCTCCAGCTGGGGACACCCAAGCATCTTGCTTCTCCCATCACCTCCGGTTTGTGCTTTGGGTGCCCATTAGCACTGGTGTGAAAGGACAGCATTGGAGACAGTCAGTGGTGCTGCTTGTTAGGCCACATTCATTCCTCTGTAATCAGACCATCTGCAGGGAAATGAGAATCACATTCCTGTATGCCTCTATTCAAATGCTGAGAAAGAGCATCCTCGAAAGCATTACGCTGCTGAATTTTGAGCCGACTAGAGGCAGAGAAGGCTAATGAAGGTATTTGTCAACTCATTAGGGGAGAGACTTCATTTTCAGAGAACTGAGAACAGGCTATTTTCTTGGTCTCAGAAAAAGACCCCCCATGAGAGCACAAAGTGCATTTAGAAGCTAAAGAAACATTAAAGGCATAAATTAAGCATGAGATTAATCCATGGCCTATTCAATATTGTCTAATATGATAAGAATCTAAATGTCTTCATCTAACAGGCATCATGTGAATACGTGTGATGCTGTGTGTTGGAGAGCTTGGAAATGAGGCTTTTGGTTCATGTTTGTGAATTCAGGCTGTCTGAGAAGCTATCCTCCTTATGTTAAGGCATGAGCACTATTGTATATTGCAGTTTTGGAACCCACCCAACCCCAGTGACACTGAACAGCCAGGAGCTAGCAGCCTGGCTGTGGGCAGGATGTATTCCCCAGGCACATTACACCTGAAAGGACACAAGTTCTCCACATGTGTGTGTTAAAGTTAGATGCACTGGTATGTGGCAATTTGGGGGGGGTGGGGGGATAGCGTTATTCTCTCTCTCTCTCTCTCTGTGTGTGTGTGTGTGTGTGTGTGTGTGTGTGTGTGAGTGATGTCTCTGTGTCTGTAGTAATAATCTAGTTGCTGAAGAAACACAAAGTGAAATTTTTCCTCACTCCCTGCCATATCAGTTGCTTTTCTGTTACTCTGATAGACTGCCCTAAGGAAAGACAACTTAGAGGGGAGAGAGTATGTCTTACAGTCCAAGGGTAGTTGCAGCCCACCACGGCAGGAAAGGCACAGCAGGAAGAGCATGTAGTCAGCCTGAATTAAGAATGCAGACTGCATCTGAACACAGGAAGCGGAGAGAGAGAACAAGAAGTGCCCACCTCAGGGACTTCCTCCAGCAAACTCCACCACTTAGATGTTTCATAGCCTTCCCAAACAGTGCCATCTGTTGGGGATCAGGTGTTCAAACGTACAAGACTACGAGAGGTTTTTCTCATCAAACCGCAACACCCATTAAGTTCCCAGCACCCCAAAGGTCATTCTGCAACAAACCCCTAAAACACTGACAGGAGATGTATAGTAAATACGATTGTGCGGTGGGTCTGCCCTGTGAGCCAGCACTACAGCTGTTTACAGCATCCTGTAGCACTTTTGAAGTCATATGAATTGCTGACACCTCCCCATCTGTGTTCATGGTAACTACATCTTGACCTTGCATCTGATAATCACTTAAGAGAATCCCTCCAGAGTAGGAGACAGACTGGTGTCTCTCTCTTTGTACGGGAACCAGAGAGGCTCAGAAAGCCTTGGCTACCACCAAGAAAGTCATCAGAAAGAGAAAATTGTGCTTCGCCTTCTGCTACTCAAGGCAGAAGCACCACAGGAGTTTTTCAGCACAAACAGCCACATCAAGCCACAGCTCTGATTGTCAAAGCTCTCCCACTAATCCCTGCAATTGGCCTCTGAGAAGTCTCAACACCACAGATTGCTCTGGGCTGGGAACACAAGGTGGCCTGAGAGAGGAAACTAAATGCTGGCACCACACACAAGACCAGCATCAACCTACAATTGAAGGACTCCAAGCTGCTGGTTCATTTACAAGTTCTAGAGATCACAGTCTGGAATAAACAGAGCCAGACTTAAGAAAACATGTGATAGCATCAACTTTTAACTGAGTCCAGTGTCCCTCATAAGTCACCTTTTTCCCACCCCAGTAACCCTGGTGGCAAGCCAAGGCAAGCAGCCCTGTCCCAGCTCTCACTTCTTCCAAAGCAAGCCGTATTTCTAGGCATCTGGAAGTCCATTTGTGATACAATTACCTTCAAAGCAGAGCACATGAAAGTGTAGATGAAGGGCCTTGCCTGTTGTCTGATACAAATGACAAGAAAGGAGCCAGAAGATGCATGGCCTGGGAAGTTCTATCGTTTTTCTTGGTGTTTATTCTCCTTGTAAGACTTTTAATCCCTTAAATAAGCCCTAATGAGAAAGGCATGGTTTTTAACTTCTCCCTTCTTTAATCTCCACTTGAAAGAATAGCTGGGAAGACCGAGCCCTTTTGCTACAAGCATAAACAGCTTCACTGCATCTTTATCACAAAGTGTATGGGGCTCAGAACTGACAATACACAGATTACTGATTAGGTCGCTTTTGCTTTTCATCCATAAAATGCATCAGAAATGTTTTCATTTCCGTAATTGATCAGTTTGTTCATTAACCTCAACTTAAATAGATGCCTTCTGATTGATTTTGACTTAAAGGAAAAAAAAAAAAAAAGAAATCTTAAGCAAGAAGCCTAAGCTGAGGAGCAATGTCAGGTCCACACAGAACTGAAATGTTCTTTGTGGTCATGACTTTCTATACAGGAAGCAAGGGGAGATCTGTTAATTTCCATAATTGATCAGTTTATCGATTCTTCTCAAATTACGTGAAGATCTTTAAATAGACCTACAAGGTGTCTAGAAAATATGAACTTCAGGAGTAATTTCAAAGTCAACAAGTCACCAAGAGTTATACAGTGAGAAACACGACAGAGCACAGACCATTAGTATTAGAATTAAAAGGCCTTCGGATCCTTCTGTCTCACTCTTCTGGCCCATGGGAGTCACCTGACCTTCTCAGCTCCTTGGTATTTCCTGTGACTGGATACACAGACCCAGTGACTACTATGCTGCCCAGTCTTGCCCTTCACAAAGCCTGGGCACATCCTCACACAAAGGGACTGCATTAGTTATTTTTCTATTGCTGTGATAAAATATCAGGGCCAGCACAATTTGTAGAATGAATTTATTTTGGTTTATGGTTCCAGAGGGAAAGAGTCCATCTCAGCATGGAGGCATGGCAGCAAGTCACAGGCATCGCAGTCAGAACAGAATGCAGCACTCACATCCTTCATATAAGCAAAGAGAGCAATCTGGAAGGTGGAAGGATTTGGCTCTGAAATCTCACCCCCCCAGTGACATACTTCCTCTAGCAAGTCCATACCTCCTAAACCTCTCCTAACAACACCCAAATAGGAGCCCAAGAGAGATATCCTCATTCAAATCCCTACAGAAACTATAACTAGAGCACTGGGAGGCTGCCTAAAACAGATCTACACAGATCTACTATAAGAGACCAAACTCAAGGAAACTTCACATGTAAGATGGCAAAAAACCATTCACTGTGTCTAAAGAAAACATATATACAGTGCATGCAGAAATGGTACATACAAAACCAGAATATACAGTGAGTATGTATCTATATTAAATACTAATATCATGTAAATCAGTTTGCAGAACATTGATCCAAGAACAGCCAACTGCACTTTTAAAACTTTTAAGTTATAACTGATAACTGAAAGCATGGAAATACTCATGAGGTAATGTCTAATATTTTGGTATATGTACCATGAAACATTGTATAATGTTGAAGTTTACGTATACACATCTAATGCCTCAACAATTCCTCATTGAAAACACATGTAAAATCCTTTAATTTTCGAAAAAATATAGCACATTGCCATCTTTAGTAGAGTAAGTTTCATGAACTAGTAGCCAGTGATAAAGATTAGCTGGGTTCCTCCACTCAGATTGAGGTGTAAAAGCCAACTGTTACCTCTCTAGCAGTAACAGACTCAACCCCCGGGGTCTGACCCTTGGCACTGCCTGGTGATCGGCAGTAAGAGAAGCCATGGGACTAGCTTCCTGGCCTGGAGTTTTGTTTCTGCCATGTTTAGTCCCTTTGTGTATCAGACCTCATTTGGCCAGAACTTTCTCTGTCATCTCTAACATCTCAAGGTAAAATGAGCCATTGACCTGGCCAATGTAACTCATTCTCCCTAAATACTGTGCACTTAGCCTTCATGGAATACTGCCAGAATGCCTCACCCTTCCTTCCATCACAGTTTGGGAGCTTGGGGATGGGGAGTAGCACTACATGTTCCTCTCTTTTTCTTGACACTCAACACCAACTTTCTTCCCAACAAAAGGCATTCTTGATAGAATCCCTCTGTAGCCCGTCGGCTTGAGTTTGTCAGCTTAACAATTTATGTCTTGGCACCACACAAAAAGAAAAATCTGAAAGTTTCTATGGACTATCAAACTCCCAGCTGTCAGCCACTCTGGATGCAAGTCTACTTTACTTTCAGCTCCTCGGAGTCACTGCACTCTCAAACTGCTATACATAGAGTAATAAAGAGAACACAAGGGTGTATCCATGAAATACAGGGTAAACAATTCACAACTCAGATTAACACAAAGACACTGACTTCATATGCAACAGGCTCGCTCTCTGCCCTTCTGACCAATGACTTGCTGTCTGCCTTCCATATAGACTGTCTAACTTCCACAGTAAATCCCGCATCAGGACCCCTGCATGGGCCTGTGTGTCCATGAACACTTAGAATTTAGTCTTTTTGCTAACAGCAGATGATATGGTTTGAGAATCTCAGGGGTGGCCCTAGTTATCACATACCTGCTCTGTTATGTGGACATGTCACTGTTGTGTAGCAGGTTACAGTTTTCAATGCTGGAGGGAAGTGTGTTAAGACACAGAATGTTAGAAACGGAGATAAACAAGGGAAAGTTCCAAGGAAAGGTAAAATGTCACATCCTGTAAGCAAGCTCTTAAACTCAGGAATTAGTAGCTCAAAGGAAGTCCCTAAAACTGACCAGATATACTGGATCCCTCCATCCCCAAGTATATACATGCTTTAAGGAATAGTGTCACCCAGCAAACCACAGCTGATGAAGGTTCTCAGTGTCACTTTAGCTAAGATGACTCTCAAAGGGGAAGCAAATTGAGTCTCATTCCCCACAGGGCTGCACCTTAATCTGAAGATTTCCGGGATACAGCCAGAAAGCATTGCTCTGGCCTTGCCATTTTGAGGTATATTCAGGTGAAGCAGAACCACCACCACACCACCACCATCACAGCCACCACCTCCACCACCACCGCTGTGCCCAGAGCGACGGCACATTGCTATTGCTGTGGAGGACTCTTCCCTTCATACACTCAGCACTCTCGGGACTATAAAGGCATTGAGCAAACATAGGAGAACAGAGCTTCTGTACTACCCATGACTACAGGTACTGTGTACATGGACTAGATAGAAAACAACATCAGATCAGGCTTGGGCAAGTCTGCTGTCGGTGTAAAGTGCAGTGTAGTGACATCCCCTCACAGCAAAGGGCTTTTTATGAGCTCTGTGGACAGTTTCTTCCAGGAACTTAGTTTCTCTGATGACCCCGGTTAATGCCAGCAACAGAAAACAACGCAGTAAAGGTACAAAGTCATTATGAGCTGTGAATGACCCAAGGGGAAACATGCCACTGCTCCCCTGCTGAGGTGTCCCTTTGAGCTGTTCTCCAGCTCAGTTTCCCCAGCTACCTCAGGGCTGAGCTGCCTGGTCCTTCCCCTATGAGGTCAGGGAGGGGTGGGGGAAGAAGGAAGAGGAGGGAAGGGGGAGGGGGAAGAGAGAAGAGGGGAGGAGGAGAGAGGAGGGAGAAAGGGAGGGAAGGAGGAAGGGAGAGAGGAGAGGGACAGGGACAGGGACAGAGAGAGCGGGTGTCACACTGGCAGGATGGCCTTTCAGTGTCCATGCCACATCTGCTACACAGACCAACTCCAGGAGGGGTACTGAGTTCACCAGGTGACAAAGAACACTGATTTCTTGACTGCAGATCAGCTTGCCTTCAGGGCCCAGAGAGCCAAACAAAACCCCAGCTGTTTTACCTCAGTGCTCTTAGAATGTTTTTCAGTGGAATTGAGTAGCAATAATATTTAAATTATCTGTATGTTTAATGGATGAGCTGAATTATCCTCCACCACGGGGCAAGTTGTCATAATGCTCTTTGAGAGTTAATGCTTCAGGCACTGCTCCTGCAAATAGGCTTTACCACTAGAAGGGATGGCATGGACACCAACTGTGGAAAAATCCATTTCCCTGGGAAATCCAGGTGTCCTTTGATGGCCTAAGTGCCTGAACAGGACCACAAAGCTCTCCCACCATCTGGGCTTTAACTGAAAATCAGCTTGAGTCATTCTTCCCACCTTCTCCTTCAGAAAACAGAATGCACAAGAGGGTGTCCATGGTAACAGAGGATGCTCAAGAAGCATTTCCATGGCAACAGCGGATGCTTCTGAAGGGTGTTCTGGACTCAGTCTCTTCCCTACTGTGATCCCACAGCTGACAGTGAGTTAAGAAATCCATGGCCCACCAAGAAGGGAACCTCCTTAGGGAGGTATTAACCTGACTCTGAACAGGAAAGCCTGACTGTGTCTTGGAATTATAAAATTTATAACAAAAAAATCTAGTTCTCTTTCCTTAGTCTAACTTTCATGCCCTTATCAGATTCACAAATTTACATGATTAACAGTTTTCTCAAAATGGAGAGAGAGAGAGAGTGCAAAGGCTCACTATAAAATACTATAGTGGTAGCTACAAGTTATTTCATGTCTAAACCCATAGCAAGAGGAAGCTGAATGCCAACCATGGGTTTAGAGTGATGACATATCAAACTGGGTCCATCCATTGTGACACAGGTTGCTCATGGGAATGCTGAAAATGAAGCGCTTGTCAGTAAAGACAAGGGATCTACAAGCAGCTTTGTAGCTCCTGCTCATCCTACCATGACCTCAGCCTATGAATACTGTGTTCTAAGCAAATGAACATGTATGGAGAGTGAGGACATGAGAAGCACACAGCTCATGAACTATGGCCAAGTGAGCACAGTCGAGCAGCCACCTTTCACACCCAGATATTAACTGTCTATCTTCCAGAAGCTCCCTGTCTTGCCTTCTGTGTCCAAATCCCTCTTGGGCACTGGAGTCAGTGTTAGGACTGTGAAGACAAGACTAGCCATTGATACCCAAGAGTGGATACAAATGGGTTGTTTTCATTAGATCCCTGAACATATTAGAGATGGGAAGAGAAGTGTGAGCTGGGGATGTGATACCCATGCTCTTCCATAACAGAGTGGAGCACTAGGCAGAAACAAAACAGGAACATTTTTTTTCTCAGCAACAGGGGAATTTCAGTACTTCAAGCCAGACTAGATAATAAGGTTGGTATTTATTAATTATAGAGTCACAATATCTAGTGCTAGATGAAAAATTAAAGTCCCTTTGTGACTCCAGAGGGACCCAAGTCAAGGCAGCCTCATTAGTTTTCAATGAGGGGAGGGTGAAGACTTTCCTTGCCTGCTCCATTATCAAATTACTGCCCAGATATTAATGAAGTTTTGAAAACCTGCACAGCCAGGTTCAGTGGTTCTCATTGCTGCTCTGGTATTACTGAATGCATTTTTGTTTGTCAGCTCCATGTGGTCTTAATCTCCTGTCCTAGCAACTGAGTCACAGTTAATTAGTTCAGCCCTAACCCTTGGAGTATCCTGTCCATACATGTCTTTACGAATCAGCATGTGCCCCTCCAGCCATGAGTGTTAAAGCATGAGTGAGGGAAAGCCAACAAGAGGGGATGCTAGGACCTGCTGAGGGCAACCTGCTTTTAGCCAGAGCCGGTAAGCTAACATCACAATTTTGTTAGCCAACTGACTGTGATGTTTATCCTCGTCAGTTTGACAGCATCTAGAATGAACTAAATTCCAAAAATGGAGGGCACAACTATGAAGGGATTTTGCTTAATTTGAAGTAGGTAGATCAACTTCTAATCTGGATCTTTGAGTTAGAGGGACACATGCCTTTAATCCAGATCTTGAGGTTGAGGTGGAAATACACACTCCTTTGATCCAATCTTGAGCCAGGAAGACACACATTTTTAATTTGGATTTTGAGGTGAAAAGACAACGCATTAATCTGGGCCATACCTTTTGCTAGAAGGTTATATATTTTATAGCCTTATACTATATAGTATATAAGGACATGGAAGAAGGAAGCTTTTGCTCTTTGCATGCTTGCCCTCACCTTGCTATCAAGTTCATTCCCTGGCATTAGGGCCTACTTCTTTGGGATTCTAGCATATCCTGAAGACCAGCTGAGACATACAGCCATGTGGACTGAACATCTTGTACTTTCTACTCACAGACAGCCATTGTTGGATCAGCTAGACCACAACCAGTAGGTTCTTCTAATAATCCCGTTTCTATATCTAGAGAGAGTCATTCTGTGAGTGCTTTCACTCAGGAGAACCCTCACTGACTGCTGTTGAGAAGTATGAAGGCTTGTCTCTGGTCCCAGAAGTAGGGTGACCATCTTCTCCCCAAGGGCATGCCACCATTCACTACGGACTATCCCAACAGGGCTTGAAGTTCTCTCCTGAGCTTTCTGTGCTCTGGGTCAGAAGTAACCCAGAGCTGCACACATGCTTCCCTGATAAATCATCATCTGGATCCATTTTTATCTTAGTGGTGATCTAAATGGTCCTACCAGCATCATGCACGGTACTGGAGCCTGTCACCCGACAATCAGATGATTTGCTGCACACTTGACCTGCAACACAGCCAAACCCCTAGGGACCAGGGAAGATCAAGGGACTCCAAGGTCAGTACTGCCACCGCCAAATGGGCCCAAGATGTCAGTCCAGTGTGGATATGATTATTTAGTTTCATCTAGTAGACAGAGACCTCTGAATGTGTGTGGTGCCCTATATACTGCTCTCTCTTTTCATTAACTGCTAATATTTATTCAGAACTGATACCTGATAATGCCTGTAAACTCCAGACCACCATGAAGAGCTTTCTGAAAATTAAATAATCATACATGGGTAAGACATTGGTTTCTGGTACTGGGGCTGAAATTGCTATCATGGGGAAATCATTTTGATCATTTTTGTCTTAATACACTACTGGGGTCCACACCAAACCTCTACTCCATGTGTTACTTCCCAAGAAGCCATATACTCCTTAGTCTGGTGTGTGTGTCCTTTCAAACAGTAACAACCTCTCCAACAGACAGTTTGGGGGATGGGGAACTGCCTAGGCTTACAAAGTCCTTGACATGCAATCATAAGATCATGAGTTTGATCAAACACATGTGAACCCAGAGCCACGAAATTATTGATAGAAGACCCTTGGGGCCTAATGGTCAGTTTAGACAACTCTAAATACCATAGACAGCACTTGAGGAACTATAGCCAAGATCTACCTCTGGCCCCAACTTACCTTTGTATAAAGAGAGACAGAGACAGAGACAGACAAAGAGAGAGATAGAGAGAGGACAAAGCTATCATTGTGTGAATATTATCAGTTTAAAATACTCTATTACTCATTATGAAAAAAACTGCAAATGCACTAAGCCATCAATAATAGAGAACAAAAATAATAGTAAATCTATAACAATAAAGTCAGAAGTTCATAAATTAGAAAACATACAAAATGAAGAAGGTGGAACTGTGAGTTAGCTCAGCAGGTAAAAGTCCTTTATGCCAAAACCAGATGAGTTGAGTTCAGTCCTCCTCTACCACAGAAATGCAGAAGGAAAAACTGACTCACAAAGGTGTCTTCTGATGCCTGCATGCACAGTGTGGTACGTGTGCTACAGCATGTGCACTGTGACACATGTGTACCCATATTCACATACAATGCCCATGCCCCTTTGCAATAATAATGAAGAAGTATGATATGAAGAGGCATCCCTGGTTTTTTGAAATGTAGAGCAGTCTAAGTAGATATTGTATGTTACATGAGAAAAGGCAAATGCACAAATAAACAAGTCTGCAGCACGCTCTGATACTCACTGACTCTCAGTACCTGAGTTGTTGGTGCTGTGTTGTCTCACCCTCTCCCCCAAGGGGTGTCTGAGCAGGGCCACCCAAAACACCAGATGAGATGTTTCTTGTAACACATATCATGTGTTCTCCCACACAAGGGAGTCTCCATCCATATTTGTTTAAGAGTCTTTGTTTTCTCCATCCATCTAGCTTTCTAGTATACTATATCAGTATCTCATCACAAAACTTAGCTTCTAACACTGAAAAGAAGCAGTATGGTTGAGGCTGCCTTCTAGCTTTTGAGGTACAATCCCTGATCATTTCTGTAAGTAACAGACTTGATACTGCTCCCTTTGGGCAAAAATCATGACACTGGAGTCACAAGAAATTACTTATGGGGCTATCTCCTGCTCCAACTATGAATCACAATTTCCCCTATAGAATGTCTTCAGCCCCATACTCCAAAATGAAGCATAAATCTCAAAGCAGGGGACACACAGAGGTAGGTTTATTGCAACTGTGTAGAAATGCATGCATATCCGTGATGGGCAACAGATACAGGATGAAATAATCGATCCTGGAGTTTCCACACCAGTTGCTTCATGCGTATGTGTCTGACAAGAGGATTTTCTGTTCAAAATTAGTAATTCTCTGGGTTTTGTCTTCTTTGTTGGCTGGTTTGCACTCTGAAAGACTGAGGGACACAGCTGGATGGTAAGTCATGACTAATCTTTCATGTCATCAAGCGTGGTGTAGAAATTCAACACTTTACTGAAAATCCAGGTGTGTGAAGCCCATTCCTTTTCTTTTTAATAAATGCTACCTATATTATAGTCTTTGTGTAAGCTTCTGTCACTTAACAGATTGTTGTAGACAGTCTCATTTTCTCTTCATTTCTGTGCCCACCCACGTAGCTGCCATGTTAGGCTGAAGGATTAGTGTTACTGAATGTTCTATTTCCTTGTGCCAGTCATTCTGAAGACACCTGCTCCTCTAGTAAACCCAAATGGCAAGCTGGAAGAGATCCGCCATGCATTTTCTCAGTTACTAATACAATTACCAACAAGCCCATCTCCAAAGTCCTTGAATACACTTCTCTGTGAGCTAGCCTCCCCACCCCCCAGATTTGTCTCCATTTCTTTCACTTACCAGCACTGAATAAATTTTCAGAGATCAAGTAGACAGTTCAAGCCTTCATAGTCCCTGAAAGTGTTTAGCCACACACTGCTGAGCAAGCTCTGTTTCCAAGGCTGTTACAAATGCCCTTTTTATAGACTTTTAGGGTTCTCTTCTCTTGTGGGTACTACTCAGAAGTAGATTGCTTTGTGACAGTATACACATAGATTTAACTTGCTGAGTTATTCTAAAATATAGTGTGATAGTTAGCTTTGTCAACTTGATACAAGTTTCTCCTAGGAAGAGAGTCTCATTGAGAAATGGCCTACATTGGGTTGGGCTGTGAACATGTCTTCAGAGAATATCTTAATAAATGTGAGTAATGTAGACAGACCTACTCCACTGTGAGTGGCATCATTCCTCAGGCAGAGTGTCCTGACCTACCTAAGAGTGGAAAACCACAGCATATTTTAGCTGAGCTGTAAGCATGCATGTGTTCATTTCTCTGTGACCTTGACTGTGGCTATAATCACTGTTTTAAGTTAGCCACTTTGACTTCCAGACAATGGATCATAACCTGGAAGTATAGCTAACATAAACCCTTTGCCTGCCTTAGTTTTTGCTTGTCAGAGTAGTTTATCACAGCAACAGAAATGAAACCAAAACACACAGGATACATCCATTTCTATTCCTGGTAAAAATGTGAGTGCCATTTCACCAATATCCTAATCTACACAAATTAGAACTGGTCACTGCTGAACATCTGTGTCATTAGGTAAGTGGTGAGTGATATCTCACTGTGAGTTCAGTGGGCATTGTCCTACCCACATTTGGGTTCTGATTTTCCATGTCTGTGTTTGTGAATTACCTGAACTGTGGTTCTCTAATGTGATAGTCTACATCCTTTGCTTACCTAGTGCACAATTTGTCTTTTTCTTTAAACTTGTAAAATCAAACCAACAAGTATGCCCTTCTGTATCTATAGGTTTCCTTTAACTTGGTTCATGGGATCCTTTGTCACATTTCTACAATTTACCTCATAGCTCCTGGGATCCCTTCCTGGTGATAACAGTATCTCAGACCCCAACTTGTGAAGTAGTGTGGCAATTTGTTTTGAGATGTAGATGAGGATGACCTGAACTTATTGAGACCCATCTGCCTCTGGAGTGCTCAGATTCACCATCAAACCCAGCAGAATTTTTGTTTTTAAAAGTCGTTATAGCACAAAGTATGGCTGGTTAAATCATCTTCCTGAAAGTTTCATGGAGAGTAGCACTATCATGAGGTGTGGCCTTGTTGGAGGAGGTATGTCACTGTGAAGATGGGCTTGGAAGTCTCCTTTACTCAAGCTATGCCCAATGAAGCAGTTCACTTCCTGTTGCCTGCAGATCAAGATGTAGGATTCTCAGCTCCATGTCTGCCTGCACAACATCATGCTCCCTGCCTTGATGATAATGGACTGAACCTCTGTACCGTAAGTACCCCAATTAAATGCTTCCCTTTATAAGAGTTGCTGTTGTCATGTATCTCTTCATAGCAATAGAATCCCTAACTAAGACAGTTTTGTGAATGACCTTCTCATTTAGAAACTTAAGTGTATAGCAGGTTCTGTACTTACAGTCCCAATATTCAGGACAGAAGTCAGCCTAGCACTTAGAAAGCAGTTAGCATAGGAACTCTGTCCTGTCCCTATGTCTTACAACCACCAGTCCTCAGGGTGGCTGTGTGACCATGCAAGAAGCATATGGTAAAAGTAGATGATTGCATACATAATCGCTTTTGCCTCATCACTATGCAAGTGAGTGTGTGTACGTGAGACATGTTCACTATATGTGTGTGCACACATACATACCTGCATATGCATATACACATATTCACTAAAAATAATGAGTTACAGAAAGCCAACAAATGTGATGATTATTAAGTCTTAGTGTCATTCTTTACATCCAGAGTTACCAGATTTAAAAAGCCCAAATCACATAATAGCACAGCAATTTCTCGGTAAATTTTAAGCATTTTGGGCCATTACAACAAGCCAGGCCTTGTGCTGAGTCCTCTCCTGGCACCTTTTATTTTATTCTAATTAAATTAATTGAGCTTTTATGTGTCTGTCCTTTGCATTTTCAGTTACACTTCCTGGAGCACATCGCTTTCTCAGCACCATGAAAAGGCTTATTGATGAGCACACATTTGCAGGTCCTTCTTTTCTTCCCAGTCCCCTTAGGGGACTGCTTTCTTTTTAAAAGTCACTCACTGGGATTCCCCAGGCACCTGGTAACATTTTACAAGAAGGACTTATGAGTGATAATTGGTGAATGCTGATTCAGGTTGTCATGACCCAGATAAGAGGTGCCAAGACAGGCAGCACAGACGGATCAGACTGGTACCAGCTGTGTTCCCAGCCTCCTCATTTGCTCCTACCCAGGCATCTCTCCAGGGTGTCTCCCATAGAGGACACCCACTCCCACGCTGCCCACTCAGGCCCTCACCCTCCAGAACCCTTTTCCCTTTGCTTTTGTGGGTGCTTCCTTTATAATCTCCTCAAGTGTCTCCAGAACCCTCTGTTCAACAGTTATCTGCCCACAGTGTTAGAATGGTCTAAAATAAGCTGCCCTGCTCCTGATAGAAGAGGATAGGTTCAATCAGAGGTGATGACTGATTCCAGTGTGTTCCCGAGATAACTGAGGGCTCATCAGGGACCAAGTAACTAGTGCATGGCCCAAGAATATTAAAGGCGTTTTTCCTCCATGCTGAGCAAAACTCACATCTTTAAGAGAAGATGTGAGAGCTGGAAAACACTGTGCAAAGTAAAAGAAGCCAGACTAAGAAAGATGGGTAAAATATGGATACAGCATGTGCTCTCCTGTGTCAGGAATCTAAACCTAAAATTATACACTCTGTGTTTGTGTGTGTGTGTGTGTGTGTGTTTATGTGTGTGTGTGTTTATGTGTGTGTGTGTTTATGTGTGTATGTGTTTATATGTGTGTGTTTGTATCTCTGTGTGTGTGTGTGTGTGCGTGTGTGTGCATGCATTTAGAGCAGGGACTGCTATGAAACTCTAAGTGGGGAGGAAAACATTAAACATTTCAGGGAGAGAGAGCAAGAGAGGGTAAGGAACATGTGGCATGAAGGAGAGGGGGAAGGATCTGGAGAAAGGAGAAGACTCCCACAAAGTAAAGGAGACACATAGGAAGGTATCGGGTGAGGGGGTGAACACATGTATGAAAATGCCATGATGAAACCCATTACTCTGTGCTAAGCTAAAATACTAACTTTTTAAAGGGAAATGAAAAATAACCAATGCTTCTGGAAGCAATTATTGATCCTCATATTATCACTGAGGAAATGGAAGTGCTCTGTTCAAATCGCCCACCGCATTACTCTCTAGAGGGGCAGACCCAATATAATAACTATACATTAAATGGGATTTATTAGATTGACTTGTAAGATAATGTCTGGAAGATCAAAGAAGCAGTATTCTGATATCTACAGAGTGGCCACAGCTACAATTGAGTAGATGGGTTAACAATAAAAGCACAAGCAGAGTAGATGAATTTGCCAGCACAGAGTGAAAGCAAGTAGGCAAAAAGTAACACCTTTTCCCTAAGCCCCCCTTTTATCTATGCTGCTCACACCCAGCATGAGTCTTCTCACTTCAAATAACCTGATCAAGTGCACTCCTTCCAAGTGTGCCCAGCTGTTTCTTAGTTAATTCCAAATGCAATCAATGTCAACAGCCAAGACTGACCATCACACCAAGAGACAGGAGTTGTCCCAACAAACTTGGCCTCCTCAGCACCAGTCTCTCAGCTCATTTGTCAGGAGTCACCCTGCTCACCCTGCCCAGGTTAGAGTACCCACTGTCCATTGCAATTGTGGGTTCTAATCCACACCTGAAGAACTAAACAAGCAACGTGCTCCCACAATCTTTATCAGTAACAAACATTCCACGTCCTGTGGAGACAAGGTGCAAAGATCACTTTGTCAGACATATGACCCTTGCTGGAGCATTGTGGAATGTGACCAAGGCATCCTGGGAATTCAACAAATTTCCCTCTGATGTATAAATGTGGTCCTGTTATGAGCAGCTACAACACAAGCAGAACGCCAAGATCCAGGCCTCTCATTTGGTTACACAGCCACCCTTTGGGATCCCATAGCCTTTCTTAGTGAGTAGCTCTGGAGAGAGGGCTTCTCCTCCGACACTCTTCCTGCCTTTTATTGTCTTTCTAAAAATAACAATATATCAGAATGCAATATACTCATAACTCAAGATTTAATTGGAGTGAGACTAATTATTCCCACTTATATTGTGACGCTAATATACTGTGTGTTCTGCCTTTTCTTAAAGTGAGAGATTTATAGATCATTTTAATGGCATTTTAATCATTCCATTGTTTTTTAAAGTTCATCATATTAATTGGCAGAGACACACCAGCAGCATTTAAAGTCTCCATGAATTTGAAGAGAAGCATATAACCAGCCACTTGCATCAGTCACTAGACTGCAGAAAATAGCTTGTGGAGACAGAACTTGATGTATGCAATCTGATACAAAAACCCCATAATTCACAGAAGAAATGAGTAAACAAGCAGCTTGATAAAAGAGACTAAACTTTATATATTAATTGTCTTCTAAAGGAAAGAGGAGACAATAGAATCATGTCACCTAATTCGTTTGAATGTGCCTTCTCCTTCAATCCAGGGCAACTCTAACTGTGCTTGGCTATTTGGAGGGGTTCTTACAGACATTCTTTGAATGCTGAGAAACTCATAAAACTGGGTGTTGGGGGTGGGAGGGGATAAAGCCTAGGAGATGTCAGATCCAATCAGTAAGGACCCTGAGATAACACAGGCGACTTCTGCCTGCACAACAGTGCACAAAAGGTCTGGAGTGGAAAACTTGAGTGGAGGGAAGTTGCTAAGTGGGAGACTCACAGAAGCCTCATGTCTTTCCAGTGGTTGTCTGTCTCCTGCACAAGGTACTGACTTGTCTGAAAAGGAAGATTCCCCCTCACTGAAAAATGACTTCAGGCTGAAACAGCAAAGACAATTTCCTGTACAGTTGAAAACAAAACTAAACAAAAAACAAAACAGGTGAAAAAGGGTTAAGGAGGGAAAGAATTAACACCCCCACCACCATTACTTCCTGTTCCTTCCTGCTGTAGAGGAGACCCCTCCACAGAGGCCTATGGAGCAGTGAAATAGAGCTTGAGAGGAAATTAAAATTCCGGGACTGTGATTGCCCTCCCTAGATATTGATGGGTGGGAGGTTGGATCTCCTGGAGTTTCTAGAGGAAACAATAACATGTATCATGCTACGAAGCTGTTATCAGTTTGAAGAATCTGTTTAGGAAACACCATCCTCAATCCACAGAGAGTGGACAATCTCCAATTGTCCTGTATCCTGAGTTTGATGGGCAGCGCTTAGTGACCTGACGGATAGTATAGCCTCTGTAGGCTGAAAGATACACAATATTCCTGTGGAAATGTCCCTGTGGCTAAAGGGAGGTAGTTTAAATTCAAAAGTAACTGAGTAACTATTTATTGAGGTGAAATAAAAGCCCCTTATTGGGGAAATAAATATACACAATCACTCCTTGAGACCAAAAGAGGAAGCAAGTCAGACCCAGACAAGCCTATCCATTGTAAAGCTCAGCTTGATAAATGGAATAAAAAAAGGTTAAGTATGGTATGATTGAAAATGCTCTGTCTCCCCTGAGAGAAGTTAGCTGCATAGAGCATGCTACAGTAAACTAATTACTTGCAATCTTGATGGTTTTCTTCTGTTAATGTGTTAGAATTCACAGCCATTGTCTGTCTTTCACAATAAAATATTTATTATTCACAAAGGGAAATAAGTTGCTAGATAAGATCCTAGTGAGCAACTCCATTTAACAGATGGTACATGCCATGCCTCATCCCCATGGGTACGCTTCCAAGGCTCCAGCTCATTTTAAGAGGGTCTCTTACTCCAGCTTCCACTTTTACTCCTAGAGGATGAACCTCTGCTCTCTATAATCCCCATATATTAAGAAGACACATGATGCAATCTAAGGAAGCACCATTGCTATCATCTTCCTGGGAGATAAATTACTGCCATTATCATAACAATCACTAACATCACTATCATCATCATTATTAATATCACCATCACCATTATCATCACTACCATCATCTCCAGCATAAGCACCATCTACTATAATCATCATCTTCACTATTAAGATCACTATCGTCACCATTATTATCATCACTATCACTGTTAGGAACTAGCAGCCAGCTGACCCCCATCCCCGATGATGGGCGGGATGCTCATGGCCCTGTCATCACTAAGTCAGCCTTACCTGGCAGCTCAAGCTTTACCTGGCTGCCAGAGGACTCAGTTATGCATGCGCAAGGCCCCCTTTTAAAGCAAGCGTGCCAAGGGCACCTCTCTCTCTGGTTCCTCTCTTGCTCCCTCTCTTGCCCCCTCTTGCTCTCTCTCTCTCTCTCTCTCTCTCTCTCTCTCTCTCTCTCTCCTGCTTTCGGCTGGCCACCAGCTGCCCCCTCTTTCTCTCCCTTCTCTCAATAAACTCCACGTGGGCGCTGAGTCTCGTGTTTGTGTTTCTTAGGCATTAGCTGCACAGCAAAAGAACAACAATCACCATCTTCACTAGCATTACCATCATCATCACAACCACCACCATCATCACCATCATTATCATCATCATCCCCACCAACAGAGTACCATCTATATCACCTTCATCATCACCACCTTCAACAGACTCACCACTGTCATCACCACCATCACTGTCATCACTAACACAGTTACCACCATCAATATTGCCATCACCGTTACCATCATCACTGTTACCATTATTGCCATAAGCGCCATCACTGTCATCATCATTACTACCATGACCATCTTTATGACTCTGAACATCACCAGCACTATCGTCATTGTTCCCATCACTGTTACCAATATCATCATCACCTTCGTCATCATATCTATGCCAAATGTCCCCAAGAAAAATAGTTCTGG
Source organism: Phodopus roborovskii (assembly GCF_943737965.1). Taxonomy (NCBI): domain Eukaryota; kingdom Metazoa; phylum Chordata; class Mammalia; order Rodentia; family Cricetidae; genus Phodopus; species Phodopus roborovskii. The sequence goes on along the minus strand of NW_026126409.1, from coordinate 14,047,030 downwards.
CTTTTCTGCTGGTCCTCTTTGCAGCCCCATATAGTAAAGATACTTATTACCCCAGTTATAAAGGTAAGAAAATGTAAAGAGTTACTAAGCAAACATCCCAAGATGCTACAGCTTATAATAACTATGCCAAATTTGTGTGTATACATACATGTTCATGCGTGTGTGTATAGAGGCCAGAGCTCAATATCATGTGTTCTTCTCAATAATTCTCTACTCTCTTTTTCAGAGACAGAGTCTCTTACTGAACTTGGAGCTCATGGATTCAGCAAGTCTGGCTGGCCAGCAAGCCACAGGGGTCCTCCTATCCCTGCCTCCTAGTACTAGGGTTACAGGCACATGCCACCATGTGAAGAACTTTACAGGGTTCTGGGAAAACAAACCCAGGTCCTCATTTTTGTATGGTGAGTATACCAACTGAGCCATATTTCCAGCCCTAGGAATTTCAAACATTATTAAAAACAAAGCAATATTATATTGAAAATGTAGTTTCAGATACATAAACAATTTGAACCACAAGAAATCCACAAATGAAAATCTACTTATAAATGGTAAAATACCCAGAAGTGACCTACTTCAGAGGGATTTTTGTTTTGTTTTGTTTGAAACAAAATTCTGCTAAATGCCCCCAAACTGGCCTAGAATTTGTCCCCCCCCCCCTTCTCCACTTCCTAATCACTGGATTACAGATGTGTACCATTACATCTAATCTAGCAGCAACTAAATGTAATTTCTACATTTGTTGAGGTGAAGTTCTTCAACGAAAGAGGCTGAAAAAAAAAACCTGTGAGGAGCTATTGGCTCTCACATGCTATTTTCTAAGAAGTTATTCATTCTACTACCCACAGCACTAGTGCTTTCGCAAATAAACTTCTGCTAGTCATTCAGTTTAATTAGTAAAAAATTACCTGATTATCCCCACTACTCTATTAAAATTAAGTGTTTATAGAAAGCTCTTAATTTTGCCGAGGCTGGGGCAATAGCTCAGTCAGCAAAGTGCTTGCAGTATAAGGACAAGGACATGAGTTCCGTCCCAAGACACTACATAAAAAGCCAGATGCGGTATGTTATATGAAACTCCCAAATAATCAATAAAATATATCGTGTTGGGAAAAAAGAAAAATCACGTATCACTTAGAAAGTTGCAAATCGGTTGTGCAGCCTAATTGACTTTAAATGTACTCTGGCCATCTCTTCTGATGTATCGTTCTTATCCCTCCATCTGTTTACACAGTCATATTAAACTATGTGTGATTTTCCTAACACCACACATGCATACGGTTTGAGTGGAACATTTTCTGTCTGACAGTGATGTTTTAGGGAGCTGTGGAGCTTCCTAGAGGTGGAGTCTGGCTGGCACAAGGAAGACACAAGGTGTACCTACCCTGGTCTGACTCTCTTCTCCTTGCTAACCAGATGAAATGAAGAGCCCGGTGGCATTTGCGCCATCCATAAGCTCTACCAGCCTTGACTGCCTCAATGACTGAAAACTTCTGAAATTTCAAACCAAAATAGAACACTCCCTGTTCCTGTCTGACATCCCCTCATGGCGCTGAGACACAACCCAGTCTCACGTAATACTGAGTGATTTCTCGCTAATGGCCATTTCATAGGCAAACTGTCCCCAGATACTGGTGCAGTAACCTTGTCTGAAATCATAAGCTTACTGGTCTACCACAAAATGGCTCCTTTCTTCAGAATAAGAAACTTTGTCACCCAGGTAAACATCAGGGTCAGAGCTACTCCTGTCCTGGGTGGGCAGGAGACAAGGTGTTCATACTCAGGGAATTATTAATCTCACGTCCAGTGACCCTGGGGTATTATGTGTCCACAGTTTGTTTCTAAGATACCCACACACCACCACCAGGTTCCCCTGGTGAGTCATATCATACTTCTAACATTCATCTGCCATGATTACCATCAGACAATTCAAAGCCTTCTGTGGTTTCTAGATTTCTACCTCATCCTACCATTAGGAATCTTTGTACTATAACATGAGGACTGGCCATTTTGGCTGCCATGAGCCCCTACACCTCATGTATCTGTCAACACCTTCATTCCAAGATTGCCTATTCATAAATTGAGATATCACTGACACTGAGTACTTTCTTGAATCTCCCCCCATCACTGTGGCTGTAATTCTGCTTTAGTAAATTTTATATGGCCGAGATGACATTGTTCTGTCCTCAGCAAGTGGGTGTTCTCCCTGCAGTAGGGGGATGGACATCAAATGCTCACTCTTTCTACTTGGGTTGATTGATGCTCAAGGGTGATCAGTTCCTCCGTGTCAGGCAAGACTACAAATTACACACAGATGCACTCAAGGAGATCTATACTTTACATTTCAGTACTTCCCCTCAAAACGTGCAAAGTTACACACAAGTACAAATAGCAAATTCCAGGTTGGCCCCACCCAATGTTTCAAAAAAACAAGAGAAAGAACAATTTAACCCATCCTTTAAAAGTCCTCTGTAGTGTCCATGAAAGCCAGGTTCTCCTCAAGCACTGCCTGGGTCCTCAGGTCAGCCAGCATGCTACCAGGAAAGCCTCACCTATTACCTCCCAAACTGAGTGAGGGTGGCAACATGCATCCCAGGCACTTTCAGAGTACACATTACTCTTCACTGCTCTCTTCTCTTTCTCTGTGCTTGTGCTTTTCTTTACATGAGACATGAAGCCCTTTCAGCTCTGAGCTCTGAGGAACCTCTTAGCTGTGCAGCGCTGGTGCCAAGCCCTTCAGAACTACTCCCAGGAGCCTTGTTTACTTGCACAAGTACTGTGCATGTTTGCACAAACGTCCCTGTCTTCACAGTGGATGATTTCCTGACTCCCCAGGACTAAGCCTGGGTTCCCTGACCCAACCCAAAGAGACTATACATGAAAACACAGAAGAAATTATAAAATATCTCTAGAGGAGCTAACAGAATTGCCAGCACCAGCAATATGTCTGGAAGGCTGTGGAAAATGTCACATTCTTGTTTCGTGTTTCTACAGCTGACATGTGTTCAGTACAGCTTTGGGGGCATTTTCAATGCACTCTGAGTGATCACAGCACAGTAGTTTTGTTGTTTCTTATTTAATTGAACATACTCTAAGCCTGTGGAGACTGAAGTGACCCTTCCTTCCCATCCCTCCCTAAAACTCCACAGACCTTCACATACTTAGGATCTCACACATTTCTGTAAGACTGGTTCAAGTCTCTTCATTGTCTTTCACTAATTTCAGAGCTTAGAAATTAGTGTACCTCTATGTTTTTATAATGGAATAGGATCTCACCATGGCATTCTATTCTGTGTGTTTATTCTTTCCTTGGTTTTCAGTCTTCATTTTCTTTTACCAAATCCCTGGAGACCATGCTGTTGTGCTGTGCTCATTTTATTTTAATGTCCTTCTGTTTTTTAAATAAATGAGATACATTGATGATAGAAGATGCAGACACACAACAATAAAATGACAGAATAAAAATGGTGGGGTGGCTTCATTGAGAATGGATTCCATAGGCCGTATATCTGAATGCTTGGTTCACAGTTGATGGACTGTTTGGGATGAATTGCAAGATGTGGCACTGGGGATGGGCTTTGAGATTTCAAAAGCCCATGCCATATTACAGTTCTCTCTCCTTCTGCCTCATGGTTGTTATCTCAGATTATAAGCTCTCAGCTACTGCTCCAGCAAGATGCTGGCATGCTTGCGATGTATCCTGCCATGATGGTCATTGGCTAACCCTCTGAAATCCCCAATGAACTCTTTTTATAAGTTGCCTTGGTCATGGTCTGTCTTCCCAGCAATAAAAAGGTATCTGAGACGAATAATGGAGTGATGGAAAAAAGATAGTGTATGTATCATAAATAGAGTAGACAGATGTATAGATGATTGACAGATGAGACAGATACACAGATGACAGATATACGTAAGTAGATAGATCAATAGATGCTATAAAAGATACATAGAAACAGATAAAATAACTAGATAGATAGATAGATATAGACAGATGATAGATAGAGGATAGATAAATGGATGACAAAAGGACAAAGATGAGATATAAAGGGAAATGGTGGCTAAGATAGATACAGGAATGATAGATGAATGGATGACCAGCTACATAGATAGGTAGAAGATATAACTAGCTTTGTACTCCTTGTCCAATCCTACAGTTGAAGAAGATATGATGGTAGAAGCGGTTGGAGTAAAACTGAGCCATAGTTTTTTCATTCTAATCATTGTTGGTTCTTAAGTAAACACTTGTTGATTTCAATATCACACATATACATATTCTACAAAAACAAGGACTACATAAATAATTAGAAAATCAAGTACTATAAAATAAATATAATGTTGTGGGTAGCATCTTCACTCTTCATGAATAAAATGCCATGAAACACATTAACATATGGAGGAACTATTATTGGTTTACTTTGTGTAGAATTTTTAAAAACTTGCTCATTGTAATTACTTTTTTCTGTAGTTGTTAAATGCTTACATTGGGTATTGATTGGGTATTGGATAAGAGGTCATCTCAAATTCTTGACCCTCAAGTGTCAGATTCATTAATGCCATTTAATCAACATGTATAACTTTAACAAGATAAATAAATTAAGATTTACTAAAAAAACCTGACTTCTGATCTCTTACAGAATATCAAATACTTTTTTTTTTTTGGAAGACAGAAACATAATGTTCTAAGATGGAGACAGAATACTTTTAAAAAATGCATTCTTTCTGATATATTTATGGCCAAGTGTCAATAGCACATTCATTAATGATTTAGTAGATCTAAATCATGAGTATTTTAAAGAACAGCAGGTTTTTTAAATAAAATATATTGACAACCTAGAGACAGAGGCATTGATTCATAGCTGCTTGAACTTATTTTTAAATAATGAAATAAGATTTTTAAATTTGTACAACATAAACTCATTTCCTCCTCAATTTATTTTATATTTGAGGAGGGCATGGATCCCGGGTGTTTGAAGGTGCTTTTGTAGCCCAGGGAAGAGCATTGGATCCCCTGGAACTGGAATTAAAAACATTGCAAGCTTCTGATTTTGGCTATTGCAAACTGAACCACCATGCAAGTACTCTTAACTGGTGCCATCTCTCCAGGCCCCTCCCATACCTCTTTCTCTTCCTGAGTCATTCATTACACATACTTTGTCACCAGTTTCACCAGTAAGTTTTATTCTAAATATAATTTAAGAGAACCTTTTCCAGCAAAGATACAAACTGTGCTCCTTCTTAGAAGCATTAAAACACACTCAGAAGAAGGGGACTTCTGGCTTTAGTTGATGCCCCGTCTGAAAGTGCTGAGACAAAAATTTGGCATCCTGATACTCTCAAAGTGCTGGTTAACTTTGGCTCTTACAAGCCATTGCTGGACTTAGAAGTATTTATAGAATATCCAGTTACATAAGAAACACAACTGCAAATGTCATTAGGAGAGTGTGCTGACAGGGCCAGCACCTGCTGTGTGTGGAGACCATTTGTTCATGTTGCATAAGAGCCCACTGATGCTACCAGCCCCACCCTTCACCCCTCCTAGCCACTGCCAGGAAGCTGGCACAAAACACCCCATGCACAGCAATCTTCCATTACCCCTCTTCACCCTATGACTGTCTCTGCTCTAAAAATAACAAAGTCTTCCCATTCTGAAGTATGGCATGACAACACTAGACCAGGAATAATCTCTCAGATGTGTGACATTTTCAGTAAGATGAAATCTCATTCTCTTAAAGGGGATCAATGTCCGATTTTGACACAAAAGATCTCAGGGTATGGAAAATTGGATGAGGCTGTCAATCCACTAATGCTAAGCCACAGTTCCCTAGACATGTCTGGGCCTGAGCTCAGCATCAGGAAATGAAACAAAGTCCCCACTAATCATGAAGTTGGAGTTTGGACATTCACAGCTGGTGAGGCCCACGTGTCAAAACTGGAGCTGGGCCACAATGGACTTCAAATTCACACCTGCCGCATGCTGACTCTACCAATGTGTTATTTGTAATCTCATAAAACACTGGGGTTTGCTGGCTCAGCCCCACAAAGAATGCACTAAGCCAGGAAAAAAGGCTGAGAATCTTTATTTCAAGGACCTTCTGCTGATATGCAAGGGTTGTAGCTTAGATGGTTTCCACTAGTAAACACCCCATACCTGAGGCCAATGTGAGGAATACTCTCAGAACAGGAATCTGAAACTTTAAGGCAAATAAAAGCAGCAGATGAGAGCAGAAATCTACCAACTTGTTTTTCCTACCCCTCCAGTGAGACCTTGATGATGTGTGGACAAGGAAAATAGGCAGGTGGTTCCAGAAACAACTGTTCTAACTAGATGGAAAAAGAATTTGAGAAAATCCTCTTTGCAATATCCCCCCCCCACAAATATTTTTCTGTCATCTCCCCCAAAATAAAAGATATCAAAGTAGCCATGAGAAATATTGAGGAGGCATTAGCCTTCTGATGTGGGGAGAGCCAGGTAGGCCAGTTGCCAGGGAAACCTTCCTGAGGGCCCCAACACATTTGCTAGGTAAAGGACAAAAGAAACCAAGTTCAGATTCCCATCCTGTGTCACAAACCCAGCCCTTGGTTGTATGATGGGAGCATTTTCCTCTTTATAAACTTGACAGTGTTTCCTGAAATCCAGGCCTGTGCCCAACCTGCTATCATTCTTTTCTTTCTCATAGAAGTCATATCCACCCTTACCTGACAAACACATCACTTGCTAACACATCTGGATTTAGAAGATTAGTGACCCTCTTCTGTGTGTCACTAGGAGAAACTATGGTGAGGGCTCATCTGGATGTGGGCAGCACCATCCTCTAGACTGGGCTTGGATGGAATAAACAGGGAGTAAGGAAAAGACAGGTATGTACCAACTCTACTTCCTGGCCATGAAGACATAGCTGCTGATTCCTGACTCCTTCCACACCATGAGGAGCTAGAGCTGCTGGGAACAAAATTAGCCCTCCTTCCCTTAAGTTGTTTCTAAGGTGTCTTGAGCATGGTGAAAAAAAGAAAATCAAATATATCCTATTGCAGATCCTCCTCATCTGTGCCTACATCTACTTAGACGGGAACAGGGAGGTCATTTTGCTATAAATAAATGACCGAATGCCTCGGTGTATTAACACACTGCCATGAAAGCAGCTAGATAATACAAGGAATTGATGCTCTCGGGGCCATCACTCCTATCTCCAGTAAGGTCCAAGAGAGCATGTGCCTACATGAGATCAAGGAAGCAGAAATGCGGGACGCTCCACACTGAGAGGTTGGTGTTGTAAATTAAGAAAAGTGGTGTTCGAGAGAAAGATGCCATGTGATAGGGTTCAAGCAGAGGGCCTTTTCATTAGGGAAGGGGATCATAAAAAGGGGAAAGAGGAGGGGGAGGACCAGCCTCCAGAGATAGGAACATTAGGAGAGAGGAGAAAGGACAGAGGAGGAAAGAGAGGGAGAGAGAAGGGGGAACAGAGAGAGAGAAGGATGGGAGATGGTCAGGGCCCTTTCAGAAGGGAAAATAGTGAATGTGCACAGGTGGTGCTCTTAGTGGCTGCAGCTGAGGGTGTGTCTTTTCAGAACCCCAAGGACTGGGCAGTACAGATGCCTGAATGCTAACATTTGGATGGGAGGACAATCTGCCCTTAGGATACCAGCTGAACCAAGTGGTTACAGGCACAGGCTCATTCCCCTTATACCCTAGGCTTCAAGGAAGAAAAGGTCAGGGTCGTGGAGCCCGTGTGAATCCTGAATGCAGTAAGCCTCTCCGGCCAACATCATCTCCCAGTGTGGCATGGAACAAGAAGGTCACTCAAGCACGCAGAGGCACATCATGAGGCTTGTTCTAGAACCAGCACTAGCTATATATGAGTAAGAAGCTGGACTCCTGTGAGCCAAGAAATCAGATGTTCATGGCCCTGAGCCAATCAACACAGAACTCAAAGCTGCTGCATCTAAAATAAAACTGAAGCCCCACTCCACAGCCCATGGGCAGGGTCAGGTGAATGTTTAACATCGGTGCTCAGTTCCCTTCTGTGATTTGAGAGCTTACTTTTCTCAAGCATTATGTTTTCTCTTTCAGTAAGTAAATCAGACTTGCTGGTTGGGTGTCAACAGGTTTAATGGTAAAGGAACAGGGGTTCAGAAGAAGGTGTGATGCCACAAGGAAGGAGTCTTTCCATGGCTGCAGATGGTAGATGATTCGTTCTCCATGCTGCATCCCAAGGAGGCAGGAGCAGAAATGTGTCTCAGTGCCAGGAAGTACTAATAAATGGATTTCCAGACTGGCAGATGGTTCCTGGGTGCCAGACACCCTGTGATTTTAGCAAATGACACATTTGTTTAACCCGGTGTCCTCGAATAATGTATAAACATGTATTAGATTGAAATCTTGAACACTTGGCACAAATAGATGGCCAGTTCGATGGAATTCAAAGGCAATGTCATAGATGACATGGAAATAATACCCTATCACTCCCAGAGCTCATCTGTGAATAATTTTATTGGAAATTCTAAATGCATTAAAAATGAGATAAGCAGGCTTATTGAAGGGCTGGCTCTTTGTATGTTGAAGGCATACAAATAGCTCAGTATGTAAAAGCTTCCTGCTGTTGGAGAACCACCTGAATTGGGTTCATAGCACCCACCACCTCCTATGACTCCAGCATAAGGGAATCCAGCACCTCTTTCCTAAATCAGTATCATCTTAAAACTACATCCTAAAAACCTTTCCCTATATCCTCAATTAAGTGTGGCCCTTACCCCTTATCAAAGACTCTTCTCCTGCAACAGAGAACCTTACAGGAAGCCACACTCGTCAAAATGCAGAGAACAACTGAGCACAGGGTGCGCATGCCCCAATTAATACACTTGCAGCATAATCCCTACACCACTGTTTAGGAACCATCGAGGAGGAGGGAAAAGGCCAGGTCATCAGTTGGGAGAAAGTTTCTTCTAAAGAGGACATGCAGAAGAAGGGGAAGAGAAGGAGGGAGTGGGTCTGGGAGGTGTTGGGATAAGTGGTGAGAGTCAATAGTTTACATAAAGTTCTCAAAGAATTAATAACTGTATAGTTTTTACAAACATGATTGCACCAATACACATGCTAATGTGGAAAGGGGAAATCTCGTTGTTCTACCTGAGACAAATTACTACAGGCAACTAAAGAATGACGAGGGTGAGAGGAAAAGTCTTCCCTAGGGAAGAGGTCTCTAATTGGTTATCTAATACCAAATGGTCAGCCCTGAGATCACATGCATATAGGTAGCAATACATGGTCTGAACAGAGAGGAAGAGAGACGGAAAGAGAGAGAGAGATTAATTAATGAAAAGAAGGTCATGGATATGAAAAAGGAGAATCATGGGAAGAGTAGGAGGCAGGAAAGAGAAGGAGGAAATGAGGTAATTATATTTTAACCTTGAAAAAATAAAATAAAATTCAAAAGTATCTCTTTAAGTAAGTCTTTTTCTGGCCGCTTTTAATTTTTTTTTTCGTTGTTTTTAGCTTCTAGCAGTTTGACTATGTGTGTCTGGATGGCAGTGTCCTTGAATTTATCTTATTGAGTGCCTTTTCTGCCTCCTGGATCAGTGCTTCTAGCTCCTTCCTTAGTTGGGGAAATATCCATTCATGATTTTTAAAACGTCTCCTGCTTATTTCTTCTCATTCTGGAATTCCAGCAACTATAAATTTTCAGCTTAATGGTGTCCTACAGATCCCTTACACCTTGTTCTCTCTCTCTCTCTCTCTCTCTCTCTCTCTCTCTCTTCTCTCTCTCTCTCTCTCTCTCTCACACACACACACACACACACACACACACACACACTTGGAGTTTGTCTTTTCTTCCCTCAAAGATTATTGTCCCATCCCTTTTCTCTACTTTCCGTTTTCAATTGAAAGTTTCCATTGAATCTTTAATTGTGCTATTGCACTTTTAGGCCAATGATTGATTCTTGATGTTATTTATATTTTCTATCTTTCTCCATCTAGTCTCACTTTGTGTATCCTTTACTATCCTAAACTCAGATAAACAGTTTGAGAGTGATATTTTAAATGTTAAGTGTGAGTAGAGCTCTGACATTTATTTCCGTTCCACTGGGGTTTCTAAATACTTGTGTTGCACTTTTTCTTGGGATGTGATCTTGACTTTCCATGCTGATTGCTACATATCAGAAGACAGATAAATATAGTTATGTACTCACTCATAAGTGGATACCAGACATAAAGCAAAAGATACCCAGCCTATAATCCACAACCCCAGAGAAGATAGAACCCTCTCCCAGAAACAGACAGAAGCAGATGGGGAAATCCACAACTAACCACTGGAACAAGCTCCTGGCGTACAATCAAAGTGAGGAAGGAGAAAAATTATCAACAAAGGAGTCAAGACCATGGTGAGGAAACCCACAAAATCAGCTGACCAGGGCTAGTGAGAGATCACTGACTCAGGTCTGACAAATGGGGAACCTGCATAAGACTAAGCTAGACTCCCTTAATATAGGTGACAATGTTGTGACTGGGACAATATATGAAGCCATTGGCAGTTGGCCCAAGATCTAACTCTAATTTATAAACTGACTTAGTGGAACCCATTCTATATGGAGAGATACATCGTCCAGCCTAGAAACAGGGGTGTGGAGGTTGGGGAGGTGCCTTGGTCCTGCCTCAAGGAGATGATGGGACACACTTAGTAGACCTCCTAGGAGAGGCCTTACCTTCTCCAAGGAGCAGATGGGAGTTGGGGGGGGGGTGAAGGGAGTGGGAGGAAAGAAGGGAGGGGAACTTGGATTGGAATGGTTTAAAAAAGACAGGCTCACCCTCCCAGTCCTGCTTCATTGCCCTTGTGAAGCGAACAGACCTCACCAAATCATCCCAGACAGAGAGTTTCTTGTCCAAACCAACATCTTTATTTTTAGTGTCCTCTACAAAATTAGGATAAGCCATATCCTATTAATCCCCCAACAGGATCTTTAAAAGTTGGGTGTTGAATATGTGTTTTAATACTTTCAAGCCTCATGGGGAAGCTAAGAGTTGGAGCTTATTTCCCTCTAAATCATGGGGAGAGTCTATGGGAAAATGGCCTTACTTTTGCCAGCACTTCCACTGAGCCCAGGCAACTAGAATTGTTCTCTGTTCAGAACCTACTTCTTAGCCTGTGGCCTAGGCATCCTGGAGTTTCCAAAGTTCTGTGGTCAGGAGGCATCTTAAGGAACCATCTGTAGAAACTGGGTGTGTGCACAACTTTTCCCTGACAGGCCTTGGGAGCTGTGTGATGGATATTCAGTTTTACTAATGCTGCTGGAGGTCCATGGTTTTCCTGCCCTATAAGCATCCTGATGCTGGCTTATAGAAGCTAAACCTTCAGGCAGCAGCTGGAAAAGCATATGCTCTTCCAAGAAGAAGCCAGAAGCAAGACCTTTTAGCCCTATTCCCAGACCCGCTCTACAGAGCATCACCTTCTAAAGAACCTGCATGTTCACTTAAAGCTGTATTTTAGCTCACTGTGGTGCAGGGAAACTCAGAAATGCCATTTTCCTTCTGTTCCCAACCTGGGGGAATTAAGAACCAAACCCTCCTAGACACACTGCAACGGCTGAGCCCGACTCCTCTTCAGGCAGAGTTTCAGCTGGGGCCCCTCACTGATCATAAGGTCTGTTATCCTGGGAGAACCTGTTAAATCTGTTAATGAGGTCAGGCTTATGGGTATGGTGGCCACCTCTGTCCTTCCCCAGCTCCCAAATGCTAGGTAATGACAGCAGCAGCCTGTGGGAAACTGCTTGCTATTAACTATGTATTTATTGAATTCTGCCCTGGGAATGCATCTCTGTATTTAATGTCTGTCATAAAAATATTTGAGGAAAGATGGCTAAATGTCAAAGTAGTTCTGTGTTCCAAGACTCTTGAGTAAATAATGAGCTTACAAATTAAAGAAAATCTGTATGGATGTGTGAGTCTGCAGGATAGATAAGCATATTCACTGAGTGGCATCCACAATGGTCCTACTAAAGCAGCCATGCTTGAGGGAAACAGAAAACTAATTAATCCCAGGAGGTCTGCAACCTCCAGGTCCCTCACAGAGAAGCAGCTTCACTCAGATTCATCAGGCTCAATCACTATGCAGCAAAAACAACGTGCACTGAGCCACAACTCCTACCTGTTGTACCAAGTGTTACAGCACAGTTTATGTAAGCTGCCCTAGGTTAAATCATGCAGGCCCTGTCCATCGTCCTAGCACATGCCTGCAGCAGCAGCAGCCAGACGATCCTGCTTGCTTGATATTTTACTTTTATTTTCTTTCTTTAAAAGCTATAATAAGACATGGCCAAATTTAAAGCTCGGTGGCAGTAGGACTAGATAGTCTCCTGGTACATGAGCTAGCTTGTTGGAGTCCACTCCCCGTAGTGGGATGCCATGCTCAGTCTTAACACATGGGAGAGGGGCCTGGCCCCACCCCAACCTAGTGTGCCAGACTATGTGGACCCCTCATGGGAGCCCTTGCCCATGAGGAGGGGTGGGGAGAGGGCTGGGGGAAGGTGAGGAGGGGTAGAAGGAGGTGGGGGCATAGGAAGAGGGGTGGAAGGGAGAATTGTGGTTGGAATGTAAAATAAAATAAAAAAATTAAAAAATGGAAAAAAAGAAAATTGTATTTTTTTAAAGTATCTGTATTCCAACAAGAGTACACTCATTGAACAGTTACCACTAAATATATATATATATATATATATATATATATATATATGCAAATGACCAAAGAAACTGAAATGGATAAACAATTTCACAGGAAGAAAGCCAGTGCCCAGCACATTTAAGACCAAGGTCTCCTGTCTAGGATCAGATAGAAAAGCTGATACTGGCTTTGTAGCATCCAAACACTTCCCTCTAGTTTTATTATGGCAAAGCTGACAAGTAAAAATTATGTGCACATTATATATAATGTATACATAAATACACACATATATGGTATACATATCAGTACTTTGATAACTTGACACCATCACCATTAGGAGTTAGTAATCAGAGTCTCCCCCACCATAGCCTCTGTATTTTTTTTTCATTCCTTTCTTATGATGAATAAATATTAGCATTTAAATGACTTCATGGTTTTGAGGACATCACTATCTGGTAGAACCCATACCTGAAATCTGTAAAGAAATGTTATTTTCTTGTCCACACATCCCCTGAAACTGCAAAGAAGTTGGAGGAGCTTCTAGTTAGCAGGGGGGAAAAAAGAAGAGGGGAGAGCAGGGGAGGAGGAGGGTGAGGGGAGGGGAGGGGAGGGTGAGGGGAGGAGAGAAACTATGGTTAGCACTGAACAGTAGGATGTAGAATTAAAACCTTGGAAAAATATTTTAAAACCAGAATATGCAAACCACGTTATCTGAAAGGAACCAGGAGTCCTCTGTGTCACCAGATCTGGCAGAAGGGAGCACTCTGGGGCCCCCGTGTGTACCACAGGGTACACAGCACAGATGAGACTGTCTCCCCTTGACAGCAGCCTGGGACAGACACACGGCCTCAAGGAATATGCGACCTCGGACAGGAAGAATCAGGGCACAGCAAGAGCAGGGCACACCCTGCCAAGTGGAGACACAGCAGCCTCACATCCCCCCAGAGCTGGTGAAATGTACAAGGTACAGAAAAGTCAGCACACTCAATATCTAAATGGCTAAGAATAAACATCCCTTGGAGGGGTTAAACCCCATTAATATGGAAATTTAAAAGTATGGGAGCAACACTGAACAGTCACGCTAAACAGAAGCACAAAACATGAGCCTCTTCATGTGACATGAGCCAGGCCTATGGCAAAGCCAGAAGCTAGAGGACTTACAGAAGCAGGACCAGGGGAGGAAAGGGGCTGGAGTCCCACAGCAGGGTGGCTGCAGACTCATCAGAGTAGAGCAGAAGAGCTGTGGTGGTCTGGCAGCCTACTGGTTAGCATTAAAGTAAGTGATGGCTGTGTTTACCTAAATGCCAGGTGTTACAGAATTCAGATGAGTAGCAGCATGCCCTGGAGAGTACTATGACAGGGTCCAGCTTTAAGAAGACTAGTGAGGCAGAGATTGTGGAAATCAGGTGCGGAAGGGCAGGGACAAAGTTGTGGACATAGCCTTGATAAAGGCTTGGTGGGCTGGTTAGACTGGCCAAGGGAACAGATAGTATTGGTGAGGTGCAATAGGGAATTCCAGTGTTTATTTATGGTCTCCAGAATGCCTACAGTGGCGTCTAGATCCACACTGTAGACCAACCAGCAGCCCAGAACTCACTAACCTAAAAAAATCATGCAAACAACATAAACTTTTATAAGTCAAAGAGAAATATCTAAGCAAGAATTCACATGCATGTCTAAGTAGTGTCTTGTAAAGAGGGCACATAGCAGATTAGAAATTATGCTTACAGATTAGATAATAATAAAACTGGCTGCCACAAACATGGTATCCTCATCTTCAGAAGCCAGAACACATGAGAAGGAGCCCACTGCCTTTCCCTTTACAAGGTCATGCTCTCAAACACAGCAGCAGGTGGTGTGAAAACGCTAAGGATGTCACTAATATACTGGCCTTAATATCTGCAGGGCATGAAGCCCAGCAACAGAAATGGGGGAGCCAGGAACAAGGGGAGATGATGGCTGGCCTGGGTTTGCTGCCGCAGCTCATATGCAATAAAGTTAAGCACAGGCCATACAACCAAAATGCATAACCAAAGCTTAAGGCTGCCACCGCTCACCTCTAAATCCACCCAACATCTGGACACTTTGACACAGCGGGACATGGAGAAGCAAGAGCCCTCACTGAGTGTTGGCAAATGGAAGATGCCAGACACTGTGGAAGATCTTTTAGTGGCTTCTTATAAAACCAAACTCTCTTAGTACAGGACTTAACAATCATAGCCCTCCCTTAGTAACTATTCAAAGAGGTTGAAAATGTGTGTGTACCATCTCCCATGGAGGGATAACTGCCTTAACCTAGAGACAGGAGAGAAGCCCTAGTCCCTACTTCACATGACCTGTCAGATCTACATGACCCTAACTGGATGGCATCCCCTACATATGGAATTGGGGTAGGGGGATGGGAGGGGAGGGTGGTTAGGGTGCATGTGAGAGGGCAGAGAGAGTAAAAGGGAAGGAGGGAGGAAGGGAAGGAGGGAGGGAGGGAGGGAAGGAGGGAGGGAGAGGGAACTGGGATCGACATGTAAAATAATAAATTAAATTTAAAAAAAAAAATGCTTTGACTCCAAAATTTAAGTTCAAGGCAAGTTACTGGGGAAAAGGATTTCTATTTTTGTTTCCACAGAAAATGAAAAGCTGTGGATTCCTTCCAGACTAATGTGGTTTGATCAAGCCAGGCAGCCTGAAACAGAGTACCAGGTGATCCTACATTCAAAACAGCTGGACAAAGCAGCCTTACAGACTACAGCCAGGATTTCTGCATCTTCTTAGAATCCCCCATGACAGTGCCCCTTACCAGCAGGAAGTAGTTTGGAAAGAACAACACCCAAATTCCCAAATATTGTCTATAAATGTTTGTTTTCATTTAAATGGACTTGGTTATATAAAATAAAAAATAAAAATAAAAATTAAAAAAAACATGATAAATACTATAGATGTTTTTAAAACTAAAAAAAAGAAGAAAATGTGTGTGTACACACAAACTTAATACAGAACTGCATAACAATTGTATTCATAATTGCTGAAACTCAAAAGCAACAAAGACATCCTTCAGCAGGTGAATAGGCCTGAAGTATGTCCAGACCATGGGGCACAGTATTCAGCAGTAAACAGAAATGTGTAGCCTAACCATAAAAAGACATTCAGGAATCCTCAATGTATGTTAGTAAAGAAAGAAGCCAAGCTGAAAGGTAAGTATGCAATGGGGCCAGGTATGTGGCATTCTGGAAAAGACAGAAGCTAGAGATGCTAAATGGGTCAGCAAATGCCTGGGGTTGGAGAGAGTGTCCTAGTCAGGGTGACTGTAGCTATGATAAACACCAACCAAAGCAACTTGGGGAGGAAAGGGTTTATTTGGTTTAAACTTCTACACTACAGCTCATCATCAAGGGAAGTCAGGACAGGAACTCAGCAGGACAGGAACCTGGAGACAGGAGCTGATGCAGAGGTCAGAGGAGAGTGCTGCTTACTGACTTGCTCAGCCTGCTGTCTTTTAGAATCCAGGACTACCAGCCCACTAATCACTTAAAAAAATGCCCTATAGGCTTGCCTATATCCTGGTCTTAGGGAGGCAATTTCTCAATGGAGGTCTCCTCCTCACTGATGACTCTAGCTTGTGTCAAGTTGACATAAAACCACCCAGCATAAGGGTAAATAAACAGGTGGAGCATGGATGATTTTTCAGGACAATGGAATTTATCTGTGTGATTCTTATGGTAGACACATGTCATTGCACACTAGTCCAGACAAAGTGTAAAACAGGGTTGAATGCTAATGTCAAGTGTAGGTTTAGGACCATATATATTCATGGGGCAGTGTGAGTTAACTAGTTCTCTTCTTCAAAAATAAAAATGCATAAATCTATAAAAAGTGGGCATTTTTAACCGAGTCTCTTTCCAAAGCTGCAGCCTCAGAGTCTGTGTGTTAGTTGTTTTTCCATTACTGGGATAAAATTCCAAAACCAAAAGCAACTTGGAAGAATAATTTTTACTTTTGCTATAGGCAGCTAGATGTTGGCGGGGACAGTATGACAGCAGGATCAGGAAGCTGAAAGATCATTTCTCAACCACATACAAGAGGCAGAAAGAGAGCTGGAAGTGAGGTAAGTCTATAACTCTGAAAGCCCGCCCCCAGTGATGTACTTCCTCCCGCAAGGCCGCCTCCTAAGGTTCCATACAGTGCCACCAACTGGGGACCAAGTGCTTAAGTAGATGAGCCTGTGTGGGACATGTCTCACTGAAGCCACTGAAGGCTACAGGCTCAAAGCCTGTCTGCAAGAGCCGACCCAGGAGGCCCACAAGTGAGGTAGAGGGGCTGAGAGATGGCATGGGAGAGATGGAATTCAGAACTTAAGTTGGGAAATAGATGGACTGGCATTCATCCCCAAGGGAAGCAAGAAAGAAAAGCAAAAGCAACTAGCTAGCACATAAACCATGAAGAAGGTTAACAAGGACAAATGCTGGTTTCTGAAAATAATGAACAAACCCAAATATTGGCAACCATCATTGCAAACTATGTAGCACAGAAATCTTCTAAATGTTTAACTACAAGGAGAACACAAAAATTTTAAAGCACAAGGACATGAGTTCCAACTGTAGTGAGTTTGACAGACCTATACAGAGGACTTTAAAAATACTGTTCTAATTGTCTTGAAATAAACACACAACTACCTTAATAAGCCTTTGTGGTAGCAAATCACAAAAGAATGTAAGTTCCATATTCCAAGAAAGACATTATCTGTTCTTAATGTTCAAGCCAGTAGCAGTGGCTGAGGTTTTGATATAGGATTATGCACATGAACATCCCTAATATTTGTAGATGAACTGGTAGCATTTATAAATAAATACAGTATGTCCAAACAGTGCCTGTTTTAGGACCTCAAGAATGGCTTCACATTGGGACATTTATGAACATGATTCAATGTCATTCTTTAAAGCAGAAAACAGCAGCTAAGAATTATACCTCTTCTAATAAAATATTGATGAAAATAACTGTTGGTTCCCATCCCAACCATATCCTGTTGCATATCATCTCCAGAAAGCACAGAGAATGACTACCATCACACCTTGGGCCACACCCCTCCACCCCATCATTACCCCAGAGACTTAGTTCACAGATATAGCAAGAAAAATGTAATTTGTGAGAACTGAAAAAAAAAGAAGAAGAAAGAAAGAAAACTTGTTTGTTGACAACATGGCGGTCTGTCTAAAGAAGCAAGCAAACCTACTGGTCATCAGACCTAACATGGAAAGAGGTTGATATAACAACACACCAGGGACCACAGCCTTTCCCTGGTGTCAACTGTAACAAAGCATGAGAAACAAAAGGAACTCTGTATTTGGCTGACCATGTTATAAACTCAATAGCATTTCCAGGAGGAAATTGAGACGACACATAAAGTGAGCAGCTGGGATTCCTAGTACAGCAACTGTCCCTATATATACCTTAGAAAACTCCCACAAAGATGCTAGCAATGCTCGCTGCTCATTTAATACTATGTTCAGTATCAAAGCTGTGAAAAAATACATGTCTTTCTCAGAAGGAAAATAATAGAGCCACACATGAAATTAGAGGCTAAAATCACTAAGAGAATTTTACATATCAATTTCAGGTAATGTACAGAAAATTAAGGAAGGGAAGAAAAAAAAAGAGTGAGTTTTTTAACTGCAAAAGTTGTGGGGAGGGGTCGCATGCACAAGCCCATATCCAAGCCATGAGATTATTATAAAACTATAAAATGTAAGTAGACTCATGTGTGATAGACCCAAAGGGGGAAGAGAAGCCAAAGAAGTTTTGCTCCTGTTGTGATACACCACTGTGACTAAAGCAGCTTGGGGAGGACAGGATTGGTTTTAACTTACACTTCCACATCATAATCTGTCACTGGCGGAACTCAGGCAGGAACTCAAGGCAGGAATCTGGAGCCAGGACCACGGAGGAACACCCCTTGCTCTGGCTTGCTCCCCCTGGTTAGCTTGGCTACCTTTGATGAATAGCCCTCAGCAACAGCAGTGAACCAAAGGCTCCAGCCAGTATCCTGGTTTCACAGTCTGAGCACCAAACACACCTAAAACAGATTTGGTGCACGCACGAACTTCTCTTGTGCTTCCTAGCCACATTGATTACCTCACCTGGGGAATTCTTCCTGGGCAGAGCCAAATAAAACTCACCTGGGAACAGAAGTGAGCGACCTCTGATTTCACCAGCTGGTGAAGCCAGCTCTTGCTGTAAGAAACAGTGCCCACCCCCAACTTCAGCGTTACTTAAAGGTCTGTTGAATGGCCATTTCAGACACCACTACCTCGGTATTGAGGACCCTTGTGTGTCTCTGACACCGTGAATGGCTGATGTAATGAAGGCATACCTTCACCCCTTAGGCAAAGGTGGAACCATTGTTTTTCTCAAAAGACCGGGTCAGGTGACCAGAGTGAAGAGGTGGGGAGTTGTCACAAAGCACCTTTTAATCAAGGAGCTTAGTGGGTACAGATGGCTTCCTTACCGTTACTTTTTCTTTCTGTGTTTACAAGGGAAGGCATGGACATGTATCCCTGGAGTTTGCTTCTCTTTGTGGAAATACTAGAGACATTTTTACAAAGAAAGGGACAGGAGGTAACTTCTTCAGCCGCCTGAAAGGTCTGCACCTTGGCCTGCTGGCCAGATGACCACTAGGCCCCAAACCTCTGGCTGCACAAACAGCCTCCTGGAGACTTCCACAGTCAAGACTCAGTGCTTTCCCACCTGTAACTGTCCCTGTACCTCAGCAGGATGGCACACCTACATGGATCTTTAAAATCAGCATGCCAGATTGGCAGAAGACAGTTTTGTTTCCCTCCTGAGTTCTAGACCTGTCTGAGTGTTATAAGCCCATGGATCATCCCCACGAAGCCTGCATAGACACCTGTTTGAGACCTTGCTGACTCCTTGATTATGGGTATGGTCCTTCAGAGCTGGCCTTGTGCAGGCTGCCAGCCAACCTAACGTGTTCAATCACAGACTGTTTGTTGTTTGTTTTACCCTGGAGGCCAGAGACCAGTTATTTACCATCCCTGTGGCTGGTTTTGATGGTTTAATTGGGACATGGGAAGAACGATATGGAAAAGGTAATTGGGTGATAGTTGCTATTGCTGCTGGTGTAGGATCCAAGTACAGCTTATTCTTTATGGACCATTTCTTGGACAAGCAGCCAGGAGATGACCACACAGCCACACTCGGTCCTCAGTCCATCTATATCCGTAGCAGATCTGAGATGTACCTGAGAAACTACTGAGCATCAGATTTTAAGAGGTATTGGAAGGGGATATAGTGGGAAGAGCCAACATTCAGGACATTTCTGATGGGATGGAGGATGAGGACTGGGTATGTCCAAGGGATCAAAGGTCATGAAGTGGACTCCCTGTGTCCTTGGGGATGTGGTTTAGCATGAGGTGCATCAGTTCCACTTTTTACAGATAAAGAAACTGAGGCACAGAAGAAATGCCATCTATATAAGGCTGCCTACTGGGTAAACCTCCAGTGTCCTTAACTAGGACACCTTGCTGGGACTGATCTTGTTTTTACAGCCATGTATTGAAAGAAACAATGCCCATGTGTGTGGAGAAATTGGAGACAGTCTATATCTGAACATGAACAGAAAGATCAATGTGAAGGACAGCAGCAGGGTCACATAGGGCACTGAGCAGCCAGTGACTTCTTTGATGTCTCAACATTGAGTGACTTGGGGCTCCTTTTTAAATTGTCAATCTGCTGTTGAACGTACTCCTTTGCCCTAACACTCTGACGAACCTTTTCAACAGGCTCTGTTTTAAAATATGGACATGATCCTGCAGGGGCAATGACTCTAAATAGGAGCTTAATCCACTTGAAGCCAATGAAAAATGAGGCTATCATCTGTGATCTTTCATCCAATTCACTATCAATTAAAATTCTTGCAAACAATGGTGAAGTTAGCTGTGTTTGATCATTACAGAGCGGGGTGAGGGTTGGGCTCCTACCCTCTGGGTACCACCCCTCCCAGATACAATCAATATGCAGAGTGCTGGAGGGAAGAACACTGAAGGACAGAGAAGGACTCCTGGGCTCACAGCTCCCCAGAGATTCAGGAAGTCCTGTTACTGTATCCAGAGCCAGCAGGAAGAATTCCCGATGTTGTAATTTACTGACTTGAAAAATGCCGGAGCCTGCCGCTTTTGTCATGCCTCTCTGAAACATAGGATATTTAAAATTCACACCCCAGACTTAATGTAGAGATAGATCACACACTTTTATGGTTTCGCTGACGCAATGTGAGCCTTGTAACATGTCACAAGGTGTGCTCTATTGTGAATCACGTGAAGATTAAGACGCTGTATTATTGCCTTCAAACAGCCTGCTATTTCCTGGAAACAATAATTTGCCAGACCTGTCCTTGTCACTGGGGTGTGTCTAACACCTTGAACAATCTCCATTCTCTAAGTGATGGGTTTGTGCCAAGGAAGAAGGCTGGCCAGATGGCTATACTGAGTATCTCAGCGCCACCTAGTGGCTACTCAGGGAATGATCACAGGAAGGTAGCCCCCACTTACCTAATTGATGTAGGAGGGAACAAACCCATGCCAAATCCATGCCAAGTTCCCCTGTCCTCCACATGTGTGCCATGGTATGTGTACATGCACATGAAATAAATGACATAAGAATTTTTTGAGAAAATAACATCTGAGCCTGAGCCTGTACATGGGGCAAACTGTACAGTGAAATCTGAGGCAGCTTTGAGAGGCCCAGCAAAGCCAGCCCCTCATGAGCTTGTGCTCCAAGACACATCTGAGGGGCCGACTGGTGGCAGTGCTGCAGCTTTCTCTCTCCTAGAGATGAGGTGGGCAAATAAGATGACGACTCTGGGGAAAAGATACCTAGGCACATCTCCCCTCTGCCCCAGTCTCAGTCAATGATGGTTGACTTATCCCGAGCCATGCTGTGCATCTGAACTCACTTTGTAGCTCCCACCCCAGAACCACGTGTGTTTGGTGTGGATGTTGTTACCAGTTCCCAGGAGAAACAAAGATTATCTGTAAATACACTCCCCATGCTGATTGAGTTACTTTAAAGGCAACCTACAAGATCAAGGATTTATTTTGGCTTGAGGGCACAGTCCTTCATGGCAGGGAAGGAAGAGAGTTCACTGAGGCCACTGGGCATGTAGTATTCACTGTCAGGTATCAGAAACAGGTGAGTGCTGGTGTCCAACTCTCTCTCTCTCTTTCTCTCTCTCTCTCTCTTTCTTTCTCTCCCCCTCTCTACATGACTGAAAAGGGCAAATGACTGACCAAGTCCTGTCACCACCATTGGCCTTTGTGACCCTTGGTACTTAAAAGGATCTATACTCTCTCCTGGGAGACAAACCTGACTAAGTGTTATGTAACAGTTTCCCAATACAGAAATATTCCAACCTGTGAGTAAGCATTGTGTAAGAGTTTCCCAAGATTAAAACATTCCATCCTGCAGCGGAACTCCTTAAGCAGAAAGAAGAACAACTCAAATAGCTTCAGGAAGTCCCTGAAACTGACCAGATTCACTAGGTCTCTCCCTGCCGGATTAAGCAATAAAAATTGAGAGTCCCCATCAGACAGAAGGAAGCTGAGCTGCAAAGAAGACTCTCAGACCAGACCAGCTGCCTGGAAGAAGCTGAAACCAGCTGAGCTTCCTGGAAGAGGATTACACCAGCTGAGGCACCTGGAAAGGACACACTCCAACCTGTTGAGCTGCCTGCAAGCTGTGCAGTGCGTTTCAGATTGCTGGCTTTGTGAGCTGTCACCCATGCTGGGGTGGATGTTGATAATACAGCTGCCTTTGAGTCATTTCTGCTCCTGTAAATTACCCCTACCCCAACTCCTGTAAGAAACCCCAAACAAAACTTGTTGTTCACCAAGTTGGACTTTGGTGGTATCTGTACTTTGATCTGTCATGGCTCCCGATCTGATGGGGGTGAAAGGGTGTTGTATCACCCCA
This sequence comes from Phodopus roborovskii, assembly GCF_943737965.1. Lineage (NCBI taxonomy): Eukaryota > Metazoa > Chordata > Mammalia > Rodentia > Cricetidae > Phodopus > Phodopus roborovskii. Next base: position 14,024,405 of record NW_026126409.1, on the reverse strand, counting down.
GGAAAGGCTTGGTCATACAACAGATGAAAGGACTCTAGCCAGCCTGAGCATGGCAAACACAGCTCTGACAGGCCTTGCCTGTCTCCCCCATTCCCTCTGCCTTGCTAAACCATTAGATTACATTCCTAAGGCTGACCCCCAAGGTCTATTCCCTTATCTGTCCACTTCCTCCTCCTGAGGCTGACTACCAAGTTCCAGCTATCAAAGTACTGAAGTCCAGCAATCAGAAGCCCCATTTTGACTGTCCTAATTAACATATCCAATCAAAATCAAACACCTAATCCTAACATGGGATTTCCCCTTTTATGTTTATAAACTGCTATTTGCCTATGGACCATGGCTGTCTCCCCTCTATCCAAAAGCAGCCCCCTTCTCCCTCGTCCTCTATCTCCGATCTATCTCTTATTTCATGCCCTTTGTCCCTCTGGAGCAAGTCAATCTCCTTTGTGCTGAGAACTTTGGGGTGTCTTATACCAACTCCTCTCAACAGGGAGTTTCTAGATTCGGTTAAGGAGGGGAGGAGACTCACCCTAAAATGGTACCTCCTACCATTCCTGTGTAGGAGGCACCATTCCTAGACAGAATGTAAACAGAATGAGTTGGGCGCCAGGATTCATTGATCTCTCTGCTTCCTGACCGTGCACACATGGACACTATCTGCCTCAGGCTCCTGCTGCCATGCTTGTCCATGATAGAGTCCCCGGGAACTGTGGACTAAAATGAACTCACTCTTTCTGGTGTTTCACTGGTCAAGTATTTAGTCACAGCAACAATAAAAGCAACTAATGCAGATTTAAATGACCTAAAGAGATATGATGTATTTAATACAGGAAGTCCAAGCATGTCTGCACTCAGCCAGGCTTTCCTTTTCCCTTGGTGGGTACTACAGTGTCCCTTTTCAATTAGGGGCTGCTTCCCAGGGAATCCCTGCATAATTAACTAGCAACCTAGAACAGAGCAAATCCACACATGGATTTCACTTTCGTCTAAGACAGTCTTTAAATCTATGGTCTGAGAGTCTCACTGAATGCATATTTCTCGGGGCTCTTCACTGGGGGGATCTCTCTCTGTGACTTTATCAGGGGATAGAGCTGCAAGAGAGCCCTGGTCCACCTGCCACAGAAGCACGAAACCCAAGGAACTTATTGAGCCAAGGTAGGAACATGCAGGTAGGCAGGATGTTGGTACAAAAAACACAGCAAAAATGCCTTCCGTTTGTCTGTTTGTTTTTATTAGCCTGAAGCAAGAAGAAAAAAGGTAACCCAAGTGACATGCTCAAAGACTCTGAAGGGTTTTCAGAGATGTGTCCTGCAGGCCCCACTATGGCCCTCAGGGTGGCAATAATGGCCCAAACCACCACATGCTAGAACTATCTGAGCATCACTCCACACGGCCTTGACCCTGGACATGGCAGCTGCCCTCTCTCCACTTACTCTCCAATGCCCTCCACTCCTGGAGTCACACAAGATTTCCAGCTTTGCAGAAAAACATTAACTTTCTCTCTGCACGTAAAATTTTAATCACAAAAGTACAAAAATCAAAAGCCTAATGTGCAACCACCCATCTCACCATATGTGCTATCTATCGCTCAGAACTGGCATCCACTCAGCACAGAATACAACATCCTAAGACTTCCAGATATCCCTCCCATCCATCTCTCCAGCCCAGGGAGTACTGTATCCCCTTACTCGGATGAGGCAGAGGCGGGGATGAGCTTGGGTTTGGCCTGCTGGGGAGGTGAGATATCTGGGATCTTTTCCCCATGTTTGTACACGCTGACAGTGACGTCAATCTTCTCCCCTCCATATTTGTTCTTCACGTTGATGCTGTACTTGCCGGAGTCCTCAGCTGTCACCCCCTGAATGGTCAGGCTGACATACTTGGACTGTTCTATCTTCACGGAGAAGTGCTCACTTAGCTCAATGTCCTTGTCGTTCTTAAACCAGACCACTTCAGGATCAGGGTTCCCAAACACTGTGCAGGTAAGGTTCAAGGTCTTTGGGGGGGGGGGCGGTAAAAGGAGACAGTCAGAAAAGGAGTGGGAGATGCAGGTAAAGGTAGGGCATGTGAGCAAGATGCACACTGCATGTATGTATGGAATTTTCCAGCACAGAATTTAAAAAAGAAGAAAAGGGCCATGGTCCTCTGTGGAGGTGGCACTCAGTCATGCCTGCTGGCACCTGTGATCATTTGTTACATCAACCACCCCTCATGGACACAGGCTCCAAAGGGAGGTGGGGGCAGAGGAGCCCTGTGCTATGTGGGGCAGGGCCCAAGGAAACCTGTGTAAATGGTTCTGCTTGCTCCAAGTTCTAACCTGAGCTTCGGGGTTGAACTTCGGAAATAGATCAGCTCTGTTATCTCTACTGAACCTGTTTTTTAAAGTTTTTAAAGTTTGTTTTTATTTTTATGTGTTTTCCTGCATATCTGTGTATGGGGAAGTACACGTAAGTGTAGCTGTTTGTGGACAGCAGAATAAGGTGTCGGATTCTCGGGAGCTAGAGGCACCAGAGTTGTGAAGCACCCACTGTGGGTGCTAGGAGCTGAACCCCCATTCCCTTTAAGAGAAGCACTTGCTCTAGATGAACCACCCCTGCTTTAGCTCCTAAACTTCCTTTATAGTTAGCCTTGGGGGTCTGTCTTCCTAGTTCTGGGAAATTCAGAGAATATACTGTCTACATCTCCTAACTCAGGTGCAGCAACTACACACTTGCCCAGGCTCAACGCACTTGCAGCCTGTGACTGTCAATTTTCACAATTACATCTTTTGTGATGTCACAGTCACTCCATCTCAGGGGCATTCCGTGCTTTCACTGGCTGTTAAAAGAGGTCTATAAATTTTGCATTTGGGCCTAATAAAATCCTCTCAAGTACCTGTGTCCCTGTGACATTGAGCAAGTAGCACACAGTAGAAGTGCCAATTAGATATCAATAACTCCACTGATGGGAGACAAATTAAAACTTCAATTATAGATTCTAGAATGACCTTGGAAATTGGAGCCAGGCTTCCCTTTCCTTTACTATTAAAGAAGGCATGACTGTTTCCATTCAAAAGTAGTGGCTCACAGTTCACCACAGATGGGAACTGACCTCATTCAGAGAAGTCCCTGAGCCAAGTGGCATCAGACCCTGTGGAACCCAAGGTCCTTCGCCAAGTCTATGATTCCCACAGCATGCCTGGTGTTCGAGGACTTGTGAACTGACTTTCCTTGCTGCTGCTGCTGCTGCTGCTGCTATTGCTGCTCTTCTTTCCCTCAGTACTGAGGGCGAAACCCAATGATTCACACGCACACTATCCAAACCCTCCACCACTGAGGTGCACCCCAATCTTGACTACAAAGCCATCCCACCCCTGTTTGCAGGAGCTCTCAGAGGTTCAGGGCCGAGGGTGACAGTACAATGGGAGGTAGCTCTGAGCACCTTGCAGGCTGAGTGGGGAATGATTCCAGCTCTCAGGCTGCCCTGTGTTCCACCCTAAGGTGGCAGCTGAGTTCTACCCTGCATCACTCATCCCAGCTGTGGCCCCAGCTGCCTGCTCTCACCTTGCCTTCCATTATGGTCACCACATCAGGTAAGCCGCCAATCACCTTGCCACGATCTGCAATGAAAAAAGAGCTGGGCTGAGGAAGCATTGTCCCAAAGACCCTACAGGAGGCCTGAGGTCGACCCCAAGGGAAGGGTGGACATATCCTCAGGAGAGGACATAAACAGGTGAAGAAAGCTACCACAGGGGCCATGGGCAAGGACTAGCTGGCTCTGTGAAGGTTTGGGGACAAGTGGTACCAAAGAAATAGGAACAAGAGTCAACTATACTAGGGAGGTCACATCAAGGGCTGTACAAAGAGAGAGTCTTGGCATCTGGGGAACAGAAACATGTGAGGATGACTGAAGACAAGGTGGAGCGGGGACCAGGTAAGACATAAGGCTGGGATGAGCAGAGGCTAAAAGATCAGGGTGCACTCAACCTGGGGAAGGAAGGTTTGCTCTTACTGGTCCACTAAATCAACCCTGTGAAATGTGTACCCCCCCATCCCTCTTGTCACCCAGCCAGTACTCACTCTTCTCTGCAAATGCAGCCGCCCTAGAAGTCAGAAGAGGGAGAGAGAAAGCTGTGAGAAATGCTACTGCCAAAAGTATGCCATGCATGTGAGAAGTTTGCTAGCATTGAGAGCAAATAAAGAAGAAAGATCTAAGGAGACCCATTGGTTCCAGAGCTGAACTCCAAGGATACCAAAATCTATGGAACTACAAGTCCCTGAGATGAAAATGTGTATTCACGCACAACATATACTCATCCTCCTGGGTCTTGTCAATCATCTCTAGTCACGTACAGTACCCAATGGAGTAAATACTCTGTAAAGCATCCCTACACTGTTATTATTTAGGGAAAGATGACAAGAAAAATGCCTGTGGGGATGCACTGCCTTTGCAATGTTTTTCAATCATGGTTGGATCTGAGGGTGCAGAACCTATATCCATGCAGAAGGGTTGTGCTCTCATCATTTGGAGTGGGGAGGATGCTAAAACCAAAAGAAGATTAGCATGCAAGTTCCCAGACTGGGAAGATTCATTGTTTTGCACCAAAACCACCAGTCTGCATTAGAGACTTTTTGGTGTCTGTGTGTCTGCACTTGTGTGTGCTGGTCGGTACAAGTGTGTGTGTGTGTGTGTGTGTGTGTGTGTGTGTGTGTGTGTGTGTGCATATGGAAGACAGAGGTTGATATTAAATGCCTTCCTTGGTTGCTTTCCACCATATTAATTTTGAGGTGATCTCCTTCTCTCTCTCTCTCTCTCTATATATATATATATATATATATATATATATATATCTGTCCCCTCAGCTTGCTAATGAGGCTAGACTGGCTGGTCAGGAACCCTAGGGTTGCTCCTATCTGTGCCTCCCCAGTGCTCAGATTTCAGGCATGCTCTTCTGTACCCAGCTTCTGTTTTCAAACATGGGTTCTAAGGACACACTTGACTGACTAAGCCATCTCCTAGACACTAGGGATTTTGTTAAACTGCCAATTTCTCATTTATCACACTTGTCACATATCCACTCAACAAAGGTATCTGAATAATTTAGTAGGAGCCAACAACTGGCCTCCCCTTTAATACTCTAAATCTCAGACACTCGTTTGAAAGTCTGAAGCATTCCTGAATAGTTGCTCTGTATGGTATGTCACCTGGATTAAGAAGGTTTGAGAAATCCATCATTTTAATCATTTTAATCATTTAAAGTAACCCAGGATTCTGATGGCCCTAGGAAGTTAATGCACAATGCATTTCTAGTGTTGTACAATGGTTTCCCTGAATTTCTTACATTGCTATTTTCATCCCAGGAACAGAGCATTCTTGGAATCTCCAAGGCATTTATGGATGACCCTGTGTGCTGTGGCCAGAATGACCCCAAGGCAGAACCTCACCCCCATCAGAAATAATGTTAACAAGCTGTGAGTCTTACTTGAGCTGCTGGAACTCGGCAAATGCTTCATCAAAAGCTGCAAGGAAACATTCCATATGTCACTCATGTCCCCATGTGTTTTACTCTCATCCACTCAGATGGTCTACTAGATAACTGACAAGATGAAAACTGAGAGGTAATCAAACTGATAAATTGATTTTCCTTGTCATCTCCCCTAAGTCATGACATCTGTAGATTATTTAATGTACCCTGTTCATTTCAGTACCTACATGGGATGTTCACAGGAGTGTGATGAGCTACAGGGAACATCTCGTACCTTGTCCAGAGAGGTCCAGCGAGCGTTGGTGGTTGTCTTTGCCATCAAAAATCTCGAAAGTGTATTTCCCCTTGTCCTTCTCTGTGGGCTCACAGATCTGCAGCCATGCCATCTCCTCACTCCCTCCAATCCGCATGTGCTCACTGGATGAGATCTTGGCTTCTCTACAAAACAGCATGGGTGTGCTCAGCTAACCTCCAGATCACATGCTCACACCTGTGAGGGAACACTAGTATGTCTGAGTGAGGAAGGTCTGGTCTGCTCCCTTACATCTGGTTGGGGATGGTCTACTCACTTGCTCATGCCAATGGCACAGTAGTTTTGGGGGTTTTTTTTTCTGGCTATATATATAAACCTAAGTACCTTAATAACTCAGGCCTGAAACCTCCTAAAGCCAAATGAGTACGTACAACTTTAAGACTTCAGAATACTTGCTTTGGTATACTTGCTTTGGTATGGCAGCTAGTAAGAATGTTAGGAATGGAACTTAAGACCTGACACAGCATTTCCATCTCTAGGTGAACCTTCAAAATAGCTGAAAGTGGGGACTGGAACATTTGGACACCACATCTGCAGAGACATTATTCACAATGGGTAATGTGGTCAGCCACATGGGCCCCGACAGTCAATGGATAGTTAAACTGTGTTTGATGTATTCTATCCCAACTCTGAAGATGTAAGTAAGACTAAAGCAACTAGTACCATTGCTGTATACCAAGTCAGCAGAGTGTTACACCACACTCACCCATTGTCAAGTCAACACACACACACATACACACACACAAAATTTTCAAGTCCCTGCAATTTAGAGAGCAGGTTCTGGTTTTGCAGATAACTGGCCATGACCTAACAGTAATTCTATCACTTTTACTGGTCACTGTATACCAGCCATTTGGTGAGAGAAATTAATTTCCTGGCCCTTTTAACTATGAAGTAGTTCTGACAGGTACCACTTATAATGTGGGAACACAGAGTGCATCAATCAAGAATAGGAAAGTGCCTGGGACTATGTGAGGAGAACTTCAGAAATGTGGGCAAAGGGGGAGGGAAGAAGCCAGGAATGTTCCATGGAAGACCCACCCAGGCAGGGATAAAGGATGCAATGTTAAGGCACTAGGCATGCCTAGCAGAACACAGAACACTCCTGGCAGAAGGACACATAGGTGCTTGGTGCCCTTGGGAAGTCAGAAGCCAGAGGCCAGTGCTGTAGAGTAGGTAGGCTCACAGCTTTCCAGACAGAATACTTTGTTCAATTCTGGTGGGTTCATCCTAGTCAGCTGACTCTTTACCTGAGGGTAGCACACACTAATTTTAGACTTCCAGTGAGCACAGAGCAATATCTCAATTGCTAAAACAATGGAAAGGTCACCCCAGCACTCACAACTGACCTTCCCTACCTAAAGGAGTAGTGAGACTTTTATAGAGACTTTCTGCCTCTACAGAAAAGAAAATTCTTACATACCTTGTAGTCAGTCTCTCTGCCAACTCCATGAACTGACCACCCAAATGAGGGTTAGACCCCGACTCACAGCTTCCTAGACCCAAGCAAGCACACACTGGGGAGTCACCAGCGGGGCTACTGATGCCTCCAAAGCCAGAAGGGTTTGAGGTAGAGGGCTCTGTGTGAGCATGCATGTTGGTAAGGCCCCCTTGCTATCCACTGCAAACACCTCATCCAGCCCTGTAGTGCCTGCATGTTTGAGGGTTGTTACTTCCTTCCTGCTTGTCAGAGGGAGACAGCATTCACAGAACCCAGGGATTTGTGATCTGCTTCAGGTGCTGTGTGAGTCATTGGCCACCATCCCTAACTATGCAATGACTCCTGTAGCCTTTTCAGGATTCCTCTGCCATGTGCCACCCATGTGGGTAGTGAATCTGGAGATGTCTGTCTGTCGTTTTCTTTGTCTGTAAAACTCAAATAAACTGTAATCAAAGAGAACCCTGTCACAGGTCACAGCAGCTGGCAGCCCTACCCTGAGTGGGAGAGAATCCATCCCACTGGAAGCCTTCACCTCAACACCACTCCCCCCTCCCCCCAGTCTAAGGATGCTAAAAGGTAAGATGCGGGAAACAGAAAGCATCTCATTCTTGCAGGTAATTGGAGGCTGCCAAAATTAAGGGGAGCCATTAGCCCAATGTGCCCACTGCAGGAGAGACCTCCCAAGCTGAGGGAACACATACAGCCTGAGGTAAAAGCATGCTAGCTTTGTTATTCTTGTAATGACAGCAAGTGATCCCTTGAGCGGCTGGGATTCCTCTAAGTCTGAAGTGGTCAATCCTCAGACAGTTGAACTTCACCATGCCTGCACAATCCATTAATTTCACCCTCTGGCAGAAAAACAAGGGCCCATTTCTGAAGACCATTTTTACTGTGTTCCTCTCGGCCTGTTTCTCATTCACTCAGAATAAATTTCCAGCCTTTTATTTAAAGTGGCGTTCTCTGCCCTCCTTGATATGTGACTTGGTGATTCCTTAAAGCAACGAACAATTGTCTGCACCTAAGTCTGTATTCTGCAAATTTCTCATTGGGATCTACGAATCAAATGTCACCCGCTGACACAGGTTTCTCCCCCACGCTCTTCTTTCTCATGTCTAGTGGTAAAATCACTAGTTGGAAGGTCGGAGTTTGGACTCTAAAACACTTGTCCTTTTGTTGCCATTGTCACTACCAGGAGAATGTGTTCTGAGCACTGGTGTCATTGGTAAGCACCAATGAGGAAGTGTTGGCCTCTTCCTTTGCTTTCTCCTTTGCCCAGACCCTCCCCACTACCCCATGGCCACCCAGGCAAAGCATGGCACATTTCCTGAGAACAGGGTTTGTCAAGAGTACCACATTGAGCCATGGACTGCTGTGGCCATAGACGGAGGCACTACTCACTTGTGATACCAGCTGACCTTCATTTCCTCTGTGAAGTACTTCATGAAACACTGAAGTCTGATGCCCTCTGGGGTGCAGAGAACCTTCAGCGGTGAGGCAGAGGCTCCTGCAGACAGCAAGATGTTATCTCAGATCTCAGACAAGCAGGACCGGCCCATGGGCCGTCGGTAAGGTGCATCCACCCACAGTACTGGCACGTCTCTCCTCAAGTTGGTGCTTATTCCTGTCATAGCCTCAGAGGCCCAACTCCCTCCCAGTCATATGCTTTCATGCGACAGGTACATTCGCCCTGACAGAGAACTTTGGAAAGCCCTTTGCTTAAGACCAAAGAAACATGAAGTTTTTCAAAAAAAAAAAAAATAATTTACACCTAGCACTTAGCCGTTTAGCTTGCATGAAAGAATCAATCTTGGTGACAATGGCTATGAAACCTGCTATATTAATTGACCCAAGTCTGAAGAGTGAAAAACTATAAAGGAAGGAGGAGGAAGAATCAGCAGAAGCCAGACTTGAAGGACACAGCTGGAACCCTCATTACTAGAGATATCTGCACCTCACTCCTTTCCACCTAAAATGCCACAGAGACACCAGGGGTCTAGTCACATGGAGACTCCTGTGCTTGCTTTCCATCCCTACCTATCTGCCCATACAAGATGTCTCTGTCCACTTGAGTGAGCTGAGGGTTCAAGAAGCATCGTGTGAGGCTAGTCTTTGGCACTCATGGGCACGTGGCCCTCCAGCACATCATAAGACAGGTAACACAAAGCAACTCACCAGAATGTAAGAACAAAGCCATTTTTCAAACAGTTTGGTTCACCTTACAAGTAAGTGACTTGCTCACCCATAGGTTAGTGTTCAACTCGCTGGAAGCCATTCCAAGTGAACCTCGTTTTAAAATGTAGCCTGATCTTTTACTAAACAAAAACAAAAGTCTACCTCATGGGGCTGTTTACAAAAGCATTAAAGATGCATATATGTAGGTTTTCATGGGAATTCTTGGAAAGTACCTGACTCTGTGATTGAGGTAAAGAAGATAGGGTCCTGGTAAGTCTGGACTCAGCCAGTTGGTCATCTACTTTGCCTATACAGATTTGAGTTATGTGATCAGAAAACCATGCAACATGGGTATTCTCCAGCTGATGTGTCTGATCTTTTGATATTAGAATATAATGTTGTCATCTACAAAATTCACCCAGGAGGGCCTTACAACATAGTCATGGGAAAGTTAATTCCAGAAGGTCTCATTTGGTCACAAGTAGGTTTATGACTTTGTGTTGGATCACATGTGTAGCTATCTTTGACTTTGTGTAGTCACATGTGGCCAGTGGGTCACAGGTTGTGCATGCTACAAATCTAGAGAGTCTGGAGTAATAAGTTACTAGTTACTGCCATGAAAGCTACTACTTGTTCATTTATAAGCAGTGCCTTTGATTTTCCAGTTTCTATACAAAGACAAATGGCTCAATACATTTGTGAAATATCCACTATTGCAGTTGAGTGCTTGAGAAAGACTAATAGCAATTTTGGACACAACAATTGTCCAGGCTTGGCAAAGGCAAATTGGCAGAGGTGATTGGTGGGCAATGCCAGCAGAGGTTCTAGTATTCACACTGCAGAGCTCTGAAACAACATCATGGAGTGGGCAAGGTAACCTGTCATTCTCTTGCCACCAGCCCAAGTCCAGGCAGGGGATACACCCCAGCCATCAGTGTCCTCTAGGACACAAGTGCTCACCATAGGAAACAGAGATGCTTTAGCCAGCAAGAATTAAAAACTCAGGGGCTTTTACTCACCACACACACGACTCATTGCCAAGATCATGTCCTCGTACACTGGAAGGGAGAAGGGAAATGCACTATCATTGGGTGTGACTTTAACAGAAAGCACAATTTTCCATGTCTAATTAAATTGACACAGGAAACTGTGGTACTCATTTGAAAAATGAAACATTAAGATGATAATATTTGTCCATAAAAGGGTTATGTGCTCTATAAATCCTTCTAACCTCTTCACATTTTAAACATGGGACAAGAACACTTTGTTCAATATAAATCCAAACTGTACATTGAATTGAATAACTTCCTAAGAGCTCCCGTCATCTTAACTGCATTTGTAAGGAATCAAACTATCAAACTCGGCTTCTGATGAGCGAGTGAAATGACATTTCATCTAAGCCCAAAATGATATTGTGCATTTTCTCTAACATCATGAAGCAGCTCTAATACAGACAAAGTACAATCTGGTTTTCTTACCCAGTGTCACTACAGAGGGGAAATGCATGCAGCTCCTAGTGTGCATGGCTATACTTTTACAGCACCTGCCATTCCGCGGAGCTCTATGAGCTCTTGGTGCATATGCCTACACCTCACGACACCCCTCCTCATTTGGAAGAATAGATTCCTGCTCAGTGAAAGATGCACACAGCTCAGGGTGCATATGGACACAGCCCTACAACACCCCTCATCCAGTTGACAGAATATATTTCACTGTAAGGCAAAAAAAGGCACCATCTTACCTTTGCCAGACACTTCCAGGATAGATACATCTTGACCTCTGTCATCTTTTAAGGTTGCTTTGTATTCACCATGGTCCTTCTTAGACAACTAAGAATAAAACACATTCCATACTTACGCAGAATCAATACCATGAGACAAGACTTTGTATTAGTACAATTTCCTTGCAAAGCATGGGGAATCAGTGTGCAAACTGGAAGGCACTGCCGAGTTTACAAGTTGTGGAGAGTTGGAGAGTGCTATTTTGCTTCTCTGGCTGCATAGTACCTTTGGTATAAGCAGCTCACAGACCCCCTTCTCCAGGTCTGGCAGTGTCTCAGTTTCATAAAGAACATCATCCTTGAGCCATTTGAAAACCGTTTCCCTCTTGGTGTTTGCAACCTGCAAAACAGAAGTCCTAAGTGAATCACCGTAGCTTGGGAGAAAAAAAAATCATTCAGGGTTAGTCAACTCCAGACCTAAAGACAACACCAGCTTTTATCCTCAACAGGCTCAGCGGAGGGCTCATGGAAGAACTGTCACTTCTAATAACAGCAAATGGCATTTCTCAATTGTCTTCTAAAAGCAATAAGCCTTCACAGCTGCCAACAGGACCGATGAAGCCAGTAGGTGTGAAAAATCTCTCGTTTAATAGGAGATGTCATTAATGAGGCCTAAGCAAAGCACTTTGATTCATAAATGTTTTTAGAGCTCTGTGGATCACTGGGTGAGTATTCTGGAAAGTGTGGGATTGAGGTTCATGAACACAAAAGGATGGCACACAGACAGAGAGCTTCCCTATTCAGGAATTCCTTAAACTTGAGCCTCTGGCTTAGAAGCTAAGCTTTGCATGGTTCTGATGGAGAGAAACCAGGCTCACACACACACATAGCTGGCATCCTATCTCAGGAAAACGACATTCTGCCTTGTGTGACAGATGCTGGGTTCCAAGAAGCTGAGGAGTCTGCATCCCCACCCACACAGACTCCACACCAGTAAGGACAGCAATGGAACATTACACATGATAATGTCATGGCATTGTCTCTACAGAAAGTAATGCCATGTGTTTGGAATTTCCACAGCAGCTATATGGGGTGCTGTCACCAGGAATACCAGAGAAAAGTCACATACCACAGGTACATTTGCTTGCTTTAGTCCCCAGAGTAGAAAGCCAGCCTCGTACAGAGAAGCCATTCATGGTGTCTAAGGAATGCATGGAGACCATGCACTAGCCACCCTGGACACGCCCCACCCCAGCACAGACCATGAATGAACACACATCACAGGGTAGTAGCTTCCTGGTCTTCTCTGGTGCCAGCCTGGACCATGCTTCCTTGTCTCTAGACTCACTCTGCTCATCAAGGGGGAAGCTGCTACTCTGTGCGTGTGGAATCAGACTTTCCAATTCCCTTCAACCTTGTCTCTAAACAACCTCCATTCCCCTACCACGTGGGTGGAGTGGTCTCACCCCATGCACAACCCTGTGCACCTTCTCTTACCCTGCAGTTCATCTCTGTCACACTGGAACCCTCAGGTGCCTAGTGTGTGCATGAGCATGCAAAGTGACATGAACAAGCAAATCCATCAGACATCACATACACGCCATGCCCGTGCCCAAGGGACACTGCTCTTGGGACACTGCACTAGAGTATGACAGACTTCCAAAGCACTGTCTTCTTGTTGTGATTAAGGTTTCTGTTAAATACTTTTTTTGTTTTTAAATGCTTTTCTATTAAAGTATAAGTAAACCCTTATATATGCTATCCCCTGTGTGTTTTGTCACATAAATAAATAAAGAAAGGTCACCTGCCACAGTATTCAGGAAGATGGTTTGCAGCAATTATGGGAACATGAACGTGTAAACTGAATTGCATGAGATGGCAAAATACTTGTTTCAAGATTTCTTTCATTTCCCTAATATCTGTGTCTAGTGGCCTGCCTGCGCATCTCTGTTATCAGGGAACTTGAAGTAGTTTCAAATATTTATGGGCAGTTACACAGCACTCAGATGCTATCACTCCAGGAAGTGGACCTCATAATTTTGTCCCTCGTCCTCAGGAAACAGGAATACCACCAGTGTGTCTCGGTGCTATGGTCAGAACCAGAGTATCAGTTACCCCTCTCATTCCTAAACCTGACCTCTGACCCCTAATGAACTGAGCTTTAAAATGCTCACCCTAGAAATACATACCTTCCCTTGGATGGTAATTATTTGAGATTTTCCAGTATAAAATGCCTGTGTAAACAGCCCATTGTTCAGTAAAGGGCTAGCTCCTTGCCTGTAAATGTCAATACTTCAGACTCTACCAACAGACCCACCCTCCTAACAACCCCAAGCCCACTAGCTCTGCCCTCTTGATATAGCCCCATGGCTTCTTACTGTGCAAAGTGCACATAACATTGGCTCTGTCTTCTGATGGTGGTTGAAGATGTCATTAAGTTCCTGCTCTTGGTCTCACCCCTGGACCTGGACTATTCTGACACATGAAGCCCCACCTTTCTGAAATAGCTTGCTTATTTTAATCTTCCTACTTGGGCTTTAAGTAATTTCTAAGCAGATTAAGAACAAAAATAATGCACTAATATTATTTATCTCAGCTCTTCCACAGTGACAGATTTAAGGCAGGTACTCAAAAAATTAAAGATTTGTTAATTAAAACCAGGTGGTGGTGGTGCACATCTTTAATGGAAGGCAGAGGCAAGCGGATCTGTGTGAGTTTAGGACCAGCCTGGTCTATAGAGTGAGTTCCAGGACAGGCTCCAAAACTACCGAAAAACCCTAGCTGGAAAAGGAAAAAGAAAGGAAGGAAAGAAAAAAGAAGCTTCTTTGCTGACTTATTAATGCAAAACTTAAGAACCTGTTCCCCAAATGTATTTTTTAGTCCCTGATGGTGTCAAGTGGACAGGATGGCAGGTGCATTTCCTCATGAAACGTCTTCTCATGGAGTCACTGCTAACATTCTAAGTCAATGCTTTAGTATGCTTCCCCCTTAAATCTTCCTTTAATGTCACAAAAACTAATGCTTGGTGAAGAAGGGAGAATGGGTGCTTACCATCTAAGTCTACAGGGTTCACTAGACCCTGAAGTCACATGTCTATTTGCACCTAACCCTAGACCACCCTCTTCAGTCTCCATGACTGCTCCCTAATCAGACTTCCTGCACGGAACAAGAAGGAGAACCATTGGGTCTCTCACCTTACAGATAAGCCGAACTTCACAGTCTTCTGTGACATCCCAGTGCAAATATTCAGCAAAATGAGGGCCTGTGGGGAAAGGAGGAAGTTCTAAAATAAGAATTTACATGTACAGATGCATAAGGCTAATGTAGCTATTTCAGTATTTTAATGTATTTCTGTTGTATTTTGATATATAAACATAAAAGCTGGAGGAACTTGCTATGCTCTGTAAAGCCAGGGAATGTCTCATATTACAAAGCCAGCTTGCCTTAGCCCTAACTATATCTTGAGCCCCCTATTCCTAGTGGGAGAACACAGTCCCCCTCCTTACTGCACATAGGGTCATTTGCTCTTTAGATATTTATACTGTCCAGCTCATCACATTATCTTCCCCAGGCTATGAATCTGACTAAACACTGAGCAACACAGTGACAACATCTTTAAAGTAAGAGAATTAGTAGAGTTGAGGCAGAGACAGACCATGTGACCTCACAACTTTGGAGATGCTTGCTATTATGGATCAGAGATGGATTCAGGTATCTTTTTTCAAAATTCTCAATCATTTCTATTGAAATAAACATGGAGTAAGCCAAATCCTAATAAAACTATTTTTTATTCAATACAACATTATAAAAATAAAGCAGGCTTGAGACTTATGTACTGATTTTTTCCAAATTAATAGATTTTATAAGGCTAGAGTTTAATCAGGTGTTGGGGAGGTTAAGTAGGAAGGTACCTGGGAGACTCCGGCAGAAGGAGAGGGAGGGCAGTAGGTGATGTGGCACTATTTCAATTCAATATATATATATATATATATATATATATATATATATATATATATTTAAACATGTTGGAAAAGCAAGACCAATAAGTTGTGGTCTGGACTCTGTGATGGTATCCAGAGAAGTCCACCTGACTTGTCCAGAAGGCTATACTGGGCTGAGGTAGGCAGGGAATTTGGCTAACCTGAGCTCCCACCACTTCTGTGTGAGGTTATCAACATGTGGCAGGCAGGGGAACATGAAAAGAAAGGTGTTGAGAGGAATTATCAAGGGGCAGGGGACAGGGACTAATCAGCCATTGGTGCAGAGGCTGGTTGGATAGATCACTACCCTGATAAGGATAGTATCAGGAAATAATGAACATATATCCAGGGTTAGCCAAGGTTAGAAGCAAGAACGAATATGGGCAAGAAACCCCTTGGGAGCTAAAAGACAGAAGCACCTCCTAACGTCCACAGCTAAAATGATGGTGGAACGTTTGCTCCTTCTTCATGTCTTCAGGGTCAGCTGTGAGATGCAGAGACACATTACAAAGTCTGCACCTTGTGCTGCCATGTGAGCACCTACCTTGTTTCCTGAGGAATTCCTTCCTTTGAAATTCAGCCTCTTCTAGGACAGTCCTGAATGCTGTTCAAGAAAAAATAGAGAGATGAAATACCTCTCCCTTAAAGGGATTTTCTTTCAATTATGCTTTGCGGGCATGTGAAGATGTTTGCTGTGGCATACCATCTCCAATGAGCACCAGTGAAGATTGGTTCTTGGCTTTCCCATCTTGAATCTGCACAGTGTAGGTGCCTTCATTTTCTATAGTAAACCGATCCATGACCATCTCAATCATGCCCGTCGATTTGTCACATTTGATTCTGTGTGTCTGGAACCCATCAAAGACACAGAGAATGATGCGATGAAACTGCTTCTCCACACTGCAGTTACACCATGCGGGTGTTTGCATGAGAATGGCCCTCAATAGGCTCATATATTTAAATGCTTAATTATTTGGGAGTGAAACCGTTTGGGAAGGATTAGGAGGGATGGACTTGTCAGAGGAAGTGTTACAAAAGTCCACACCATGTGAGTTCTCTCTCTCTCCCTCTCTCTCTCTCTCTCTCTCTCTCTCTCTCTCTCTCTCTCTTTCTCTCTCTCTCTCTCTCTCTCTCTCTCTCTCTCTCTCTCTCTGCCAGCTGCCTTCCTGCGGTTCAGTAAATAAAGCTTTCTCTACGGTGTCCCAGTGAATCTTATTCCCCACCCATTATCTTTCAGCTATTGTTCCAGTGTTATTATTCCTGTCTGCTTCCTGCCATGATGATCACTGACTCATCCTCTAAAACTGTAAATAAGCCCCAATTAAATGCTTTCTTTTGCAAGAGTTGCCTTGGCCATGGTGTCTCCTCACAGCAACAAAAGACTAACTAGGGCATATCAGATATTACATCTAAAGGAACTGGGAGACACAAAGGAACTCAGAAGGAAAGTTATCAACTGTACATCTGGGTGAACCAAAAACCAAAACACACCTCTGTCCCTGGGGAAGGGAAGAGAGACAGGACATTTCCCAGTGCATAACTATGAACTACAACCTCTGGAACTGTAAACACCCACCAGCCTACTCTCTGGGCTTTCATCTCCAATAAACATACAAAAAAAAATTAGTAAGAAATTCAAATACGCTTTTAAATATGTCAGTCACAAGTTCTGTACTTGAGTCACATCACTGTGTATTTTCAAAGGGAGCCAGAAGAGGAGACAGGTTTATCTATGTGCTCAACAAAGGCCACGATGAAGGGCCACAAGCGTGCAGACTAGTCTTGCAGTAGAACCTTCTGGAACAGGTTAATGACAGGAACTGTGGGGAAGCACTGTGTCCTCATCCTGAAATGGGTCACCACCATATCAGAGTGGAAGAAGAGGCCAGCGAGCTGCCCCTGCCCTGGTCCTTGCAGATCTGTCTAGTTTCAAATGATGAGATTTGCATATCAACAGCAACTTTCAAGTTGCTTGACGATACCACTACCATTTCACTATCAGTCCCAGAACTGTGGGAGACCACCAACCAGAAGCTTAATGACACAGTAAGCTCTCCAGCTTCCTCTGATCCCTCACCACAGCATCTGAGAAGGCTTTAGGAAATAATTAGGCATCTTGATGCACCAAGATGAAGTTCTGTGATTTTACGAGCCCCATAAATACAGGGTTTTATGTGACTTTCACAAAACAGCATTAGTCTATAATGTGAAAGTCACCTGTGGGCTGCTAATTAAAGAAGTGAAATGGTACCCTCCTTCTCCAAAAGATTAGCTCTGGAGCAGCACTGTTGCTGTCTGTGGCAGGTAGGGAATGATAATCAAAAAATGTTCAAGGAATAATGTGCAATTACTCCACATTCCACTTCTTTTCCTAGTGTGATCTCCACTTGGAGAAAATGCCCCTAATTACCTTGATCAGGCAGTGCTGCCCCCTACCCAATATGCATTCACTTGGCTATTTGCAACCCACAAAATCTACCTGCACTCTACTTTTTCTTAAAGCATGTCATGGCCTGCATGGGGCAGACTGACTAGATCATGCGATTTAAAACACCACTTGATCCTGACATCCCAATATTTCTGTATTATAGACTTCATCTAGCCCTATTTTGTCAATACCACCAAACATAAAGACCAGACTCAGAGCAGATAGTAAAGTTCACAGAAAAAGAGTGGGCTGCCCACAAACATGGGTGGGCTCTCATTTCCAGCCCCTGGTTGATATGTGTGTGATGGACACCTGAATGCGGAATTTAGGAGTAAGTGGCTAAGTGCATATCAATAAATAACTCACCTAACCCACTCCCCAATAAAAAGACCCCATTAAAAAGTAGGTTGTCTTATGACTGGGTTCCCCAGAATGCTATAAATTAGACAAGGGTAAACATTATTTAAACATAGGCAAGGACTTCTCAAATGTTCCACAGTGAAAAATGAGAACTGTAGTAACTTAAAGATTATTTTTATATAATAAAAAAAGATGACTCATTGACTCATGAAATAATGGGAGTTTGGATCCCAGAACCCATATAAAAAGCTCAACATGGTAGCACATGTCCAGAGATAGAAAAATTGGAGGCAGACAGGTAGATCTCTATAAGCTTATAGACCAACTAGGCTGGCCTATTTGATTAAATTCCAGGCTAATGAAAGATACTACTTTAATAAAAAAAGGAAAAGATGCCTGACAAAAAATACCCACATGTGTCATGCATGATGCACCACCTCATACACACAAAGTGAATATATACATACACACAAAGTAGAACAAAGCCAAGTGCTTATATATCATCATAATAAACATTTATGAGAACCCTACCCCTTTCTCTATTCAGATCAGATACAGTACACCAAGGCAAAAACCTGAGAGAATCAAGTGCCACAGAGACTTCTTTTCTACCTAGAGCTGTCAGAGGAAGGAACATAGGGAACCATTTCCCAGAAAAGAGCAAAATGACAAGGTTTAAGAACCATAATCAGAAAGAAAGAAACTAATTCATCAAGACAATCCCCTTTTATCCTGAACATTTTCTTAAACCCAAACTCCCAGTCTCTAAAATATAGTTCCTCATTTTTTAATACATTTGGATTTTAAAGTCAGCCTAAGATATATCAAACCAAGATTGAACCTCTGAGCACTGTGAGAACTACAACCTCAAGCCATCTGGTCAACCTTCTGAACTCCAGAAACAAGTTCCTGTTTCTGGAACTTGAAAAGAGTGGGGGTGAATATAAAACACTGACTCTGAGAACCTTCCAAATAACCTCAGATTTCTCTAAACGTTAGCTTATTCCCAGCCCAGCAATTCCAGGCCCTTCTGCTCCAGCCACAGCTCACATCTAAGGACTCACCTCACTGTCAGAGACTTCTCTGTCATTGATAACAAACCGGAAGCTGGCATCAGGTGAAAGGTGCTCTGCCTGGAGCCAGAATCGGACCTGACCCTTATCAAAAATCTCATAAGCTAATTCAGACTTCAGAGGAATTGCTACAGGTGGAAAAGAAATCAAAAGTTAGTGGTGAGCAGGTTGACCTCAGATGAACAGCTGAAGATCAGAATGCAGCACCAATCCTAGTTCCTAACCATTTCAAGAAGGTGAGTCATGGAGTATTGCCCAGGATCATGAAAGCAAGAGGCAAACATCATGTGAAAAGCCTCCTGTTTGATGAGTTCCTTAAACCTCTCTGGACATGGTCAGAGGTTGAGCAGTGACTCTTTGAGATGCCTTTTTCTAGACAACTTGGATTAGGAACAAACAGGCAAGTTTCTACAACATAAACTGGCATTTTTCCTAAGTGGGTCATTATAAGTGGGTTATTAGAAGGCAGGGGGATTACTTACTGGGGTTCTTTATTTCATTGCTCAATGTCATCAAACGTTCAAGTTCTAAAAGTAAGGGGAGAAAACACTTCATCAGCTTTGACCTGTGCATTCAGAAGTCTGTAAACAACATTGTAGTGGTTTAAATAGGAATAGCTCCCATAGACTCGTGTATTTGAAAACTTGACCTGTAGAGAGTGGCACTATAGAAGGTGTGTGGATTTGCTGGAGCAGTTGTGGCCTTGTGGAGGAAGTGTGTTGCTCTGGAGGTAGGCTTTGAGGTCTCATACATGCTCAAGTCACACCCAGTGTCTCAGGCCACTTCCTGTTGCCTGAAGATCAAGATGCAGAACTCTGAGCTCCTTCTCCAGCACCATGTCTGCTGCACGCTGCCATGATCCCCACCACGAATGATAAAGGACTAAACCTCTGAACTGTAAGCTATTCCATCTTATTTTTTTCCTTTATAAGAGTTTCCATGGTCAAGGTGTCTCTTCACACCAGTAGAAAACTTAACTAAAACAAACATCAAGGCCAATTACATATCACCAAGATTTACTCTGTGGACACAAAATAAACGTAAGAACAGAGAAGGTGCTTTAGCTTTTAACACATTAGCAGTCTGCCCCAGTCAGGGTCCTCACCATGAAGCCCACTTACTAAAAGGACAGTTGAGGGTGAGACATGGGAGTGTGGGACTAGGCAAGGCAGGTACTCTGGAAATCTGGGATAATCTTCAGAAAGTGTATAAAGGGACAACTCTGGGGATGACTTCTCTCTCTAACACAGGAGTCACTTCCTGCAGCTAGCCTGCTCCTGGGAACATGCTAAGGCTAGTGGGTTTCTTTCCCCCTTTCAAGATTTCCTTTTGTCTTGTTCAGATAAAGTGAAGTTCTCTTATTCAAGAAAACCCTCATTGTGGCAAATTGCAATGGGGCAAAAGCAGAATGCATGGCTCCAGGGGAAACCCCGAGCAAAGACAGAAAGGCTGAAGTTCCAAGATGTCTCTCCATTTCTTTCCTCTTCTTCCTCCTTTCCCTCACACAGTTAGAATTCATACATGTCATGGAAATATGAGAGCATTCATATCATTCTTCCCAATCAAAAGCAAACTTCATCTGACCCTTGACTTGACCATGATGAACTCCGTTCCCAGCAGGGAGGTGCATAAATCAAATGAACTATGCTTGGATTCCTGAGGTCTTGCTTGGTCACCAATTACATAAAGCATGGCAGAAGCTTCACCCTATACATCTATATAAAGCTGTAAGGCAGGATGCCCTGTGTGAACTGCCATGCAGAGGAACACACCACCACCTCTTGTGTGTGCAAAGAGGCAGGCTACAAAGTCCTTTCTCCATGCATCTTAAAGAGAGGCAACACCCATCCTCTGCTCTTCCCAGGTGAGTCTTGTTCAGCTTGTCTGAATTTGTTAAAAGTTAACCAAACTGAACTAGATCTGCAATCTTGTGGGGCCAACAACATGTCACCAACACCCTCCTCCCAGATGTTCACCTGTTCTCCCTTCCCACGGTGTGTGGGATATAGGCATCTCCCCAAGTTCATGTGTTATAAATTGACCCCTCTATGATCTGTATATTAGGTGGGAGTGAGCCCTTATTGAGGCAGTGAAGTTCTTGCAAAGATTTCTGTTTCCCCCATGTGATACTTTTCAAGACAGAAAGAGGCAGTGAGAAGTCCTTTAGTTTAGATTTGCTAAATTTCTGAAGAAATCGTGGCTCATGAGAAAACCCCATGCCCAGCCTTCTTCATGATCAAATGTGTTTTCTCTGTATTAGAGTCAAACTCTGAAAGTGTGACAGAGCCAAGAAGACAAGCCTGTATCAAGAAAATGTTACCTTCCTCATCCAAAACGAAGCTGGAGGACACACCATCCGTGTCGCTTACAGACACAGAATATGTCCCTATGTCTACTTTATCTGGATTCTTAAGGTACAGCTTTGAGCTGAAAGTAAAAAGAAAGGTGAGCATTAGTCGCTTCTGCCTGCAGAAGCCAAAGGTTCACAACCGCTGGCTTCCCAGAAACTTACTGATCACCCTCAGTGTGAACCTCAAACCGCTCCTCATCGGCAATCTCTTCATAGGCCTTGCACCAGGTGAACTGGGAGGCATCTGTCATTTCTTGGCAGTCAAACCCAAGGTAGATGTTGCCCTCATCATCCACACCAGCGCTGATCTCCTTTGTGCCTGTGAGGGATGGGAGGAAGCAGGGGATCCTCAGGAACACTGTGTCCCCAAGATTCCTTTTCTAGAGACAGGGGGTGACACAGGACAGGTGGAAGCTTGTTTGACACTGGCTGCATCATCAGTTTTATTTAATGTCTATCCAAGATTGGCCAGAGAGGCTTCAGAGAGCAAGTCAGGGAGCTGGTCAACAAGGCCAGCTGCTAGCTGTGCTGATGCCATTTATATCATTAAACTTCTAACTTCTGCTAGCTTCCTGTCCAGCACTTCTGAAACCCCTGGACTGCCTCTCAGACTGACCTGTCACCCCCCAGGCCATAACCTGGACAGTCGTGCTTACACTACCCCGTATTACCTCCGCATCTTCCTTCTCCACATCCGTTATTCTGTGTCCTCTAGGGAATAAGGGCTGCTATTTGTCTGGTATGTGTTGACTAAGGTGAACAGTTGGCCTGACAGCAGACATTCAGAATACAACTCTTAGAAGCCAGGGGTGGGGTGGAGAGATGGATCAGCCAGTGAATGCATTTGCTGCTCTTTCAGAGGAGCCAGATTTGATTCCCAGTACCCACATGGCAGTTCACAACCACCTGTAACTCAGTTCAAAGGAATCTGATGCCCTCTTAGAAGGCTACCGAGAGTACCAGTCACATGCACAGCTAAACACTCATACACATAAAATAAAAACAAATCTTTATGGGGAAAAAAGAAAGAGGGAGAGGAAGGGTAGAAGAAAGAGGAAGCTGTATTATTGCCGGTGGTGGTTATGGTGGTGGGGTTGGCAAACAAAGGCAAAGTTAAGCCCTGCTGGTGAGTGAAACTAGTCATTAATATAGACATTCCTGGGTTACCAGGAAGATTTCAAAAAGAAAAAGAAAAAAGGAAAGCAAAAACAGAGGAGATCAGGAGGCCCACGAGTAGACCATGGAGGTCTCAGCTCTTGGCTCCATCACCTCCCTGAATCCAGGCACAAAACCAACCTGTGTATCTTGTGAGTTGGTTTTTAGCCCCAGAGATGCCTCTTTGTAAGATCGCCTCAAAGGAGTCCATTGCAGCCACGAAAATGGCCAATAGCTTTATAGCCTTCTGGTCACACAGCAAGAGCTGTATAAACAATTGTCCCCCTTGGACATTGTTTGCTACTCCTAGAACAACTTCTCCACACCAGCAGATGATGGCATGCTCAAGGGCTTAGAGCAGACACAAACCCTGGATGCAGCCTAACTTCTTCTGACAATCAAATTCTGCTTAAAACATGCTTGGGGAGCTTGTGGGGAAGAAAAAAAGAGTTCAGTTAGGAAGGGGTAAACAGGTGATGGGGTGTATATAGTCAAAATGCATTATATTATACACACATGAAATTATCAAAGAACTTTTCAAAACTTTAAAATGGCAGGGCACATATTCGTGCATTTTTAAGTATGCTTCCATCCATGCATACACATACATGCAGAGCATGAGAGCTCCCCTCAAGGTCCCATTGTGGAGTGACATCTTCTGTGAGAGGTGGGGCTCACCTGGCCGGGCCTCCACAAGCACAGGCTCCGATGTGTCTGACGGCTTCCCTGGTCCACTGGCATTCACGGCTCGAACTCTGAATACATAGGTCTTGCCTTGCTGCAGGTCACACACCTTAAAATGACAGAAGAAACATGTGCCGGGCAGACAGTGCTCAAGCTCACCAAAGGAATGAACGGGTGTGTGTTTGCCTGCATTCATTCATTCCTCTGAACACTGAAATGCAGAATCAAATCTATTGACAAGGCTGCAACCTGGCGATGGTATTTAGCACAGTTCTCCAGGACCAGATGCTGTTTACACTGTGTTTTCTGGCCGTTAAGATCGTCCTTTAGACATACCATAATCAAACCAGTCTCTTTTCACATGTATGCACACTGTGTCTGGACTCTAAGGTAACCATTTACTCAAAGGAGACTGCTTTCCACTGTGTATCTGTTCTGCAAAGCAGACTGCTGCCTGTGCTGCCATCAGTATGCTTCGGTGCCTTGACAGAAGGGTGCACAGGCTTCTGTCTAACCACATCAAGAAAGGACCCCTGGGTCAGGAAAGGTAAACATCAGATGATGCAGGCCAGGAACTCAAAGGCACTGGCACACTGACCCAGTGACCAGAAAACTGCAAGTGTTAAAGTTAAATGCTTGGAAAATAAAGGTGAACTAATTTGCATTGCACATTTGTGTGAGTGTGCGACCCTGACCCTGAGTATAGGTGTGCAGGTGTATAAGTGAATATGGCAATATATATATGTATGTATGTATGTATGCATGTATGTATGTATGTATATATATATGTGTGTGTGTGTGTGTGAAAGAGAGAGAGAGAAAGAGAGAAAGAGAGAAAGAGAGAAAGAGAGAGAGAATGCTGGTATGCATGTGTGGGATGTTGTGAATATGCATGTGTGTATATATATGGGCACAGTCACACATCTGTGTGCATACGTGTACATGGGTAGGTGAGTTCAAGTTTGCATGTGTGTATATGGGCATGCATGTGGGTACAGGTATAAAAGTATGTGTTCATGTGTGCAAGTATGTAATAGTGTAAGTACGGTACATGTGTGCTGACATGTGTGTGCTGGTATGAAATTATGTGTATTGTGTAAGTGCAAATATGTATATATGTACATGTGTGCATACAAGTGCATGTGTATGAGTGCATGTATACAGGTGTATATCTGTGACAGTGAAGGTATGTGTACATGAGTTCATGTGTGTACTTCTGCATATGTATGCAGGTATGAGAGTGCAGATGTGCATATCCATGCTTGGGCTTCTGTGTGTGTATATGTGCATGTGTGTGAGTACAGGTGTATAAAAGTGTGAAGGTGCCCATATCTGTATAATAGAATGTGTACATGCAAGTGTATATACAAATGGGTGCAGATGAACATGTATGCATGTTAGTACAACTGTATATGTACATGTGTGAAAGTATGAGTGTGTGTATATAGGTAGATGTCTGTGTTAATATACATGCATGTGTGTCAGGTGAGTACAGCATTGTGTATGTACACATGTATTAGCACAGATGTGTGGATGAGGGTGTGCATGTTCATACATGCCTGTATATGTGTGTGTGTGCTGCTTATCAACTATATAAGCAATTATTATTAGCAATATTCACTCAAGATAATTACTACTAGCAATCATAGGAACTAGGTAAAGCAAATGTTGGGCTTGAGATCGAGGCACATAGTTAGATGTCATTATCCTTGCCTAAGTCATGGAAAGGGCCTCTGCATACAAGGGTCATGGTCCTATAACCTATAATGGAAGCTTGGTAGGCTACAGTGCTGGTCAGGGAAGGAATGAGCAAATCCACACAGCTTTCTGACAGTGAATTTGTGAGGACAGCACTCCCTCCTCAAGGCGCTTTGCTGCCCTCTGCTGGAGCTTCCTTCACTTGCTCTGTAGACCTGAAGGTGGAATGTGCTACAGTGGTCGTCTCCATGGCATCTCTCACCTAGAGACTTTGGGCCAGTTTGCTAAAGAATCAAAAACACGAATGTGAAAGCGGTGACGTTACCTTTAAATAGCGATTTGGAGTTGCTGCCTCGCTGGTGGTCTTCCACTCCCCCGAATCCTCTTCCTTAAAATCCACAAAATATCCAGACACAGGACTGCTGCCCGAGTACACCGGGGCTTTCCACAGCATGACCAGAGAAGTGTCTCGGACCTCGCAGAACGTCAGGTCGTAGGCGGGACCTGAAAAGTCACTAAATCTCAGCCAGCCAACTTAGCCAAATCTAACTACTATCATCACCACTGCAATGACCCTGCAGCCTGGGCAGGGACCTCCTACCCCACCACTCATGTGACCCTGTCTCCTGGGCAGGGCCTTCCACCACCATCATTTATGTGACTCTGTCTCCTGGGCAGAGGCCAGGCACACCACCACCACTCTAACCAGTCCCTGCTGCCTTGGCAAGGGCTTCCCTCTACAGACATCACATGTGCCCTCTCCACATTCACATATGACTCTCTCTAGAAGGTTCCAGACACGGGCTGGAAAGAGAATCCATCTTCTATCCCCTCCATCAGGCACCTGGGTGATCCTGAGTATGAACTAAGTAATTCACAGTGCATGTCACTCTCTCAGGCCAGCACATGAGCAGAGAGAAAATGTGCAGGAACAGGAGGGGTTGTTGTCACTGCTACAAATCTCCCGACATGTTAACATATTTAACAGAGTCGCAAGAGTCTGGGACTGAGTCCCCACTCCCAGAGGAGTTCTTAGGAGCAAGGGGAGAGAGGCGATGTTGCCCAACTTCATCTTAATTAGATCACACTGTTTCAGATGTGTGCTGTTAAAGCAGTTTGTTTGTATGAAGCGTTCAAGAAGATTCTGGAGCTGGGCCTGGTGGTGCAGACCTGCAATCCTGGCTACTCAGGAAGCCAAGGCAGGAGTATTAAAAGCTAAAGTTTCTGCCTCAGAGTAAGCGTAAGATAGCTTGGAAACTTAATAAAATCTCCTCTCAAAATAAAAGCTTGGCAATGGACACGAGTTATGAGAGAGAATATAAGAATATAAAATTAATACCTTCCCAGTTCTAACTCTGTCATAGACTTTTTCTTATTTTGGGGACATAAGTGTATTAAAATATATTTGAGAGCAAAATAATAAAACCCAAGGTGAAACTCCACAAGTTCAGAATGCCTACAGACTGTGGGTCCAGTTAATTTCAGTGTGCGGTTTCTTTTTATTTCTGAATTTTTAATATAAAGTCGATTTTTTTTTTAAGAAAAGGGCTGCAGATGTAGCTCCCTGATAGAAGGCTTACCTAGCTGCTAAAATCCCTGGATTCACCCCTGGGGGCAATGAAAGGGGGACAATGAGGCAGGGGAGGAGGAAGAGAAATGGGGGGGTGTTCTGAAGAGCCCAACTAATGGGCCCAACTTAAATTAATGAAAATGAGGAGAGAGAGAGAGAGTAAGGGAGGGGCTGTGTAAGACAGCAAGAAGAAAGGAAGAGGGGAAGGAGGAAAGGAAGAGAGTGAAGGGAAGAAAGAAGAGAGGGAGGGAGGGATGGAAAGAGGAAAGGAGGAAGGAAGGAAGGAAGGAAGGAAGGAAGAAGGAAGGAAGGAAGGAGGAAGAAAGGAAGAAAGGAAGGAAGGAAGGAAGGAAGGAGGAAGGAGGAAGAAAGGAAGGAAGGAAGGAAGGAGGAAGGAGGAAGGAAGGAAGGAAGGAAGGAAGGAAGGAGGAAGGAGGAAGAAAGGAAGGAAGGAAGGAAGGAGGAAGGAGGAAGGAAGGAAGGAAGGAAGGAAGGAAGGAAGGAGGAAGGAGGAAGAAAGGAAGAAAGGAAGGAAGGAGGAAGGAGGAAGGAAGGAAGGAAGGAAGGAAGGAAGGAAGGAAGGAAGGAAGGAGAGGGCCTGGTGAATCTTAATTTCTACACCTTCACTTTTGCCCTCATATTCTTTTGGCCCCTTAGGAGCCAGTGGCCACAGCCACATCTGGGTCACATGTCAGGTGCCAGCTGCACATTGTGGACTCTGGGACACTCCCTCTCTGTGGCCAGGGCTAGTGGCTCCTTCCATGCACCGCCTCCCACTCTGTACTCGAAGCCCCTTCCCCGGCTATGTTCAACTGCATCGGTCCAGGCTCACTGCTGCATGCAGCTCTTGCCACAGCCTCCATCATGTGAATGGCCACCTCCTCACTGGGAAGTAGGTGACAACTGAGTGGCAGACAAAAGCCTGCCATGGGTGCCCCTCGAGCCAGCCCTGCTGATGTAGGGAGGCCTGTGGGGGACGGCTGTCTCACCAGGTTCTGGCGCTGTCCAAGCCTCACACTTGAAATGCTCACTGGGATCCGATGGCTGCCCGATCCCAGCCAGGTTGATGGCAGCAATTTTGAATTCATACAGTGAACCTTCTGTCAAGCCTTCCACCTGTATGGATTTTGTTTCAATTAATCTAAGAACTCGAAGGAATGTTAAAATTCATAGAGGCAAAGGAGGACTCGTGATGAGTTTGCAAAGAGAAATGTAAGTGGGATAAACAGTGCTGGAAATGTCATTTAAAGAGGCCATTTATTTCGCACCCACTAGTCATGACATCAACTCTATGATGGCTTCAGGTAAGAGCTGAGCTGAGACAAAAAGCAATGCCCACAAAGAGCAAACCAGGAACAGGAGAACCAGCTCCAAGCCCTGCTCAGTCTCTGCAAACTGGGGTTGGCAAGGAGCTCGCAGGAACCCTGACTCCAGCCTAGCTAAGTAACGCTGGGTTAACGTTCAGCTGTAGTCACTGAACCTGTCACCTGCAACCACTACAAAATCTGCTACCTAAGTTCAAGTGCTCCTGGGTTTCATGGTTTTTCAAGATGCTAAAGTTTTCAGTCTACACTGAGCTTTGGGGTCTCTGTCAGTCATGGGCAAGACCCTAAAGACTTTGACCCAGCAGCTTGTTAGAATAAAAGCCCTATCCTGGATACTGATTTCCCAAGTGAAATCTTGGTGGCTAAACTTCTTTATTCCTCAAAAGACAGAGCCATCTCACCCAGAGAGGAAGCAGGTAGTTCTGCCAGGGGCCTAGGCCCAATAGCCACTGCATGCTGAGGATGAACTTGGAAAGTATCGATGTAGTCACACTAAGTTTATTTGAGTTTAAGCTACATATATCACATAAGTGTAAATGTTACAAATAATTATATTATAAAGTCTATCATAAAGCAGTTTTCTATATGAAAATTAGGCTGCTAAGATCTTGTCCCAAATTCTCATTTTTTTTTCCTAATGTGCCTGCTATCATCAGTCCTTATGTGTTGGTGATGAAGTGAATCCATTCGTCACTGCTCAAATGAGAAAGCAAAGGCTTTGAAGTTGAAATCAAAATCAGGAATTTGACTCCAGATCTCTTACTCCCTCTGCATCTGGGTGTGACACACCCTGGGACAGGAGATGGTAAACACTGGAATTTCTAGGATATGGTGGTGTGGTGGTTTGAAAGAAAATGGGCCCCAAAGGGAGTGGCTTTGTTGGGGTAGGTTTGGTCTTGAGGATGAAGTGCTGTTACTCTGGAGGTGGACTTTGAGGTCTCATATATGCTCAATTCACACCCAGTGTCGCAGTCAACTTCCTGTTCCCTATAAGTCAAGATGTAAGAACTCTCTGCTCATTCTCTAGCATCATGTCTGCCTGCATGCTGCCTTGCTTTCTGCCATGATGATAATGGACTGAACCTCTGGAACTGTAGTAAATAAGCCACCACAATTTAATATTTTCTTTATAAGAGTTGCCATGGTCATGGTGTCTCTTCTCAGCAACAGAAACCCTAGCTAAGACAGGTGATTATCGACGAAGAGCAGTGTCCTCCCATCAACACTTGCTCAGCTAGATCCTTTCCTACTCCCCTGCCTCCTCTGCCATCCATCCCCCTGGACCAGGCTGGGATCCTAGGATGGAACACACCACTCCTCCAACGGGTCATTAACTGACTATGAAGCCTGCTCAGTTCCAGACATGGAACTCTTTATTGCTTCTTAGATTCCTAAGATCCATCTAGACTCAAGCACCATGCCCTTCTAATTCTAGGATTTTTAGACAACTTATATTTCAGGATCAAAGGACCCAAAAGCCAACTGAATTCTGAAACTCTGAATGAAGGAGTCTACCCAAAGGACACTTAGGCAAAAGCAGAGAACAAAAACCAACCGTTAAAATCCTCTCTTTGACAGGAGAAGAGTTGACTTCATGCCAGTTCTCATGGTGTACTTCTCGTTTGTCTAGGTAGTAGCCTAGGATAGCTGAGCCACCGCTAAATTTAGGCACTTTCCAGCCCAGGGTCATGGAATGGCCGTCACAGTTGAGAAGGGTGATCCCATATGGGTGAGAGGGGGCAGCTGCAAGGACACAGAAGCATGACAGTCACTAGGGCTCTATATCCCTCATCCCTCCAAGCAGCCACCTTTGTACACGCAGGGGCCACTGCTCCTTTCACAGCTGCCTTTAAAGTAGGTGGGTTCAACAGTGCCATTTCCTTTCATCTATATCCATTGCTCTCTCTAAATTCAGTTTCAAGAACCTTGAGGACAGGACAGGGACCTGTTTGAACCTGGTCCGGGACATGGAAACAGCAGGAGCCTTCCAGCCCCTGGAGGTGATCAAATGCCATTTTCCAATCTGTGTATGTGGGGAACAATCACCAGGTGGCCAGAAGGGGGCAGCACTATCCATTGTGTGTGAAAACTTCAGACTAACATGGGTACATAACACATGATTCCCTGTTTAGACACCATGTCTAGAGGGAGACCACCTTCTCCAACAAGCTTAGGAGTGTGCCCCAGCTTCCCGCTGACTGGTTCATCCTCCATGACTGATGGGGTGGTGAGTGAGAAGTCGATGAGTGGGAGAACAGGGACAGAGAGCCTTTGGCTTCAGGCAGTAGGATTGAGGTAAAAGTCAAGTAAGGATGAGTGCAAGTCTTTCTGGGAGGACAGAGAGAGACATGTGACTCAGAACCAAATGGTTTTTGCTCCTGTGCTTGCCTGGGACTTACCAGAGTCCCCGGAAGTCCCAGAGCTGGGAGAAGTGATGCACACCTCTAATCCCAGCATGTGGGAAGCAGAGGTAGGTGGATCTCTGTGAGTTCAAGGCCAGCCTACCTAGATAGTGAGTTCCAGTCCAGGCAACAAATATGAGACACTGAACATGAGGGATCACCTTGTCTAGGGACAGCAAAAACATCTTGTTGCCACTCAAAAGGCAGAGTCTCGGGATCCCTGGAACAAGCTGGCTGGCTAAGCTAGCCCCGTCCTAAAGCTGCAGCTTCAGTGGAGAAACCCTGCCCAGTAACTAAAATGGAATGTGATCTAGGAAGACCCCTCAGGCCTCCATGCTCACACACCCACAGGGGCAGGAGCACTTAATCACTCACACGCATGCCCCCTCCCAAACACACACCACAGTTAAAAAAAAAAAAATGGATCTGAATTGTCCTGTTTGATCAAAATAATAGACATTTTAAATATTCATGGATAGAAAGAGAAAGTGACATGAAAGACATTCAGACATTCCCTTTGAAAGCACAGATTTCAAAGAGACAGTCATGGCAGACAATGAATGTTCTGAGAGGCTATGATGCCCTCCATACTTAATTGGCATAGTGTTGGCCTACCATTTCCTCTCACACTGCCATTTCCAGGACAAACAGCCCACTGGGAGGTGTAGAGTCTGTACCAAGCCCCGCCCCTACCACGTTTGTCCCCTGTCCATGTCCATGGTGGCAAGTATTTATTCATGCAGAGAGCATATAGCTCTAACCAGAGACAGAAGAGCCCAAGAGCTACATACTGAGGGCCGCCTGGACCTTGATGACTTCTGACTCCTGGGAGTTCTCGCTGGTCCCCACGGCATTGACAGCCTTAACCCGGAAGATGTACTGCTCACCGGTGGTTAAGCCATGTACCACAAACCTGAAGAACATGGTCAAGAGTCACACAGCACAAGCCCCAGGTTGCTGCTTCCTACAGCTGAAGCAGAAGTCGCTAGGGTCCGTCATAAAAATTCCCACTTGATCTGAACCCAAATTGACTTTTCCTGTAAACCACACATACACATCCTCATTTCAGTGCCATGAATTAACTCAATATTTAAGGTAAAAAAGGCAAGCCAGCAGCACCAATTATACTGCATTTAGTGTCAAAGTCTGAGAACCTGCCTTCAGGTTTTTATCTGGAGCCTCTCTAGAATGCTTTGCTATAGCATCTGATTTCTCACATCCAAGAGGACTGTGCATGGGAACTGAATGTAGGCTGGTGGGTAGAGACCAGGACCTCTAATTCACACAGAACCAGCAGGAGCATTGGCTTTGACACCCACCAGACCATATGTCCCTTGTCATGTTCCTTAACCCCTGCAAGGCTCTGCTTTCCCTCCTGGGGAGCAGGAATGCTCAGTCCTCTCAGAACTGTCATGAGCATCCAATGAAGAACAATCCAGGAAGAACTTGCCTTGCACACAGCAAGTACTCCGGAAACATGAGCAGTTGTTATGAATCTATAGTCAATATGATTTACCAGCAGCCTTACGCAAGCCCCTCCCTGATAATACACCCCAGGTCTCTTCCTCTCAGGGGTCTTTCTCCCATTGCTGGCCGTGGACTGATAGACCACATAGTTGCCATTCTTTTATACCCCTGGGTTTTTACAATATGCCTTCTAAAAAGAATTATTTTACAGGAAGATGGTAGAGCTGCCACTGAGACCCTCCACAGCGACCACTGTGACACAGACCCCACCTTCCCATGAAGCACATCATGCAGAAAACACAAACTCAGACAATCCTTGTGCTTTGGGCACAGAGCAGAAGCAAGTATGTCTAGAAGACTCCAGCTTCCCATTGCAAAAGGTACAAGTCTCAGGGGGTCACTGCCCAGCCAAGAGGTAGTCATTCCCTGCCCCAATGCTGTTGTGGGCTGAAGTATAAAGCTGCCCTTATATGGGCAAAGACAGGGTTACCCTGCTGTGTGGCGAGTAAAGATGTTACTCTTACCCCCACATAAATCTAATTTAAAATATTAAGGAAATGGCAATGATAGTTACTGTTACATATTGTGTACACGTGCTTGATTATTGCATTGCATACCATGAATTTATACGACCAAAATAATAATAGAAAAAAAAGATATTTTTATCAATAGACAAGTTATCTATCTCAGCGATGTGACCTGCCTATCTCAAGTCAGCACTTGAGAATGTCACACCCCAACATGTGACTAAAGAAAGGAGTCATGTCTAAAGGGTAGTCATGGGCATTCCACTGCCATCTCTCCAGCTCTGGAAGCCACACCCACATGCAGTGCCCTGCCTCTGTGACAGTGGGTTGGTTGCTAGGGGGGTGGCACCTGTTATATCCGATGGGTTTATGGTTGCATGGCTCCCACAGGTTTGTTCCTGCCACACAGCAGTCCACGTAGTAGCCGAGCAGGCTCTCTTCGTGCTTTGGCCTGTCCCACTGCACCACAACAGATGTCTTTGTATTCCTAGAGGCAAGCACCCGGCCAGGAGCAGATGGGGCCACTGAGGGGAGACAGGAGGAGGGAAGCTGTGGTCAGAGTGCTGGCCATTCCAGAGAGCCACCTTGTCCCCAAGGAGTAAAGGGCAGGTTTAACACTCTACAAGGAAGTGAGTTCTGGATGGGGCTGTGGGACTAGGGCCTCTCGCTGAGTCTCGTGACTGACAGGACAGGAATTTCCACTGTGAATTCCATGGAGCTGCTAGAGGTTCCAGTGCATGAGGCTTTGTTTGACAGCCTCGTTGGAAATAAGACACACTGATACCCTATTCTGGAGAATCTATGAGGATACCCTACCAAATCAGTTTGACTATCACATAGAAAAAAAAAATAGTAAAAATATCCTTCAGCCACTCCAGAGCTAACCACCTCAGACACATGCCCAGTGTTCACTGATTATTTTTACTTTGTGCATTTTACTTTGTGCAGAGGAAAGGTTACGGCCTCTCCTTGGGAGGCTACAGTTGCGCTAGCTGTGGTCCTGGGTTTGAGTTCTAAGAGCCTGGGTGACAGTGGAAACAGGCCACAGCCCAAAGAGCATCTGAAAGTAACCTAGGTCTCCATTCCCAATACCAGCTCACTGTCATCTCCAGCTTTTGTAAGATTAAGATATGGTAAATGAAGAGGGGCTGCCCTGATGCTCAGTGAACTAACACCAGGATTTGACTAACAACAGGCACATCCTGCCCAAAGGCTGTTAGGGCTGGGGGGGGGGGAGTGCTGAGAGGGCTACACTCTGGGGTGGACTGCAATTCCGAGTTTCTATGAGCTACATTTGAAATTTTCCGAGCAGAATCTTCAAGTCATGAGCAAGAAACCACCCTGAGTTTAGGGTTGGGGGGTCTCTAAGAGATTGTGGCCTAAACATACATTTTAATTCATGTGTGGCATAGGCTTATAATCGCAGCACTCAAGGGCCTGAGATGGAATGATTACTATGAGTTTGGGGGCAGACAGAGCTATACAGTGAGGCCCTGTCTCAATAAACAAACTAACAAACCACTTGTGGCTTCATGAAAAGAGGATAGATCTTTGGAGAAATGCTGAGTGTTGGCCACCATATGAGGACAGCCCTCCATCGCTTGTGAATGGACTCACCACCATGCATGAAGTCATGCACAAGGTGTGTCTTCATCCTCTCACTGACTGTGTACCCGTGACACCTAACCTCAGCCTGTCATGGACTCTGGTTTGAGCCATCACTTACCAATTATGTCCTGTGCCTGAATAGGTGGCGTTATCTCTGATGGCTCACTCAGGCCATGTTTATTGGCTGACAAAACCCGGAACACGTAGGACTTCCCCTCAGCCAAATCGAAGACAGCATACCGTGGAGATCTTACTGCTGTCTGGGCATTGACCCGCTGCCAGCTGCCACTCCCAACTGCGGACTGCGGAAGCAAGGGGACAGGAGGTCAGAGTCTCAGACAGAAGGGAGAGAGGATAATTAAAGAGTTTAGGGGAGTATTTATGAGGTTCCATCTCCACTTAATGAGTCACAATCCAGTTAAAAATTTTACCATTCTGCAGCTACTTAGAGTGACGGCATGACATGATCTAAGTGTTCCCAAGAGCGTGGGTCACACAATGGTGAGGTCACATATCTAAACCATGGAGCTACTTAACTTATTGTGTAAAGGCCTTTGAGGAATTATATCATTTTGTTAATCTTGGTGCCCAAGTTCATAGAAAGTAAATAAGGAAGAATACATAGGGTATAATGGTTTATCTTACAAAGTATAGAGATACAATGTGTCAAATATAGTTCTATATGTGTACACATATGTGTGTGCCTGTATGTGGTGTGTGTGTGTGTGTGTGTGTGTTGTATTAGGCTGTGACATAAAACATGTATGTCTTTACTTATATGCCTCAGGCTGCTTAAACACATTTCCCTCTACAAGATCGCCATCCAGTGGCTGCATGGCTGCATGCAAACACTGAACACAGATCCACTTCTCAAGAAACCAGCAGTCTTTGAGAGGCAGGAACAGATGTGTAAACTCCACTCCTCCCTAAACCATGGGGACATAGGAACCAAAGAGTTGAGCAGCAGCTCTGCTACACAGGTAACAGAGCTCGGTTCCCACAAGTTTCCATACAAGAGCAGACCCTGGAGGAATTAGCCCCTAGGTGTCACCTCTGCACTCTGCTACTTAACCTCCGCTTACACAACAGTTGTCAGGCTCTCTGGAGAGCAATGGGCTCTTAGGCCCTAAGGAAAGCACAGAAAACCAAGTGGCTACCTGAGAGCAGCCTTCTTGGGAACTTGACCAGAATACCTTTTCAATGAAGTACATCAAGGGCTCCTTGCCACGGGGAGAGGGAGGATCCCAGCTGAGGACGACATAGTTTCTGCTGACCTCTGAGGCCTGGACATTGGTGGGAGGTCCTGGAATCTGAACATCACCTGCAGGAAAAATGTACCACGTGGATACTATGAGGTGACACTCAACCATTCCCCAGCATAACCCAGGGCACAAAGACTGCCCTGGTGAGCTATGGGTATGGCTCCACAATTAAGAGCAATGGCTGTTCTTCCAAAGAACCTGGGTTTGACATCTAACTCCCACATGGTGGCTATAACTGGAGTTTCAGGGGATCTAGTCCTCTCCTCTGGCCTCTGAGTGCATCAGTCATGCACATGGTACACAGACATACATGAAGGCAAAATACTCATACCCATAAAATAAATATCTTTTGAAAGATTGCCCTGCTACAGTTGGCCATTTCTACTCAGAGAAGGCAAAAATATCCTAGGCTTTTTTTATCCAGAGTCAAAGCAAAACACTCCATTAAACATCACTCCATTTCATTTCTGATTTGAAAAATCAGTCTCATACAAAAGCCTTTCAGAGTTTCTATAGGACAAAGGAAACAGAATCCAAAAGTAATCAACCAAACCAGGATTATATCTTGTTAGGATCTGTGAAGGCAGCAGGCAGCATTGCCAAAGTGCCTGCAATGATCACACCTTGCTGATGACTCCATACTGTGGACTCAAGTCTTACATTAGCTCCTAAGGCACACTGCACTTTCTTCCCGCCAAAGATCCATACACATTTGCAAACAGTATAATCTATGCCTGTTTATTTAAACTTCAGGAGAGATGGTGATAAGCACTTTGCAAATTACTGTGGATGGGGTCTTTATAATCAAAGACATCTGGTATACCTGCGTCCCCTCTCATCTACCTAAATACATGAGAGGTCGTAGATATTTCTGTTCGAATTTATGAGAGAATTTCACAGGTCTCTTTAGTTGTTGTACAAAATATTAAGACTTTTAGTTAGATTAGCACATGATTAAAATGGTTTGAACAGTCCCCGGGATATCTCTCTGCCCTTTGAAATATCTAGTTGCTCCCTTGGGACTCAGCTCCAGGCTGCAAATTGAGCAGCCACATGGAAACAGCACAAAACAAGATTGGGTTTCACCCTGAGAGTCGCTTCACAGAGCACAACGCGCTCTAGAGTGTTCAGCCTGATTTGGAATCATGCCTGTCAGTGGGTTGGATTTCACTGAGGAGTCAGCATGTCTCCAGGAAAATAGGGAAACAGAGGTGACTGAGGGAATGGGGAGCAGCCCAGGTCCCCACAAGTCCTTCTCAACCCTTACATGTGTATAACACCCAAAAAGGTACAAGCAGGGACACCAGAGAAAGACACAGAAATCTTTGCCAGATTCCCAGAACCAAATCACTTCTGATGAAGCAAACTAGCAGGAACATGTCATATACGGTTCCCACCACCCTGGAGCAGGCAGGAACTACAAACTGAACGTCACACTTCAGAGCCGAGACCTATCCTTGTAGTTTTGGAGACACAGTCTCTAAGCATAGAGAAATTGGGCTAAGAAACACTTTATTGGCTACTGAAGCAAGAAGTAAAAATCCAGCCTTTGGAAACAGAGAGTTCCCAGTGAGGATGAACTTCTTGAGTCGTTAAGGTTTTCTACACTACATTGGGGGAAGCAAGCAGCAGATCTGCAGAAAGCCTAGCCACAGAGAGAAGAAACCAGGTTGGGAATGGCCTAGGAGCCAAGAATGGATTGATGAGATACACAGAAACACAGTGACACAGTAAGGGTAAGGGGAGTGGCAAAGATAAAAGGAAATGACCGAATACTTCTCCTGGTACCTTATGCTGTAGACCTGGGTGGTTAGTTACAAATGCCCTTGACCTCTCTGTTCACTTCCTATCAGTTATTTTGGGACTTGACTCTGGGTGGCCATTGTTACACTGGATGAAGATGGGGAGATGGGTATATGTATAACTGTGCTATATACTCTTGTACAGAAATACTTCTCAGAACTGAAGTTGTTTTGTTAAAAATATAGCATATATAATTACATATGTATGAGTTAGTATTATCTTGCTATCACTTAAAATACTTCCACATCCATCATCTTTTTTTCCCCTTGAAAGATGACAGTGCCAAGTTCCATTCTAAAATGCAGAATAGGAGCCCATACCACATCTGCTGCCACAGCCACTGAGAGGTTGAGCTGGGGTTTAAGCTAGGGACCTCTGGGTCCCAATCCTGGACTTTGTTCCCTTTGTCAAACCAAAGAACCTACCATCACACCAGAAGAAGTTTGTTTAAGTTGCTGACGCCTGAATTTGATTTGGAATTTGTAGAGCTCTCAATAGGCCAGAAGTCAAGAGAATGAGAAACTAAAGTCAAGGGCTACAATTTCTGGAATATATGGTCAGCTGAACACACAGGGTACAAGTTCCCTGGTCCAAGGCAGTTCACAGGAACCTGGATATGGAGTCAGCAGTATGAAATCAGTCTTGCAGGGGTAGCAGGCTCACTGAGTAGATTAACAGTGTTTGCTTCGAAAGCCTGGTTTCATGCGTTTAATCCCCAGAACCTGCATGCCCTAATTTCATTTCTGTTACTGTGATTAAAAAAAAAAAAACAGCACTCTGACCAAAAGCAACCTAGGAGGGCAATGTGTCTGTGCAGCTCATAGATTACAACACATCACTGTAAGAAGTCAGGGTGAGAACTCAAGTGAGAACTTGAAGCAAAGCCACGGAGGAACATGCGGCTCATTGGAGCTCATGCCTAGCTATCTAGCTTTCTTACAATCCCCAGAAACACCCACACAAAGAACGGTGGCACCCACAGCGGTCGGATCACTCCTACACCAATTAACAACCAAGACAATCACCACAGACATGTCCACAGGCCAATCTTATCATCTGAGCAATACTTCAATTTGGACACATTCCTCAGGTGACTCTGGACTGTGACAAGTTGACAGTGAAAGCTAATTAGGACACTACATAAAGGTAGAAAGTGAGAACTAACCCCTAAAAGTTGTCCTCTGACCTCCATAATCATACCTACCATGGCACTCACATACAAACACACACACACACACACACACACACGCATACACATACACATACACACACAGAGAGAGAAAGAGAGAGAGACTCACATAGCAATAAAGTTTAAAAAATACATAAATGAAAATAATCCTAAATTCAGTACATATTGGAAAAGTTAAATTATGTTGAGGGAAGAACATTGACGTGAATGGAATGTTTAACAGAAGGGACAAAACCAACTGATATTAGGGTAGAAAAAAGGACTAAAATAGCTGAAGTGCTTGCTGCTCTTAGTCAATAAAAGTGATGTTTCCATTTCATTAAAGCAAATGTCTAAAGGAATATTTGAACTTCAATAAAGTTAGAGCTGAGGAGGTAGGTAGGTTCAGTGTTAGAGTTATAAGGAGCATGTGCAAAACACTGATTTGATTCCCCAGCACTGTGGGGGTGGGGGAGAAGGATGGGGAAGAGGTAGGGAGACCAGATTATATGAAACATACATAGAAAAAGGAGCTTGCTAGTAGCAAATGTTTGGACTCAGACATGATTTCCTAAAATACACACAGAATCTCTTTAAAGATTTAGTTAAGACAAGAATTTATGTATAAATGACCAAAGGAAATAGGCTGTCCTAGTTAGTTCTTAGTGTCACCTTGACATAGCCCAAGTCACCTGAGAAGAGGCTAAAGAACTTCAATGTCAGTTGAAGAACTGCCTCTATCAGGTTGGCCTGTAGGCATGTCTATGGGAAAGTCTTGATTGCTAATCTGTGTAGAAGGGCCCCAGCCCACTGTGGGCAGTACTATCCCTAGACAGGTGGTCATGGGCTGTGTGAAAATCTATCAAACCATGAACTGAGAAGCCATGAGCTAGTAAGCAGAGTTCCTCCAGTTTCTGCTCGAGTTCCTATCCTGACTTCCTTCAATGGTAGACCATAACCCAGAAGTGTAAGATGAAATACACCCTTTTCTCCCCAACTTGCTTTTACTTAAGAGTACTGCTTTAAAATCATAGCAACAGAATAAAACTAGAATATAAACTTATTCTCCAAGTCCTCTCTGACTACACCAGAACCTTAATTCACACTCAGCTTGCTGCAGACTGTAGGAATTGCTATTCTATGCAAGCAAAGCCTCACACCAAGGCCAGCATCCCCCTGAATACCAGCTTATACCAAGGTCCCTGGTCCTCTACTGAAGGATCTCATCCTCCACCTCCCAATCTACATGAATACATACTAGCATACTTGGGAATGCTCTTATGTGTGAATAAGACACTTCCATATCCTAGAATGTAGCAACCACACAGAAGGGTAGAACCAGCTGGAATGGCGATGCAGGGAAGGGGGACAGGGGAATAACTGGATACCTTCAGCTTCTTCCTCTGGAAATGCAAGCCACTTGTGCCCGCAGGCAGCACAACACCACTGTATCACCCGTTATTATTGTGGAAATGCTTCCTTTACTTGACATTTTTCTCTATAAAATATCCTTTACTCAGCATGCTTCCCAAATGTGCTTATGCCTAGATACTAAAGGGTGGTTCCTCTGGGTTGAAAGGCATAGCTGGAATGCCCCTGCCTCGGGGAGTTTTATTAGACTCTGCTGTTTCACAGTACCACAGGTTTCATCACAGACACACGGCATTTATGAAGCAAGTTGCAGCTTCTCACCGTGGCCTTTGTTATGGGGTGTGAATTCCACCGTCCACATTGGGAGAGCAAAGCATTTCTCCGCTAATCCTACATCCCATGAGAGTGAAATAGAATGCTTTACCCCCCCCCCCCAGCATGCCAGACCTCCCATTTATTCAGGCCTGTTCACAGAAAGACTGTCTTCTCCAGTATATCTTGGAGCCATTTCTCAGTCATTCAAATATCTATGTTTCAGTAGGTCCCACACTTGGCACAGCGCTAGACTAAGGGAACCAGACAGTTAAGTAGAGTTGTAAGCCACCCTGCCAGGGCCAGTTTCCTCTACTGAGTATTGATTGGTGTCTCTCATGGCTTTGGAGGTCTTCTGGAGACATATGTATGACAAAGACCACTAGTGACCTCCAGGTCACCTCTGCAAAGTTCCCAGGGGCTTTCCATGAAACTTTACTTCCTCTGTTGCCAGGGTTGGAGCACATCCCTTCAAAGACACTGTAGCCTTCACAGGGTAGAATACACAATGTGAGGCTTCTCCTATAGAGACTGTGTACTGCAAACCTGAAAGTCAACCCTAACTGGCAACTGCCCTAGAAGGAATCTTCTCCAATACTGTGATTTTGAAGATAAGCCAAGAAGCACTCCTGCTTCGCTGGTAGCTTCAAACTGATTTCAGTCTTTCTAGAACAAGAAGAGGAAGAGGAAAAGTGTGTGTGTGTGTGTGTGTGTGTGTGTGTGTGTGTGTGTGAGAGAGAGAGAGAGAGAGAGAGAGAGAGAGAGAGAGAGAGAGGGAGAGAGAGGACAACTTTCAGGAGTTCAGGAACTAGTTTTCTCCTTCCATTCTAAGTTCCAGGAATCAAACTCAGTTCACCAGGCTGCCCAGGAAACACTTCTACCTCTACCCACTGGCCACCTCACCCTTGGAATGTTACTGTTTAGGTTTCTGTTCACTGTACTGTGATCTGGCCATAAATCCAACTAAAACCTCTGGATGTCTGATTCACGGTGTGATGCAAGTCTCCTTAGTCCCTCTTTCTAGCATCTCAGGAGACTTGTTAATGAGTCATAGTCACAACATCGAGCTTCAATAACAGAAATATAACCTATCAAGAATACCATTTGAAAGGGGAGTCACAACCCATTCCATTTCAAATGTTAGGAATAAAATTCTTGCAGAAAAAGTTAATAAAATAAAATATTCTCCCACTAAGAGAGTTGTAAGATGGGGAGTTGCTCCATGCTACAGTGCTTGTTGATCTCCAGCACCTGTGTCAAAAGCCAGGCATGCTCACTTATAATTTGAGCACTCGTGAGGCAATACCAGGTGAATCCCTGGGATTCATGACTGCTTGGCAAGCTCCAGGCCATTGAGAGATGCCTTGTCTCAGGAGATGAGAAAGGGAAAGAGAAAGAGGGAGGGAAGGAGGAAGGGAAGGATGGAGGGTAAGAAGGGCAGAGGGAGAGAGAATGGTATTTGCAAAATGACAAAGTTTTCCTCTGGACTCTAGTACACATTCATGTATGTACACACACATGCACAAATGAAGGAAGGGAGGGAGAGAGGGAGAAAAGGAGGGAGGGAGGGAAGAAGAAATGAAGGAAGGAAGGAAGGAAGGAAGGAAGGAAGGAAGGAAGCAAGAACCCAACATCAGCTAAGAATCAAATCTCAGCTTTACATGCAGGAGTCCCTAGAAGATGCCTTTGGGCCCTCCTTGAAGAGTGATTCCCAGAAATACTACAGCTTGATCATTGTCCCCTCTGCCCTCAGCCTCTCTCATCTCTAACTAGAGCCCTCAAGTTCACAAAGCTGAAAAACGAGATTGTTACCTTCAATGTCATCCTGGTAGATGACGATTTCCTTCTCTCCTTCCAAATGAATGGCTGCAGAAAAAAGGTGACAATGATTTTGACATCAAAGCATCCTCTAAAGAAAGCAGTTTTCCCTAATTTGGGATAAATGATGAACTGGCTCAGCATTTAGGCGACAAAAAAAGCTATGGGGGTCATGACCTCTGATACTTTGAAATTGTTTCTGGTAATTCTCAGTACAATCAGCTCTTTGTAGAGGGTCAAAGGACTCATCCTAAGGTAAAACAGTGACTCCCATGAACCATGACAAAAGGTCCAGTCCCATAAAGGAATTTGTGCCATAGTGTCTTGGTATTGAGACCTAAGTCCCACCATGTACAGAAACTGTATCATCAACAAATGGGGGACATTGACACTGGGCATTCTCAATTCCAGTGCACTGCTTGGTGAAGGCAAGAAGCATTGCTGTGAACCATGGGATTCAGCCTCTATTCCTAAAGGCATTACCTCCAAACCTAAAGACAATATTGATGGGGATGTTGAGAATGGGGAAACCTTGCCTGCCACACTCATCATGGGATGTCATGCTTACATGCAGTAGGTAATGGAGAAAGAACTAACTACATGCAGGTGGCCCTCAGGTTTCAGTCAATACTGGGGCTTAAATGAGCATACCTTGTAACCTTTTGAGGTCAACAGGGTCAAGGGCAGCCACAGCATCAGAGATGCGGGAAGGCCTGCTGATGCCAGCATTATTGACAGCCCTCACACGGAACATATATGACCTTCCTTCAAGAAGCCCAGTGACAGGGTACTTGCAGATCTTTACTGGCGCATCATTGCACTGGACCCAGTTGTTAGTTCCCACCTCACATCTTCAAACAAAAAAGAAACGAAGAGGGGGAAAAGCACATGTGGTAATCTACGATATACTCAGGGGTGTATTCTCATAGATCAGTCATCACAGGGGAGCATACCACTTGGGTAAAAATTTACACTGTTGACATATTAACATCTATTAATAGTAATACAATAAACCCAAAAAAGATTTAGTAAATTCAATAGCTATCTCTTCATAGGTATATAAATGGTGCACAGATAGATGATAGATGATGATGATGATAGATAGATAGATAGATAGATACATACATACATACATACATAGATATAGATGATGCATAGACAGACAGAAGATAAGCATAGATGATTGATGATAGATAGATAGATGATAGAGATAGATAAGATAGATAAATAGATGATAGAGATAGATAAGATAGATAGATAGTTATAGATAGATAATAGATGGATCTATAGATAGATGGATGTATAGATAGATAAGATATAGATAGATAGATAGATAGATAGATAGATAGGTAGATGATAGAGATGATGCATAGACAGACAGAAGATAAACATAGATGATTGATGATAGACAGATGATATAGATAAGGTAGATAGATAGATAGATAGATAGATAGATAGATAGATAGATAGATAGGTAGGTAGATGATAGAGATGATGCATAGACAGACAGAAGATAAACATAGATGATTGATGATAGACAGATGATATAGATAAGGTAGATAAATAGATGATAGAGACAGACAGACAGACAGACAGATAGATAGACAGACAGACAGACTTTAGATAAGGGAAAAGTAGATGAGAGGGAGATAGCCAGACATGCATTTACATAGATAAGTTCAATCTTCTAGGTTTATAGCTTAAGAAAATTCCTGCCATAAAACATATTTTAGTCAAATATGTTCCAAAACTTACTTTAAACCCATTGTTGGCAATTTATACTTGTTTTAGTTTCCCCCCTCCCTCTGCTCCTCCCAGTTCCTCTCTACACAGCCCCCTGCCACCAATCCAGATCCACTCCCTTTCTCTCTCCTATTTTAAAAGAACGAGCTTCTAAGTGATAATAATAAAATATAAGATAAAACAAAAAAACTCTCACATCAAAGTTGAACAAGAGGAGTCACACTGTTGGCAATTCTTTTTGGAAGCTTGAGTGGCAAGGCCACAGGGTGGTCCCTCAGTGTGTGGGGGAGGCTCTCCCTTCCTCCCTCCCTTCCTGTGGCTACTGTATATCTTACTTGAACTGAGCTAAGGCTGATGCCTTTCTGGGATCCTGCTCAGGCTACTGAACAGTAAGA
Organism: Phodopus roborovskii; assembly: GCF_943737965.1. Lineage (NCBI taxonomy): Eukaryota > Metazoa > Chordata > Mammalia > Rodentia > Cricetidae > Phodopus > Phodopus roborovskii. The sequence continues at coordinate 13,980,796 of NW_026126409.1, read as the reverse complement.
TACCAGTTTCTAGAACCCTTCCCATGCAGAATTTGGAAGGCTTTTGAAAATATAGTCCTGCCCAGAAACCTGGAAATGCAGGCAAGATTAGCCTAGTTTTCAAGGGCTGAGGAATTTAAATACAAACTCTTATGTTAAGTCCCCAGCAGAAAAGAGCAAGTTAGTCATTTGGGCTCTTCAAGGTGCAGAGATGAACATTCATGTTAGGAAGTGTCACCTCATTTCCCCTAATTATCCTACAGATGAAGAGTTGAGCTTGTTACTGGCCAACAAGCCCTAGGGGGGCTCTCCCAGGCAGGGATCAACCTATTAGCATAATTTACCAATTACTTTATCACTGACATTGGATGACCAAATAGTGGTATGACTGTAGGCCTACAGCAACATTCTATATCCTTATATATCATTATATATCACCTTAGTAATGTCACTGGTGTTTCCATTCCTAGGAAAATGAAGCACACACTCACTTGTCAATGAAGTAGCCAAGGACAGGACTCTCGGTGGTGGTATTGGGTGGTTTCCAGGTCACGATAACATAATCTCTGTTGGCATCATGGCACTGCAGGTCCATGGGTGCTCCAGGAGCCCCTGTGACCAGCGGGTCGGCATCTGTTCACATGTTCACATCAGTTACAAGATGGAGTCACTGCCAAGCCTGCTCACAGCCCTCCAAACTCACATTCTCTCTGATCAGTTTCATCTTTATCGACAAATTATTTGAATGCATTTATTAACTCGGCAGATTGATATCAAGAGATATATAAATGTCTGGATGCATTTTTTTAAAAAAAATAACTACAACATTTAATCTTCTTATCTGTGGCTTTTTTTTAAATAAATTAATCCAAAACTAAAAGCTACCTTCATTCAAATTTATGTGGTCAAACCTTACAAATTGACAAAATTTTTCTAATAACAGTGGTGAGCTAGCCTTTGCAGCATTTGAGGAATGCCAACTGACATACTTTTATATTTCAAATTTCTTAGAAAATGTGCGGATTTAAAAATTAAAAAAAGACAACTTGTGGTCAAATGCTGGAGACAAAGTTCCCCCACTCATTTTGTGGCCTATGAATGCAATTTTCATTAGTTACACTGAAAGCCAGCAAAGCTGATTAAGAAAACTGACACACTTAACATTTGATGTTCTTATCTAAAATCCGTATTTATTCAGGAGCCAGGGTTGTGGAATGCCCACAGACATCTGAGGATTCTGTGATGTCTAGTTCAAACCTCCCTAATGTACTAAGAGCCAAGGATTTATTGATACTGAGCCTAGTATTTCCTCTTCATTCACATCCTCCAGAAAGTGATTAGAATAGTTGAGCAACCCAGGTTTGTGTGCTATTCCTCCTGCCTGTAGTCCTGAATAAGCACGGCAATGAAAGCTAGTTGAAGTCGTTGCATTTTTATGGTGCAAAACACCCAGCCAGAGGCACACAGGAGAATGGAAGGTATCTTTCAATGCAAACCCTAATAAAAACCTACAAAACTATATGGCAGAGCCTGAAATCACAGCCCTGCATGCTTGTATAAGCTTTTGGGAAGTGCGGGAGTGAGATGTATATTTCCATTCCTGAGGTAGCATACTCTAATGGTACAGGCCCCCATTAAATTCTATTCTAACTGCCACTGAGAGAAAATCTAACATCCTAATGACTGTCTCACACCACCAGCGCTGGAGCTACACTGCCATGCTGCGATCATAGTACTCAGGGATGAACTAAAGTCAGCAAAGATGAAAGACACCCTGTCCTAGTCATGTGTCAGTCATAACACCAGAGTCTAAAGGAGCCCACTGTATCCTCCATGGAGCTGAGCCTATAGCACATTCACTCTGGGCATTCCTTTTATAAATGCTAGGAGGGTAAGAACAGTAGGGAGCAGAGGTCACTCTTCTAACTCTTTCTGCTCACTCACAAGTCAGGGTCATGAAGACAGATGTGCCTTGCACTTTGGAAGGAGTTATTTCAGCTCAGGGAGTCTGCAAAGGCCGAGACTCCCCATCCTCCTCCCTGTCCTCTCCTTCCATGTGGCTTCTTCCCACCCTCTGCTTCGACCTCACCCACTGCAATACCTCTGACAAACAAGAAGGCACTGTGGTCACTGACACCGCCCCGGGACACGATCCTCAAGGTGTACAGCCCCTCATCATCCTTGTTCAGGTGACTGAAGGACAGCGAGGCCTGGCCTTCTCCAAAGAACATCTTCATCCACTTGGACTCTTTCAGCAGCACATCTGAAACAGCACGGTGGGGGGCAAGGTTAGCTCCAGGTGCTTCCCCATGAGCTGGTCAAGTGTCAGGCTGCCAAGGTCACCCCACCCCACCCCCGTCTGGAAGGGTTCACGGTACAGCAGTGGGGAGACAACACATCAGCAGTGTCCCCAGGCCTGGTTAACCACAGCACTCACCGTCCCGGTACCACTCGGCTCGTGGCTGTACCCTCTTCAGATCTGGCGTCACCAACATCGTACACTTGAGTGTGACTGTTTCACCCTCTCTTCTGAAGGTGACCCCGAATTTCTCCAAAAACTGGACATCAAAATGTGTGTATGGAGTCACGGATGAAAGCGGCACTGTAGGGGAGGGAGGTGGATACTGTGGGGGAGGGAGATGGATACTGTGGGGGAGGGAGATGGATACTGTGGGGGGAGGGGATGGATACTGTGGGGGAGGGAGGTGGATACTGTGGGGGAGGGAGATGGATACTGTGGGGGAGGGAGGTGGATACTGTGGGGGAGGGAGGTGGATACTGTGGGGGAGGGAGATGGATACTGTGGGGGAGGGAGATGGATACTGTGGGGGAGGGGGATGGATACTGTGGGGGAGGGAGATGGATACTGTGGGGGAGGGGGATGGATACTGTGGGGGAGGGAGGTGGATACTGTAGGGGAGGGAGGTGGATACTGTGGGGGAGGGAGGTGGATACTGTAGGGGAGGGAGGTGGATACTGTGGGGGAGGGAGATGGATACTGTGGGGGAGGGAGGTGGATACTGTGGGGGAGGGAGATGGATACTGTGGGGGAGGGGGATGGATATTGTGGGGAGGGGGATGGATACTGTTGGCACCCAGCCAACCTGTGTGCCTGTGTCTCGGCACAGCAAACACACTCAGAGCACTGCCAGCTGCCAGGTGGTTCCTCACCTGGTCATGGACTACATGCCCTCTGGGGTAGGAAGGTTCATTCCCCAGACTCAAGCTGACACTCTAACCACCCTGGTATGAGGGCAGTAGCACCTTAAGAGGTGATTTGGGTTTGATGAAATCACAAGAATGGACCCCATGGTGAGGTCAGTGTCCTTGTAGAGGAGGAAGAGAGATAGCTTTGTACCGAAGAGGACAAGAAAGAACCATCCTATGAACCAGGAAGCAGGATCCCCCAGAACTCACCAAGGGCAGCTTGATCTATCAGGTCCACAAACCCAGAACCATGGGAAACAAAGGCCCCTTGTCAGTCACCCTCCTGGGAGACTGCCATTCTGTAGTCAGACAAGTAGCTAATCTGTCTTGTCATTAGGGACAGGGACATTCAATGCAGACCTGCAGACCTAACTGTTTACAGCACAGGATTTATGCCTCACCTCAGCCCAAAGGGTGACTTTGAGAAAGTCATACCTACTGAAGTCATGGCATTTTCCTCTTTAAAATAAGCTGTGGAACTGTTCTTATCTGTCATTTCACAGCAAGTAAACTAACTAGACCCAGAGATGTCCACTAGAATCAGACTAAACCTCTTAGGAGAGGGTCAACGGGCATTGTTTAATTAGTTGTTGTAGCACTGTTATCAGACTCAGGGCCTTTCACATGCTAGGCAGGCAAGTATTCTACCACTAAACTATAGACCCAGTTCTTCATTGAGACAAGGTTGTATTATGTAGCTCAGGCTAGCCTTCAGCTATGATCTTCCTGACTCCACATCCCAAGTGACATGATTATCAGTTTGTATCACCATATTTAAAAAGCAAAATTTTGGGCGAAGCAATAGTAGTCTACATTTTTTATCCCAGCACTCAGAAAGCAGAGGCAGGTGGATCTCTTTGAGTTTGAGGCCAACCTGGTCTACAGAGCTAGTTCTGTAGTCAGGGCTACAACAAAGAAACCCTGACTTGAAAAACAAACAAACAACAAAACAAAAAAATTAAAATTTTAAAACTAAAAGAAAAAAATCTGTGATTTAAAAACACAGCATGTGGGGAAAGTTCAGAAACTATCCTCAAAATGGAGGAGGTAATTTTGACTAGGAGGATGGGCTGAGTGTCCAGAAGATCTTACCAGTTCCAGCTTTTAAAATAGCTGAAGAACGGCTGAACTGTGTGCTTTAAGGGATTAATTCTATGCCATGTGAACTTGACACTAATTTCAAAAGGGCAAAAATATTACTAAATAAATAAATATGTGATAAATACAAGAGCATCTAATATCATCATGATCTAAAGGCATTTCCTAACTATATAACTATATATATTATATTCTGTTTAGAAATAAATCTTTAATAAAAGAAATACAGGAGTAGGGCAGCTAACTCAAAGGTCTGAGTGTTCAAGGTGTATGGGACTCCAGATCCTTAGAACTCCTTATGTCGACCTTGACATGCCCTATGCTCCTGGGGTGGTTTAATACCAGCCAAATGTTGGGTGTGGACTCACCCAAAAAATGCATGCATAAACACCAAAAAGAAACTGTAGTAGTTGCCAAAGGGTCTGTCCTCAGGAAATGCTGTAGTCAGTTCTTCAGATTAGGGCTCATGTGTAAATAGAATCATGGAGGAGCTAAAGCCTCCACAGAAAGCACAATTCCCCTGGTAGAAGTATAGGTCAAACTTAAAGCTTGCCCCTGAACCATACATGAGTTAATTGGAAGTAGGTTCTCATCACTGGTGGCCTCCCTCACCTGGTCTGGGTCAGCACAACTCTTGGGCCTCCCAGGGAAAAACCAACCTGGGTCACAGGGAAATGCATGGCTCATGACTGGGCCACTGCAGGTCACTGTGAACAAGGAGCCTATTTGCTGATAGGTAGTTTCTTCCCATCCTGATGTGTGGTGTTTGAAGGCAAGTGGAGTGGCACTGACAGTGACAGTAGGCACAAGGGGCCACCTGCTACAGGGTACCGCGCATGAGGAAGATGTCTGTCAGACACTGAGGCAGGGTGTATCACTCTCAGCATACACTGGCTGTGTGTCCCATCTAGACCTTAGGTATCTGCTCCATACAAATGGCCTCGGGACCTTCAGGCCCATGGAGTGTCCTCATACACAAAACATGGAGCCATCACAGATTGTGCCTAAGAATTTGTACTCATTTCTTTTTTCCAATTCAGATACATAAAGACTCCACAAGTGATACTTTCACCTGTGCCTAAAGACACCAGCTTGCCAGCAGAGAAAATTATCAGACAATAACACTGGCTGGGAAAACCTGAAAAGGTATTAGAAACATAAAGTTAACCAAGATTTTATCCTAACAAAATCATTTCTCACTTTCATGCTATGTCACTAAGCATCTTCCCTGACAAAGACACCCAGGCATACTTACATCCAATTGGGAGTCCTACAGAGTGCAATGGTTCCTCATCTCCTCGGTACCCTGTGGGGAAAATTAGGTGAATGTGACACTAAAGAGACAGGCAAGGACAAAGGCCTTCTCCCCAGACCTCAGACAGACAGCAGACAGCAGGACATACTTCTCACCACCACAGCAGCATTGGTTGACACTTGTCCATGAGGGTTCGTGGCTACTGCTGAGTAAGTGGCTGTGTCCTCAAAGTTGGCCCTTGGGAAGAGAAAGGGAGTTTGTGAGGTGTTCTGACAGTGTCAGCCTCCTGAACTTGAACAAAGCATTCCTGGAAAGCAAACCATGTGGTCTGAATCACATGGATTTACTGGAGAGCAACGCCAGCTCTATCTTGGAACGAAGAGCAAGACAGATACAGATGAATGCCTGACTCCAAAGATAGGGGAGCTTCCAGAAATCACTTATTTCACTCTCAAGGAGAAGTCATCGGTCTGTCTGGCCCTGTTTCTCAGCCCAGTTGAGTCTGTTGTTTTGTGTAGTCACTGGGAAGGCTTCTGGGATCATGGTCCACAGCAGAACCTCCTGCTGGGTTAATGAAGAAGCAAGTTTGGGAGAGTCTTGTGCCTGTCCTGTAGAAAGGAGTTGCTCTCCTCCCTAGGACCTGGTCTCTAGTTGGCTCAAAGTAGCCCAGGAGCTGCCAATTGGTCCCAGCTTCTATGTTGTCTTGATGCTTCCCATCTAGGACTGTGCCTGCCACTGTCCTATTGTAAATGGCTCTGAGATCACAGCATGAGCAGGCTGCTGAGACACACCAGAGCCCCAAGCAGTAACCCAAGCTTGTATCTAAGGCCTGAGAAGAAACCCTGAGCCTTTTTAAGTGCAGAGCACCCTGCTACTCATGTAAAGCAGATCCAGAACCCCACCTCACTCCCCAGAAGGACTCTCAGGACAGTAGCTGATGTTGAGAACCACAAATGCTACAATCCACAGATTGGAATGACCCATATGGGTCTCATTAAAACACCCAGGCTGTGCCCCACCTAAGACATGGGTGTATGTCCATCCCAGAAAGACTATGACCATGAATTGGCAAAGGCCCAAACTTTCAGGGCACAGAGTTCTCATTTCCTCACTTCTGTCCTTCAGAAGTGGGGCTACTTCCATGGTTGTGAACTGACACTCCTTCATCTTCCCCAGAAAATGTGACAAGAGACAGGCAGGAAGTTTCATATTCTCAGGTTTATACCAGGTACTCCATCAAGTTCTGATAGGAGTCTCTCTCCCTCCCTCCCCCCCTCCCTCTCTCTTTCTCTCTCTCTCTCTCTCTCTCTCTCTCTCTCTCTCTCTCTCTCCAGTGTGTGTGTGTGTGTGTGTGTGCGCGCGCGTGCGCGCTCGCACGCGCTCATTTGCATATACATATGGATACATGTTTGTGCACACATATGAAAGCCAGAGGTCATCTTCTGGAAATGTTCCTTGGGATCTGCCCACCATGATTTTGGAAGCAGGGTTTCCAATTGGCCTGGAGCTTGGGCTAAACTAGGCTAACTAGCTAGAAAGCCCCAGGTTTCCACCTGGTTTTATGCCAGCAACACTAAGATTACAAGCACAAGCCACTCTGCCCTACTTTGTCCTATAGATTCTGGAGAGAACTGGGGTCCTCATGCTTGCATAGCAAGCCTTCTGCTGACTATGCCATTTTCCCAGCACCACAACCCTCAGCTACTCTATTACATAATATCGCTATGGATCCTGCAGAGCACCATGAGATAATTTGGCACTTGGAGAAATTGGAAATCAAGGGCCCACATGGCTCCAAAATTTGCATGCCTGCTGCTGTTTCCCTCCAAACTGGGGCACTGAGTGAGGCCTTAATCTTGGGGAAGAAACAGCACAAATTCACTTTTAAGGAAGAAAAGCTTTGCCCAAGTCTCATCATAAAGCCAGTATTCCCAGAGACAAAGCTCTATCCTGGAAGTTCTTGGTCACCTGACTTTCTTCTCCATTGCTTTCAGATCTGAAAATATTTTCTTTGACCTAAGATTTAATATCTCTAGGAAAGGGGAGTGAATTTTCTGAGAACTGCACTGTCTGCCAACTCCCTTCTTCTCTCTTGGGAGTTTCAGCCCACTTTTGCTGTGTCAGACATGACATCTGCCCCCTCCCTTAAATACCACTGCTTACAGAGGTCAACACAGCCCTGTCCATCTGGACACTCATGCCAGTACATTATGTTCCATTCACCTGGGAGGAGTGAACGCTAGCTGCTACCCGTCAGCACAGTGCAGTGCCGGCCTGCTTTGATTAGGAGACAATCAGCTTTGGGGTTTGAAATTCTGCGGACAGCCTTGCAAGAGAACAGTGCACAGTAGAAAGTTCCACAACATGCATGCGTGTTCCACTGACACTCACCCACCCTCCACCAGCAATGGCATTTCAAAATGAGAAAAATGACATCATGGTGACTATAGGCATGGCTGCAGGTTCTGGAAAGCCGGTGGAAAAAGACAAAGTCTCTGGATGTGACTGCCTGACTGACACGGAGCCCAACAGGGGCCACACAGAGGCACAGACAAAGCCTGGAAGTAGAAGCAGAACACCCAAAGCAAGCACCCAACAGATAGCAGAGTTCATTGAGAAGCCTGGGCAGGACTTCCAGGAGAAGCCCAGAGGACAAAGGCTGCCCTTGGCCCTGCAGATCACCTGGTCCTCAGAGCTGAGGAGGGGATTAACACGTAGGCCATGAAGAGTTCTCAGAAAAGTGTGGACACAGATGGTCCTGAGTGTCCAGTCCACTGCGTAGATCTCACCATCTCCAATCCCGTCAACAGCCCTTCGTGGAAATAAAACGGTCTCCAAGCTGCATCTCCTTTGCTGCACCGCAAAATTCTTCAATTTTTCAATCCAGAGTAAATGTGTGTGCTCAGATGTATCATGCGTGTTCTACTTGCACAACTAAGGGCAGTATTTAGCACTCTAGGGTATTTAATTTATGTAGTATATAGTCTGTCTGGGCCTAGGCCTCAGTAACGCTTCTACCACCTCTGTTTAATTGATTGATGTTGATGTCCCTAAGCTCAAGGTAAAAGCTTGTTTCTGTTTATAAGTGCTTATCTTGGCAAGTCGGGGTTGTTCTCAACAGTGGTCAGTCAGAAAAAACACGGCTGCCGAGGCAGCAGAACTCCAGCCACGGTACCTTGGTAACATGCACTTCTGTGGATCAGCTCACAGCCCTCCTCTATCAATGTTATCCCCTGCAAAAGGTACCTATGTTTTAAATCCCTAAAATGCTCTATAAGGGTGACTTTGGTGGTTAAAATAAAGCAATGTATTTGGAAAACTTACAGTTTTGTAAATGTAATAATATAAATATTAAATGTCAAGCCCATCGTCATCAGTTAAAATGCACTAGCTCAACCATTGAACCAAAAGAGAGCCCCCTTCTCTCTCTCTCTCTCTCTCTCTCTCTCTCTCTCTCTCTCTCTCTCTCTCTCTCTTTCTCTCTCTCTCTCTCCTGTACAAAGTTTCCTTTCTTTCCCCAGAGTCCTGCAAACATCAGAGGCTTCCCAGCCCTCTGAGCTGTTCTTGGGTTAGGAACGTCCCAGGAAGAGAGCAAAGCTTGTCAGGTAATGGGCCACAGGAGTGCTGAAGAGATGAGGCCTCACTGTAACTCCCAGCTTGCCCTGGGCTGACTCAGACATGAAGATGGGACAGCGCCACCTAACGCATTAGCACTAATTAGCTCCTCCGTTCACCCATTAGCACTTGTAGCACAAAGGCATGGAGTTAGGAGGTCTGATGGGAGAAGCGCCTCTTCCTCCTGTGCTTAGGGAAGCCAGCTCAGGAGGCAGACCCCACAGCTTCCTCCACACTGGGAAGGGAACCCCCACATGCCCAAATATGAGACCCCTTGATTTATGACAGTGTTCCCCGGAACAACTTCTAGTACCTTCCTTTATCTTGTTCACCTTGCTGTTTTGAACTCTACAGACAGAACTTTGAAGCAGATAGATAGATAGATAGATAGATAGATAGATAGATAGATAGATAGATAGATAGATTATAACTGAGCACCCATCCACATATTGAAGTGGGCCCCTGGAATACTCCCTCACTACTGAGTGTAGTAGAGCGGTAGGAAACAGGATGCCCAGGGCAGGGACAGACAGGAGGCAGAGAAGAAGAGGGTGGGTGGCTCTGGGAGCTTCAGCAAACTCTGATTTCAGCAAAGGCTGACTTGGAGACAGTGAACCATGACTTCCATCCCCACTGTGTCCTAGGTGGACCTTCCCTCCCTTCTGCTCCTCCGGACACCCACGGGGAATGTTCAGCAAACCTAGTGTCTAATTCTAGCCTTTGCTTCATGCTGAGAGAACTTTGCAAGGGTTTTACTTTCTGTCTGGATGGGTTCCCAGAATAGGAGGGTTTTTTTTCAGTCTCAATTTTTACTTCCTTAGGGTCACCTTTGCCTCTCAAAATCTCAGGGTAAAAGTGTCTCAACACAACTTCCTGTGAGAACTAATGCAATTTTATCTTTCCTAAAGATGGACAGACATCCTAAGTGCATTACTCATTGGTAGGCAACATTCCGGGACCTTAAATGATACGGGATGTAAAATCAGACTCAGAGCTTAAATCTTAACTCAGAACTAGATACCAAAGTCAAAACGCAAAGTATAAGAGAAGTTTAGTCATGAAAACTTTCTACAGGGCAGGGCAGGAGGGGGAGTTGATGGTGGTGCCACTAACAAGAAACGAGACAGATTGTCAGACTGTTCTAAATGCTCCCTCAGAATAAGAGAACAACATAAAAACCCTTGGGTGGGGAGAGCTCTCATTATAGGTGGCCAGAGGAAAAAAGTATGAGTGTGTGTGTGTGTGTGTGTGTGTATATATATATATATATATATATATATATATATATATGCAGACTACAAGCTCAAATAGTACCAAGGACCTGGTTTGCTTTAAAGTGTCTTAAGAATTCCGATGCAGCAGCCAAAGAACATTCATAGGACCAAATGTCATCTCAGAATGCAAGGAAAAGCTCACTCCACCACCAGCTAGAGACACCGACAAGGCATTCCACACCCTGGAGACGCCGTGGATCAGATGACCCATGGCTCAGCACATCGGAATCAACAGCTGAGCTGGGCTATAATTTGTGGAGTTTCCCATTGCTCTTTCCTTGAAGAACATGAAATTCACTTGATGTGCTAAGGACGCCCAGGTGGGGAAAAAAGAAGAGAGAGAGGGAGAGGGAAGGAGAGAGAGAGAGAGAGAGAGAGAGAGAGAGAGAGAGAGAGAGAGAGAGAGAGGAGATATGCTGCTCTTGGCAGATGTGAGTCAAGAGACTTGTGTTTCTGCATCATTCTATCATGGCCCTACCAGGGCCAACTAACTTAGTTCACTCTGGGTGTTTCTTCTCTGCTTAAATCTGATGTTATTCTGGGTGTAAAGTCTGAATGCTGCCAACATTGGTGGGGGGTGTGACTATTTTCATGCTTGCTAAAGAGAAAACACTTCTTGACAAAAAGCTAACTGCTCACTCAAACCAGCCTACCCAGGCCTCCTGGTCAGAGCACCCCTGCCCAGGGATCAGTTACCCTGACCTCGGTGTCTCCTGAGAAAACTGGTCTTGCCTTACTGCCAGCTGATCCTCAGAAGTCAAGGGAAGAGTCACTGTCCAGAGAGTGCCCCTGCTCTGAGACCTATCCTCCAATTGCTGCTGTGGAGCCACACCCACCCAACTGGCTTTGCCCCTGTACAGAATGCTTCCACCAGAGATACATGAGTCTACCTGCAGAGTAGGTAAGGTAGCCTGGATCCCTCTGGATCCCTCTCATCAATCGTACCGGTCCCTCCCTGCTCCACATCTGGTTCATAATTCTTGAGTTTCAGCAAGTGTCAACTAGGGCCCCTCCCTCCCCCTTCAACTTGTCTCAACTTCTAAGCAAAGCCAGCATCCTACCTGCCCTGCTGGTTCCCTGGTCTACAAGCCTATCTCTGGCCTCCAGTTCTCCTTCCTCTCACTCCCCCGACCATCCCCCCCCCCACCCCTGTCTAGCCCAGCACCTGTGTGTCATGAGATACTGTTGGAGACCCTTCGCCCAACAGCCACTTCCCACTAGCACCCTCTCACCATGAAAACTCGAGCTGCATCTTCTCAAGCAAATTATCCCTGGTCCTCGTTTTGTTATGGTCTGCTACCCCAGGCCATCACCTATCTGTTATTCACCTATGCTCAATACAGGACACTTTCTAAACACCAAACAGCAAGGGCAATTTTGGTGGCCATCCGTGTACTGCCTCACCTAGCACAGCACCTGGCACTCAGTGGGCTACCAGTGGATGACAGAAGAAACCAACCAGCTGTGAGTCAGGAGATGGAGCTTATGGGGGGCAGGGCTCCCAACCTAGTAAAGACTGGATAGCTGTGGAGGAGTGGCACTTGCACACTTGAGGGAGGGGCCCACAGTCATGCAGGGCTCAGGGACAGCACTATCCTGACCTCAGGTCACCAAGATAACCCCAGAGAAGGGACTGTCTCCCCCAAGGAGTCATAAGGAAACAGATAGAAAGAGGGCGAGGGGAAGCTAGGAAACAGAAAAGAGAAATTCCATCTGAACTGCAGGGCCAGGGCCTAACAGAGCTTCCAGTCCAAACAGGCTCATGTTGGAGCATGACCTCAAGAGCAAAACCATTCACTTTGACCCCCTCCTCCATCCGAATGGAGCCCCTCATCCATGACCATCAGGGAAGAGCTGGCACCACAGCCTAGACTCATCAAGGATCATGCTAGGTGTGTTCATCCAGAAGCCTCCTGCTGTCACTTTCTATCTGTGGACTCCAACCTCTCCTTGGCTCTGGTGTCCAGCTCCAGGTCTGCTAAGGGCCAAACACACTTATCCACTGAAGCTATCATTGCATGATTCTACCTTGCTATTAGGTAGCGACCACAATCTTCCATTCTTCAACAAAACCCAATGCATAAAATATTTTAATTAAAATAGAAGAATATGTTTTTATTCTAAGCAAGCATCTAGGTAAAGACACAGGAAAAATAAGCCTGTCTGTCTGCATCTGTGTGTGTGAGTGAAACATGTGTGTGCCATCATGTGACTCTTCCAAGCACACAGAGATTATGGATGCACTCAGGTCTCAGTGGATCCGGCTGACCTACACATCCCAATCTCTCTGCCTTGGGCTCCAGCTTCTGCTGTCTTTAGCATTTTCATGTGGTTAGTATGTGAACCCATTTGTGGATCCTCACCTGTTGATCTCCAGGGTGTGCACGCCATACCTGCTCTCAATCCGGTACTTCCCTGGCTCACCTGCCTGGCAGATCAGACTGCCGTCTTTGTACCTGGTGGTGAGAAACATTCACTTTGGTGTAGTAGCAGATATATTTTTGCAGTTTTGTCCCAATCCCCTTTGTGCTCTAAGAAACACCTGCTCCTCTTTCCCCTGCCCATTACTGCAAGGTGCTCTGGATCCTGCTTTCTAGGCAAGAGTTGTAACATTCTAGCAGACAACTGCCTAAATCTGCTTAAACCTCTTATGAATTCAGAAATTACCATTCCATTTGAAAAGAAATGTAGCTGCTGCTAGCCAGGTCTCAGCCTGGCCCATCAGGCCACATTGCAGCTGGAACACATGAGGAGGACATCACAGAGTGCATGAAGCCCTGGTCCTAGAAGCTCCAGCCCCCACCTGTAAAACAGGACTCAGCCACCACAGGCTGTGCTATGGTTGGGCAAGCCTTGGAATAATCCCTTGTCTCCTAATACCATGGATGAGCTGAGCTACAAGGTTACAAGACTCCTGTAAGAGATCAGGGACACAAGGGGATATATTCAGCAATCTGTGATTGCAACAGCAGGTGAACAAGAAGGGTCTGTAGAGCTTAAAGATTTAACTCTCTAATATTTACAACTTCCCTCCATGAGCCCACCTATAACTAAAGCAGATATATAGGCTCTCTGTACATGGTCAGCAATGAAGCTAGTGTATAGACAACAGCCAAGACAACCAACATGCATGCCTATTCAGGGAGCTAACCCTTCAACAGAATGCTCTGAGAGAGACATCAGGACAGTGTTCCTAAAATTTGAATGATAGACCATTAACTGAATAGGCAGCTTGAATTTTGTGCATGCATTTTCCACATGGGCTTCCATAGGTCTATAGGACAGGCTCTCATGCATGCTCGCCTTCCATGCACACAGTTCTAAGAGGAAAGCAGCCCCAAATGCTGCCTCTCACCATTGCACCACAGGTGTGGGGAATCCTTGTACAGTGAAGCAAAGCTTCACGGACATCCGCTCCCAGATGGTATGGGACCTTAACCTCACCAAGATCTCAGGGGCTCTGCTCATCCGGTCTTCAAATGAGTGTCTCTCCCAAGATAGCTTGTCTTCCACCTGCCGAGAAGAAGCAAGGGTAGTCAGGTTGGGTGTGGCAGGAGTAGCCCACTAGCAGTGAAGCATTAGACTGCCTGCATGCAGATGAACTCTCTCCTTCTATACACCCGGAGGAGCTTGGAGGTCCCCTTACCGTCTGCTCCAGGAAGTACTTGTCCAACTTGTCACGAGCCAGTGACCGTGCCAGGTGTACATTCTCCTCCAGCTGGGCCAGCTCACTAAGAAAACGCTGCCTCTTAGCTTCTCCATAAGATGCCTCTAGGGACCGGTACCTATGACAGCCAAGAGATTCTGTTAGTCATAGGACATATGACAAGACTTTGTGGCACTGACTGACAGACAACACTGATCTGGCTACCCATCCCTCAGCGTGGAGGGATAAAAGAAGATGATGGGGGGAAACAAAACAACTTTTTTTTCTACTCAATTTTGCCTCTCTTTTCAAAGTGTGTTAACGGCACACAGGAAGTTACAAAGAACAGCAGGTGTGTGGTTTATTAATATAGATATCGACAGCACACATCTCTTGCTTTCTTTGGCAAGGGAGACAGCACTAGAGTCCTCCGGGGCATGTACATGTGGGTGCTTGGAAAGATCCCTGCATGTAGAAGTTGAGTGTTCACAAACAATGAAGAAACACCAGCCTTAGTCCTGGAAAGTCAGAGTCACTCCTTCCTGTCAAAGCCAAGGACAAGTATGTACCAGACTGGACTAATGTCTTCAAGGAATGGTAAGAGCTTGTGATAACAACTAGGACTGGTGATAGTGGTAGTGTATATAACGAATAACAGAGGTTCCTGTCGGTGCTCAGCAGGGCACACTCATCCTCCTCGGCTGCCCCACAATGCAATGGTATCATCTCCCTCAACCCCAGGATCACTCACTAATCACCCAATCTACTTTCGGAGGAAGAAGTGATCTCAAGACCTGACATGAGGAAGACACCATATGAGTGATGACAGTAAAAGATGATAATTCTATGGGGGACAGTATAGGGCTGGCCAACACCTGCAATCCTATACCTACCAAGAGGACTGGCGTCTACAATGGGCTAAGAGGCACCATCAGAACTCAAACCCAGACTCAAAGTGAGAAAACCCAATGTGAAGGCCCTGTGTGCCATGAAGATTTCTGTCCTCTGAGACTGTGGAAAAACCATACGAGGTTCATAACCAACATACCAACCATTCAAAGTGATGTCACTTTCCTCACTTTACAGTGAGGACACTGAGGGACAAGAACTTGCATATTATGTTCAAAGTCACACTGATGTATAACTGATGGGCACAAAACAGCATGGCTCAAATGACCAACAACTAGTCCCCAAACTTAAATATAATCAGGAGATATCTTTCCAAAACAATTGGACACTTAAAACTTCAGAGTGTTCATGTCCCGTGTAGCCCAGGTTGACCTGAAACTCGCTATAGAGCCAAAGATGACTTGAACTTCCAATCCTCTTGCTTCTACCTCCAAAATGCCGGGAATAAAGTCATGCTGACATACCTGGTTTATGTGGGACTCAGGGTGATACCCAGAACACCACAGATGCTAAACAAGCACTCTCCCACTGAGCTACACCCCTACAACCCACCATTTACACTCTGAAGTCATTTCTTAACACCAGAAGCCCTCACTTTATAATAAAATCAATTTATACATTTTGCATGGCACAGTAAATATACCTAAGGCATTTTAAACTATTTTTAAAAGATGAAAAAAATCCATACTTATAAATCCACATATATAGTATTTTTCATGTCATAAATTCCTAAGGTATAGCACATTTCAATGTAAACTAAGTCCTTAAATGGGTGGTGTCCATGTGATTCCATGGAGGGCTGTTACCTTACTGCAAGACCTGAATTTTAAATTATAATTTCACTGTTTGACAATTCCTCTAGTATGTGGTTCTTTGTAAGTACTGAACTTGTGCATTTTATCCTTTTGTTTCGATTTTTTTATTTTGAGACAGCTTCTCTGTGTAATAGCCCTAGCTGTCCTGGAACTCACTCTGTAGACCAGGCTGGCCTTGAACTCAGAGAGATAAATATGCCTCTGCATCCAGAGTGTTGGGATTAAAGGCTTGCACCACCACCAACTAGCTTGCATTTTATTCTTTAAACACACGTTTTAACTATCTAAATGATAGTGCAAATGTCATTAGAAGTACACTTAAAATAATCTTATCTTTGACATTGCTGGGAATTCCTAGGGCTATGGGTTTACTGTCCTTGGATTTAAAAGAATAATACGCTAGGAATCTAAACACACCAGGAGTGTTGCTCCCATCTCACTTTGTATTACCATTCTAAAATGTATCATTGTTGCTGGATAACTGTCCTTTCCAAACAACTGAAAAGAAGACTGTCCTTTGGGCTATCCACCATTGAGCAACTTTCAAGTGAAGCATGCATATTTCATTCTCATGTGTCCTTGCGAATTGGAGTTTCTTTAAGAGAAATTCTGGGAAATGGTAGGGAATAGTGGGAGAGAGATATAAGTGTGTGGCTGCTCATATTATTCTCTCATGGATAGTATGCCCATGGATGTAGGTGTAAGAGGAGGCCAGAGGCATAGGATCTCCTGGACCTGGAGTTACAGGTGGTTTCCAGGCACCTGGGATTCAAACTCATGTCCCTGGCAAGAGCAGCAAGTGTCTTAACTATTGAGCCATCTCTTCAGACCTACTAATGTTTTTCTTGAAAGACCAACACACAACTACCAACTGTTTCTCCATCACTTGGATTTTGTAACTTTAGGACTGACATTCTGGCTGGTCCTTCTCTTTCCTATGACAGATATGATGATTTATGGAACCCTTCATAGCCCTTAGTGTCCACAGAGACAGCTGTTTAAACACTGGCTGCCTCCTCAGAAAATGACCTTGCTCCAAGGGACAACAGCCACAGAGGCTGTGATGGAAACTCAGCCCTGGCCAGTATAATGATGGAGAGGCAGTTGCCATTCTTTGTGTGTTGGGGCTGACATCAGATGGCACAGAATAAGCAAATGATGGAAAGAAGCTCTCCACTGTGGTTATAAGCATGCCTGGCTTCTGCCTGCTGAACCTCCCGGGCTAGTACCCACTTACCCCTCTCTGCCCAAGGTCACAGATGAATTGGATGCCAGCACCTAGAAGCACGGGTGCTATGTGTTAGAGCCAATGGAGGATGAAAAGCAGTTACCTATTTTCATTTTCAGCTTCCTCCTCTTCTGCTGTGCTCAACCGCTTTGCACAGAGCCTGCAGGTCATCCCCCCAGTGGAGCTCTGACTGGAAGCTCTCTGCAAAGAGGACCTCTCTGACAGAGACCTCTGGGATGATGACTGGGTAGTTGCTCGCCTGACAAACAGTGAAAATGATTAGGTGTGCTGGAAAGTTACTAATGCTTACACTAACACTGCTTCCTTTCTACACACCCAACCCTCCCTGCAGCATACACACATGCTCCCAGAGCATAAGCACACAAGTGCACACATATGTACATGAATACCCGTACAGATGCACCTGGGCACACCTCATACATTTGTATGCACACATTCTGTGACACAAATAATAAAAACCCAGAGACAGATGATGGGGTTCAGGCTGAAGATCAGGGGAGCAAAGCAGTCAAGCTACCAGAGAGCTCTTACCTCTACCAGGGCTGGGGCGATCCTGACCTCAACGTGATGGAGACTTTAATTGCCAAGAATACTGAATGCCATGCTCCTCTCTTATACACCTATGCCATTTCTCTTTTAGACTGATTCACTCTCATGTATCCCTGGGTGGCCTTGAACTCATAGAGATCCACCTGCCTCTGTCTCCTGAGTCCTAGGACTAAAGGTGTGTGCCACCAGTGGCCAGCTTCTACGGCTAACTAGTATGGCTGGCTTTGCATTCTGATCCCTAGGCAAGCTTTAATAAATCATAAACAATATATCACCACAACATACCACATACAGATGCACACACATACACCAATATATATCACACAAACACAAGCAGGAACATGCATGGCCATGGACACACACACAGAGCCAAACATCTCTACTTGTGCAGGCACACATATCCATTGATATATATGCATACAAGTACAAGCACACATGTGCATGTGGACACCTAAACCCAAGCCTACATCTTTGCATGTGGCACTCTCCCTCGGTCTGCAAACACTTTCTGAAAAATACTCCCCTGGGCTCCCTGTAGCTGGTGGTTCTCCTTCCCTGCCAACCATTTCTGAATGGATTTTCAGCCAAGATGCTGTGTGTGTGTGTGTGTGTGTGTGTGTGTGTGTGTGTGTGTTAGAGTGTAGTAGAATCTCAATCTCTGTTAAGATGGGCTGCAAATGTTTGGCTTTGTTTATAACAAGGGATGGCAACTAAATGGGTGCCAAAAGCATTTCTAAATATAGGGTGCTGGTGACATGTGGCAGGCACCTACAGCAAGAGAAGACCAGACTCTGAGGTCTCTTCCTGCTCATTGCCCTCTAATCAGCCTGTTGAAGCTGTAGATAAGCTGCCCCACAAATGGTGCCAGAGAGGCACGAGCTGCATGCTGGAGGAGACCTCGTCCTTCAGGAGCCTGGAGATGAAGGTGGACTAGATTCCAGCTGCACTTGGCAGGGAGGACTCTGGGGTTGCACCTGTACTACTGAGGTAGGGGAGCTATGGTCAGAACAGACTTCATTTCATCTTTGCTCTATCTCCTATGGATCCTGCCAATGTTCTTCCCATTGCTTTCCTCCTTGTCCCATACTGTGAGTGACTCTTTAAGTCCTGCTGCTAGAAGACACTGGGAAGAATATTGAGTCGGTGGGCTTGTAATGCATAATCTTGGGAATCTCCACCAGAGGGCTCAGAGTCAGCCCTCAGGTCCTGCAAAATATGGGACAGCTCCACCCAGCTAGGTCATGCAACCCAGCCAACATTTAGTCTTCAAAAGAGATGTGTACCATTTCACCTCCAGATCTCAGGGAATAGCACAGCTTCTAGCCAGAAGACATCAAAGCTACACTTCAGAATTCAAGGATTCTAGCCAGGACCTGTCAACTTACTTTTTTGATGAGTACTGGTCCAGGAGGTACCTGGTTTGGATGTTTCGATACGACTGGTCGAAGTGTTTATGTCTTTTCTGGTAGAAAGGGACTGCCACCAGGGACATCTTGGGTGCTCCTGGAAGAGAAAATTGCATGAGGACTCATGTCCTGTGATCTTTCCAAGGGAGACGGTGGGTCTGGAGCAATGGCTCTGTGGAAATGGTGCTTGCTATGCAAGCATGGAGCCCTGCAAAGCATCCCCACCATGCATGGAAAAGACTCAATGCTACATGCCTGTAACTCTGAGCTGAAGGTGGCAGACTGCAGAAAGGAGTCCAGGAGCTCACTTGCCTGGCAGTCAAGAGATTGGTGATCTCTGGGTTCTGTGAGAGACCTGTCTCATAGTAAGGTGGAGAACAATTGAGGAAGACACCTGGCATTGATCTATGGCCCCCACATACACATACACACCCACATCCACCCGCCCACCCCCCCCACACACACACAGAGGGAGAGAGACAGACAGACAGAGACAGACAGAGACAGAGAGAGACAGAGACAGAGAGCAGACACACAGACAAGCACACAAAGAGACACAGACAGATGGACACATACAGACACATGTACAGATAGACACACACACAGAGAGACAGATACATACACATAGAGAAAGGCACATAGACAGAGCACACACACACACACATACACTTACTCTCTCTCTCTCTCTCTCTCTCACACACACACACACACACACACACACACACACACTTACTCTGATCCAGAGGGTCAATGTGAAGGATTTTACACAGATACAAATCAACCTCAGCTATAATCATAGAATCTACAGACTTCTCTGGAATCCAGTTTTTTGTTTTTTGGGGTTTTGTTTGTTTTTTTTTGTTTGTTTGTTTGTTTGTTTGTTTTTTGTCAGCTTTCACGAAAATCAGATACTGTGACTATATGTTGACTTTAATTTCTTCCTTAATGGTATTCATAGAATGCCTAATGTGCTTAGGGCGATGCAAACAGAAGTTTGAGTAGAGAGGGTAAAAATAATTTAAACAGATTAGGGAAGTAAACAAACACTTGACATGACAAGAGCCAGAGGCCACACAGAGATACAGAGTGTCCTTCAAAGAAGAGAGCACAGCACAGCCAGAGAGGCCCCTAGCAGGGGACATGTGGGAAGGGCCCTGGGGGTGACTAAGCCAACAGACAGAGGTCAGGTGGCAGGAATGGTTCTGAGGCGTGAAGGTGGGAACACGGTGTGCAGCAGGGCATTACTCTGGGAAGGCAGCACAGCCCTGAGGCTGCCAATCAGGTGAAATGACAGGAACAGGAGCTCAGGAGAGAGGAGACTGCCCCCCAACCCCGGGGGTTCCAGTCCTCTTCATCACCCGGCCATCTATATATTGGAAAATTCACCAGTAATTTACCCCATGACCAATTCCAGTGAAGACTGTGGGATTGCAAAATTACAGGGCTGAGGAAGATCCTGGGAATTATTCAAACACAAGCCAGCCCATCCCCCACTCCCCCAAAGTCAGTAAACTGCTGCTTGGGGCCTTCTACGATTATTTCAGTATTTCTTGCATGTATACTCCAGTACGTCTTCTTAAAAATCAACATGTTAACCAGCCATCTTCTGTTCCAGAGGCCAAGTGTCAAAAGACATTGTGCCCTAAGGGCCACACAGAACCAATCCAGCCAGCCTTGAAGGAGAACTCAGAGGTCAGGTGCCAGGCTCCCTGGGACCTGGCTCCAAGTGATGTAGCCTTGGGGCTTTATTCCTAATCTCTCCAGCTCTGATATTCCACACTGAATCTATGTAAGAGCTGGCGCTGTGCTTGGTATAGAGTAGCAAACAACAGACACCATGGCTGTCTCTGTCACAGGGTCATTGTGACACTAAACCTTGTAGATGGGAAGAGGTGCCTGGAAAGCCCTCTCACTTTAACATGGGAGAGTCTCAATTGTACCTCAGCACGGTGATCCCCAAGAAAGGTCTGCTGTCCATGGCTGCCTGTGCTATCTCTAGAGCCACACAGATGTGGGGACAAAAGACAGACCAACATTATAGAGATAGCCACCAATCAAGCTAGTTTCCTCTCTAGGATTTCTCCCCACATCCATCGGCCCTGATGAATTCCAATTCTTCATCACAAACATAGACTATCGTGTCATTCCATATGTTTACTTGCATATGTGTCTATGCTATGTTAGCTTTCAAATTGGTTTTATTGTTGTTATTGTTGTTGTTGTTTTGTTTTGTTCTTTGCAAAAAGAACTCCAAACAGATGCTATATCCCTGGTAGAACATGTCATTAGACACATGCTTCTGTGTGTGAGAGGACACGGGTCCTTATATCTCAATGGCCCTCTTCCCTTTATTCTGATTGCCCCTCTCAGTGCCCCAGGCAAAGACAACACACAATACAGTGTATCTCTGACACTACTTTACATGCTGTCCTCTGGGCCTGGAATTCTTCAAACACTTCATGTGTGAAGGACACACACTTTGTAGTGATTAGCAAGGACCCACCTGCCTTAAGTGGTCATGTTTCCTGGGCCCCTCACTCTGATACACAGTCCCACTGCAGATACATCCCCTAGGTGCCTTTGACAAGGGCAACAGCACTTAACTGCACTTATCCTATGCTTTGTCTCCCTAACATCATCAAAGCCAGGAGTTGAGGGCTCTCTACTTGACACTCTCCACTGTATGCATTTTCAAAGCACAGCCTTTTGGCCTGTGTCCCCTAGTGCTGAACGAACCCAAGACCACTGGATTCCAAGAAGGAAGTATCTTAGAGTCCATGGCTCGAGGACAATGCCAGCTGGATCAGTGCATGCACCTGAACGCCATGCCTCGGCTTTACCTGTCTCCTCAACTGCTCCCAGTCTCATGCCCAGCAAAACCTATCACAGGAAAGGGGGTCTCATGGGAACCCAGTGTGCACTTTGCAGCCATTGCCAACTCCTTGGGACTTCTCACTTCAGAACTTCCCTGAGTCAGGCTGGGTTCCCAGTCCTATCTCTATCAATAGATCCTCTTAGAAGTACATTCCTGTGGCCCAGAGAAAGGTCTGGGACTGCAGTCTGGGAGCATCGGGTGCTCTGAAGTAAAAGGGCCTTCTGAGACCTCACCCAGACTCACACTACCACTATCCACTTTCAGAAGCACTTTAAGTGGCCCCACACATACCCAAAAAGATGAGGTACACCTCTTCTCCAAAGGGCAGGTTCTGATGATCCCCTGAAGTTCAGATGCACAGAGAGGCTTTGATTCTGGGGACCCCAAGGGCTGAACCCTCACAGTGCCAGGCTACTGTGTGGATCACTGTAAAACCAGAGGACTGAAGTAATGCCATAAATACTCCTCTAAATACCCCTGCCTCCAGCAGCATGTGTCAGTGGCTGTACGAAACTAACATCACAGGCCATTCTGACCAGTAGTGCTGAACCCTCTCAGATGAACACGCCCTGCTGCCCAAAGGACTGGTGCATTCCAGCAGAGCCAAGACACCAGCTGCTCCTTTGACCACTCCCAGACACTTTCTGCCTCAGCCCAGCTCTGGAACCACACCCGCGGGCCCCTGACATGTTTAGGAATTATGACACCACCATGAAACACGAGCCTGTCCCCAGCACTGGAGCTCCATGTCTGATGTACCTTGTTCTGGGCCCTCCCTGCAAGGGACAGTGGGAACTCTTTTGTGTCACTAAATGCAGTTTTAGTTTGTGAAGATATGTCAGGTTGAAAGCATTTACTCTTATGCAACTAAATAAATTACTTATACGGCTAAAAATGCCAAAGTTTGTAGACACATGGACTGAAAATAATTCAAGGAGGAAGGGAAAATCAGCTGACAAAGTGTAGCCCACAAGGAACAAGCCCTGAGTTCATGAGATGGAGTTTCCATCCAGCTCATTCATATTTGGACCTATTTGTCCAAAGGGTTTTCAAAACGACTTGCTGCCAAAAAGGACCACCAAAACAACTGGACACAAATCAAGCCCTGGGGTCACTGGAAATCAGTTAAACATGGCTGGGTTTGGCAGGGTCCCTCCTTTGAGAGCCTTGGAATTAGATATAGAAGGGTTCAATTTTGTATTCACAAAGTACTCAGCTGTCTTTGAGGGAATCACTGGCTCCCCATAATACTTTAATAGTGTTGAATTTGACTCAGAAATGATCCCAGGCAGCATCCCACTTGATGAGAGCAGTCATCAAAAACCATACAGAGTTCCATTGACAATCTCCCTGGCTCTGCATGTAACACTCCTTGGGTGATAACCTCCTCGATTCATGTATGTTTCATACAGCTGTGCTAGAGATATGATCTAACAGCCTTCCAGAACATTCAGCAGCTTACTACCCTCATTCTGCCTTTGCAGAGCTAGAACTATCAGTCGGTGAGCTCATGGGCACAGCATCTCCAGAGGGCACAGAGTTGGCACGGGCCCCAGAAACTAAGCTCTTGGATCCTAGGACAGGTTTTTATCTGGGGCCCCCATTTATTCAATATCACCTTTAAGTGTCTTGGTTCCACGTGCTCTTTGCTTCCTGTTTTTATTGCACCCAGTAAAGATGGAATGTGGGGCAGGTGACAGAGAAAGCTGAGTGTTTCTGGCCCTCGAATGCAGGGTGAACCCCTATGCCCCCTGGCAGGCGCTGCAGTCTGCACATAGCTCCGCATAAGGCATGGAGCTGGAGATCTGCAGGTCCAAACTCCAAATGTACAAGGAAAGGAAACCTGGCAAGCCACAATCGTCCTTTCACGGAGAACACTTGAACCTCCTACCCAGCCCTGCCCAAGCTCTAAGTGGAATGCCTGGTGTTTCTCAGCTCTCTACCCCACCAATCAATCAGCTGATTTAGGAACAGTTTAAAAACAATAAGAAGGGCAGGAAACCCAGGGGGAACAACCTACCATGAAGGGTGTCAAATCATGCAAGAAAGGCCCAGAACATAGGGAAATAAAGGTGTAACTCAGTGGGTAGAGGGCTAGCCTAGCATGCCTGAAGCCCTGGGTTTGATTCCCAGCATGGCATGAAAACCTGGTGGCACACACCTGTGACTCCAGAACTCTGGCACTCGTGAGATGAAGGCAAGAGGATCAAAAGTTCAAGATCATCCTTGGCTACATAGCAAGTTCAAGACCAGCCTGGGATATATGAACCTCCCCCTTCAAAAGTGAGGCAGAAAAGGAAGGGAAAGGAGGGGAAGGGAAAAGGAAAGGAAAGGAAAGGAAAGGAAAGGAAAGGAAAGGAAAGGAAAGGAAAGGAAAGGAAAGGAAAGGAAAGGAAAGGAAAGGAAAGGAAAGGAAAAGAAAGGAAGGAAGGAAAGGAAAGGAAAGGAAAGGAAAGGAAAGGAAAGGAAAGGAAAGGAAAGGAAAGGAAAGGAAAGGAAAGGAAAGGAAAGGGGCCAGGACTAGGTAGGGGAAGAAGAAAAAACAAGGGAAGAGATCCTAGCTGAGCTGAACACAGAGTCCCAAGACAGGCACATCTTGGGTGGAATCCTCTTATTTGTCCTAGAGTGAGGAGTATCTTCAGGTAAGTTTTCACTCTGAAAGCAAATGCAGCATGCTCTGTGATCTCCCAAAATCACAGCCAAGGAAAGGAGAAAGACTTACCCAGAGGAGAAGAACCCGAAGAGGAGAAAACGACTGTGGAAGAGTATCCCGACACTGGCTGAGGACAGCAGAGCTAATTTCTCCCTGCAAAGCTCCGTGCTTCCCTCCCATTTATGGCCAGAGGAGGTGCTATATTTAGGCACAGGACTGCCTCTCCCAAACCCATACCTGTATCATAAATCACTGGCTCTCACTAGAGGAGGACCAGATGCAAGGGGGCAAACAAAACCAGGAAATAGAAAGTACCCATACCAAGTCTCAGGGTACTCCATTCTGTGCCCCTCTGGCTACTGTCCAGAAGAGAGAGCAGACTCTGGTATTGCATCAACCCAGATGCAGACACGAGATGTGTGAGTCAGACCCAAACCCTCAGGCATGTTTTCTCATTCACCAAAGGCTCCCTGAGGTGTAAGGTGGTTCATGACCATCCATAAACATCCAGGTCACCCGTCAGCCAGAGCACCTAAATCCAAGGGCCAGGGCGCTATCGGTATAGAAGATGGCAACCCCGTGTATTTTCAGGTGTGTGTGTGTGTGTGTGTGTGTGTGTGTGTGTGTGTGTGTGTGTGTTGCTTTAGAAAAGCACCAATATGGGTATGACTTTATTGTGGGAGAATTTAACAGGAGCTGCCCACCTGAGAGGGGACAGCCTGCTGGGCAAGCCCAGTCTTATTTATGGTCTTCACACTGTGCCACATCTGACCTGCAGGGATAACGGCAGGTGTCCATCTTTTCACACAGCATGTGTCCAAGTATAAATAACATGCACCTGGCATGGTCATGCTGCCAAGAGGAGGAGTCTGGAAGGAATGACGGCTATCTCTTGAGGACTCTAGCCAGTCAGCCCCACAGAGCTTTGTATTGCTGTCTTAGGTTGTGTGTAGCAGCAACCACCTAGAGGTTTGTTGTGAAATTTATACTTGCAAAATACCTGGAGGCCTTTAAAGAAACATGTTCATACATCTGGTTTATCAGAATAAGTTGAGGAACAAGTTAAAAGTATTAGAAAGGCCTAGGGTAAAGGCCACTACTGCCTTATCCAAAAGCCCCTTGGATATTTAGTCAGTGACTTGTGCACTTTAATGTTGTATCTTATTTTCCCTAGGACCCCAGTGGCCTAATATATGTGTCTCATTTCAACTTGACACAAGCAAGAGTCATTTGGGATGACTGGCTCTCAACTGAAAAAATGTCGTCGCCTGAAGATTGACCTATGTGATGCACGCCTTTAATCCCAGCACTTAGAGGCAGGCTAATTTCTGTGAGCTCAAGGCCAGCCTGTCTACAAAGCAAGTTTCAGTACAAACTCCATAGCTACTGAGAAACCCTGTCTAGGAAAAAAAAAAAAAAAAAGATTGGCCGATTGGCCTATATACAAGTTTCTGGGGAGTTTTCTTAATTATTGTAGTTTGGTGCCATCCCTGGGCTGGTGAGCCTGGGTTCTATAAGAAAGCAGGCTGAGCAAGCCATGGGGAGCAAGCAGTAAGTAGCACTGCTCCATGGTTTCTGCTTCAGTACCTGCTTTCAGGTTCCTGCCCTGACTTCTTTTGATGATGGACCATGATGTGGAAATGTAAACTGACATAAACTCTTTCCTCTGCAAGTCTTGTGTTTTATAACATGGTCATGGTGCTTTATAGCAGCCACATGCATTGCTGTGATAGACTTGACTGTGCTTGGAGGAGGATTGTGGGAGGACTTTGGAACTTAGAGCTAGAAAAGCCATTCGGTGCTAAGAGACTAATGAGCTATTTGGGGACTTTGAAGATAAACCCAAGAGTAAGGCAGTTTGTAGAGGCTTGGCTTATGAAGGTTCTTCAGGGTAATCTGTGTTGTGTTTTGTATTAAGAATCTGTGGTATCTGGTCAATTGGGGTTGAAGAATCTGTTGTCTTTAACACGAGACCAGAACCCCTGAACTGAAATGTTTGATTTGCTGGGACAATTGCTGTTGATCAGCTGGATTAAGAAGAGGCCAGCATCACTGAGGTGTTATCTTCTTGGGAATGCTTCCTCAGGGTTAGCACACAAAAGCTGTGGTCTATGGGGAGTCAAGGCAGTACCTCATGCTGGCAGCTGAACTTGGTAATGTATAATTGTTTCCAAGTTGGTAGTAGTTTTAAAGACATGAAGGGGTCATGGAGGGCAGCTGAGGCTTGGCACCATGAGAGGCCATTGGTCAGTGGGTCAGCCTCAGTTGCAGGTCCCAGAAAAGGCTGCTGGTGAAGATGCAGTAGCTCAGTTGCAGCAGGAACCCCAGCATTTTGGAGTGATCTTGGACAGCTTGCCTGCAGCGTTCCCAACAGACAATACCTCAAGGAACCATCAGGGTGGTGTATAGAGAGCTTCACAACTGGTCCTAGCACCAGGAATGCACTTGACACTTCGGTACTAGTTTCAGATAAACCAGGGACTAGGATGAAGTGACCTAGATCCTAACCATGTGTACACCTTCCTTCTGACACTATTGCAGAGGTGTCTACCTGGTCTTACAGCTGCCCAGGACCAGGTTTCTCTCAGAGAGTCCCGGAAGTACACACCTCTCTAGGCTCCATGTGGATCCTTCCTCAACTTTATGGCACTGTGTACTAGTTCGTACACAATAGGACCATTCTGGAAAGCTTAAAATCCCACTTAATAAGTCTGTGCACAGCAATTTCCTAATCCAACCAGGCTGCCATACCAGAAGACCACAGCCTGAGGGTTTGCTAAGGGGAGAACTTTATTTCTCTCAGTTCTGGAGGCTGTAGGTCGGGCAGGAACCACTTTATAATCCACAGACGGCACCTCCTGACTGTCCTCCATGGAGGAAGGAACAGGGAACTTTGTTGCTTTTTAATGTGCCTATAAACCCATTGTTCCTGGGCTCCACCTGGTGACCTCATCACTTCCCATAATCCCCACACCCTCACTATCCCTCTGTGGGTGCGAATTTCCCCAAGTAGGAGCTAGACAGATAGCTCAGAGGTTAAGAGCATTGGCTGCTCTTCCAGAGATCCTGAGTTTAATTCCCAGCAACCATATAGTGGCTCACAACCATCCATAATGAGCTCTGGTGTCCTCTTCTGGCCTGCAAGGATATGTGCAGTCAGAACACTGTATTATACATAATTAAAAAAGAAAAAAAAACTGTTTTTAAAAAAGGAAGATAAAAGGAAGGAAAGAGGAAAAGAAAGGAAGAAAGAAGGGAGGAAGGAAGGAAGGGAGGGAGGGAGGAAAGAAGGAAGGACAAGAAGAATAGGGATAGGGAACAGGAATGTCCACGCCACAGAAGAAGTCCCAAGGTCATGCTGTCTTTACATATGAGGGGCCAATTCTACCCCCCTCCCCATGCACTGCACCTCTCTTGCATGTAATGTGACATGTGGCTGCAGAAAGAACATTATAATGTTGCATTCCTACTCAGAAAAATTCCAATTACCTGGATTCCCACTGCCAACCTCTTCAGTCCTGCCTCGGGAGGCTAGCCTCAAAGGACCCCACCTCCTTTATTTAGTTACTTATTTTGCGTGTGCATCAGTGCTCTATGATACAGGAAGTCTGTTTCCTAGAACACTGCTTCTGAGCACAGAGGAGAGTCCTGATAGAAGACAGCCATGTCTCCCTGAAGATGAATGTCCCTTCTGTGCTGTGTAGAATGCATTTATCTAAACTTGGCCTTTTATTCCTCTGCCAATGGCCTCTATATGGAGTGGACCTGCCACAGACTGAACCTTGACAAGCCAAATGGTGAGAGACAAAATGTAGACAGTAGGACTTACCGTGGGATGTTGGCTCTCCACCAGGTTCCCAGGGGTGACACCAGCAATCCCCTCATTGCTGAAGATTAGAGCTGGGTTTCTGTCATGTACCACCAAAACAAACAAACAAACAAATCCAACTTCAGTAATTTTATGTTCCAACCCCCATCTGGAGCCTGCAACTTAGTAAAAGGTCTATATGGAATGTCCCTTTGCATAAAAAGAGACCAAAAGCTGAAGAGTGGGGTCACAAAGATTCTGACCTTACAAAACTCCATAGTCTTTAGCATGTGGACCAAAATAAATCCAGAGGATTTGGTTAAGTTACCACACAGTCAAAACTGATGTTCAATTCAGGAACTTGAGAAGAACCTGAGAGATATAAAATTACTCCCAGGTTATTCATTTTCATGTGTCACGTCTTAGAAAATAGAAGGTGGTCTGATATGCTATGGAAAACATCCATCCAACTGGCCAAACCCTCATAGCTGTTCACGAGCAGAAAAGCCCATTTCAGGGCATAGTGGCCTTTAATCCCAATGCTCAGGAGGCAGAGGATCTCTGTGAGTTCAAGGCTAGCCTGGCCTCAAGTCCTGAAACACAGAAAAACAAAGAGAGAGAAAGAAAGGGAGAGAGAGAAAGAGGGCGGGAAGGAAGGAAGGAAGATAGGCAGGAAGAAAAGAAGGAAGGAAGGAAGGAAGGAAGGAAGGAAGGAAGGAAGGAAGAAAAGCAGGAAGGAAGGAAGAAAAGCAGGAAGGAAGGAAGAAAAGCAGGAAGGAAGGAAGAAAAGCAGGAAGGAAGGAAGGAAGGAAGGAAGGAAGGAAGGAAGGAAGGAAGGAAAGGCCCCTGAGGGTCAGGACAGCTCAGGAAGAAGACAGCTTAGCATGCTGGGAAAGCAATCCTGCTTCAGGTAAGTGCCCAAAGAAATAAGCAAGGGATCTGCCATCTCCCCTATGTGAGTGTGGGAATGTCCCTCTGCCTCTATTTTCTCCTCTCAGAAATGAGAAAAAGAAGATGGAGCCATGAGCAGCAGCCACTGTAACCAGCCCCCACCCTGCAGCTTTCTCCAGAATGTATGGTGCCTGTGGACTCACCTCTACCCATGCTCACTGGAGTAGCTGGAAGCTGTGGTAAAAGCTTGCACGTGGATGCTACTGCCATCCATCATCAATACAGAAACCATCCATAGAGAAATCACCCTCTCAGAGGTGGCATTCAGGCTGAGGGCATCAGGGACCACATACTGGCTACACAGTACACAAGTCTGCCTTGACTTCCAGATTCCAAATCCATGAACTCTTTATGGCTTTTTTTTTTATGGTGTTTTTCTACCTCTCCACTGTCCATGTGGATTTGTCAAGATGGGATGTCACAGGTTTCCTTGTGGCCATTGGGGATATGTGACCCCGTTCTGGGCAACTGCTTTTTTCCTAGCTCTTAGTCAAGCACAGTTAACAGAAAATGTTTAATAATGAGGGTTTCTTGTCAACTGACTTGCTGCACATTGGGGTAGTTTGAATGTAATTGGCTCCCATAATCTCATAGGAGTGGCACTATCAGGAGGCATGGCTTTGTAGGAGTAGGGGTGTGTAGTCTTGTTGGAGGAAGCATGTCATTGTGGAGTCAGGCTTTGAGGTCTGACTATATTCAAGATACTACCCAGTGAGACAGTCCATTTCCTGTTGCCTTCTGATCAAGATGTAACCAGAACCATGTCTGCCTGCACATGGCCATGCTCCCTGCCATGATGATAGTGGGCTGAACCTCTGAACTGTAAGCCAGCCAGCAATGAAATGTTTTCCTTTATAAAAATTGTCATGGTCATGGTATCTTTTTCACAGCAATAGAAACCCTAACATACACATACACAATATTTTTCCTACTCTTATTTTATCCTTCTATTATCGGGGACTATTAAGGCAAATGATCATGCTCCTTAATTGATCCTTTTCCATAATATTGACCTTACTTTTTACTCCTAGAGAGGTTAGCTGGTGTCTCTCCTGAGACCGATATGACAGTGTGACATGCTACACTTTAGATCTTGGATGAGGACTTTCCTAACTATACCTGCCACCATCAATACACCCAGAAATGTACTCCACCAACACTGGAACTGGAATAATAAGGCCCAGGTTCTCCCACAGGGAGGATGAGGGGCTCAGACCACACACAGCTTCTCTTAGTAGGTCGACCTTCATGTTAAGACAAGTGTGGTTTCTGTGGCATGAGGTCACTTGCCTGGCCTACATTCTTGGCATTACCCTGTGTCTCTGTAATGGAGCCCAAAGGTTTTCCATATTTTGTAGATCAAAACATATCCTAGGAAACCCATCAACAGATCTCAGCAATGTACCTTTGCAGGTATCATGTGTGCAACCCTCTGGCACCAACTCTGTTGTGTTCAACCCAAGCTACGTGCCCAGGCCACAGCAGCAGGAAGTCCAGGACTCAGAGCAGTGGCAGGAGGCTTTCCGTAAGTCTGCAAAGGTCTGTCTTCAGCAGGCCAAGGGTGAAAGTGGTCTTAGCAGACAGGAAGCCACAGAGGACATGAGGCCTAGTGCGTGACTGAGAGGAACATGATCGGCTTAGCATGTGTGTAGTTGTCTGGACACCCTCACACCCATACATCTACCTAGCACTTGGGGTTGCAGTGAAACATTCCTGCAGTTTTTAACCTACGAGAGTAACCGACCCAGATGGAATTTACCTGTCTACACAAGGTGGCCAGGATTGCCTGCAGATGTTGACATAGACCTATGTCTTCGCTCTGACAGATCGGTCAACATCAAGCACACTGTAGAGAGTCAGTAGGTATATCTGCAACCTTGAATTTTACCCTGTTGGTTCTATGGACAGACACCAAACTTTAGAAACATCTGACTCTGGTGTTTGCATTCATTTGTTACAGGTAAGGGTGTGTACATACATGTCCATGTTAGTGTATGTGTACATGTGTATAAAAAAGCAGAAGCTTTCAGTGACTTCTTCAATCACTTTTCACCTTGTGTTTTTTGAAGCAGGGTCTCTCACTGAATCTGGAGTTCACTGACTCTGCTACACTGGCTAACCAATGAGCATCGGGGATCTGCCTGTCTCTGCGCCCCAGCACTGCGGTTGAGAAGTGTGCCACAGCATCCGGCATGTATGTAGGTGCTAGGATACAAACTGAGGTTCTCAGGCTTGTGTGGCAAGTGCATTAGGGACTGAGCCATATCCAGTCCCCCTCCCCAGGGAGTTTATTCCTACCGTGGTTTCAGCGTGCCATGCTCGGACAGCAGACACCTAGGTTTCAATGGAGAGCCTTAAGCCGTATCAAGGGCACCAGCTCAGATTGATTGTTTGTTAATCTATTCTTGGAGCTGAATACCTATTGAGAATCCTTTCAGCTGCTCTGGGCCTTGACTTCCTCACTGGCCCAGGGAGAATTGGACTAGATACTCCTAATTTAAGCCCCAAGAGGCTCTGGGCTCGGTTCTGCATGGCCGTGTTCTGAGCATAAGCTTGCTGCACAGGGCTGTGTGGCCAGCTGCCTGGCCCATGGCAGGCAGGCTCCAGGAAACAGTAGTGAAGGCTCAGACAAGCCATGCCAACGAGGATTCCATTCTGAAAACACTCAGAGGCTCAAAGATTAGCAGCAGTGTGCCATGCCACGTGTTTACAAGAACAGTGGCTGCAATAAAATAAAAGTGACACAAGAGTCCATTCTGCTGGCCCTGCCTGTGCTGGCAAGGCACGAAGCAAACAGTATGCCCACTGGCCTAAAAAGAGAACTGCTGGGGTAGTGACCAACACAGGCTGAACCACTCATACTGCAGAGACCCATGAGAAACCACACCCTTGCCTTCACTCACCTGAAAAAGTGGGAACTGCGGTCCTCAGGGGACTGTACAAAGCCAGGAGATGGCTCTGAACTAAAATTCTCCACTCTTGATTTCTAGCCCTCTGTGGTGGAGCCTCCTGGGAGGAATGAGAGGAGCACAAAGCCGGGCTATGATGAACGTCTGGGCTACCATCTAATCCAGCATAGAACTGGGACAGGACTCCAGCTCAGGCCATGGTGAGTAAGTGTGGGGAGTGCACACATGTGAGCCCAGTGGACTCAGCAGCTTTCAGAGATCCATGTAGCTTAGACAAGGCGCTCTCAACAACAGGGGTGAGAAGTCAAAAGTATTTTAAATAGCCACATAAACAGTCTGGTGTGGTGGGCCACACCCATGATCTCAGCCCTTGTGAGGTGAAGGTGGGAAGACCAAGAGCTCAAGGCCATCTTCAGTTACAAAGCAAGTTCAAGACCAGACAGAGCCCCATGAGACCCGATCTCTAAAGAAAACAACCGTACTCACTTCAACTTCAGCCATCCCTGACTGGAGGCTAAGGTTAAACTCCACATCACAAAGGAGGAATGCCTTGCCCATTTCCCTTGACGTCCTGCTTGTCTTAAGCTCCTGTCTTCAGCAGCCTCAACTGTGTTACATCCTCTGGGCACAACTAAGAACCGTGGCTGCCCAGCAAGCAGGAAAAGCAGGACTGGGTTAAAGCCACTCTGAAGCTTGATATAGGCCACCTCCCGCCCTTAGTTTAAGACCTGAATGAAGCCAACACCTGAGGTTTCTTCCTCAGGGACAGGCCCATTCTCAGATGTGATCCTTGACAGTCCTATTCATATCCCTTATCATAAATCAACTGTTGTCCAGTTCTCCCCAGGAACCCCAAAGCCACCCACATGAATGTCAACTGATTTACTTGCAACTGCTGTGGCTACCCCTGCAGCCTACAGGCTAAGGGTGAGTAGAAGAAGCAGACTACAGGATTGCCAAGTAAAGGAGTGGGTGATAGGGATGGGGCTGACATCCCAGGCTGTGTCCTGGCCAGATACTCACTCACCAGATCTGTGACCTTGGATGACATGTGTGGATTCCCAACCAAAGGATATGGTGGCTGTAAAGTGGTTATATAGGATCACTCTTGGGACTACTCTTCCACATAGCCATGAAACTGTCACAACCAAGGGGAGCATACAGTTATCATCCACAGTAGGGACACACTGAGACCGGAAAGAGCGACTGTTGATAACCAGTGCATGCTCAGGGGTCCAGATGTCTGTCACCCTGACCACAGCCAGCCAGCCGACACAGCAGAAGCACCTAAGAATGCATGTTTAAACAGACCTCCATGGTGATGGTACACAATGGTTGTCAACTTGATTGGCTCTACAACCAACTAGGAGGCATGCCTCTCTGTAGGTCTGTGCAGGTATTTTCAGGAAGGGTTCATTGAGGTGACCCACTACAAATAGGGATGCTATTCCATGGACTGGGGTTCCAGACTGCATAAAAAAGAGAAAGTGATCTGGTTACCAGCATTCATCTCTCTTTGTTTCCTCACTGCCTGACCTAATGCCCTCTGCTCTAATGCCCTAATGCTCCAATGCCCTAATCGTCCCCTCCACTATGGACTATGTATCCTCTCAAATTGTGACCCAAACAAGTTCTTCCACCCTTGGTTGTTTGGTTGGTCTAACCAGCAAGTAACTAACACACTCATTAACTTTGGCAATCACTGCAAAAATTATTTGCAAAAGCATAAATGAGAGTCCTGATCCTTGTACCACAGAGAGCCCTCTTTTCACCCATAACAGCCCAAGCTGCAATCTTACATGTGTCCACAAGAGAGAGCACCAAGCCACCAGAAATCTCTGCTTCCCTGAGAACTAGTCTTTTAAGGAGTGTGACAACATTGTGCAAAAGAAAAACAAAAATACAGGAACTTTTGTATTATTACCCATAATCCCTTGTAGTGTGGAAAAAGTTACATTATTCCTGACCGGGGCTGGCTAGTCACAGTAATTGTGTCTAACAGACGGCACAGCAGCATGGTTCAGTAACCAGTGCAATGGGTTTTTATCTTAGTGAGTACAAAGTCAAAACAAACCAGCATGGAACGAGAGGGAAAAGATTCCTCAACTGCTGCAGGGAAGGCTAGGAGACCATTTCCAAAGCAACACCTTTCTCAGAGTGCCTGGGTGCTACTCAGGGAACCAAACAGACTCACTTCAGAGATAGACACATCACTGGGTATGCTGCTAAGATGTGAACTCCTGAGCATGCTCAATTTAAGGTTATATTCAAGAAAGAAGGATGGTAGACACATCTCTTGGCATGTGTAAATACAGCAGACAGAATCCACTCAGCATGCTAAGCATGTGACATAAAAATTCAATGACAAGTGTATTAAATTTCATTGCAGAATGTTTGCCTGCAATGATGCCTGCTTGCCTCTGCCTGCTGAGGTTTGATTTGTTTCCTGTGATCTAACTGGAAGTCAAGTATCATACTTCAATTTTAATAACCTCCTAGTCTTATCCATTAATAAACAGCTATTAAGTCGATGAGTGATTCCTTCTAGATTATGACAATTTTCAGTTTTAAAAATGACCTCACAGTGAAAAAGTGTTAGCTTCATATAAATAAATGATGTGAAATGATCCCTTTAGATACAATATTATTCTTATATTTAAAAACTCAGTGGCAAGGACCAGAAGCAACTGAGACAAATAAAGTTTGTGAATGGGAAACATCACAGAGGTCTGTATCTAATGTGGCTTCTAGCAGGCCATACTCAGCAGGCTCCCTGGAGTCCCATAGCACAAAAGCAACACTATATCCAGAGTGTTCAAGCCTGCCTACCTCAGTCATACTGTATGGGACAAAGGTATTAGGACCTGGAGATCCATAGTGTTGTGGGGACAGGTCCTGGTGCAGGAGAGTGAAACTGAGACAAAGGAAATCTGGAATGAACCGGAACAACTGAATGTGGCTGTAACTCCTAAGTACTGACTTTCCCATAATCTTCCAGTTTTTACATGGTGAGTGCTAGACACAAACTCTGGCCTCTGATGACTAATTCCAGTATGACATTTGGGATGTTTCCAAAATGCGCAAAGCCCAATAGGCCCCTTGCTGTACTGACTCTCAGTCCAACGAGACACAGAACATAGAGCTTCCACAGAAGCAGGCACACCCTGGGGGCATCATGAACTGTATTGTGGGCAGAAACATGTCATCTCCACGGCAGGCACTATACTGAAAAGAAAATGCATTTCATGTCTTTAATTAGCAAGCATTTGTTGTAATTAAACACTTAAATACACTGCTTAAATAATATGAAAGGTTGAGGAGCTGGCTCCTTGGATACGCTACTTGCCACATAAGTCTGAGGGCCTGAGTTCAACTTTCCAAAACGTAACCTAAATTGGTCATGGGAGCACAGGTTTGTAGTCCGAGTGCTCCTATGTGGGAAGCAGAAACAAGGGAGACCCTGGAACTTTCAGCCAACCAGCTTGGCAAATACAGTGAAAACAACAGCAAAGGGGGCTTTGTCTCCAACAAAAGGAAGGTAAGCAGCTAAGCCTGAGGCTAACCCATCAACTTCACATGCACACTGTGGCACACACACCCATTTTATACACAAGAATATAACATGTTTACTCTCACACAAACACACACACACATAACACACAAAGTAGAAAACTGAAAACATGGCATTGTTATTGTCACTTATTCTTTGTAACTTTGTTGTTATTTAATATACTTTTACTTGTCTCTATCTCACTTTTCTGCACACATTCTTGTTTGACCTAATAATTGCAGTATTCTGTAGTAACCTGAAGGGGGTGGTGTTGAACTTAAAGTTGCTCCTCCCAAGCCTTGGCCTGAGATCTGTAGCTGTGAGATTGTAGGGCCTATGATCCTGAGTTCATGAGAGCTATGCACGTTGCAGTTTCCTGGCCCCTTCTTGGTGGCTATTCATGATCAACAAGCAAGTTCTGCCTAACGCCTGCAGGATCTTAGGGGAATAAATACAAAGTGACTAGAAAGAGTCGGTGGCTCAACCTCTGGCCCTTGACCTCATCACGCCTCATCCATCCCAGGGTCTGGGATTCACTCTCTCAGTGAACACAGTCACTCTGAGGAAGCTTCAGCTTCAGGGACAACAGTAGACATAGCAGCTGCTTAAGCCATGACTCCTACCTCAGCCATTACCATTCAGGGACCTCAGAAAACTCCAGGCCTCAGTGAACTTCAGGTGACCTCACTCACCCTTTGCCTCAAGAGGGAACATCTGGGCAGAGAACCACCTGAGGTGCTTGTTATGGTGAAGTGTCAGGCTTGTGATTGGTTCTTTTTAAAAATGTTTTATTTACTTACATTTTATGTATGTGTGCTCTGCATGTATGCAGAAGGGGGCACCAGATTCTGTTATAGATGGTTGTGAGCCACCATGTGGTTGCTGGGAATTGAACTCAGGATGTTTGGAAGAGCAGCCCATGCTCTTAACCGCTGAGCCATCTCTCTTTAAGAAAGGCATAAATGAAGGCCATGCACATGCAAGTCTGTGGCTAGTGGAATTGCAGCTAAGCACACCTTTTGTGGATATAAAAGCAGGTTATTTCTCAGTCTTGACAGGTTAACATAAGACTCTCCTGTATATTCCTATTCCCGAGTTGCAACAAGAGGCAGAAAGACCTCTTCTGGGTGGCCCATTGTTACCTATTGTCTCTGTTGTCACAGGTAGAGCAGGCTCAGCTGGTGACACTAAGGACAGGTGAAGCTCATGGTTCCCAGTCCTAGGCACCCAGGAATAGCAGCCAGAAGGCAGCTGGGGAGAGAGAGTCCTGAGGCCACAAGCCCTGAGCTACCTGGCCCCTCAGGAGGAAACTGGAGACTTTCCAGAGAGTGCCAATGGCAAAGGCTGAAGAGATTCAGAGAACTCAGACAGCAAAACGTGAGTGTACAAAGGACCGAGTGGAAGAGCCTCAGCTTGTGGCTAGAAGAGATCCAGGGAGCTTCCAAGCCTAGGCTAGAGAGCCAAGCATCTAACACCTGAAATCTGGGGACTGGAACATGAATGGACAAGAGCTAAGGGTCCTGGCACCCAAAGATAGAGAACCGCACACCATCGTAGAAGGCTTGCTCTGGCCTGTGTATAGCAAGCTGGTAGTTCCTGATTTGGAAAGCTTGGGGCTGTAACCTAGTGTTAAAGAACTAGAATCATGAGCCTCTTGGGCTTGCAACCTCTGGTGTGTGGGAGCTCAGGGCCATCAGCACTCCAGAAGTCCCCCCAGCCTACGCATCTTAATAAAGCAGATGGACCCAGCTGTTGGTGGCCCAGCCTGGGTGGGGCTCCATGCAGGCACATTCCACCCTTTCTCCAGTCTGCATCCCACACTCTTGGGTCTCTCTTCCTCCCCCACACTCAACGACCAATGTAAATCATGACTTGCCTTGATGTTTTTACTTCGTTCATCCATCCAGAGAACATAAAATCAGTTGAACTGGATGGAAGAAATTATCAGTAACAGAAAAAGAGCCTAAAGAGAGAGTTTAAAGACAGAGCCAAGGATCTCTAGAGATGGAGAGATAAGACAGAGCATGGTAGAGCCAGCAAGAGACACCTAGTTCTCAGGGTGAGGTCAAGAAAAGTCCTGAGGATCCAGTTACAGATTGTTAACTCTCAGCCTTGATCTTCTGAACAGCATTCCCTGCAACTAGAAAGAAAGGAAGGAAGGGAGGGAGGGAGGGAGTCAGGGAGGAAGGAAGGAAGGAAGGGAGGAAGGAAGGAAGGAAGGAAGGAAGGAAGGAAGGAAGGAAGGAAGGAAGGTCATGACAGTGTAGTAGTTATCATCACAGACCAGTCACTTTCTCCATAAGGGCCTTCTGGAGCAACACTAAGACTCTTGATCTGCCCTCCAATAACATCCAGCCAGAGCAGGGGGGAGCAGAGGAAATCCGATTGGAGGGCCAGTCAGAGAAAGAGCATTTGTCCACCCAGCAGCCTTCACTGTCCTCCCCACAACACAGGACAATGGGCACTTCTCTGCTGATTTTCTGTTCTCAGTAGGACAGAGGGTAAACTGTGACAGGCAAGACCTACCAAAGAAAGTGGCTTGTGTATAGAGTATGCCCGGGGCTCAGTGATGTCATTGTAAACTCTGGAAGGAAAAGGGACTGGGAACATGGGTAGGGGTGGGTGGGGGCAGGGGGATGGAGGAAAAGTACGAAAGAGGAAGCAGATTTCTACCATAGTGGTTGCACACACATTAAAGGCCCCGGCTGAATGCAGCACACAGCCAACCCCACAGAGACACCCTTACAATGGGGCTCTTCAGACCTGCCTGTCCCCAAGTGCCTGTCCTTCAGACAGACTGTCCCCAAGTGCCTACCCCTCCTTCAAAATTCTATTCCACCAAAGTTCAACCTAGGAAACCAATGAGTTTATTAGGCTCATTAACAGTGCAGGTGACCCTGAGACAGCTGTACCAGAAGGTCTGCCCCCAGAATGAATGACAGCTTTCCTTGTGTCTGCTTAACTAGAACTCTCTTGTCCCTAGTCTTCCCAGACATATGCTTCAGCCTCTCCTCAAGAGCCTGCGGTCACGTGCAATTAAGGCAAACTTGTATACAACTGGCTGGGAGGAATGGTTGGTCCACTCAAGTGAGCATCCATAATCCTTTCTCCCTCATTAGAGCACGGGATGTCAACAGTCAGTATGCCCAGCTATGATGCATGCTTACAAGCAGACACAGCTGGTCTTAGGAAGATGGAGTCTGTTCTAATTGGAGGACAGAACTATACAGCACCTCACCAGAGACAGGCTAAAGTCAGACAGTAACCTGAGAACCATCCCAGGATCTCAAACCTCAACATTGTAGTCATGAATGGAAGGAGATTTGGACTGCAGAGCTCTGCTGACCACACCTCAGACTGGGTAATGGATGCAGTCATCCAGCTGCCCATACCCCCAGGTTGACAAACTCAAACTCCAAGCACTCCTCCTGCCTCAGCCTCCCAAGTGCTAGGATTGTAGGCATATACCACCACTGGATACAAAACGTTAAATACTACATCCACCCTGAACAATGTTTTAAAAGTGATTTACAAAAGAAACTTCTGATGTACACAAAACCAATACCAGGGCTACAGGACTGGAGACAGAGGGAGGGGGCTTCATCTGGGTACAGTAATTCCTTATTTTGATGATGGTCTGAGCACATGGGTGCGTATTTGGATGTAAATGCATTTGGGCAGAAGCCAGTGAACCATATGCTGGAAATGAGAGTGTTATCAAGTACACAGTATGACATGACAGAGTTGATCTAAAAGTAATGTAAATTGAAAGTGTGTTCATGTAAAAACCAGTATGTATTTTACTCACAATTCTAAAAACCTAGAAGCAACAAGACACTCTTCGGGAGTTGAGGAGGTAAACTATGGCATATCCAGTCAGTGGAATAGTCGTCTTCATCACTAAAGAGAAAAATCACGGTCCAGCCTTGAAGACACCAGCTTTCCCCCTCCCTTCTGGTTGCTGGCAGCATCTTCCACAGTTAGTGAGCTAATCTGGGCTTCCTCTCTCACTGTAAAGCTTGCAGAAGAGCAGGCACCCCATCTGGAGAGAGGCATAAATCTTCTCACTGCATTTGACAACACCTCAACTTAAATACATAGGACAAGGAACTGAGTGGGAGGTGGACAGTGGGAAGGAGGAGCCTCCAATTAGTGGTGTGTGTGTGTGTACACGTGCATACGCGCACACAATGCACACTTGTGCCTATGTTTGTGTATGCACCTACATTCTCAAGCACGTGGAGGCCAGAGGACAACCACCACTGAGGTCAGAGGAAAGCCATGACTGTGGGTCCTCAGGCTACCTAACTTGGCTTCTTTA
Source organism: Phodopus roborovskii (assembly GCF_943737965.1). NCBI lineage: Eukaryota > Metazoa > Chordata > Mammalia > Rodentia > Cricetidae > Phodopus > Phodopus roborovskii. The sequence goes on along the minus strand of NW_026126409.1, from coordinate 13,940,727 downwards.
GAATGTCTTTCTTACCAGCCTGGAACTCACTAAGTAAGCTAGGCTGGCTAGCCACAAGCCCCAGAGATGCACCTGTCTCCGCCCTCCCATTCTTGGATTACAAGCACATATTGCCACACCCAGCTTTTTGAGTCGCAATCTGATGATGGAACCATCATCTTACAAGGCAAGTTCTGAACCATGGCTGAAGTACCCAAATGTCATCTTGAACAGAAGGAGCAGGAGAAACACAAGGAAAGACAAGAGTACTTTGCTCTTTTTCAACCACTCAAGCATGCCTGATGTAAGCAGTAGAATTGTAACCCAGACAATATATTGGAGTGGAGACTCATGGACCCTGGAACCTTGTTTTCAGAAATTCGTGTTTTAGTGCTCTGATACTCCAGACCCCGAGACAAACACATAGTGTGTGAATGTCCTCAAAGTTCCAGAAGAATCTTGACATCCACTCCCATTACATACACACTGGAAATTTGGCTGTCCCTAAGAGCAAGACTGTTTTTCCTAGAGTCCAAGGCCTGCACCCCTCTCCAGAAAGAGAGCATCAGTACTACTCTAACCTTTCCCATACATAGAAGGGAATAGAGAGGCCCACCCTCCATGCTAGGCTACCCTTGAGGTCTGCCCCCTCCAAAGAGCATATTTGTAGTCCTCTGATGATTTGGGCTTCCCATCTAAGTAGTTGTAGGGACCAGAATCAGCCCAGGACACCCAAGACCAAGTTCTCAGATCAAAGGAGATGTATTTGCTCTAGAGGGACAAAGGACAAGGAATGAGAGACAATGGCAGGAGACAGAGGACAAGGAAGAAGGGAACAAGGGCAAAGGGGAAGGGGTATTTGTCCTAGGAGGGACCAAGGACTGCCTCTGGATAGAGAGGAGACAGAAACAACCCATAGCCAATTGATGGTTTATAAGGTAAAAGAGATATGTATATGATAAGGTGTTTAATTTTAACTGGGGTAGCCACAAGGGGGCTTCTGATTGCTGGACTTCAATACTTTGTTAGCTGGACCTTGGAAGTCAGCCTCAGGAAGAGGAAGTGGACAGATAAGGGAATAGACCTTGGGAGCCAGCTTTAGGAATGTAATCTAATGGTTTTTAGCAAGGCAGAGGGAATGGGGGAGAAAGGCAAGGCCTGTCAGAGCTGTGTTTGCCATGCTCAGGCTGGCTGGCTACAGTCCCTTCAGTGGTCCCTGTCTAGGATTGGCTAAGCCTACCTGATTTAGTTGCCTTCCAAAGCCAACTCCAAACTTCTTCATACCCAGATCATGTAGACAATATCCATACATCTGGGTGTCCCAAGCTCATATGAGTCACCCCGTCCTGTGTTCAGATTCTCCTCAGCTCACCTGGATCCCCTCTGTTCAGTGGGATCCCCTCTTCTCAGCTGTTGGGCCTGTTCTGGTTTGAGTTTCCTGGGGGTGTCAAGAGGCCATGTAATGTAGGAGGCCCCTGATCGTACACTGTGGAATCCCAGTCTAATCAGTTGGTGCTCATACGGAGAAAGGGAATGTCAAGACATTTCCAGTTCCCCATGAACCCTCTCCAAGAGGTGTGGTTGACTGGTGTGACTATATCTTGTATTCTCTGTTTTAAGATGTTTTGACTTGCTGGAGCTTGCTGCAAGGAAGAGACACCCCCTCTTCCTGAATCAGTCAGTTCCTAGGAACAACAGCACAGGGTTTGGCTAGCACATCCCTTGGACAGACCGACACACCCACACCCTTCTTTGACTTCCAGATGTGAAGCTATGCTCCTCATGCTCTGAACTGCCCAGAGCCAAAGAATCAAAGAGGATCCCAAATGCCAGACAAAGCCGGGGAGTTAGAGAGGACCCTATCCCCCAAAGCCCAGAACCCAGAATGAGTCATACCTGCCTGCCAACAATAAGCAGTCTGCTTTCTTTGTTTGTCTCCCCTACAGGAGCCACAGCAAAAGCCTGGCTTGGCCCACTGTCGCTCTGTCCTGGACTCACAGCCCCTCCTACCCACCCATGACACGCAGTGACCACTCCTTGTTCTGGAAGCTGTATGAACATTATGATCACACACAGAGCCCTCATGGCTCCAAAACCCCAGCCTCCAGGGCAGGACCTGGCTGTGGCCTGGCTAGCTATGAGGACAAGTAAAAAGATGGAGGGCATGAACAACCCAAGGCTGACTGAGAAGTAGAGGAAACCTCAGCATCCATGGCAACTGGCTGCAGTGATACTAACCCAGGTGTCTCAAGACTCATTAGAATACAGTTATTATGGGGGCACATCTCGCCTGCCATTCTGGAAATCGGAGGGAGAGGCAAGCACAGCAAACTTCCAGAAGCACTGGCACATGGTTTATTTTGTCTTGGCACAGGTGACAGACAAACACAAAGTGTTTTACAGTATTTATGCAGAGGATAAAACTCAAGCGTTATCACAGTAACTACACATCCCTTGAACAGGCGCAGATCTTCACTAAGTGGCAGCGTGTGAGTGCTAGTTAGTAAGTTCTGGTGAGAGATCTACTGGGCATGGGGTGGGAGCAGGGACTGTAATCTCACATTAGAATACACCTAGACTTCTACTTCAACCCAAAGCTGTCCACAAAGCCATGTGAAGCTGCTGCCAGAGACAGTTTTCTGCCAGGTTCTTCAGCATCGCACAGTCCAGCCTTCTTCGTGGATGTAGACAGAGCGTGAGTGACATGGTCGCTTGGATAAATACAGATGCAGCTATAGTGCTGGTGCAGTTCCCCTTTTAGCTTGGGCCATTACTTCCTGTGAATAGTATCACGGAAGAAATGGGGACATTTAAAGTTCTTGGGACTCAAGACGAAAGCTATCTGTAAGTTACGGAAGGCACTTAAACTGAAACACAAAGCTAAAGAGCACTTTGGCTCCCACAGGCCACCAAGATGTTCCGGATGGCCATGTCCTGACTCACCTTGACTTCAGAGGAGCCCTCAAAGGCATTCAGTTTCAACAGAGGACAAAGTTGGCTAACAGCTCGCACAGTCACCGGCACAATTGCTAGAGATCAATGCTCATTTATTCTTGTCAACACAGCAAAAGCAATTACAGGTAAGAGACTAAGTGGCCAACAAAATATCCATGACATTCATTTTCTTAGAGTAAAAGAAACTCCTGCCACCCTTTCCATAGAAACCGGGTCACCACATTCCAAGTCCAGGAAGCTGCCAAGAGTCTGCACCAGAGCCAGAGATGGGGCTTGTCCCATGCCAAAGTACAAAACAAAGAGAAAACCAAGAAACCTTAGCTCGTTGCCTAGGATCCCAGATGAACCCTGGCAATACAAATGTAATTACCCATCAACCAAACAAAAGGTCGGTCCTTTGCCTGTCAATCATTATTCCCCTTAAGGCAGCACTGTTCTTTCAAATGCTTGGGGTGTCAGCATGCAAGGTTTAATGTCCTGAGATTGTGAATGGGCATCACAAACTCATTGGCCTTATTTGACTCTTTTAACTGATAGTCAGATCTGTGCTCACACTGACCACCCTTCTAGGTGGAGTTAGATGCAGAGTGACCAGCATGTAGAACATAACATGATGGACCTATCATAGTTTACACACTGCCAGCACAGATCAGCTATGCCTGCTCCCCTCACTATCAAACCAATACCTTACAGGGTTCACTTCTGTTTGTTGGGGTGTGGGGGGCACAAAAGTTAGTGTAAACTGACAGGATCTAGCATCACCTGGAAGGTGGGCCTCTAGGCATGGCTGTTAGGAGTTACCTTGATTGCAGTGATTAAAATGGAAAGAGCTATTCACTGTGGGTCACACCACTTCCTGACTGGATCCTGGGATGTATACATGAAAAAAGAAAGCTGGGAGGTAATACGCAGTAAATGCTATCTCTTGATTGCATGCAGATCTGTAATGAGTACGGTTTTTCCGCGGCGTTGGGACAAGAGTGGCGGCGGGCGGAAAAACCGTACTCCTTACACAGATCAATATAACCTGCTCCCTCAAGGTCCTGCTCTGTGAACGCCACAATATGAACTCTGAGCCAGAATAAACCCTGTTCCTTAAGTTCTTTATGTCAACATGAAATGAATCTAAGACAGATGGGTGGCAAATCTTCCAGAGCCCAATAACAAAGTGCATGGTTGCTAAGAAGTGCCAGGGCCTATAGCGTTTGTTTCCATATGGGGTCACTATTCAGAAACAGGATACAAAATATTTTATATGTTCTCCAAAACAAAACAAAACAAAACAAAACAAAAACAAAAAGGTTGGCCACACATCTACTCGTGATTAGTGCATTCCTTTCACAAATTAACACATCTACTGTTTTGGCTTCCTTAGATTTTGTTTGTGTTCTGTGGGGGCACACTATCATGCTGTCCCCACAGGAAGGCTCCTCTGTCTGGTGTATATCTGTCCTCTCCAGACACAGGTCACTCAAGAGGCCGGATTTCAAAAGTGAACATCAGAGAAATGACTTCTTGGGCAAAAGCCACAAAACAGTATTTTATAAGTTCAGTTCTTAAAGGAATGAAAACAAGGGCCTATTTCATGTGAAAGTGCTAGCAGTAGAAATGAAATTCTGGAGTTTAAAAAAAAGTGCTACAACATAAAAGATACATGCCTCTAAGACATAGTTTCACTTTGCTCATCATCAACCCTTTCTCCAGGACACCCTGAGAAGAACCAATAAAAACCAGGCACTAAGATGTCTGTTTTTCTTTCCCAAGATGATTAACCAAGCTGCCAAGACAATTCCTTGGTTTATGAGTAATCACGAGCAAACACAAAGGGACTGGAACACACAAACGTTAACTGTAAACTCCATTTCCCTAGGTCATGCAGGATAACCAAGCTGGTTGTTTCTAAACACACTTCACTGTGACCTTTGAGAGCAAACTCTGAAGCCTAACCAGATTCCCCGAGAACCACTGGCTTCTATGGAGATGACATGGTGTATGTGGAGCTTCCTCTAACTCTGTTCTAGAAGCTCTCAATGTGTAGGGACCCCGTTGCAATAAAACAATGGGCTAGATATGGAATCTGAACCAGTTTTTTTTGGGGGGGGGCATGCACTTTTGTCCTTCTTAATAAGTAGGAAGCCTCACCTATGTACAGTCAAAATGTACAACATCCTAATGCACAACAGAAGACAAACTGATTTGGTTTGGGACCCTGCAACCTTGTTTAAGAATGAGTCTCCTTCTAACTCTATTAGGGTATTTCAGAAGTCAGGTAAATGTCACTTCCTTGCTAAACTACATTAAAACACATGTGTTTCCCCTTGTCCTACTACTTAGCATAACACTCCCCCACACTTTCTGGGAGATGGTAGTCACTTCATCTCATCATCAGAATCACGGAAGACATGTTCAAAACATAAGCAAGAATAGAATTCACAGGGAGCAACTGCCAACACATGGCTTTAACTTGTTTTAGGGAGGAAAGCTTGCCCTAGTTCATTCTAAAACAGGAAAACGGGTGAGCATGCAGAGCCTGCCATCCCAGGGTCCTTTCAATAAGAAGCCCCCGCTTGCTGACGCCATGCTTTCCTGTTTACCATGCTGCCTGATAGCATTTCATCACCAAAGACTTCAAATATAAGCAAGGACAAATGATCATTCCCACTAATAATATCCTCTCCATGATTGCCTGGTTGTGTGTCTGTGGTTGGGCACAGTATGTTTGGGACTAGAAACCATACTGGCCAACAAAGCTTCATCTTGGGTACTTGATACATTACTCTTTTTGAAGTTATGCATCACACAGTGAACTTTTCAGGTCTTGTAAGTTACGGTTTTAAATTTCAGTGTTGGATGTGACCTTCCCTCTACAGTTGTATTGATGCCTGACCTATTTTAGGACCCCATTCAGGCTTGAGAACCTTGCAGTCACTCAGAAGGGACCGGGCAGGCCCCTTATTACACCTCCTGTCCATCCCTGCATCCAACTTCATCTGTGGCCTCTACCTCTTCCCTTAGGCATCGGGTTATCTGCATCTTCCCAAACTTTATGCCATGAACGACACTAAACAAGTGAAGCAACAAGAGAATCCAGCACTGCAAAGCGGGGCTCAAAACAGCATAGCAAAAATGTCTTCTGAATCAGCGAAGCCTTAAAGTGTTGGCATGATGGATTGTGGCCAGCAGCCTGGCCTATGCATAGGTCCCTCATTTCCTGCGCCCTCTTTGCCCTCTGAGGGGGGCCCTAATCCACTCTCTTTCAACCCCCCCCCCCAGCAGCTGGACAGTGGAGTTGCCCAGCTGATCCTGTCCTAGGCTGCACCCTGCTCCCCGTGGTCTTGTTTCTCAGGCAGGTTGAGCACAAATGGAAACAGTACACCACGGACATCCAGAGGGGACCCCAGGGGCTCGGGCTCAAAGCTGCCACCAGGTCCCATTTCGCCGCCAGCCTCAGTGTCCTGCGAAGGCACATAGCGCCAGGTCCCCGCGCGGCTCACACAGTAGATGGTACGGTCTAGGGCAGCGCAGCGGAAGGGCTGCAGGCCTGATGGTGCGCCTGGAGGGCGCAGGTGCACAGCACACTGGTTCCATTGCTTGGCCAGGCAATGGTAGCGGAAGACGCTAACCCCGCCACCTGTGCTGACCGCAGCCTGAGCATCACCGCGGCTCCCGCACAGGTCAAAGCGATAGAGGAAGCCGTCGAGGGCCACCATGTCAGCAGAGCGCTCTCGGCTACTGCTACAAGGGCACTCCTGCCACTCATCGCGCCGAGGGTCGTACTTCAGCAAGCGGTAGAACAGCGAGCCTCCGGACACGTAGATCTCGCCGTTGCAGGTGGCAGCCTCATGGGCCACTGCGAAGGCGCCCCGGGGCAGCGGGGCCACCGCGGTCCAGCGGTCCGCTCGCGGGTCATAGCGCTCCACGCTGAGCAGGCACTCGCCGCCCACAGCGTACAGGTGGCCGTCCAGGGCCAGCAGCTGCACCTGAGAGCGCGCCTGGCGCAGCGGCCGCACGGTACTCCAGCAGTCGGTGGCCGGGTTGTAGCAAAACACCTGGTCCGACGGGCGCGCGCGGCCATCAGGACCCGCAGGAGCCACACCGCCCGCCACGAAGAGGTAGTTAAAGAGTACGCAGAGGCCGCAACCGCGAGTTGGCGCACCCTCGGGCAGCCGTGTCAGCTCGCGCCACTCTCCCGCTTCGGCCTGGTAGCAATAAACGGCCGCGTCCCCGCGCGACTCGGCGTCCCCGGACGGGCTCTGTGGACGGCTGCCCGCGCGCTCCCCGGTTGGTCCGAGCGCAGCGGCCAGCAGGCAGGCGCGGCCCGAACCCAGGCGGCGCCGCAGCAGCAGATCGCGCTCGGCACCGGACAGGCGGCCGAAGACGGCGGGCTCGCGCAGCACTTCCAGGTAATGGTCGCTCATGAAGCGGTAGGCGGCGTCGCGCAGCTCGCTCAGCCGCTGCCGCTTGCCGGCGCTCAGCACCTCGTAGCAGTTGTCCAGGCTCAGATGCGGCGCCATGGCATCGGTGGCGCGCTGCGCAGCGCCGGGCAGCTGGAGGCGGCGCGCGCCGGCCACCACCTCGGCCACGTTGTCTGGCCGCACACCCGCCATGCACCCACTGTATGCGTCTGCCAGCAGCAGCCGCAGAGCCGTGAAACTCACTCCTTGCACCCGCAGCACGTCCCGTGACGCGCGCGCGCGGAAGTAGTCGCTGCGCGCTGCCAGCACTGCCTTGTGTGCCCGCAGCCGGCGACCGGCCACCTCGATGACGAGGTCGGGTTCTCCGTGCGCGGATCCGACTCCGGGTGGCACCGGCACGGGCTCCCCGAGCTCGTCTAGAGACTCCACAGGACGCGCATCCTCGTGGGGGGAAGGGGGCTCCTCCGGCGATGCGGACTCTTCCGGGCGCGCGCACTCTTCCGGGGTCTCCGGGGACGCGGCGCTGCTGACTTCCCACTGCGTCTCCACCACGCACAAGTCGCTGCGATGAGGAGGAGAGGCCTGGGCGCCCTCAGCCGCAGAGGCACGAGACTGCGGAGGGGAGTCGTCCCCGGAGCTGAAGCACAGCGAGGTGCTGAGACTGCAGGGTGTCTGCGCCTGGGACGCAGCGCCCTCCTCCTCGGCTGGCAGCGGCAGGCTGTCCTCTCCCGGAGTCCCGGGCTCAGTCCCCGGGTAGAGAACGAAAGGCGCCACAGAGTTCTCCATGAGTGGGTTGTGGTTGTGTGCAGCCTCTGCCACCTCAGGAATCACACATGCCTGGTGTGGAGGCTGAGAGTTCCTTGCCCTGGGGTCTTTGGCAGCACACCCTTTCCTTGGCACCAGATCAGATTTCACATATGTCCACCCCACCCCACCCTACCCCCGTACACGCCACTCCCACCTTGCCCTTCCCACTCTCCTCTCCTGTGAGGAGGCCGCGCCTAACTCCCACTGAACTTTTGAACTGCAGGATCAACTCTGGCTGTATCCGTTGGGATGGAGGTGAACCAGCCAGCTTGGTGCCAAGGTTTTGTTGCAGTTTGCATGTCCCACAGCCCTGAGCTGTGGCTCTCTTGTACAACTCCTCTGCAGAACTGAGGTTAAATGCATCTGGTCCACCATGGCATGGCCTTCATTTGACTCTGTGAACCCACTGCGTCACCTTGCCTCACAATGCTGTAGCCCCAGGACCAGCAAATCCTCTAGGGGCTGTGAGCACATTTAAATCCTTGGCTTCAGCTCTGGTTTAGTCTCCAGCTGTGCAGCCCAGAGTTCAGCTGAGGTGTGTGTCTGAGTCCTGGGTGGCAGCTCTGCACCTACACTGTCCACCTAGGGAACCACTCCACCTATGGGTGGGTGTCTGGAAAGGCAGTTCCGGTGTGTATCCCAGGCCACCTTCATTTGTCATCTTCATTTGTGGAATGTCATGGTTCCCCACCACTCTCCATATTCTTGCTCCTGTTCACAGAAGGAAAGCAGGGAGATTTGAGTTTTATCATTGAGTGGAATGGTTTTACCCCAGCCCCTCCATCAGAAGCAGTTAGTATTCTGTCTGGTGGCCAAATATCTGATTAGCACTGGAGTTTGGTGGAGAGAAAATGCATAATTACTGTCGCCCTTCTGGCACAAGACTAAGAAGAGCCCAGTTCAGGCAATATGTGGCACCAAAAGAGGCTATGGCCACAGAAAAGTAAACCCAATACATGGCTAGTTGTATAAGTTGGACATCATTAGCTATCAATGTCATGTTTTAAGTTAGTAGAAGTACATTTAGAACCAAGACTGTGTGTTGAGGAAGCACTGTGTGGCTACAAAACCTTGTTAACGATATTAATGTGTTGGCAGTCTCCCTCGGCTTTTCTGGACAACAATTTTATTAAATGACAACAAATATATGTCAAATAGTTGAAATCAGTCAAGGATCTGATCATGGGGCTCCTCCACTTGTCACCCCTGTAGTCATTATTGGGACCAGGTCTCTTCCTCAGGGAGCTAGTTGCCAAATAGCATTAAGGGGGCAAAGGAAAAGCAAGGCAAAGCTGCAGGGGTGTGAAAGGCTGTCAGGGCCCTGCAGAATAGAAGACAGAGTTCTCCTGCACTGGCAAGCACTGGTGTTTGAATCCCTGCCTTGCTGGAGGGGATTCCAGGGCAAGTCAGTGTGGTCAGTTGTACTCTAGCCCTCTGAAGAGTATGAGTGAGAAAAGCTCCAGCTGCCACTAATGTAGACAAAGTCCTTGCTTCCCCAAGGCAATAAGTAACATTCAGGTACTTTCCTTGAACATCTCATCACACACACACACACACACACACACACACACACACACACACACACTTATGTAAATGCTGTTATAGGTTGAATGTGACCTGTCCCTCACAGGCTTATGTTTGAACACATGGTTCCCAGCTAGTGGTGCTGTTGGAGAAGTCTGTCTTTGTATCCCTGAAGTATCAGGCATACCCACCCTTTTAACATTGTAACAGGTTGTTGCCATCTTCAATGTTCCTGCTGGAGACTTGTGTGATGTGGAATGATCCTCTGGTCACTTGAATTGAAATAATAAAACGCTGATTGACCAGTAGCCAGCTAGGAAATGTAGGTTGAGTGACCAAACTAAGGATGATGGGAAGAAGGGTCAAGTCAGAGTAGTCATCAGCCAGACACAAAGGGAGCAGAAGATGAATGTACAATATTAACAAAGGTACTGCTACACGGCAGAGCATAAATAAGGAAAATGTGTTAATTTAAATTGTAAGAGCTAGTTAGTAATAAGCCTGAGCTATTGGCCAAGCATTTGCAATTAATATAAGCCTCAGAGTCAGTTATTTGGAACAAGGTGGTTGGAACAGAAAATATCTGTTTACACCTGTGTGGTCAATTTAACCTACTGCTAAAAAAAAATATCCCCTCGTGTTTTAAGTTATGAATATGATTTTGGCTACATTCATTGATATCCTGGATAATGTGTGTTTCGGAGCTGGGGCTATGGCTTGAGAGTTATAACCATATCATTCCCACCTACTTTTTTTCTTTCTGATATACCAAACCCTGGGTAGGCTCTCACCCTCATAGATGAAGCCCCAGCTGTCATACCTAGACCATGGTATAGGTCTTTAAGCAGCAAGCCCTAAAATCCTTCACCCCTTAAGTTTTTTGACAGGTATTTTGTCATAGGGACATAGTAACATAGAAGTATGTATTACGCATCACTCCCACACACACCCAGTTCCTCCAGCCACTTTGCCACTGACATTTATCATAGAGACATTTGGTTCCCTCCATGCCAGATCTGTTTCACTTAGCATGTTCTCTCTGCCCATGGCACTAAACTGAGATCCTCAGGAGAGGTTATGCTAGGTAAGTTTGGGAACCTGAAGCCTTGTTCACCAGGCACATGGGTCAGAGGACTCCAAGGAGGGTACAGGACATGATGTCCTCTAGTTGACCTATGACCTCCATGAGAAGCCTCTATCCAGCTGTCAGTCCAGGGAACAGGAGGACTCATTGGCCCACAGCAATGAGGGTGTGAGGGTGACAGCCAACAGAAGGCAGATGGCTGTCCCAGCACCCCACGACTGTAGAGCTTTTCCTGTGGGCTTAGCTACTGAAGAGGGGTCAAGTCAGAAGCTGGACACACCACGCATCTCTTGTGGGAATGTCTGGAAGCATCAATGTATGAGAGAAAAGTGAAGCAGGCTTTCCTGGTCAGTCCATTCTTGAGGGACAGCAGACCAAGTGTCACCTTTAGAATATCTTCTGACTTGGAAAGTGACTTCAGAAATACCTGGTTTCCTGGCTTCACAGCTGGGGGGGGGGACGACAAAGCAACAGAAGACTCTAAAAGGGAAACTTGGAGCCAGGTGGTTGTGGCACATGCCTTTAATCCCAGCACTCAGGAGGCAGAGGCAGGCAGATCTCTGTGAGTTCTCGGCCAGCCTGGTCTGCAGAGCTAGTTCCAGGACAGGCTCCAAAGCTACAGAGAAACCTGTCTCAAACAAAACAAAACAAAAAACAGAAAAAAGGTAGCTTGGGACTGGCCATTTAAAGGTCCCAAGCCCTGAAGGAATGTTTGGTAAGTGAACATTTTACTATGTCCATAACTAACAGAGTCTCCATGGTGAAGCTATGCTAAGGCAGTGATATAGTCTAGCCTACATCCATGGGACCTGTCTCTGGACCTGTCTCTGGTCAGGGGGCCTGGGATGGAGCTGACTCTAGTTCCTACTCACTCAGGAAAAGGAAACTCAGCTACTTCCCAAAGCATGCTTGGTGAGCTCTTAATGGCTATATCACCCTTACTACCAACAGACATGACCCCAATATAACTTTTGGAGCATACTTCTAGAGTATGGCTTCAATGGTGACCCACTGAGTTCCTCAGCACAGAGAGAGGGGGGGTTGGCTGAGTCCTGTTGTCTGAACATGGCACAATACAACTGTAGCCTCACTCAGCTCCCTCCTCCAGCAAGACCTCTCCTGTCACCTTGTGACAGTCAGCAGCACACACCCCCATCACTGCAGCAAAACCTGTCAGCCACACCTGTTAGTATTTAGTCATTTGTACTCGCCTGCCTTTGGAGTTCTGACAGGGTACGCCCTCAGCTGCTGCCACTAAGAACACCACTTGTGCACATTCACTATGTTCCCTTTTAAAAGGGCCCTGCCCACCTCCCTTCTCTTTCTTCTTTCTTTCCCTCTATCTGTCAGGGTCCCTCCCCCTCCGCCTCTCTTTCCTCTCTCCCAGAGGCCAGTCTCCCCCTCCCCTTTCCCCTTTTTACAATCTTCTTCCTTTATATAAAAAACTCCTCAGCTTGAACTTTGTCACATGCGCTCTCTCTCTCTCTCTCTCTCTCTCTCTCTCTCTCTCTCTCTCTCTCAGGGTTTTTGTTTGTTTGTTTTTAATTACAACACACATTTGTGATGTGAAGCTTGTGCTGAATGGGTCATGAGCAATCTGACCACCATGGTGACCTGCACTAAAGCCAGGGTCTCACTTCAGAAATCTGGTTACCTTAATTGGGATCTCAGGCTGGCTGCACATCTCAAAAGAGACGGAGATATTGAACTTCCCCTCATGCCCAAGGTAGAGAGTCCTTTTGCCTTTTGGGGGTGGTGGTAAAGGAAATTGGGTTTCCTCACTTGATCCTAGTGAGGACAGTCGGCCTATTTCCACACATAAGCCCTTCCTAACGAGCTGTCCGAGCTGTCCGAGCTGTCCGGGCTGTCCGAGCTGTCCTGGGGAACGAATGCCTGAGTTTTCTAACTCTGATGTGAACCCACTTCCCTCTTGTGCTCGTGAAGAGCAGTGTTCAGGGAAGCAACATTAGCTGTACCATTGGAAAAGGTGTGTTTGTATTAGAGGGTTAACTGTAAACCGCAGCAGTTTAAGACGTCACAAACACATAAGCGATTAGGAAGAAAGGGAAGGACTGTGGTTCTGCTAAGCCCAAGCCATTAAATTCCGAACCAAATGGAGGTTTGGAAGTGGAAATTTCCCTGCTTTGTGGAGGCTCTGCAGAACAGCGAGTACTGTCCCCATTCTGGTGAAGTGACTGAAGCCCTCAGTGCGTGCTCCTGACCTTAGGACAGGGTTCTCATTACTACAGAACACTGCTGGGTAGGCACATGCCACCGCAGAGGAGGGGATGAGTGGCAGAGCCTCCTTCCTAACTAGTCAGGGCATCATGCACTACAGCAAGATTTTAGTTAAATATAACTTACATAGCATTTTCTCTTATTGAGTTTCTGTTTACTTAACACTTATGTGAATAAAAAACATAGGATGGTGTGAGGCTTCCCAACGTGGACACTGGGCTGTATGTTTAATGTGGGTATCAGGTTATTCAAAATTAAATGCCATGCTTTGCTATAAGGTCAATTGTTAAAAAGAATCCTTTCTTGTCATTTAGCCAGCTCACTTTAAGTTTGTTGATGGACTTTCAAACCTGAGGTAAACTTCAATAATATGCAGTGCTTATGCGACAAACCTCCCTTGTGTCTCTCCCACATCCTGCCTGTGTCCCCCACACCTACATGACCGCAGCCTCTCTGGGGGAAGATGTCGTTGTTTTGCCTACCTGATGCTTCATAGCCAAGAACCAATAAACTGCAACCAGGCTCCTTGGGCCAGTAGATGAGGCACAGGATGATGTGCTTCTACTCACTGCCCATCTCTCTCCCCACCCATCAGAACCTTCCCTGCTGCAGTAGCTCATGATGAGATAGTGTCTGTCTACCATCTCAGGATGGTGGCCATGCAGGGATGTGATGTTTTGTCAGGGAAGGCAGTTTTGTCTAGGAACCTCCAAAATTCTTACTCCTTAAGCTCAGGTCTCACGGTACCTGCTCCAATCACTGATGGCCTTGGGTACAACAGCCAGAGGTTGCCAACAATGGGTCATTTTAACCATGTGTAGTACTGATGATACAAATCTTCATCTCACTCCTGCAAGAGTGGAATTTAGTAAAATGAAGATCACTGTATTGGTCCATCCCTGGAAAGGAGCTGAGTGGATGAATGGTAACTGTTGACTTTGGGCTAGGGTTACTAAAGGCCATGTTCAGTTGCAGCAGTTGCCTGCCCCACAACACACACACACACACACACACACACACACACACACACACACACACACACACACACACACACACCACATGAAAATCAAAATCACCATTGCTTAAATTCCTCTCCCCTCCCAGAACACAGTCTCTCCTTGCTCCCATCCCTCGCTGTTCTGAGCCCTACCACCTGAGCTGCATGGATTTCTCAGCTCCCCTTTATTCCCCCACACCCTAGTCTGGCCACAGCCAACAAAGTGCAGCTGACATTTGTTTCCTTGTATGGAGGAACAGCACCAAACACCCCAAACCCTCACACTATACAGGTGAGGCAGCCAGTGCGTGAAGTATAGGCTCTTCCCCAATTTCCTGATTCTGTGAAGTCTGAGCCACAGTGACGGGAACCCTCAGCAGTTCACAGGTGCAGTGGAACCCCAAGAAACCTGCATTTTCTGGGAGAAACACCCCACTGTAGCACTTTTGAAAGGGGAGAATGCTTTGAGCCATACATCCCCTAAATTCAATCACTGGGCAAATTGTGCAGGGTCTGTAGGCGCCTGTGGTCTCTGACATAAAGCAAGCTGACACTGCTGCAGATTGTGTCTATGTTCAAAGCATCCCCTGCTGCTGTCCTGCACACCCTGTATGTCTGTCACGTATGAGCTAGGACTACAGCAGTTGACATCCAACTGTTTATTTCAGCTCTAGAACAGAAGCAGTGAACTCAGAGGGTTCATCCCTCATCATTGTTACTGTCCCGTTGGGGAAGAGTATCACACCTAGCAAACATTCCCTTCAGTCCAGATGGGATGCCAGTCACTATGTTCATGGCCATATTATGGCAAGCACAGTGCAGACACCCCGAGGCCAAAAGAAGCTTGAGAGTAGGTTTAGGATGACCCCAGAGAAAGCATTTACCCAAGTACACTTTAAACTGGAATTGAGGGAAAACACGTCCTGGTTAGGGTGTGTGTGTGTGTGTGTGTGTGTGTATGTGTGTGTGTAAAACTCAATACATAAGTTTAAAAAAAAAATCTAAGGAATGAAAATCATAGGAGAGAGAACACTGGACTGGGTCAGGTCCCACCTTCATCTGGTTGCAGGGTTCTGAGGTCTGCGAGCTGCATCCCACTAGTACTCATCTGGACACACCCCACAGCTGTTGCACCCCACCAGAACTCATCTGGACACACCCCCACAGCTGTGGCCACCACTGCAACTACGCACAGGAGTAGCAGGACAGCTACCATTGCCTTGATAAGAGAAAATAAAATGCTCTGTGCTCAGAAATATAAGGTGCATGGTCTCAAAAGACCAAAGGAAGCCCAGCCGTGGTCCTATTATTACCTTACACAGCCCACCGGTGGCCTTGGAGAGAAGTGCTGAGGCACTTGGTATTCCTAATCCTCAGGTTAAGTGAGCTAATGGGGCTTATTCACAGTCATGGTGTTAAAGGTTTGCACTCAGTAATATTCTAGCTCCCAGGGTTTCATCTTATTTACACCATGATGCTCAGGCCAGGCCACACTGCCTACCAGAGAGGAGGCAGGATCCCTTCCCCCCAGTGCCCTTGACCATCACCAGCTGGGAGCTATTTGGAAGGATCTGAAGTATCATGTATAGAGATGTTTTCCCTAATTAAATTGGACACCAGGTCATGAAATAATAGATGTCACAATCTGTTTCCTCCACCCAGCTGTGGATGTTTTTATGTCCATCTGTCCTGAAACACACCCAGGGCTCAGCTTCACATCCTACAGGAGGCATCTTCACTTTGATGTGAGATGCCTAGAGTACCACACTTGAAAGCAGATGGAAATAAAGGTCACTGCCCAAGGATGGGAGTGTTCAAACCTGAAGTACAGAGCAACCCATTCACTCTGGTACAAGATAGACAAACTCACTGGGATCACATTTGGCTATATGGACAGAAAAGGGTTGAAATTAAATTCTCAAAGCATCCGCAGGCCTCCTGTGAGGACATATGCCCAGACACAAACAGAATATTCTGCCTCTCCTGGTGACTCAAGTGAAATTAGAGACTTGGAGAACAAAGCATGAACACCAGAATCACCAAGATCTGAAAAAGACATACAAACTCCAAGTCTATCTTCCATTTATAGCTATAACATCCAATTCCTAGCAGTGCCTGGATCAGCCTGATTGTCAAATCTTCTGTGAATCCAAAGTCAAAATCGAATGTTTCACCAGTGACAGGTGTTTGTGTCAGAAATGTGACCATGGAGACCAATGAACTTGCAGCTTTTTTAACCATCTACTCAGGTTCTGACTGATACTCTAGAATTGGAAAATACTCACTGGTAGTCAGTAACAGTGTATACGGAGCTCCTGCCATGTGCCAAGCACACAGGGCTGGGTACCTGGATGAGCCAAGATATCTGTTAGTCCCCACCCTCTGGAGCTGTACTAGGAGACAACTAAGCTGCCACATGTTCAAATGGAACCAGATGCCATGACCAACTAAGTGTAGACACAAGACATCACAACAGGACCTAACTTCTAGGGCAAATGATGATCCCTGAGAATATGAAATTCCCACCAAAGACTTTGGGAGACTCGAGGGTTACAGCCTGTGGGAGTGACTCTGGCTCTCCAGAAGAGTGGCCAATGGAACTGTAAGGAACCTCAGGAGCTAGTAGGGCAGCAAGACCTTGAGTGGCCAGAGTCTTGTCACCTTGGTCACAAAGCCACCGTGAGTGGCTTTTAAATAATTAAACTGAGCAGTGATGTGCAAGGGGAACCTGGCTGTTTTGTCCTTTCAGATATAAACAAAAGATAAAAGATTTTGATTCTTACATTATGGCACTGCTAACTGCACTTTTAAGATCAATGAGCTAAAACCTGCACGGGCCAATCAGAGTGAACCCCACAGGCACAATTCTTTCTGAAGGTTTACCAGATGCCTCCCTATCATGCCATTTACATGCTTTTTAAAACATAGAATGCTGCCTATAAAGTGGGAAACACAGAAAGGGAGGTGAGACAGGTCTCTGTGCAGCATGTACCTGTGCAGTACAGGGGGGCACTTCCTCGTGCTCTGTACTGTTGGGTTTCTCAGAATCAGTGAGCATCAAAGGCCCAACACTAACATGTTCAACCTGAGGGACAGCAGTGCCTCTTAAAAAAAAATATATATATATATATATATATATATATATATATATATATACACACACACATGCATATATATGTAAATATAATGTTGTGTTTGTTCAAAGCCTTTCAGTTTATAATTTGTTACTCTGAATGCTTAAGTGACAGACTTCTCAGTGGACCTGACCTACACTAAACACAGGGCACAAAGTCTCAGGCAAAATAAGATCGTCACTAGGCAATGGGACGTGACAGGCAAGTGACTTACTCAGTTACTCACATTCTAGGCAAATGAAATAGAGGAAATCAAGATGAACACTTATAGGGTGTAATTTCTAAAGTTCTAAGCTCTTGGGTTTATAAAGCTAAAACTTGGGCAAGATCATATAGTGACAGCAGGGTCGGGGCTGCCCAAGCACAGGCAAGTCTCAAGCTGCATCCTCTAGTCATCAGTCAGGTTCTATGGCTGGGACAAACTTAAACATGGCAGGAGCCCACAGCCAGCCTCCGGCTTCTTTTCTCTCCACACCTGCTGTGGCTGCATCGTGAAAACTGTCAGTTCTCAAACATAGGATGCTACTGACCTGTAACTTCCTGTTCAGGCTGAACAGGAAGTGTTAACTACTCCGGGTCCAGAGAGAAAACAGGGTTCTTTTCATCAGGCCGCACTTCCTGTTTGGATGTCAGGAAGAGGAGGCCTAGGAGAGAAGATGCTGAGAACAGGAAGACTGGGGTGGGGCACCCTAACTTGATCACATAATGGTCTCCACTAACTAACTGGACCTGCAGCAAGGCAGAGGTGAGCAGGCTCCTTTCGCCGACACTCACAGTTTAACCATTGCTATGGACATGGACATTGGAACCTGTGGTCTGATGGGAAAGAAAACCATTTCCAGTCCTAAGGTTCTGAGGGTTGGAGACACCTGTGGATGCAAAATCTGCATACAATTAGGCCCTGAGATGAGCTTGGAACCCTGGATTCCAGATGCTTTTACCACCATGACCGACTTCTCCATTGTTGCCAGCACGCTCATCTTTATTCTATTTTCCCCAAATGCAGGTTTGAAGGTAGCCTGTGTGGGACATTCAAGGTGAAAGGACCTTGAAGTTGGTACAAGACAACCAAGGCCATGCTCACAGCACAAAGGAGATTTATTTGACCCCAGAGGGACATAGGCAAGGAAAGGAATAAGACTCAAAGACAAGAGATAGAGGACAAGGGAGAAGAGGAAGGGAACAAGGGAGAGGGGGAAAGAATGTCTGCCCCAGAGGGACAACGGACTTCATCTGGATGGAGAGGAGACAGATGTGGCCCACAGGCAAATGGCAGTTTATATAGGGAAAGGGGGGAAACCCATGATTAGTTGGTTCATTTTGATTGTGCATGTTAATTAAGGTGAGCCAAAGGGAGCTTTTGATTGCTGGACTCCAATACTTTTGATAGCTGGACCTTGGTAGTCAGCTTCCGGGGAGGAAGTGGCTAAATAAGGGAATAGAGCTTGGGGGCCAGCTTTAGGAATGAAATCTGATGATTTATGAAAGTAGAGGGAATGGGGGGGGAGGGTAAGGTGAAAACTGTCAGCACCTTGTGCTGCCATACTCTGGCCTGCCTACTAGAGTCCTTCACAGGGGCTCCCCCCCCCCCCTCCAAAACAGGCTGAAGCATCTTGTGTGAATGGTGTGGCCTGGGAGAGTTGTGTGATGGGATGACCTCTCCCCACACTCTAGTGCTGAAATCCTCTGGGAGCTGGAAACATTCCAAGTGTACTGGGCAAGGGAAAGAGTGGCTGTAAGCCAACCTCAGCACAGGTCACAAGAGAACTCTGCAATTAGGATTATCTCTCCTTGGGGCCAAAGGTCACAGGGGTGGCCTAGTACCCTTCCAGCTTCTGTGGGTAGCCTTCCTACAGACTGCAGCACCTTCTCTTGGAGGGTGTTCCAGGAGAGTGGTCCAGCCACTTGGACTGGCCTTTACCAACAGGAGTCTGACAAAGGACCTTTTCATTTCACACAGGAGCTTCTTCAGTCCTGAGAGCACAATCTTGACATTCCTAAGAATGTCATTTATTAGATAGCAACAGAGAAGCCAGGAGGATTGACCCTGTGTGGAAAGGAGCCGGCTGCGTGTTAAGAGGGCAGAGTTCCAGGTGTCTCTCTCCTTTGGGATTGAGAGGACACAGAAATTAACCAAAGCAAGCAGTGGACTCCAGAGGGTTCCTGCTAGCTCTGGGTACCCACAGCCTCTAAGTCTAACAGACCCTGCCATACCTGCTTCATGCTCCATCATCCTTCCAAACTAACAACACCCAGCTCCAAGAACAAGTGAGTTTGGCAACTTAAAACTGCCTGTCTGATAAACTGATCTATGCATTGTTACTGCTGTTGCTATTTGTGCTGGCTAGTTTTATGTCAACTTGACACATGCTACAGTCATCTGGGAGGAGGGAACCTCAACTGAGAATTTGCCTCCATAGGTCAGGATGTAGGCAAGCCTGTAGGGCATTTTCCTAATAACTGGTTGGAGAGTCCAGCCCATGGTGGATGGTGTCATCCCTGGGCTGGTGATCCTAGATTTTCTAAGAAAGCAGGCTGAGCAAGCCATGGAGAGCAAGCCAGTAAGCAGCACTCCTTCATGGCCTCTGCATCAGCTCCTGCCTCCAGGATCCTGCCGTTTGAGTTCCTGTCCTGACTTCCTTCAGTGATGAACAGTGACATGAAAGTGTAAACCTAATAAACCCTTACCTCTCCCAGTTGCTTTTGGTCACAGTGTTTCAGCACAGCCACAGTGACCCCAATTAAGACTCTAATAATCTAATTACTATGCTTACATGTGCTCCTTTATCTGTCCATAAAGGTTGATTTAGCTTGTTTCATTGAATAAAAACACAGCCACCCACAGTCCCACAGGGCCCCTTCACTCCATGTAGCTTAACCTTAAAAGTGAAGCCTGCCCCTCACATATGGCATTAGTTGAATCTTCTCTGGAAAACAGCTACAATGTGCTTTCTGGAAAATTGAACTCATGTTATCCACGAGGTGAGTACTGATGGGTAAGGCTCACTCTTGCCTTTCCTTCAGCCTTTTGTTTGCTTTGTAGTCCTAGCTGCTTTATCCTCCTCTCCTCATCCTCTGTTAGACTCCCACATTTAGCAAGCCTACTGCAGGTGTCTGCTCTGCGGTTCCTGTGATGCTAATACCCTGAGCCAGTCCGGAAATCAGTGAAAGAAGAGAACCATGGGGCTCTGTGGTCCCTTTCCATCATAGCACAGGGCCTTTGGGAACTGTATGCACTTTAATGCACACAGCCTTGCTGAAATCCAAGTAAACAATTCCTTGGAACGGGATGTGCAGATGCTTTTGTCTAGTGGCATGGGTCCCCAGAGATCCCTGGAAACTCAGGACATTTTAAGACCTTTGGAAATTGGATGGGGCGAGATGTGGCCAGCCCCCACTAGAGGAAACAGATGCAGTACAAGATGAAATAGCATGCTAGACTCTGGAGGTACTTCGGGGCAGGACACAGGCAGAGCAAAGTCGCTTAGCTGCAAACGGCAGATATTACCATGGAGAAGGAAGAGACTTGGAGAGCTGGCACCATGCTACTGCTAGCTTGTACCTTGATGTCTTGGGATAGCTGTGAGCTAAGGGCCTATGAATCTCTTAGTTCTCCTTCCCATCCTGCTCCCTGACCCTCATCTCAATGTGGGGTGGGAGGCAGGGGTGTTAAATTCAGCAGTTGGAGGTCTGACTGTGACAAGCGATACTTCCCAAAGATACCTCTTAAAAGTGACCCTATGCAGTATTCTCCCTGGAGTATGACAGAGTTCCCTGAGTGGTGGAGTTTCATCTCTTCCTTCAGTGAGCAGGCTGTAACTGTGATGAAAATGACACTATATGACTAAAGACTCCTGGGGAAAAGTGGTCCAGCTTCCATGGCACTTATTCCTTAAGACATGATTCACCAGGGAGGAAGTTAACACAGATAATCAAGAGGGTGGGCTGCCTCTCTGCCTAGCCATGACAGAAGTGAATAGCAGCTTTCTGTGACTCAAGCCCTGCCTTCAGGCTACCACATCTGGCACTGATTGGCAGACATGCCATCCCAGAGACTGCTGGATAGCAAGCAAAACAAGTGAATGCTATTATTTGAGCCATCAAGTCTGAGAACCTCAACGGAAGTCTTGATGCTTGAATTGGAGACCGCATCCTATGGCTGGGAAGCAAATGGAGGCCCAGAAGGTGGGTGCTGATCAATGCATCCAAAAGCAGACATCCACATCCTGAGTGATTAGGGACCATTACACCAGCAAGAGCAGAAGATGAATGTGGCTCAGAGATCCCAGACACAGTGAAAGCAGACACCCACCAAAGCTGTGTGGCTCTAAGAATTATTAACCAAAACAATGACCCCAAACATCCCAACATGGCCTTTTATTCATGCAACATCTCACCCACACCCTCCATGTTCAGGATTTCCCTTTGACTTGGGACCTCTATTCTATAAAACAAACTGGAGCCACTGTCACTCCATCAAGCCTTCCAGTGTCCTCAACAGGCCCTCAACAGGCTCTCCACATGCTCCTCTCTGACCTCCCTAGTGATCTGTCTCCCACTGCAGGGCCTTTGCACATGAAGTCCCTGCTGAAGCACCGGACCCATCCCTTCGCCACACCAGGAGCCTTCATTATTTTGTTTGTGGGATGCAGACACTCCCTTCAGAGCTCTTCACAAGTAATGACAGGACAGTAATCCTTTAGTTACACAAGTATTGACAGGACATACTTCATAGCTTGTACTGTTTCAAGTCTAAGATGTACAGGCAGAGAGACCAGGTCATGGTACCCAGAATTATGTTCCTAGCACCTAGGATTATCCATAATTACAGAAGACATCAACAAACACCACTCAAAGCCATCTGAACAGTACTTGCAGGACCTGAAGTAGTTTCAGTTCCCAAGGCATTGTTTAATTATGATACTATGTCTAGCAGGAGGCAGAACGTTTCCAAAATGTAAACTCCTAGAAGTTTGCATTTTATTATAAGTTGTTCTCTGTAAGGATTCTACACACCTTCACTGGTACTAATACTCTCAGTGTATAACCAACATAATCTCAAGAGAAAAACTCAAGGCCATCGGTGAGATAATAATTCATGGCTTCCAGGAGCAGACATCTTTGGATTACAAGGACTCACAGGAAGGAGGGTAAGCTGATTTCCACCAAAGGCAGCCTGCTCTGCTCCATGCAGTCCTGATAGATACCCAGCTGTCACAGTCTGTTCTGACCCCAGCCTAGATGCAGGATGGCGCAGAGAATCACTGCCACTGCCTAAGTGGGTCCAGATTCTCATCAAGCTGTTATTACACAGTGATCTATGCCGCTGGTGTTTAGGAAACGTCTAAAATAACGAGCTTAGATGGAGCTCTAGCAGCTTGGCTCAGAAAGCATATTGCAAGGAGAGTAAGTGACACTATCAACTCCCTTTGTTCATGCTCCCACTTATACTGGACCATAGCCCATCGGAGACCACCGGCTCAAGGAACAAAGTCACCAGTGATGTGATCTGAAACCGCAGAGCTAGACCCTTCCATCCTCTCAGGACTTAGTGGACCCCAAGATGGCATTGCTGGGAAGGGCTTGTACAGAAACAAACAAATTTACTGCTTTCTCCCTCCTCCCAAACCGTAGATGACCATGCAGACTGTAAGTAAAAATATTTTCCCTATTTCCCCTCTGTACTTTTCTAATGATACACTGAGCCATTTCTAGCAGCAGGCATTGAAAAGCTCTGTAGAATTTTTTATCACATCAGAACCTCAACTGAGTTACACGAGAAGGGAGAGTTGGAGCACCTAATGAGTCAGCTCGGGGACACTGGGACACTGGTTTCTCTGAGCAACTCTGGTACCCAGAAAGCTCCTTCTGCCTGGCAAGGCTTGAGTGGGGAGGTTCTAATAATAGGAGTCGCTCAGGATGAAAGGCTTAAGGGCGCCATTGACAGACAGCCACCGGGTTACTAATTAGAGCTTGGGTAACTGCGATTCAATGGGAAGAGAAGGGGTGCTGGGAACCAAGGAAGTTCAAGATAAGCTCCCGAGTGGGCTGAATGGAAGTAAAAGTGCTCACCGCGATGGCGTATTTTTCCTGTCTCCGGAATAGACACTAGTGTGTGTGTGTGTGTGTGTGGGGGGGGGTAATGTAGTTCTTTAGGAGAGCTAACAATGTTGGCATGAAAATCCTCTCCAGTCTAGCGCTACAGGTGCAGTGGGCCAACGGAGAGGAACCCCACAGGACCAGCTCCCACCACCCTGGAGGGGGCTGTCCCAGCCGCGCAGCGGGGACTGGCAGGGAATCCGGGAAGGCTGAGCTCCACTGCCAGCTTGGCGCCCGTGTGAAGGCCAGCCTCCGCACTCACTCCTAATTTAAATGCAGCGCGCTTTCCTCCCCTTCCATCCCCTCCCCACGGAGCTGTCAGGCTCGTACCCGCGCAGGCCACCAGGCATCCCCGACCCTCCCCACCATCTGGCTCCACAAGCCTAGGCTCCCAGAAAGGAAAGTATGGTTGTGCCGGGGCCCACAGGCCCCCGCAGACTACGCATGGCGAAGGGGACAGACAGCTTAAGCCCCCACCTCCCCGACCCGGCACTCCAAACCATGTCCACATTTGGAGCTAGTGCAGTGGCCCTGAGCCCCCCAGTAAAGAATCCGGCGCCGCAGGCAGCAGGAGGGAGCGGCCGGACCCAGGCCTGGGAGGGGCCATCGCGGGCGACTCACTGTCGCCTGCCGCCCTCCCACGCCCCGCTCGGTGCTTACATTGGAGGAACCCGGCCCCCTAAGCCACGCGCCAGTCCCCATCTCCTGACAAGAGCAGAGTCCCTGCCTTCCACCCCTAGGATCCCTCCATTCTCCCAGTGTCCCGCAGGCCGCGCCCGGTCCCCTACCTCACCGCTGGCAGCTCGCCGCTCTCCCTCCACCCCTGCGCCCACCGGAGCCCAAGACAGACAGCCAGGCCGGGGGGGGGGGGGGGTGGACTCAGGTGCGCATGCGCATGCCAACATTCGCGCGCACCTGTGAGAGCGCTGGAGTTGGGGACCCGCAGGGGACCCCTCCACGCACCTGTGCGAACCAGCGCCGCGATCCTGTGCGCTTTCCCGCCTCCAGGAGCGCCCCGGAATCCTCCGCTCCCGTGCCAGGCGCCTGAGTGGCAGCGGTCCCTCGCTCTTGAGTTGCTCACTGCGCTTGAAGGCAGCGCGAGCTGGGAGGCCGCCCACGACCCGGGCGCGCGTGCACCTCGTCGCGGCCCCGCGCGCGGCCTCCGGGTAGGGGGATACGCCGGCAGGGCTGCGGCTGAGCTTGTCCTCCGAGGGCCTACTGCGAGCTGTGCCCCGCGCCCGCCCGCCTGCCCGCCCGCCGCTCCCGCGCCTCTGCACTTAACCCTTTCTATCCCCAGTGAGCAAAGGTCCAGAGCTCGCTGGAGGCAGCCAGCTACTGACCTTGATGACAGCTGCTCCACCGTGCACATTGTGCCTCCAGTAATGAGACCCCACCGCACCCAGCGGGCACGACTTGTTGAGCCCTCCTCAAACCCGAAAGGCACCCAGAACAGGTGTCAGCACGGCAGCGCTGGGTCCCAACTATGGTGGACCTCCAACACCTAATCCTGGTCCCGCTGAGCATCTGTAAGAGATGATGCCACGCATAGTAATTAAAAACCCAAATGCCTACATCCTGATGGTGTTTCCTGATGTCTAGACGAGGCCTTTCTCTTCTATGTGGGCAGTCTGGGGTGACAACCAGGTTCTGTGAGACAAATAGTCAAATCAGGGTTGGGCCCCTGGGTATATGCTGCTTTTAAAAGCTTTATGCAAATGGCCCATGGCTAGATTTCAGAGGACTTGAACATTTGCTTTCTTCCTCTAGGCTTTGATATGTTTGGCCAATTTACACCATCGGCCCTTCTGAGTTCAACAGCAAAGCTGTAAAAACCCTTCTTGTTCAGTAGCCAAACACCAATTTGGGCAGAAAGCACCAAACTACTGGATTCAAACCTTCCATTTTCTGTTGGTTATAATACATATGGGCAATCTTGAGGTTGAGATCATGTTCATGTTCATGTTCATGATTAATTTTAGTTTTTCCTCAAACATGTGTGAGACTCCTGAGGTCTCTTAGTACGGTTCGCGCTTGGGTGGAGAAAAAGGCAGAAGGCTATCCAGAAAACAGCCTCTTGGCCTCCTCTACACTGTCAGTCCCCAGCATCCCTACTCTGGGTGCTGAGAATGAGACTAGCTGTTATCTTTCCCCATCTTTTCAAGTCCCCACGTAGGACCATGTGGGATTTGTAGTCCTACCCTACGACAAGGAGTTTTACAAAGAACTAATCACCACACCTCTGCAAATTACAGACTTCACTGGAACAGGAGTCTACAAATATTTAAGTGGGGAAATGCACAGCATTCCCGGATAACCTTCCTGCACTAGATTCTGGGAAGGTAGTTTAGTTGAAGGAAGTATGCCACAGTGGGGGCAGGCTTTGAGGTCTCTTTTGCTCAAGCTTTGCTAAGTGTGACCACTTCCTGTTGCCTGCAAGGTGTAGATGACGGGAGATATCATTCTGTATATATGTTTCTCATACTGGTTAATGAATAAAGCACTGTCGGCCAATAGGAAAGCAAGATAGGTGGGACTAGGAGACAAGGAGGAAAGAGGAAGGAGGAGTCAGCACGGAGAGACCCCAGGGAGTGGGGCAGGTGTCTGGTCACCCTGGGCTCTCCATGCTGACTTCTCCTTCCTACTTGATTCTCAGCTCCTTCTCCAGCACTATGTCTGCATGCATGCCGCCTTGTCCCACCATGATGACATTGGACTGAACCTCTGAACTGTAAGCCACCCCAATTAAATGTTTTCCTTTATAAGAGTTTTGGTCAAGGTGTCTCTTCACAGCAATAGAAACACTAACTAAAACAATGGGGATATATGCCTAAGTCAGGTGTGACGTTGACTAAGTTTTTATATCTTGGGTGCCCTGCTACAACTGGGTAGGTCCAGGCCACCAGCAGCATTAGATCTCCACAGGCAAAACCTCTAATTCAGTCACCCTTCTCACACCTGACAGGGACCAGATTATCAACTCTGCTTCCCTTACAGTACCCATCTCAGATTGAAAGAGATGGTATTCACTATGGGCTGGGAAGTGAAGCCATCTTCCTCCAGGGAGCATGTTCTCCAGATTCTAACATTGCCCTGGGGGATTCTTAGCTCTACCTGTTCCTTCATGGCAGAAGTAGAAGTGGCTAGTGACCTGTAGGCCATAGTCATGTTAGAGCTCTTTCCTACTTTCAAGTGCTTTAGTTGGCTTCCATCAAATGCTGGGCGTTGTTTTCTCACACAGCCCACACCAGACAATCCCAGACATTTTCTTCTCTCTAAAAAGTCTGTAAGATTTCATGCACCGCACTGCTCTCCACTCCCCAAGCAATTAAATTCCAATGACTGTCAGGCATGGTGCCAGTTGCTCTAAGTACTTCCAGCTTCTTGGCATAGAAATAAATAATTAGATGTTTGTTGGTTCATCTAAAATCCAACACATGCTGTGTGAGAGGAAAGTTGTTCCCATGGGACTCCCATCACCCTTGTCTGACCATGCCACTCTCTGCAGTGCAGTCATGAATAAGCACATGTACTCTTCCAGACACTTCTTAAATACCGTGGCTGTGTTGCTTTAGCCCTCCTTTCTCTTCCTACACTGCAGACCAGTGCCTAAGAACCTGGTATTCAGATGTCATATGATGTGTGTTGTCTGTGACATGTACAAGGCAGTGGTGACAGTAGAATTGATGTCATGAATGAGGTGATCCTGCATGTCAAGTCCTTCTAGGCACTTTAAACTACAGATGATGCCTAGTCTGAATTGACACCTCATGCCTTAGAGCTGAATATGACAAGAGCATATCCCTCAGCTCTATATCCTCCTGGGTGGAAAGCCGTAAGTGACTGGGGTGGGGATGATGGGGGTGGGGGTGCTGGTTTAGACTAGATGTCTGCTGCTCCTTGACTTCGATACAGCTCTCTGTGGGCTGGAGGTTCGGATGGACCCTGCTTCAGCAGATGTCAGCTCCTGAGAGAAGAAGAACCCTTACCAAGTGAGTATTACAGTCATCCCCTTAATAAGCCAGTAGGTTGAGACATGTGAATCCTAGTAGACATTTTTTGAGACTAGTTTTAAAAAGAAATAAAATTTTAATAGTTAAGATATTCTTAAGAATACATTAATAAACTGAAAGCAAGCTATCTGCTGTTGAATGGTTTCACTTTTGTAAGTATACAAATCAAACTTGATGATGAATCAAAGAAATTTATTTTAAACCAATTATTTCGTTACACAGCTTTACTGTTAAAGATGAGATGAAACCTGCGTACTAATGTGATGGGTGTGCTTACTTATTTTCGAGGGAAAAATTAAATCTCCTCTGATTATTTGATCTTGTAGGACTCAAAGCATCTTTTGGGTTTTTTTTTTTTTTCAGAGTTGGTCAATATTGTTTTAAAGATTTTTCTTTTTCTTTTTAATTACATGTTTGTGTGTTGCAAGTTCCTTGAGGTGTGTGCATGTGAATTCAGATGTCAGCTCCTCTGGAGCAGGAGGCGAGGTAGACCAGTTGGAGGACCACCACATGTCATGTATGTTAAGAGCTATCTGAGATGGCCACTCTTAACTGCTCAGCCTCTTTACAGCCCTGAGATGGCATTTTTAGTTTATTATTGTGAATTGTGAATGCCAAGATCACAATTCCATGTAAATATGTAGAACAGAATGGTAGAAGTTATATGTGGGGCCATTTCATAAGTTACTGGAATTTTTTCCTAATCCTAAAATACAGATTGAACTTTTATATATATATAAAACTCAAGTAAGCAACTAATGATAACAATTTTAAAATAAAATATTCAAACCAAGTACACCAATTTTGATACTTATTTGCTAAGAAATGACAGTAAAAAAATATTGAAAGTCTTTTTTTCTGTTATTAAATACTGTTCCTGTAAGAGCAGAAAATCTGTATGTACAGTATAAATATTGCACTTACTCACAATAGCAACAAATTTGAGATGTTTCAGGCAGCATCCCCTGGCACCATTGGGCATGTCAGCATGCACAGGGCAAAGTGCATGTGATGTGCACTCAGAACCACAGTTGCAGTGAAGTATCATGATACTTCATGTAGTGATAAATTATTCATGATTTATTAAAGTTTGCCTGAGGATTCAGAAAGCAAAGTCAACCACAAGCGTTCAAAGCCAGGCACACACTTTTAATCCCAGCAGCTAGAAGCTTTAGGAGGTGGTGGTGGTACACACCTTTAATCCTAGTACTAGGGATTAAGAGGTAGACAGATCTCTGTGAGTCCAAGGTCACCCAGATCTACACAAGAGCGAAACAGTCTGAAAGAGAATTACAGTTCACATCTTTAATTCCAACATTAGGGAAGTATATAAGACAGAGGGGCATTCATTCTCCAGCCATATTGAGGAGAGGCAGAAGTTTGAGACTTGGTGAAGAGCTCGTGTGTGGATCAGCCTTTTCAGCCTAAGATAGAGGTGAGAGCTAGTGGTCATCTACTTTGCTTTTCTGATCTTCAGCTTGAAGTTTGAACCACAATATCAGGCACTGGGTCATTTATTTATTTATGTTACAAGAAACACCCTGAGTGCATTACATGTTTGGTTTCAAATAGATTTTTGGCTTTTGCACATCCTACTGTTGTCTAATTTTTGTGACCCCACTTTCACTTATGTGGCCCCATATGGGGTTTAAGAAGCTGGGATGGACTTGTTCCTGGTCACGCATTTTATACAGGTAGAGCAGTGTTCCCTTCTTATCCAGCTGGAAGCCTGGATCAGGTGATGAAATGCCACCTTTCCAAATAAACAGAGATCCTTGCTACAGAATACAAAGCGAGAAGGCTAGGAGCCCCAATGAGAACACACAGAAGTCCCCGCCATTGTGATCATAGTTTGTTATAAGTTAAAGATTGTTAGTTTGGTGTAGTTGGCATTTTCTTTGGGCTGCCAACCAGATCCCAAATAAAGACATGAAGACTTATTATTAATTATGGATGCTTGGCCTTAGCTTAGGCTCGTCCCATTAGCTCCGTTAATTTAACCAGTTTCTATTCATCTACATTTTGTCTTGGGGCTTTTTACCTTTCTGTCATTCTATATGTCCTACTTTCATGTTTCCTCCATGTCTGTCTGTTTGTCTGTCTGGTCCCTGGCTTCTCCCTGTTATCTCCTTTTCTTTCTTCTTCAAGCCTAAATTCCTCTTCCTACTTACTCATCCCTGCCCTAAGCTCCACCTACACCTCCTCCCTCACTACTGGTTGTTCAGATTTATATTAGATCAGTCAGGTGCCCTAGGCAGGCAAGGTAAAAAGCAACACATCTTTACATAATTAAACAAATGCAACACGTCTTTACAGTATTCTGCAACAAAAACAAATGCAATATATCTTTGCATAGTTAACAAATATTCTGCAAGCCAAGTGGTAGTGGTGGTGCATGCCTTTAATCCCAGCACTCAGGAATCAGAGGCAGGAGGATCTTTGTTAGTTTGAGGCCAGCCTGGTCTACAGAGCTAGTTCCAAGACAGCCAGGGCTACACGCACACACACACACACACACACATACACACACACACACACACACACACACACACACACAAAACTATCTCAAAAAAAATCTGCAACACTTTGGTTTTGGTGTTCTGACAGTGTTAAATGATGTGGCCCAGACAGACTTTGAACTCAAGGCAATCCTCCTGCCTCAGACTAAGTGCTAATTTCAGGCATGAGCCACCATGCCCAGTGTAAATGTGTCCATGAGCTATACCTCTCAGAGTGGTTTGACTCACTTCAAATGGCAGGATCCTTGTGCATGTAGTCAGTGGTCAGGCAGCTCCAGATGAACATCCTGGGAGAGGGGGAACACTCCGTACTGCAGAAGGCACAGCCCCAGGAGCCAGAATGCACAGGCTTCGGTCCTGTGCCAGCCCTGCCAGCCAAGGTACATGTTGTCACACAAATCTGTTCTCTTTCAGTGAGTGCAGTGCAGTTTGGAACATGAACAACGGCTTTGGTGCCATACACAGTTTAACATAACAAGGATCCAAATAAAAATAAGAAATCCATCTTTTTGTAGTGATCAGATCACTACAAAAGTTAACTTCCTGGCCATTTTTAACCATACAGCCAGAAGTACTAAATTCTCAGGAATGTAAATTAAATAATTCTCTTGGATAGGGTGCCCTGGAAACCTTAAAGATTACTAGGGATTGAACTGTGTACTATAATTTAGAAAAGGGGTGGTCTCTCATGCCCACCCCCTCAGATTGTAACTATATTGAGAAATATGGCTTTCACAGAGGTCACTGTCAGGATAGAGAGGTCACTGGGGCAAGTCCCAGACCAGCATGACCAACATCCCAAAGGCAGAAGAGAGCAAAGTCATGAAGACAAGAACAGAGGTACATAGGGTCAGCAACCGGATGTCCTGTGGTGGGTGTCCATCCATAGGACACCAAAAACTGGCAGACACAAAAGGACCTCCTCCAAGAGCCCACACAGAGAGCAGAGCCCGCTGAAACCCTGGCCACAGGCTTGTGCCCTCCAGAACTGTGGTTCATAGCTCCCAGCTTTGGTATTTTGTGGCTACAACCCCATGGCACCTAGACAAAAGATTTGCATTCTGGTTGTAGAAATAGAGGGTTTTGTTTGTTTGTTCTTTGTTTTCAGTTGGCCTGGACATGAACCAGATGACCTTAACCTAAATTTCTGATCCATTATGGTCTCTGAGGGCTGGGGGGCAGCTTGGAAGAGTGTATGTTAAGCACGTGCAATGCCCTGGATTCCATTCACAACAGTGCCAGGAAATAAATGAACAAAAGTAAAAGACAGGAACAACCAGACTAAATGCAAACAAAGAAATGAACAAAAGTAAAAGGCAAACATCAAAGAGACTAAATGAAGAGCAGTTAGCTCTGGGCTAGATTAAATGGGCAAGAGGCCCCAGCCAGCATGCTGCAAGCTGCTTTCAACACTCAAGACTTGGGGCTTGCCCCTTAGTCTAGTGGGGTGACCTACGCATGCTATGTGTATCGCTGCCAGGAGGGATCCTCTGAGACGACCCTGTCATGTTTCCCCGTGCCTTTCCAAAGACCTCAGCTTGCAGAAGTGGATGGAAACTGGAATACCTTTCACTCTGTCTTACCCAGAACTTACTTGGGCAACAGCAGGTGTAGTATGTGTGAGAAGTTCGCTGGGGTTGGGGTGGGCACCAGAAAAAACTAGGCCTAGACTATTTCCATAAACGTTGGCGGAAACCTGACCACTTGGCAAACATTACCCATGTGTTCAGAGCAGACAGGCTGGCCTCCTTCCCTGCTGCTGTCTGGGATTAAAGGGTGATGGTTTGCAGAGGCCACAATGGCACTTTCCAAACATGGTGTGACCAAGGCTGGCCCCTCCTGAATACCCTGATCTCTAGGACTTGAGGAAGTGAGGAAGTTATGGCAGTGTGCTCATGCTGGTACCATGCCAGAGCTTTTGCATTTCATTTCATTTCATTTCATTTCTTTTCTTTTCTTTCTTTCTTTCTTTCTTTCTTTCTTTCTTTCTTTCTTTCTTTCTTTCTTTTTTGGCTCCTGCCTCTGCTCCCAGCATCCTGGGAAGTGGGTCAGCCTGGGCAGGCCTGGCCAGCTGCTTTGCTGTGCCAGGAGAACATGCCCTCCCCCCACTTCCTTCCCCATAGCCTCTCTCCCTGTACTCAGAAACTGTTTGTTCTTCCCGTGAGAGGAGAAGGGAATGGGGAAAGCAGCAGGGACTGGCTACAAGGACCCGACAAACAGTCCCCCACTACCCGGTTGGGCCCCTTCCTCCTGTCCCTGGATGGGAGAGAATCAGAACATGTCTTGCTCCTGCCTGAATGAGCCACCAGCCTGCACCTGCTGGTCCCTGGAGAATGCCCACATCGGTAGCCACCCCCACTAGCCCCAGACCTACCGAAACTCCCTGCTGGGCCCAGGGATGCAAGGAGGCTGTAAGATGATGGTGGCCTCTGCCTCTACACAGCTGTCCTGGGTAGTTGGTGAACCCAGGGCCTCACCCTCAACCAGAGGAAGACTTCTCCCCCTCCCTTTTGGATTGTTCTGCCTCCCCTTCAACCCTGCCTCCACCTCCTTCCCCCATCAGGACTCCTATGTTGTGTTTCTGGAACAATCAGTGAGTTTCAGAATGCAAATAGAGTCTTTATGCCTCATGGGGTAGATGCGGACAAACTTCCCTTTGCCACCTCTGACAGCAGAGTGAATGCAGACACCTTCTCCAGTCATCTGCCATGGACCCACCTTCCAGCTAGGAGTATAGGACCCACATACTAAAAGCAAGCAGTTGTTTCTTTGTGAGAAGCTGAGAACACATTTTCCTCTTGCTTCCCTTCTTGAATGCATGCCAGATATCTGTACTTTCCTTGGCCTGTCACTGCTGAAAGAGCTGGCTCTAATGTCTCCAAGGGCTTCTGTCCTTCCTTCCCTGGCTCTCCCCAGTGTTCACTGTGTCAGAGAGGCTTGTTCAAGATGGACAGACTAGAGTTAAGCCATCACAGTCAGCTCCTCTACACAGCTGGCAGCTGGAGGCATCACTCCCTAGCATTGCACTCTCAGTTCCTTGATGGAATATGGGATTCTAGGACAGAGTCCTTCTTTGGCTCTAAGGTCATGGCCGGGCTCCACTGTCCGGCCTTAGATACTCCAAGTGAACCAGGGTCCCAGAGTGGCCATGTTTTGCATAAGACATTCAGGATTAAATAACAAGTTCCTGGGCAGCAGTCCACAGCCTCGTGACCATGGCCACGGGAGTTAAATGCACCTGGATGCTGAAGGTGTCCTTGACTGTGTGGGTGTGTGCTTGCTGGGCTTTGTGCCCTGTCTACATACCAAAAGAACAGCAGAAATGGCATGCTGACCCTATCCATGCAACAACAGTGTAGCAGAAGCCTAGCTTGGTGCTGACCCTGACTTGACCAGGTAAGGGCTGGTAAATAGGTGTCTTATCCTGTCCCATTGATGATCAGCTCAGGCTCCTGACAACATTGTCAGACAGTAGCCACATGGCTGAGTACATCCCAAACTCCCAGAGCCTTAGATTTCCACCTGCAACAACTTGTCTTTTACCTGACATTACATTGGAACCACAGTGAGCCCTTCCAGGAAGTAGAGTTCTGTTGGTACCCAAGAAACATACACGTGACCCATATCGACAGTTCTCTGGTGCTTGCCAACAAAGGGTTAATTCTTCCTCAGAGTCATAGGGAGTACTGGCCCCTAGCCCAGGGTGGCCAGAAGCTGCTATTTCCACTTCAGTAAACATTGCCCAACCAGTCCATCATGGAAAGCAGCAATTGTTAGAGAAGAGCAAGCTTATGTGCATCCATGGATGCAAATGGAGACCTATGTGCTGGCATGTGTAAATATATGTGTTTGCACAGAGATGTAGACCTGTGTGCACCTGTGAATAACTATGTGGAAATGCACACAGGTGCAGAC
The DNA here is from genome assembly GCF_943737965.1 of Phodopus roborovskii. Lineage (NCBI taxonomy): Eukaryota > Metazoa > Chordata > Mammalia > Rodentia > Cricetidae > Phodopus > Phodopus roborovskii. The sequence continues at coordinate 13,907,051 of NW_026126409.1, read as the reverse complement.
CTATGTGCATGTAAGCAAGTGGGCAAAGACTTTCATGTGTGTAAATGTGTGAATATGTAGAGAGAGAGAGAGGGAGAGAGAATGTGTGTGTGTGAATATGTGTGTGCTTATAAGGGTGAGGGGGCTAGAAAGGGAGGAGCAGTCACTGGAAGAGTGAGAACTCTGAGCCCTGGATCAGAGCTGATGATCTCCTTTACTAGGGCTTTCTCTAGCCTCACGTGAATTCTCTGCTTTGGAAGCAGAGCCTGCAGCCCAGCAGGGCCAACAGTTGTAGAGAAGAGCTCCACATTGAAGAAGTGGTACCATGAGGACCTCCGTCCCCAGTCCCTAGGGCATATACCCAAGCTGGGGTTGACAAGCCTCACGCCAGCTTCTGAGCATGCACAGAGACAGGTGCGGGCAAGTCCAGACACTGGCAGAGAGAGCCACTGTCAGGGATCTTCCTGAATTCTGGCTCTAGTGGGCCATCTGCTTGTGGGGGTAATAAATCCTGTTGTCACCAGCCCTGACCACTGTCATCCACAAGTTAGATGTCATGGCTTGTAGCAATGCTGGGTACAGAGCACTTTGAATGAAGGTCCTCAACTGATGGGTGGAGGAGAACTCACATCCTTACTTCTAATTACAACGATACATTCGAGGCTCCAGCAGCAATGGCTATACAGAAATTGGCTCATCTCTCTGAAATAATGGCAAGACACTCATCCCTGCCTCAACGAGGCTACCCTCAGTGGTGGGATCTGTCAAGCTGGACCTGAGGACTGTACACATCCCCAGTGTCACCTGTGTGATCAACACCACAGCTGAGGTCCTCTCTGGCCAGAAGCCAGCAAATAGGTCATTCTGTCCCCTGGTGGCCTCTGGCTTTTGACAGGGTGGGTGTGCCAGGCTGGTGCCAGCACACACCTAGGACATCTTGCTTCCAAGAAGCTGATTGTTGAGTGCATTTACAGCACTCTGGGGGAGAAGATGCCCCTGTGTGAGGGTGCCCTCAGGTCTTCCTTGTGCTGACCTGTGAACACTAAGTCCTATTACTCCAGCCCACTTCACCAGGCCTTGCCGCACTGGCTGGTGCTGCGGTCCAGGTTATGATGTAGTGGGCAACATCCCACCTGGTTTTTGTTTGTTTGTAGATAGGGTTTCTCCATGTAGCCCTGTCGGTCCTGGAACTCACTCTGTAGACCATGCAGGCCTCGCACAGATCCACCTGCCTCTATCTTCCAAGTTCTGGGATTAAAGGTGTGTACCAACACTGCCCGACATAACTACCTGTTCTTATATCACACTCTGATTCCTTGGTTCTGCTTCATGTGCTCTCCCACACCTCAGATCTAAGGACTGGTAACAGTAGCTGAAGCAGGGAGTAGGCAGCTGTTAAAGACTGCATTTTCACCTCTTGAAATTTCGTCCAAACCTTACCATTTTTCAAAAACCTTTGTGTCTGGAGGGGGAGGGGGTTCCTGGAAGCTGGGACACAGGATGGGGAATCTCGTAACAGTGCTAGGGGCTTTTTATAAGAGGAAACATGTTTCATAATGCTTCTCCTTCCCAGGAAGACGGTGAGAGGCTGGCTTTGAAGGCTGGGCTGTTAAGTCTCCCTTTGAACAGGAACAGTTGGATGCTGCTCTCCAAGGAGACTCCAAGTTCATGACCTCAGGAGCTGACTCAACGTAGCACCTGAAACATCTCTCAAGATTGAGGGCTTAAACTGAGGCTGCAGGTCCTGGAGAAAGGTACCAGCATGATGGGGTCTGTATTTCATTCCCAGGCCTAAGAGAACTTAACATGACTGACACATAATGGGTTTACGAGCTGGCTGTTCATTAAATGGATTGGTCTTAATATGTTGCTTGGGTCAGCAGGCACTGACACACTTGAGTGACTCAAATCCAGGACTCACCAGACACAGGCCATGGTGGTGGGGCTTGCCATCCTCTGAACTCTGACCTCTGTTCTGCTAGATGCTCTCCACCCAGCCTGCTTCTTTCAGGTAATGAGCTGCAGTGAAGCATGCTTTGTGCACATCTTGTATCTTCAGTGTGGAAATGCTTGTGGTACCTGCCTTCCAGGACCATGGACTTGCTCTGTGCATCTCGTCTGTCTTTCCTCTGAGTTCACTCTGGTCTTGCAAAGTTATCAATAAGATAGGCAAGTTCTATAAACTTGTGATGTCATACACCATGAGAACTGGCAAAGTACAGGGGTCCCACCCAGACCGCCTGTAACCTGTCTATCACAGTCTCTGCAGCTGGTTACTACAATGCCCAGACAGAGAAGGGGACTCTACTTCCTCCCCTCCTGGATATAATCACCCTTTTAAATTTTACAGGGATGGGGTGGGGAGGAGGAAAGACAACATATAATACTGGATTCTAAAATAAAAAGTCTTTTATTTTTATCAAATAAGATAGCAGCTAACAGTTTAAAAAAGCTTGGGTATATGTGAGATTTAGAAAATATTTGGCTAAGTTAAAAGTTAGCATTTTTAGTCATTTATAAAGTGCTGAGGAGTGTGTTTCTGAATTAGGCTTCAGAAAACATTTTTAGCCATCCAGTAAGTGAAACACTGATGTACAAGTATTGGAGGAGCAAACAGAGTCTGTAGGATACTCATGTCCCTTGACATGCATGGCTGCCTCTCAAGTGCCCCGTAAGACCTTGCATGTTCATGGGGGGGGCACTGGCATGGCAGGCAGCGGGGGCAGCAGCTGAGGATCAGCACCATGGGCCACCCAGAATGAGTGTCCAGATGTGGATGGCTCTCTGACAGCAAGTGCACAGAAGACCTGAGCTCTTCAGCACCGTCGCTGCGTGACTGGGCCCACACATGTCCCACGTAGATACTAATTTCCTTTAGCGTGAGATGGCAAGTAGGATTTGGCATGGAAGCTGGAGTCCAAATGTTGATAGTATTAAACATTTTGGCTTGAAGCAGAGATATGTGCAAAACACTACAGATAGCATATTGACTGAAATGTTAACGGTTAATTTTTTTTTAATAGAAAACACAATATAAAAACACTATTTGTTAAAGGATACAGTACACATGCCAGTCGACTTTGGAAAGCCTCAGTCACTCCAGACAAAACAAGCTGACTGGACTGGACTGTGTCACCTGGCTTTTTAAATTGTTACAATGTTTATTCTGAGATTTAAAAATATATAGGATATAAATAACAGTAGTGAGTCTAAGTCAAGTAGAATGATTTTAAGATCTGTTAATGACCTCCTATGCTACTGGACGCTACAGTCCCCCGTCAGCTCTGAGAGAGATGTGCCCGGAACTGACGCTGTTAGTGCACATTGCATCTCGGGTGAATGACCGGGCAGACTCTCAGTGGCTCAGAGGCCATAACACTCCTCTGCCTCCCTCTCACGTCTGACTCACTTGTGCTACTGGAAAACGCAGAGAAGCTGTGTGACCGCTGCAGATTCCTTTCCCAACTCTGCTTCCAGTTGGTCCCAGTGGTATGGATCAGCCTCTGACACTTGTCCTGTCCCTGCTTGCCATCCTCATGCCAGGCAGCAGCCCTCTGACTTACATGCCCAGCAGCGGGATCTGCCACACCATCACTGAAGACACCAGGTCCTCCTGAGAAGGCTGCCTAGCCTTCCTGTGCACTCGCCGGTGGCCTTGGCCCCCACATACCACCAGAGCAGAACTGGCTTTGGCTCTCCTAGAGCGCTGCTGGGCTCTGCTCCTTGGGGAGGCGCTGGGGTCCTTCAGGAGGTCACATAGGCTGCTGTCCACGGATCTGTGCTCTAAGGAGCTGGAGCCATGGGACATGCTCAGAGACCCTGAGGATGAAGACAGGTCACTCTTCTGAGCTGTCAGTCCCGGGGAATCTCCCAACCAAATGGCTGTGTTGGCGTCAGTCTGGCCCAGGCAAGAAGTGCCCTCCTCACCGCAGAGCAAATCCTTGGGGTCTTCTTCCTGAGGCTCAGGGCCGGAGGGTGGGCTGTCTCTGGCTCTGTCCTTGTTCTTCTGAAATGCTGTGGCCATGACAATGAACTTAACAGGCCCATTGTGTGCATGGTAGGAGACCATGCCCCGCCCTGAGAGGACAATTCAATAAAGGTCTTTAGTGACACACATACTGCATAGGGTGTCAAACTGCAGTATCTGACCCTGGAGACAGCTTGGTAATTAGCACTAACACATGGGATAGTTAAAGCAGGAACACCCAAGGTGATATCCCTGTGGACAATCAGCCTTAAAGCTGATGGCTCCTGCTTTCACAGAGGACAGGGGTGCAGGTCCCAGGACCTACACTGGGCGGCTCATAACTGCCTGCAACTACAGTGAATCGGATACTTTCATCTGAACTCTGTAGACACTGCACTCCCAGAAAAGATGTGCCTGCCCACATGTGTGCAAGCACACACACACACACACACACACACAGAGAGAGAGAGAGAGAGAGAGAGAGAGAGAGAGAGAGAAATAATACATATTTTGAAAAGTGATTATCCAACGGTTAGGCTCACATTTTCCTACACACAGGAATGCACACACACACACACACACACACACACACACACACACACACACACTCCCGCATACACGCACACACACACTCACCCCCTAAAAAATATAATAAAAAGTCTTTAGCTTCGGGCACGGAACACTTCCTCACTCATCCTATGCAAATGGACCCGATTTCCCTATGCCTTAAGAAATCAAAGCCTCAAGTCCTCAGTGTCAGGAACACAGTGCCTACACTACCAGAAACTTCTAGCAATTTCTATTGCAGAAAGTTTCTGGAGCTTGAGAAAAACAATTCTACAGCTGTTTATTAAAATCAAGACTTTCCATCTCCAGGTCACCATGTGACTCATTCATTTCTTCGGTCAGAAACAGCTCCTAGCCACTGACAGGAACGCTGCCCCGCTGTGTCACTGATCTTAGCCATATTTCTGGATGCTTCATAGTCGCTACTGACAGATACCCAGATACTGGAACATGGCAGGAAGTGACAGAAACAGAGGAGAAAATAAAGTCACCAGGAAGACACACACTACGAGACTACTGTAGTCAGCCCAAAATTAGGAAAACAGTGTGAGGAACAACTTGGTGAATAAAAGAGAAAGAGTTTGTGGAAGGGGAAGAGGTGAATTCAGAAGGGTGGCCGGCTGGGGACCCAGACCTACAAACCCTGACCCAGCTCCCCCACCAGGTAGTGGATATGTGGCCACCCTGCTATCCCATTACCACTTAAACAGAGAACACTTGGTAATTAAAACCTGAGGTATCTGCTGCTACAGCTCCTAACAAAAACAAAAATGTGAGCTGGGGCAGTAGTTGGGTGGCAAGTGTGAACATCAATCATGTGTGAGGCCCTGGTTTTAGTCCTTAGCACTGAGAAGGAAGGAGAAGGGGAGGGAGGGAGGGAGGGAGGGGTGAGAGGGAGGAAGGGAGGGGTGGGAGGGAGAGGTGGGAGGGAAGGATGTGGGAAGGAGTGAATGATCTCTTATCCCTTAACTCTACCAGCTAGGAAACACCAAAACTTACTAGTCTACTCACACGACATGAAGGAACCACGGAACCCAGCCCTTGTTAGCACACTGTTGCCGTCAAGTCCTCTGCTCTACAGCTGTCTTCCCCGACAGGTGGTGTAACCAGCACACACACAGGATCTTTTGTTTTACCCCATAGTGTCAGCATCTGGGGATCCCAAGCAGCTCCCAGCCAGGTTCTCCTCAACAAAGGACCAGACAACTGTTTCCAAACATTTCCCTCCCTCTCACTTGAACATTCAGGAGGTCTTTTCCATACCACTTAAATCTACCCACCATGCTTTGTTCCTGGCTGGTGTTTGCCTGAGTAGGGTCCTGGGGTGAAAACCCCAAGATCATGATGTTGGACTGCTTTCTGGTATAAACTGCAGAAGCAAACCTCAGAGCTTCCTCTATGCCCAGTAAGAGGGGGTGCATTTCCACTGAGAAAAACACTGTGTTCTGATGGGAACTAATGGGTAACAGAGGTGCCATGAAATGAATTTTCTGGATAGATTCTCCTGGAACTACTAATATGAGAGTGAGAAAAATGAAAGTACAAAGAGAACCATGAAAACTGAGGAAATTGGCACCTCCGCTAAGTATCCAAAGTGCCCTAAGGACCACAGGACAGCAACATGCCAGGCCACTTTGAAGAGAGGCAGGCATGTAGCTAGCTGTGTCCACTTACCTGTCACTTTGGGGATGCCCTGAAGACGAGGAACTGGCAGGGCCACAACAACACCCAGGCTGGTACCAACCATGAGCAATCCATGACAGACGAGCAGGCTGGTTACAGACAGACGCTGGTGCCCTGGAAAAGAAAGAAAAGTAGGCCCATGGTCTGCAGCTGGCTCACGCAGCAGTGCTGGGTGGGTAGTAGAGGGTGGGTGTGCAGCTTAGAAATGTTGCAGGCATCACGGCCAGTCTCCCAAGACACCACTAAGCCTTGTGGCAGGAAAATCTGTAAGGATGCTTACACCTGTGCCTTCCTCAGCAGAAGAGAACGGCAATGTCAAGGCATCTCAACTGAACAGCAGCAAGCAAAGAGTGAGTGGGTCTCCAGTCTGTCCTCAGACTAGCCTTGCCAGAGGGAAGCAACCCCAGAGCTATATAAATCACCATAGTTACATAGTGCCTGTTTCTCCCTCCGTCCTTCCCCCTCCCTCCGTCCTTCCCTCCCTCTTTCTTCTCTCTCTCTCCCTCCCTCCCTCTCTCATCCTCTCTCTGATTCTGTCTCTCTCCCTCCTCCCATCCTCTCTCTCTGGCTTTGGCTTTGTCTCTCTCTCTCACACACACACACACACACACACACACACACACACACACACACACAGAGGCAGCCACACTGTGGATACACACTGCCTTCAAGGCTTCCACAGTTTCTGTGCAAGTGTATGGCGCTAGTGCCATTAAGGAATGGAGATGGTGACAGCACTATGGGGTCACAGAAGCCTGTTTTGCTGAGCCTTCTCTGTAGCCAGGCCAGGAGGATGGGCTTGGGAAGAGTGAGCGACACTGGTACAGGGTTTTTCTTGCAGGCTACAGAGAAGCAGGGGGCCTACAAGGAACTCTGCTTCCATGGAAAGTGATACTGGGCTGAAAGGAGTCTTAAGATTGGTCCTGGCATTCAGTCCCAAGGCCGACCAGCACACTGAGGTGACTCATGTAGCATCCCATGACTTTTGTCATTTTTGCTATGTTAACTTCTTAACAGTGGTCTGTATTTCTTAAAAAGCTAAAACGGTATTTAATCTCCGAGAATGGAGAATGATGTAGACCTTAGAGATGCACCGCAGTTAACCCTGTGGCCATGGCTGTTGAGAAACGCTGAGGAATCGGAAGCCAATACCCACCATCACTCACAGGCATTATTGCTGACTGCTGTGTTATCATGCCAGGGCAGGCTGCTGGGTCACCCTGCCACACAAGAGCCATTTCCTCCACCTGTCCTCTCATGGGTCCCCCTGTCCCACAGTAAAACAGGAAAAAGATGGGAAAATGGAAAGTTCCAGTAAGTCTGAGGGACTTCCCTTTTAAAACACAGAGATATGGGAAGCAATTAAACCTGCAGCTCCAAGATTAATGGCCCGCTTCCACCCCAGGGCATCAGCTCTGCTCGGAGCATCACCTTGAGGAACAGCCATGAGCCCAGGTACCAGTCAGCTGACGCGTACAGGTGACACTCTACAAATGACACTGTGTGACCGATGACTCCAATTGGACATCCGAAACCATTTTGCACTGGGAAACTGGCTTCCCTTTATTTTTTTCTACAAAGCAAAAATTTTTAATTCATAATTTTTGGAGTGTTGATCTGAGCCGGGCTTTTAAAGAAGCCTGAGGAATACCAATACTGTAAATAATGTTACTTCAAAGACAATTATCCAGCAAATAGGGCGTCTTGTGTGTAATACCCTTTCACTCAGTGGCTCCAAAAAAAAAGTTTACCATCAAAGCATGGAGGATGAAAGCGTCACTAGATATTTTCATTCATCCAGAAATACATCTTGCATTCTTCATTCTGTTTGAATCTCTTCTATATAAAAGTACACACACACACACACACACACACACACACACACACACACACACACATAATTTTTTTTCCCAGAGAAATTTCACTTTCACACCTACATTATCTTAAGTATAGTAAGAATCTGGGAAGTGTTCCATTGCCTTTTCAAAGAAACTCTTCCGTCAGAAGGGTTCCCCAAAGAGAATGCATGGAACAGTGCCTCAGGTTCAAATGGCACCCTGGAGGTGTCAGAAGCCCTGCAGGGACAGGGAGCTACAGCATGAGGGCCTCACACAGGTGTCCCATGAGCCTGGAACCCTGACCTGAAGTCAAGACAGTCAGATGGAAACTACAAAAAGAAACTACATTAATAATCAGTAGTAATAATAATAACAACAATAAAAGTAACAAAAAAAAAAAAAAATAAGCTGGCGAGTTCCAGGTGCTACTATTTCCTGTTTTTCTCTCAGGAACTAGGATGTTTGCTCTTTTCCAATGCTCACCTCCCCTGTTGTCCAGGTCAGTCCCAGTCGGCAGGAGACACGTACCTGCAGTGTGTGTGCCTGCATGGAGTTCCCCGACTCACACTGAAAGCCAGGAGTGCAGTTTAAGTCGCCAACCCCCTTATGACTACGTCCATGGCCCTGGTAAGACTCACACTGAACTTTAAATAAAAAACTTAGCCTTTTTATTTGGCCACATCACTTCTGGAAGCCGTATCTGCTCAGTGGGGACACAGAGGGTCACCCCGCTCTGCCTGCTTTGAGTATTGAGGACAAGACAGGAAACATCTGTGTGGTGATACCGAGGTTGTGTAGGGGCCTCTTCCCATGCTGTAGCTACACCATCAATGCCTCCACTCTCAGAGTCCAATGCCTGCTCTAACAGATGAGGGAAGAGAGGTGGCGAGGTGGGCAGGCCTTGGGAAATTGGTCCATACCCCACAATCCCATGAATCTGGTAGTGCCGAGGGGTCAGGCTTTGTAGAGAAGGTTGGGGCAAGCCAGTGTCTGGCCAACTGGCGACTGTGTAGGAGGCTGAAGATGTGTAGCACTGGCTATAGGGTGAATGGAAGGAAACTCACTGCACCGTGCTGTGTGGCTCAGGGGCAGACCACTGCACACCCAAGCTGAGTGGCCAACAAGTGTTTCCTAACCAGACCTGGCTACCTGCCTAGGAAGGAAGGACCCCCCCCCCACACACACACACACTGGTGAGTATTGTAGAGGAAGCAGACAATGTTTGCTTGCATGCTGCTTGCCTGAGTCTATAGCAAGTATTGCCAATTGATCTGCTCAGAAGCCAGGCACATCCCACTTTCTCTGCAGGAGGAGGTGGATGAGAGGACAGAAGAGAGCACCCTTCATCCTTAAAATCAGGTGGGCATGGAGGGCATGGGAAACACCAGACAATGGAGGGTCAGCAAGGGAGCGCCTCAGAGCCATCTCTGTTCACTTGGAGTTCTTGTGGTTTGGTTTCACTGTGTCGTGTACAAGGATTATTTTCATAAAACCTCAACACACAAGCCCCACTCACTGATAGGCCCCTCCTTCTCTCCAGTCTCTGACAGAAACTGCAGGGAATGAACATGAGGCAGAGCAGGGCCCCGGTGGCAGGGACTGGCCAGCCAACATTCCTGGGGTTGGTTCTCAGGATTCCAGGAACCATGGCAACCACAGCTGCCTCCCTGAAGGCCAAAGCGTACCGGGGTCAGGACCTGGGCCCCAGAAGCCTTTACTGCAGAACAATCTAACTCCTGTCCCTTTCCATGTCAATAGAAAGTGCAGGGCATTCTCTGGGCAGATGCAGCTGGTGAATCTGACTTGGTGTCTGTCTAAGGGACAATAGATTCCAACAGCAAACACCTGTCCAGGTGGCTAATACCTACAAGAAAGGTCCCCAGCAGCATGCTTTGGAGGCCATCCTGTTGCTAAATCATTTTTGTTTTCTAAAAATAATAAGCATTACAAAAACCTCCATTCTGTTGCAAATAAAGTTGCATATATATATATATATATATATACACACACACGTATATATATATATTTGTATGTATATGTACACACACATATACATACACACATATATATACATACATACATACATACATACATACATACATACATATATATATATTTGCCAGCCAATTCCATAGGAAAAAAACACCTGTCACCATCCCTAGATGCCTGTGTCCTGCAGGTCTCAATGAATCCCTTCTGCTGCCATTTTTCTCGCCTCTACCTCCTTATTATTCCTCATGTCACAGGACAGGTGCACCCTCTCTGCATTGTGACCCCTAAGTTATTGTGCTTTTCCAAGGCATCAAACATGCTAATTGTGATGGAATGTGTACATCAGTATTCCCATAGATTGTCATGTTGTGGATGACGAGAGTAGCAGTTGGTACCTGAGGGAGGGGACAGGATTAGGTGAGGACACAGGGATAGCATGAGGGTTGGGCCTCATGATGAAGTTACCACCCTTACAGCAAGGACCAGACCTGATGCTCTCTCTGCCCTGTGTGAACCCGGTGTGAAGGTGCTGTACACAAACAAGGAAGTAGAGTCTACCAGGAACCTCGAACCTTGATCTTGAACTCCTAGCTTCTGGGCTGGGGGAACGGGTGATGCTGTCAGAGGCCTCAGTTTGTAGCCAGGACAGAAGCCAGCCGTCTTCTCCAGAGTCTTCCTCGCCCCCATAGACACCTTCCCCACCACAATTCACCACACAAATAGACAAATCAACCCAGACTCCCCCATTCATACCACTGTGGCCTCAGCCACCTCTAAAGGACTACAGAGTCTCTCTCTCTCTCTCTCTCACACACACACACACACACACACATACACACACACACACACACACACACAGCATCTGGTCTGAGTGTGACGTACAAATAATACCAGTCACACAACCCACTGTTGCCTGAACAAAGCACGACACAGACCCCCCCCCCAGAGTTCACCCCCTGGCTACTGATGTACACCATGTGAGCACTGTCCAGCAGCAACATCAGTCCATAGTGACTGGCTCTGCTGTGATCCATATGAGAACACTATTTAACACAGCACATCCAGGCGGCCAGCTCACCTCACTACCCATTGCTTACTTTCTAACTTCAGCCCATGCCCGTTCTCCATTACTACATTTCTGTCACACTCTCCCTGCAGCCTGTTTACCAGGACCTTGTGGACAGAGGACAGGCAAGAACCTCTCAAGCTTCTTCCTGCAGGCTTACCTTCCCCAAATCCACCCTGGAATCATCTCCCCACCCTCCCCGTTCAGTCTTCAGTGATTTCCTGCTGGCAACAGGTACAGTCAGGACTATGAAGTTACCTTGTCTGACCTCTGGCATCCCCAGCCCAGCCAGTCCATTGTGGCCATCTGTGCACCTTTCACCATATTCACAGAGAGACAACATAACTGCATACAAGTTTACATACAATGCCCATACACTAACTCATGCCAGGCACCACACACAGTGGCTGTGCATCTACACACATTGAGCACACTGGCTATATGTGACCCAGCAGCTGCTGTCCCTGCTGTACCCTGGACTTCCTTCTGAGGAACCTGGCTGCAAGCCGTACAAGAGAGAGTGACACTAGAACCCTCCCTTCCATGGAGAGTACCTGGCAACATGCTATGCACAGGGGCATCAATGTTGACATCCTGCAGGTGCTTCAAGGTCTCGGTGTGGAAGAGGCGAAGGGTGGACCCGGAAGTAAAGGCAATCCAAATGCCAACACCAGACACAGCCATGTGGGAGATGACCATCCCTTCATCCTGGTGGGCCTCCAGCTGATTCTGGGGAAGTAGAGGAGATGGGGTTACACACGGTATTAGGGATTCAGCCAGAGCCTCCAGTAGTGCTATAAGCAAAGACACCATACAACTAGGCACTCCTGAGCACCATGGGGTCCAGCTGTAGCTCAAACCCATGACTGTAACAGCATGGATTTCCTACTCACAGCCACAGAATAGCATCTTAAGGTATGATGCTCTTGTGGAGTTTCCCTGAGCAGGTGAATGTGCTTCAGAGAATACCACACTAAGTTCCATTTATCATGGCACCTCTCCGAGCTGAGAAAATAACTTCAACACAACATCAAAGGTGCTGGGAAGGGGATGGCTGCTGATCCAGGTCCCCCACAGCCCACTGAGCAGTCTGGTTAGTGGGTGGCAGGAGGCAGAGTACTGTGGGTACTGAGGAGGAAGCTGGTCCTTCTACAGTCCATACAGACATAACACAGTCATAGCCCGCCTCTCCCCATTCCCCCACCGGTACCCTAACAAAATCAGCCTGCACAGGGTCCAGCTGGCAACAAACAACCATATGGTCATCTTGAGACCAGAGGTGTGGTGGCCAAAGCCAAGTCAGGGTACAGTGTAGCAACACCAACCAGAAGAGGTCAGGAAATTCAATGTCAATTTTATATGGTTCTCTTAATTTAAAATACCCTCCCCAGAAGGGGACATAGATCTGTGTCCTAAGAGAGCAAAGGTGAGAGCACATGAGCCCCACAGACTGCCAAGGTCATGGTACCCCACACCATTGCAGATGCACCAGTAGGGCTTGGTTGAGCTACACCCTGCATTAACTGTACCTCGTTTCAATGGAAGATTCCAGGGCAGGAGTAGTTCTGCTTGTACCTGGTAGCAGAGTCCAGGTTAGGACTGTCTGGGTATGCCTCCTAACCTAGTCTCCTTGGCCTGGTTTTCAGGCTGCTTGCTGCTGGCACACGCAAACTAGATTGATTTTTGGATATTGATCTTGTACCCTCTGACCTTGCTGAATGTTTTGTTGTTTTTGTCTTTTTAAATCTGCTAGTGTTGTTCGGGCTTCCTTTGGGATTCTGTACCGGAGGGAGCCTATCTCTTAGCAAATTCATATCTTCTCTTCAACCCAACACCCACCCAGTCCACCCCCAGCATCTCCGATAGTAACAGCCAACTGTGTGGGCAGAAGGGAGGGCCTCTGTATATGCCTCATCTCATTTACACAGTTGCTGTTCTGACACCCACTGTCCTCTCTGTGCCCTGAGACACTAGTGTTGGCCTGGTCCCTAGACTTCTCTGTGGGGTCGTGCTGAACAGTGTGAAGTTCACTGGGTGGCCCTGGGGACAGTTCTTCCTTAAGGCCTTCACACAGAATAGAACATGTGGCTGGTGCTGCCACCTCCACAGCAGCTGTCTGCTTTACCTAAGTGCTCTGACTGCATACTGAGATACTTCCTGGAATGCTTAGGAAGGCTGATGCCCAGGCCTATGCGCTGAAGGCTCAGTACTGGTGTGGCCTTTAAGGTTCTGAGATGGCCACAGACAGACACTCACAGAGACAGGCACACATACGTGATGGGAGATGTCATTCTGTAAATATGTTTCTCTTATTGGTTAATAAATAAAGCCCTGTTGGCCAATAGGAAAGCAAGATAGGCAGGACTAGGAGACAAGGAGGTTTGGGGAGAGGTGGGAGGAGATTCATTCAGAGGAAGAAGTCCGGACACTTTCTCCAATAAGATAAGACTACATGGAAACACTTAGATTAATAGAAATGGGTTAGTATTTAAGACAGAGCTAGTCAATAAGTAGTGCTATTAACAAGCCAACAGCTTTATATCTAATACAGTGTCTCTGTGTGTTATCTGGGGCTGGTGCAGCTCTGGGATCAGACTGGTGGGAAAACTGTTCATAACCAAAAAAAGGAGCCTAAAACGTGGGACCCGAGAACTTTCACTTAAAACTTGACAAAAGCTTAAAATGGGATTTTAAAAACAAAAGAACAGAGACAAGCAAGGCTTCTTTAGTAACAGCATTTTTCTCATTGGGACTCTGTTTTGCTAGAGACAAGCAAAGATCTGCATGGCTCCTTTAAGGGAGGTTTCCTGACTCATCATAAGCTGTTAACAAAAAAAAAAAAAAAAAAAAAAAAAAAAAAAAACTCACAGCTTTTAAGAAGCCCTGCTAACAATTGAATGGTGTGTATGAGAGCTGGCAATGGCAGTGACCACATCTCCAAACTGACAGCATGCTGCTGGATGGCACCATAGACCAAGGCGGTGAGCACAGCTCTCAGTTCTGGCAGTATACATACCCCCCACCATGTTTGATAGACTGTGGCTAATACACTTGTGGCTTGTTTAACAGATAAAAGACTTGTGGCCAAAAAAAGATAAAGATTTATAGTAAAGACAGATTCAGATTAAGAAAAATCTCTAAAGGTTTACAGTATGTTTTAAAATATACATAGGCTTGGGAAAGAAAAAGAAACAGGATAAAGTGGTTTAAAAAAAATAGAAAGAAAGAGAGTAGCTAACATTGGTGGTACACACCTTTAATTCCAGCACTTGGGAGGCAGAGGCAAGCAGATCTCTGTGATTTCAAAGCGAACCTGGTATACAGAGTTAATTCCAGGACAAGCAAAAGTTACACAGAGAAACCCTGTCTCAATAAATGTAAAAAAAAAAAAAAAAAAAAAAAAAAAAAGAGAGAGAGAGAGAGAGAGAGAGAGAAATAGAGTAATAAAAAAGCCACGTGAAGATGCAAAGCACAAAGAGAGTCTGAATACTGTATGCTGTTCTGTTATTTTTGTATTGTTTGACTGCTAAGAAAATAGGAACAACTGTTAAATGGTGCTGGATTAATCCAATTTATATATTTTTAAAATGCCTTGACTTCAAAATTTAAGTCTAAGGACAGGTTACTGGGGAAAAGAATTTCTGTTTTTGTTTACATAGAAAATGAAAAAACTATGGGATTCCTTCCAGACTAACATAGTTTGATTAAGCAAGACCCCCTGAAGCAGTGTCCCAGGTGATTCAACATTCAAAACAGCTGGGACAAGGCAGCCTTGCAGTCCACTACAGCCCAAATTTCTGCTGCTTCTTAGGATCCTCAAGACAGCATCCTCTACCAGCAGGAAGCAGTTTGGAAAGAATGATGCCCAAATTCCCAATTATTGTTTATAAATATTTATTTTCATTTAAATTGGGTCGGTTATAAATGGTTATGATCACAACCAATCTCTTTTTAAAGGTAAAAAGGGAATTATGGTATAGAAATGAATACTTTGTTTTGGAATGGATTTTCATTTATTGATAAAAATTTAAGGTCAATTTAATGATATGTATATTTCTCCTCTTGTTTAGATACTGTGTTTATATAGTTCATTTTAAAAATGTAATGTACAGTTAACTACAGATTATAGATAGTTACCTATAATAGTCAAAACTTACAGTTAGGTGAGTTAGGTTTTCTAGATATACAGAAATATATTTGAGATGGATAATTATTCTCCAAACCTTTCAAAGACCTACAGAATATGACATTTAAAATGTTTAAGGTTTTTCTTAACAGTGAGGCACAACTGCTCCTGGCAATACCACCTGCATCAGAAAGGAAGATGGACATGAAAGAAACTCATTATGGAGTTTACTTCCAATATGGCAAGACTAGCCATTTGGACAAGATACTGCTCTTGTCTGGACTGTTTGACTTTCTGCTGTATAAACTGGACATGCAGGACCTACAGAAAAATGACTGCTGATTCAAGATGCACATTGCCACAGAGTTCCTGCTTCATGGAAGAGTCTGACAGACATTCTTCAGGACACAGAAAAGTGACTGACAAGCTGCCAATACAGATGGACAGTTTAAAGTTTCCTGCTTTGCTAAGGAGTCTGCCAGATACACTATGGCCTATGGGCTGAAGATGGAAGATTACAGAAGAACTTCATGTGACTGACCAGGTATCTAGATGTCTCTGCCATTTCTAGAGTTTATATATTATCCTTCTGTGGTCTTTGATGGAGTTGAAGACAGTTATGGTTATAGTTTCCCTTAGTTAGGACTACAGTTACTTATAAGACCTTAGAATCACAAAGATAGGATAGACGATAAAATAATTTCATTAAATCTTGCTAAGTGTTAATGGACTAAATATTGTTAACTATAGTTCTTATTTGATAACTGTTTTGTTATATATTTTACTATGTTAAAGTTAAAACCCTTCTTTTTATTTTAGACAGAAAAGAGGAGATGATAGGAGATGTCATTCTGTAAATATGTTTCTCTTACTGGTTAATGAATAAAGAACTGCTGGCAAATAGGAAGTCAAGATATGCAAGACTAGGAGACCAGGAAGATTCTGGGAGGTATAGGAGGAGATTCAAGATGTAGAGACTTGAGAGAGGAAGAGGTCCAGACCCTTTCTCCGATAAGCCAAGACCACATGGAAACACTTAGATTGATAGAAATGGGTTAATATTTAAGACAGAGCTAGCCAATAAGAAATGCTAGTAACTGGCCAATAGCTTCATATCTAATACAGCATCTCTGTGTGTTATTTGGGGCTAAAGCAGCTGTGGAACCAGGCTGGCAGGAAAACTGCTTGTAACCGGCGCATGACTGCCTGTAACACATGCCTGTAGATCACTGTGATTTAACTCAGATCACACAGAAGCAGCAACCTTCCACATGGAGCTTGTGATCGAGGTGTGAGGAATCGATGTCACCAGCCCAGGATCCTGCAACTGTTCTGCACTTGAAACAGCTGGGGGTCCCCTTGGCATGGTCCACTGCCAGGGACTAGAGAAAGGGGTGGCAAGGGACACGGGGCCAGGGGAGGGTCAGACTGCTCTGTGTACTATTCTCACGGGTCAGCTAAGGTTACACCCGCCCAGCTTCCCTGGTCTCTGGCAACTTGCATCAACTTCCTCATAGCAGTCATACTGCCAAGCCTCAGCAGGAGGACCAGGTGGGACATTTTGCCTTGCATTACCTTGTTTCTGTTAAGTGCGGGAGGAGCCTCCCCTTCCTTCTCACTGTCCAGTGCACAACTGTCTGCAGGGAAAGATGACCCTGTGAGCATTTGGAGCACACGTCTTGATCACTACTGCCCCTCGTGTGAGTTCAAGGTAGGGCAGTCACTGCCCCTGGAAACCTGTGGTAGCTGAGTAACAGGACTTCCCAGGAGGCTTGGAAAAGCAGAATGAGAAACCACGGCATATGAGGACACATCACTAGAGGACTAAATAACAAGGAAGGCTCCTCCCTCCGGTCCATGTCACAGTGCCTACCCAGCCTTCCCTGGGAGCAGCTCCAGGGTGTCCAATTCCCAGGACCTTCTCTGTTTGACTTTGCAGCCTGCAGTCCACAGCACTTGAAGGGCTGGTAGCACCGTCTCAGAAGAAAAAACACATTTCCTGACATCTGCTCTGTATTTGAGGTCCCTTGGTGCTTGATGTCACATGGCAAGTGTGATTTCCAATAGGGAAATGTGCAAGTCTGCTTTAGGGCATGAGGTCAAAGGTGCTACTCCAGCATACTTGGCTGTTCCCATCTCTGCCCATAGACTGGGAAGCTGGGGCACAGTCCAAGCCTACTCAGAGCCCCTGGAATCTATACCCTGAGGTGAGATACAGGATCCTGTTAGTGAGGGCTTTTCCTGGCACTGGTGACCCTGCTATGTCCCCTCATCCCTGGCCCCCTTGCCCCATGCTTCATCCAGCCTGAGAGCTATAGTCCCTCCAGGAGTCACATTTCACTTTGACAATCTCTGTGATTTCCTTTCCCATGTCTTCCCAGTGAACTCTGCTTGTTCTGATGGGAAGGTGATGAGGCCCTGTAGTGAGGCCCCATGGCCTGACACACAGACTCAGGGAAGGCACAGGACTTGAACATTACAAGGCTAGTCCTAACCTGGGCATGGGTTCACCATGCCTGCTGAGGACTGGGCAGAAAAGAGCCACCAGAGCTCCACAGCATCTGACACTGTCCCATGGCTGGGCACACAGCCAGGGTCTGCTGTATGGGCACCCAGTACTTGGCAGTTATAGAACAGCATTTAGATGCTGGATGAGGGACCACATACCATTGGTTCAGTTCTGTGATGCTGGGCATGGTTTTGTTTGAAATCAGGAACTCAGGTCTAGGACTGTATATTGGCTAGTGCTATGTCAACTTTATACAAGCTAGAATTATCTGAAAAGAGGGAACCTGAATTAAGAAAATGCCTCCATAAGATACAGCTGTGAGGCATTTTCATAAGAGTGATGTGGGAAGGGACCTGCTCATTGTGGGTGGTGCCAGCCCTGGGCTGGTGGTCCTGAGTTCTATAAGAAAGCAGACTGAGCAAGCCATGAGGAGCAAGCCAGTAAGCAACACCCCTCCATGACCTCTGCATCAGCTTCTGCCTCCAGGTTCCTACCCTATTTGAGTTCCTGCCCTGACTTCCTTTAGTGATGGTCTATGATGTGGAATTGTAAGCCAAATAAACACTTTCCTCCCCAACTTGCTTTTGGATCATGGTGTTTTGTCACAGCTATGTTCCTTTCCTCCCTGCAAAAGGAGTTTCTGAGCATGTCTCTGGGGTCACAGAGGTCATAAGGGTCACATGGATGCCAAGACACATGTGCTGAGCCCTGGGCTGCACTGCTGTGTTCACTATCATAAGGAAGAGCATGGCTGAAGACCACTGTGATGTTGCTGGATTACCATTCTGGCTGTTCGTTTTGCTTGTCCCTTTATCCCTCTTTCCTTCCATCTACCTGGTGGAAACTCAAGAGCAAAGTAGTCTTAAGAGTTACACAGTTCCAGCAGTAGAGCTAAAACTATGCACCATGGCTCTAAGAGAAAAAGCTGTGAAGGTAGCACCCTTCAAAACCCCAGAGAAATCAGCCTGTTCCTAAAAGCCAGGTTGCTTTAGGCCTGTATTAGTTTGGAGGCTCAAGTTTTAAACTCTCTCTCTCTCTCTCTCTCTCCTCCTCCTCCCCCCCCTCTCTCTCTCTCACACACACACACACACACACACAGGATAAAAGGCAAAAAGGAAAGCTACATGCAGCTGAGAAAAGATGACAAGGAGCTGGAGAGAGGGTCAGGGATTAAGAACATATACCACTCTTGCAGAGGACCCAAGTTTGGCTCCCAAGCACCCACACGGGGTAGCTCACAACTGCCCATAACTCCAGCTCCAGGGGATCTGACACCCTCTTCTGGCCTCTGTGAGCACCTTCAGTCATGTGCATACATACACATGTATTGAGAGACACAGAAATAAAAGGTGGAGACTACAGTTCCTCCACTATGTGACAATCAGCACTAGGAGCTCCCCTTATGCTTTTCAGGAGGCAGAAATGTCATCTGGGAGGTGTTCTGCCCAGGGCTGCCAGGTTACGACCCCAAACATAGACACCCTGGCCTATGAGTACTCCCACTCAGCCCCGCATCGGCTGTGAGGAACACGCCTCAGCTTCAGAACCTCCTTCCTGTGTAGGAGGGCAGCACCATCCAGCAGTAGCACCCCCACCCCAGCTGGGTGAACGCAGGTTGAGGTCCTGGGCTGCACCCACATCTCAGCTGTGGCTGCCCACAAAACAGGAACAGCATGAATCTCATTTTCCCAGAAAAGCAGGTTGTTCTCTCTATAAATGTGTTTAGTTATTTTTAGGCTCTAAACTGCCTAGAGGGGACCAGTACTTGGATCTGGATGCTCTATCCTTTGAGCCTTGGAGACAGATAGTGCT
Source organism: Phodopus roborovskii (assembly GCF_943737965.1). Classification (NCBI taxonomy): domain Eukaryota; kingdom Metazoa; phylum Chordata; class Mammalia; order Rodentia; family Cricetidae; genus Phodopus; species Phodopus roborovskii. The sequence goes on along the minus strand of NW_026126409.1, from coordinate 13,887,512 downwards.
GAGCCTCTCTCTGGAGCACGAGGCACCTTAAAGCTGAGAGGGAACACTGTCTTACCATAGAAGCCTTCTGGGGAGGGCTGCAGAGCACCCCCCCCCCGCCTTTTTGGTTTTAGTTTACAAATGATTATGATAATAATGACCATGATGATGACGATGATGGTGATGATCATGCCAGTTGGGGGGGAAAATCTTAAAATAGTGCCATTATGTCTCAGTATAAAAATGACGGATGGCTTACAAAACATTACGCAGGCTCATGTATGCTTCTTTTAGCACAACTTAATCTTGTTGGAAAATGGTGACTGCATCTCCAGTGTGCTGTGCTGGATACAGGCATTTCCCTTCACCGAACAGGCAGCCCTGACTTAGAGGCCCAGGGGAGCATCATGCAACACAAAGCTGGGCCATGGGTGGGCCCTGTGCTGTTTCAGATACAGAATCAGCAAGGTGACATTGCCAGTCATCAAGACTGTCCCGTGCAGCATGTTGGCATAGGGTTTGGAACTTTCTAAGAATGTTATTTACAAGACGATGTCACTGGTACCCACAAGGGCTGCAACAAAATTCCAGGAAGTTGCCGTGGCACCTGTGACTTGGTAGGGAGGGTTCTGTGCTCCAAGGGCAAGAAGGGCAAGTTCTTACCACAACAGTGACTCACAAGTGGATAGAAAAGCGACCAAAGTTACCATGAACTATGGGGGGGGGAAACGTCTGTCCATGTTTCCTTCTGCCTCTCTGTGGCCAGCAGGCAGGCTGGGTCTTGGGAACACAGAGGAGCCACCTCTTAAAAGAATCAGGCAATGATGTAGTGGCATACTCAGACTGAGTAGTAGAATCTTCAGTTCAGGGTCAGCCTGGGGGGTGTGTAAAGTTACCTTTTTGTAGTCCCAGGGACAGATTTGAGCCTGGGTCTACCCAGGAAATGCAGTGCCGGCTGTACCTTTGCCCCAGGTGGAATCCTCCTTGTTCTAATTGAGCCTCACCTCCTGACCCTTGAACTGCTTTTGGGAGTCTACAGGCCCGAGACAGCATTTGCACTAATGAACCCAATGTCAGTCAGGGCACACTATAATCTACAGCTCTTGAGATGGGAGCTCGGTCAGGTAGTAGAGTGCTGAACATGCATGGCGACAGAACATGCTACCAATATATGTCCTAAAATAGATGTCTGAACGATGTCTAAAAATGTGACATGTGATCTCTTAGCAAATGGCCTGTAGCTCTGCTCTGGTGACTTGACAAACACCACCAGAGATGACCTGCAAATATTTTCTGAAGCTAATGATGATGGCAGTTTGATTTGCATATTTCTGAACAGTCATTCCAATATGTCAGATTAAATAAGCCACACCTAAAAAACAAACAAACAAAATCAAAACAAAAAAGAAAACACATTACCTCTTATATGGCACTTAAAGGAAATTTTGTGATGATTGGTTTGGGTTTTGTTGTTTTGTTTTGTTTTTTGGGTCAGGGTTTTTCTGTGTAACAGCCCTAGCTGTCTTGAAACCCACTCTAAACCAGGCTGTCCTCCAACTCACAGCAATCTACCTGCCTCTGCCTCCTGAGTGCTGGGATTAAAGGAGTGCCTCACCACCACCACCACCACCTCATGTGATTCATTTTTAATGGCTCAAAAAGACAACACCCATGTGACTTGAGCTTACAGAGGGAAGAGCAGGGTGACAGACAGTAGAATACATATGGGCTAACTGGGCATTAGCAATCTGTGCAGGAAGCAGTGTAAGACATGGCATGATGAAGAATACACAGATTATCGATCTGTGAGGTGCAAACATACACTGGAACTTGAGCAGCAGGTGTGACCAAAGGCAGGTGTGGTATGTGGACCCAACATTGTTCAATGAGTGACACACCTCCTCACTGCCCATACTGAACATCTCCGCTGCTGGGCAGCATGCCTCGTCTTAACCAGCTCCCGCTGCAGAGGCTTGTTTTGAGTTTTTCTGACTACCTTCCCTTTGACATTCTGGACAGTAGAGCCTAGAAGGTAGGAGGTTACTCAGAGGGGAAGAACAACAAACCAGTGAAGGACAGAGGGTTTCTAGAGAGGGGGTGGCTGTGTATAGTGCCACAATGGACATGTGTTACTGCACCTCGGTACCACCAAATAACAGCAATGACATCTCAGTTCAGGCCTGCTGAGGAAAACAAATATGACACCATGCGTATGGGTGCAGATGGCAACAAAGGGAAGCTCAGGGAGGATGCATGGGGGATGGTGAAGGGGGCAGAGAGACACTGTAATCTCAACTTCCTGCTCAGTCTTGCCAAGAATCTAAAGTGGCCCTAAAAATAAAGTTTATACACAAAAACAGAACCTTGCTGTACAAGCCATGCTGTCATCACTGAGGCTTCAGGGTGTGGGACTGTGCATTTCCTTTCTTGTCAGTTGCCTCTCAGGCCCTCTCAACACCCTGACAGATTGGCTGTCTCTCTCTTCAAGTCTAGGAAGACCTTGTTGTGCACTAAGTATGTTAACTCTTGGTCATATGTACAGGAAATATTTCCCCAAATTTGAAAATGAATATTGGTGCACATGTACTAAATATTAGGTGTGAAAGGTTATGTCAGCAAGTCACAATTTCTTTTCCCAGTGCAGCAAGTTCTGGTGTCTGGTGTCCTGGGAGAGCACAGTGATCCCCTCACTCATCCTGTGAGTTTATGGTCCTTCCTGCATCCCAGGAATGATGCCCCAGCCCACTAATGAGAAATGATACTCCATGTGTCACCAATGGCTGTTTATAACGAATGTATTTTTAAAGTAATGTTTCCACTACTTAGCAGGCAAACATAGCAATTATGCCCCAGAGAAGAGGTTAGGAAATAGCTGAGTTAATGTATCTTTCTAATCAAAGTGCCAGAATGTACCATCCCTTACTGCCAAGCACTGCATAATGCCTGGTTGCTGCTAAGAGACACCCTGTTCACAGCAGGAGACTGCAGGGTGTGGTTTACAGCACTCACCTCTATGGTGTGTGTCTCCAAGCTGGCCATGAACACCTGCCCTCCCGAGGCTGCCCACAGCACACCTTCCACCAGGAGAAGGCTTCTGACAGGCAGGACGCCCAACTTGATCACTTGCTGGGGTTCTGAGTTCCAGGATCCATCTTAAAAGAAAATACTTTTAGTTCCTCTTGAACATGGGGACAGAGAAACAGGACCACACCTCACTGCAAAAACACAAACCAAGTACCAACTATGACCACAAACGATGCTTGTATTTAACACAGAGTGTTCAGGGGCCCTGGAACCAGCCCTGGTTCACAGGGCCTGTAGCACATAGAAGACACAGAGGACAGAAGGTAGGATGGGACCCACCTTCTCTACTGGCCTATGTCTCTACACACATTCCCTGCTTCCTGTAAATTAAGTATCAGTGTCTTCATCTGTAAGATGAGGGCAGTACTGTCATTTTCAAGAACTAAAAATGAGATATATACAGACATTCACTGCAGAACCTGTCACGTGGTTCCGAAGATTCTGCTACAGTACAGCAGTAATGTGTGAAATGACTGGCTGTCAGAAGGACGGCATCATTTTCAATACATCCTGTGATGCCTCCAGCATCACAAGGAGAACCTGTCTTCATGGAAGGTGAAGAGACCAAAACCAAACCAAAGGCCATGCTATTCTAAGGTCTCCCGCCCTTTCTTGACCCCCCAGGAAGCCACAAGTATATTCCAGAGATCTGGGGTGAGTTCTGCCATAACTTAAATGAAGTGTGAATCAATAGCGTGGCAAGGGTAAAGATTGACAGCAAGATTTAATGAGAATTTTAAATTGGCTGATGTGATTATCCTATAAATGTGTCTTCATTCATCAAGTCCCAGAATTCTGATGGTAATTACATCACTAACATGACTTCCCTGCCATGTGGGTTCTCTTAGCTCAGAAAAAACAAGGTCTCAGTGTCTATAAATGTGTGACTGACTCTTCATTCATCAAGTCCCAGGATTCTGATGGTAATTACATCACTAACATGACTTCCCTGCCATGCGGGGAAAAAAACAAGGTCTCAGTGTTTTCTCTGTCCTGAATCTCTGAGTACAAAGCCTATGAGCAAAGAGAGCTGAACTAGGCTGTTAGAGGCATCTGGGCAAGCTCCAAATACTGTGGTGGGCTTCTTGTTACAGAGCACCTTTCTCGGGATTCTGTTCAGCCTGCACAATGTTGCAGGATGGCTTTTTACTCCAGTGTTCCAGCAACAAGTGTACTGGGTCCACATATGGTTAGACACACGTGTGTGTGTGTGTGTGTGTGTGTGTGCGTACACACACATACATGCATTCATGCACACAGACACGTGCATACGTGCACATGCACATACACACACGTGCACACACCTTCACTTCTCTCACCTGCCCTAACATTCATACACGCAGTCACCGCATGTGGTACTCACGGCCCTCCCCAGCACTGCAGCCTGTACCTGTGATGGAACTGGTGTATGTTCAGAGTGGATACAGTGTCCCCTGATGCTCACAGGCTCCTAAGGGCATGGCATGGGAATGCAGACCTCTGAAGGCAAACAGAGCTCTGCCTGCAGGCTGCCAGAGGAGTGTGTGCTGTTGCTGGCTGACAGTACAGTTTCTTTGAAACAGGAACTCCAAGATCAAAGGTGGGATGACCCACTTCAGACATTTTACTTTGGTTAAGGTTTGACTTCAACAATCGGCCTCTGTTTTCTGGCCATCTAAGCAAGCCCTCTGTTCCTCAGACACTGTATTCCTGTCTCCCTGGGAGGGCCATGCACAACCTCACTGCTGAAAGTGTGTGAACCTGGGCCAACTCTGAGGACAACTTCTTCCTAGTAGGTCATCTGCACCCAGAGCCAGACTTCATATATGAGCTAACAATAGTGATAACCCCAAATCTTCACAACCTGAAACATTCCCATCAAGTCCCAGGTTCCCAAGCCCCACTCCAAAGCAAACGCCCCTGTCTGGGAAGGCCACAGTCTCCAATCAATCACATCTTCCACCACCAAGGATGAAGGACCACCTCACTCTCTACCACCCAGGCCTGCCCGCAATGTGCAGGCACTGTAAAACACAGCAGGAAGGCTGCAGAGTCAATGAGACTATGAAGTCATTGTGTAACACGGTGCATACTATATAATACAGCACAAAGCTAGGTTGGCCAAGCCCAGGGATGCACAGCAATGAAGGAAACCAGATGGCCAAGGGAAAGGATCAAAGAAAACTTCCTGGAAACCGAAAAGAAAGGGCATCATGAATAGGGAAGTGTAAAACAATATAATGGCAATCAGTAAATTCAACAACAGAAAAATACAGGCTATACAAAAAAATCCCTGAGCATTGTGCATGTGCCTTCTCTAAGAAGGGTAAGCAAAGAAAATAAGTTAGAGTGAAACCAAAATACCTCTAAAAACAGACGGTTTAGGAAAGGGACTATCAACTTTGTACTGGAAGAGAGGGCTGGGGACATGGCTCAGTGGCCAAAGTTTTGCTCAACAAGCAAGCGCAAGGCTCAGTTTGGTCTCCAATGTATTAAAAATAATAAAGTAAGACCAAGTAAAGTGGAAGTATAGTCTAAGTAAATCACTATTTAAGTTTTAATAGTAAAATGTTAATCTAACTTAGACATACTACACCAAGAGTTGTTCAAAAGTTCACATACACACCATGGAAAAATGGACATCAACTTCTGAAATCAATTTTGAAGACCCGTTGCATCCCTCTGAAGTCAACTCCCTTCCAACTTTCAAAACAAAACAAAAAAAAAAATCAATATTCCCATGCTATGTGGTCCCCACCAAAGAGAGGTGTGGAGAACACAAAGTGCAGAGGTGGACAGTGGCGGACAGCAACAGTGGACAAAAGTCCAGAGCTCCCCAGATAAGAGTTCTACCTTGATGGGTCTCCGCAGGGCGGCAAGGAACTCACCAGCCGCTTTGAAAGCCCAGTGACAAATATTCAGAAATCACTGGTAGGTCTAGAGGGCAGCATCAGGGCAGGAAATCCCACACCCTACTTTGGAGAGGGTGGCTCTGAGACTCCTTAGGTAATGCATAGGGGCGGAGGCCAGCTCTCAGGGAGCTGTGAGGCCAAGTGTGCAAGGTAGACCTGGGCATTTGTTGAGCATGCCTGGCAGCAGACCGTCAGCCTCTAGGCTTCAGTTTAACATATCTATATTATGTGCCTGCACGAGGGACTATCAAGGAAGCCTGGCAACTAGCCGTGCAGCAGCAAGGACAATCCCTGGAAAAGCATTCCCACAAAGCAACAGCTGAAATTCATGAGGAAAGCTAATGAAAGCGACAGCATCACATCCACAATCCGGGCAAGTTCCCCAAGTCTGAAGAACAGTGTGGGCTGTCACACCCTCTGCAGGGAGAACCATAGAGGGACCGGAAAGCCAGGGAGGCAGAAGGGTCTACAGAGAAGAGCAGGTGACCCCTGGACAGTCCTCTTTCCATCTTCATCACAGCCCATCAGGATGGCTAGTTAACATACTGCCATGCCGTAAGACTGGGGGCTGAAGGGCACACACAGAGGGAGATGAGGCCAGACACAACAGTGCCAATGGAAGGATCTTAGATTGGAGAAGCCAAGCCTAGATGGCTATCCACCCCCTGCCCACCCAGTGAGAGTGGGCTTGAGTGATGGAGGAAGGCCCAGGAGAGCATGGTGTAGTCTAGAGTGCCCAAGAGCACTAGCGTGGGCCTTCAAAGCCAGTCTGCATTAATCTGAGTCACTGTGGAGCAGGAAGAAGGCCCTGTACCTTTTTGGGGAAGGAGCAGGCCACCCAGGTTTGGAACCAGAAGTGATAAGCAGCAACCTGGGAGGTGAGACTGACTGCTAGCCAAGGGTCAGGGCTGAGTGTTCATAGTTACCTGGAGCCTTGGTGTAGCTGGCAACGGACCCATTGACCAGGCCAGCATACAGGCCTTGTGGGGAGCAGGCCAGGCTCATGACGGTGGACTTGTCTGGGGTGTAGAAGTGCTGAAGCCTCACTTTCTTGCAGCCCTGACTGCTTTTGTAGATGGAGATGCTGCAAGACAGAGAACACACGTTAACAGGCCCATGGGGGAAGTGGTGCCCCCCCCATCCCCACCCTCACCCCCCATCCCCGTGACAAGACCTGGCACCAGTCAGCATCCGCAAATGGTGCGTGTCCTACCCCCTCTTAACACACACTTGGCTACATTAGAACACCTGCAGCCATCCTGATTTCATTCTCACAGCTTAAAGAGAAATTCTGGGTCATAGTTCATTTTCTTCCTATATATTTTAGAATGTTTAATCTGTCACTAAACAGTGTCAATATTCCACATGGTTATAACATAAAATATTGCTTCACTCCAAAACTGGCCAAGTGGTGTATTTTTAAGAAAAATTAACAAAAACAAATCATTCTAGGGGCAAACAGTGGGGAACTTTCTCCTTTATGTCTTACTGTAGTAAACGCCATGGGTGTGGCTGACTGATCACTTTAGGGGGCCGACCCCCTCCCCCTTGCATCTTATGTTAGGCTCATGCTGCGCCATGTGGGAGGTGACGTGGTACATCTTCCACTGAGGGAAATCTCTGTAACATCGACAATCTCTACCTCCCTTCTTCCGTCCCCAGGCAGATGGTGGGCACATGGGACGCTCTCGAGGCTGTGGCATCTGGATCCGTGACATCACTGGACTCCTGGGGCTTTGACTCCTCGGCCGGAATGTATACCATGCACAGGATGCGAGACTCCACGTTGAAGCACTCGATGACTTTGGGGTTAGAACTTTGAAAGGAGACAATGGCGACCTGACCCATCTGATTGCTACAGCTTCCAATCTGAGGCAGATTGTGAGAGGGAGAAAGGGTGTGAACTTGGGCACACATCTGGAACTGCTAAGTTTTCTCATCAGGCTTGCAGAACCTGACCTATGAAGGCAGTGATTTTCATGTGTGGATCGAACACAGAGAAAGCAAACAAAGTAAAAGGATGCCTAACACAGCCCATCTCATTTGACTGTTAAAACTTTCATTAGCATGGACACAGCTTTATTTTCCAAGTGACAAGAAGTGCACACATCAAACACCAATCAGACCCTCGTCCCTTACACAGCTGCAAGGGCCTGTTCAGGAGCTCATTTTATAAAGAGCAAATTAGCTGCAGTGTGAAGTAAGCTGGCCGGAAGGTGCCACAAAGCAGCTCAGCCTCAGTGAAGACAACAACCCTTCAAGGGGTGAAAAAACCGAAAACACGCAGCCCAAAGCAGGGGGCACGCCATGTGCCGCCATGCAGATCCTGGATTTCTGCAATGAACCTTGTGCATGTCTACAGTCCTCCCCACAGTCAACAGTCTAGAGGGAGCCTGACCCCTGCTGACATACAGCAGCCCAGTTCCTGGTACTTGATATTCAGAACTCTCAGATCTTTATTCTTCCCTCCAACCTGGGGCAGGCCGCCAGGCTTCCCCACCTCTCCAGCATGCGTGCCATGCTACAAGTAAGCAACCCCCTCTGACACTGTTGGAAGAAGGCCAACTCACCAATTCCCTGGTCGTGAGTGAGTGTGTGTGTGTGTGTGTGTGTGTGTGTGTGTGTGTATGCAAATCATCCACCAACATCTACAAATCTGCTCAGTAGGAAACTACAACCCAGAAGGAGCTTAGCTTCTCTGTTGGTTCCTAGCTGGGATGGAGCATGCTGCTCCATCCTGATCACACTAGGAGCAGGGCTCCAACAGACTTCTCAGCTTGGAGCAATGGACACTGAAAAGGACAAGGGCACAGGAAGGAGGTCATGGACCCAGGCCCAAGGAAGTTCCTCTGGTGTAAGAACCAGAAAGGGCTGCTGTCAGGGAGTACTGCTGAGAGCCTCGGCGTTGCACACAACAAACTCATCTTAACCAAGACAACAGTGTAAAAAGCCAGCAACGCTTTGGACAAGGAGGAAAGTCAATGTGAAACACCAAAGTAGAGGACATGCCAAGGCTATCCCCACTGCACTTAAGTTCGTTGTCTTGCACCTTTCCTCGGCTGTAAAAAGTCTTATAGATGAAAAAGAATAAAAGCCAACATTTTAGTTCCCAAACCTACACCTGAGGGGGGGGGTTCTTTCTGGAAAGCTAACCAGGCAGTCTCTGGCAAACTCCCGACAGTTCTTTGTCAACCGCCTAAAGACAAGCAAGGAGCCTTACCCAGAGGAAGCCACGTGCTGCGGATGGAGAGGCTGCTTGGCTTTCATTGCTTAGGTAAGGCTCAGGGTTATAAGCTGCACATTCAATCTACAATGGAATACAACACCATGGATTCAAAATGTTTTCCATCCTTGGCTGGCTGAAACATGGCCCTGAGTCCATGCACACAAACAGCTAACTGTGTAAATTTCACATTTATTTTGCAGACATGGATTCACAAGGAGGTTTGGTCTTTTGCGTTTCTGTCTTTAGATCCCCTTAACCATGTCAAAAGCCAGCTGAGCATGCCAAATCATCCAGAAGGACAAAGCCAGGAGCAGGATACCCGATGCTGTGCCCAGGGGCCTTCCTGACACGTGTGCCATGTGGTTTTGCAGGGCAGGAGTTCTGAGGCTTCTAAACGAGTGCCTCACTTGAGATGAGACAGGAGCGAGGCAGTCCCCATGAAGTGGGTCAGGTGCCAGGAATAAGAGAGAGATAACAGTGCCATTTCTTAAACAAAGGCACAGTACCTTGCCAATGGCATTGGGCCTTGGTGCCTAAGATGAGGACACTGTCCACAAGGCACTTCTGCTACTTTAGCAGAGAAGGAGCACATATCAAGCAGATAAAGGCTTTGGGATCCTGGCCCTCTGCAGAAAGGGACTGTTGATCAGGCCAGAGCATCACAGAAGATGCAGGTGCTGCAGCACAGTGGGCGTGGCCTACAGCAACCAGCCACACAAGCAGTGACTGAACCTCACTGGTGGGCTCCGGGCAATGGCATCTCCCATACCGGTAATATGTTTCCTCTCAAGTGGTAGTGCAGGTCCTACACCAGTGTTACCCAGGTAAACCCTCTGCAAAAGCTGGTACCACTCGGGGCCCTCACCTTGAACTCTGGCTGCCTGGCCACCATCACAGGCATGTGTCCCACCAGGAGAGGGTGCGTCTCCTTCTTGGCTAGGTTACCATCGTCATCCACACAGAACCATCCCATGTGGTTCTCCTCCTCTGTGGGCACATTCAGAGAGAGCAAAGCTGAGCTTCTGGAGTGGATATGAGCACCTCCTCTGATCCCAACAATTGTACCCAACACTCTTGCTCGTGAGCAAAAATGATTTTATCATGGGAAGCAACACTGCCTTTCCTTAGCTGGAGGAGGGGGTGGGGAGAGACGTGAATTCTCACTGCCGCAGCTTAATTTGCAGCATGTCATAGGGGCCTCACACTACCGATCCATCCTGAACTGAATATGCCAGCATCATGGGCTGGGTCCACCTGACAGAGTTAGGGTCAGGGTCCTTCAAGCAGCCAAGCTGGTCAGACTCCTAGAGAAGATGGCCACCTTAGCTTTGAATAAAAACAGAAGGGAACTCACCACCATGTTATTTCACAAGGAGTTAGCCCCTTGTTTGTGGAGACACAACCCGGTGAGTCACCCAGGTGAGGACAGAGAGCTATGTCCCTGTCCTCAGCCAGATCAGGGAGGCTCCCTTTCACAATAAAAGTCTTTCTCTTTTCCCTAACCAGCAACAGCCTACTTCTGTTTCGGGGGAGAGGGAGGGGACAGTTCAGTGCCTACACTTAAAAGAGGATTTCACAGATGGGTGCACACACCTACCCACATACAGGTAATCAACCACAGACATCCACATCTATACACACATCAGCACTCACTCGCATGTCACATGTATGTATACAGAGGGACACCCTAGTGCAAGCTGAGTAAGAAATCTGTGTGTAAATTCTATACAAACTATATAGAGCTGCATCTGCCTCACTCCCTACCTCTCATCTTTCAGTCTACATACCCACCTACCTACCACCAATCTCCCATCTGTCTACATATATACCTACTGCCTATCAATCTATTTCCCTATCATGTCTCATCTACCTGTCTACCTACCTATCATTTATCTACCCTATTACCTATTATCCATTGATCTGCCAACCTGTTTATCATTTATCATCTGTGTTATCGATCTACCTACCCACTTACATAGGTGAAAAGGTCAGAAGAGCTAGAACTCAGTTATAAAGCCCCATCTAGCCACAGGAAAACCATGGGACTGATTTCTAGAGCTGGTGGTCCTGAGTGACAAGGGATGGATACGCTGCACTCACAGTCACAGCACAGAGGCTGAGATAATGTGTGTAGGTCCTGCTCCTTGAAAGCTGACCCACACCAGGGTTTCAGGGTTTCAGGCTGTGGACCAGGGCTATAGCCTTATCACGTTAGAAGCAGGTGGCATGCTGTTGACTGATTTAGTTCTTCCAATCAAAGTTATGCTTTCATGCCACAGGAGGTTTCTCTCTCCACCAGGTTTAACCTCCCAGGTGTAAGCACCATCATACCACCTTCTCTGATGACTCTGAAACGTCTATTTCTTAATGGAGCATGCCCAGTTAGCTTAAATCCTGCGTCTTACCAAGGGCCAGCTTGGCCATCTGCAGGCTGCTGACCCAGGACTCCTTGATAGCAGGTGTAAACGTATTGAACACAGCAGTGAAGAAAGTGGGCCGCCCTGACCTGCCAGAGGAGAGAAACATCCCCTTTGCAGACTGCACTCCAGCACGCACAGTCTGCCATTAACTGCAATCACAAAGCAAGAAAACACATAAGACAAGGAACTGCTATGGTTTGCTTTTGTTTTCGCTTTGAAGTTACTGACTTGTCCTGCTTTCCCGGGAGCTGTAACTGAATTCTGCAGCGGTCAGCAGCTCTGATCTCTTCTTCTTTTTTCAGGACCAGTCGTTGTAAGCCTGACGTCCAGTCATGGGCTACTGACTGGTTTAAGTTCTAGAGAGGAGATGCATAAATGTTTGTTAGGCTTTAGTGCATTTTGCTTTGTTTTGTGATAAGGTCTCACTTTAGCTGAGGATGACCTGGAACTCACTGTGTGGCCCAGGCTGGTACTAAACTCATGGCAATCCTCCTGCCTCATCCTGCTGAGGGTGTATGTGGGGGATTACAAGCATGAGCCAGTACACTTTGCTTACACACACTTTTAGAAGAGGAAAAAAAGCAAAGCTCCAACATGCACACCCCAGGGAGACTCATATTCATGTCCAATTACAAAAGTGAATCCTTTGAGGCTCATCACACACAGTTATAACTGAAGCTGAAGTACTACAGCAGGAAGGAAAGTTATACTGCCCCTAACAACAGAAAAGTCACACTGGGCCTAGTCCTTAAGGACACCCAAGGGCTCGATTCTGGAGAACTTGGGGACAAAGCCATGCTCACAGATCTGGAAGCCACAGTAGCATCCCATCCCAGAGGTCCCGTTACCTGATAGCTCCCTCGGAGGTTTCCTATCAGCTGTGAGATCTGACCAACAACATTCAGGTCATGCAGTAGGTTCTGCAGATCCTGGTACAGCTGCCCTGGACCCATATAAACTTTGTCTGAAATGTGAAAGAAAGACAAGAGTCATTCACTCACTTCCTGCCTGGGGAGGCACCAAAATACATTTTAGGTTTGCTTTTTTTTTTTTTTTTTTTTTTTTTTTTTTAAATTTCATTTTAAGTTGGGGAGGATCTAGAATTTAAAAAAATAAGATAGCTTCAAGCATTTGGGAGTTATCCCTTGGCTAGCTGCTATTCTGAAATAGTTTTATGTATACAGAATGAAGCCTTCCACCTGCCTTCTGAGAGGATGTGTCTGGCCTCACAGAACTGTATATTGTGATGCTTGAGATGACACTGAACTCATGGCCCTATCCTATCCAAACACCATCAGTTTCTGATCTCTGATTTCATACTGGTCCAGCCCAGGTCCAGAACTCTTTGAGTGTCCTAGCCCTCATCTGCCCACAGACCTCCAAGTCAGTCTTTGATAAATTCAACTCTTTTGAAGGACACTGCTGAATTATCTTATAGAAACTCTCACAATTTGTTTGAAGTGAAAGAGATGGATGGTGGGATTAATGGATGGACAAGGAAATTTCAGGTATTTCAGGTTTTCCTCAAACTCCTATGTAGCTGAGGGTGGCCTTGAACTCTTGGTCCTCCAGCCTCTCAGGATTGCTAAGATCAGAACATGTACCACCATGCTGCATTGTGCAGTTCTGGGGATCAAACTCAGGGCTTCGAGTGTACTAGGAAAGCTACTCTGTCAATAGAGCTGCACCCCAAATCCCCTAATTTTAAATGTAATCATTATTAGTAAGAAATACCCACACATGAAATTTAATCAGACAAATTTTTAATACTTGAGGTATTCAACACCAGAGTTCCCTAAGGATTTTTCCCAATGTTAAAATCTTTAGAAAGGACTGGAAATGGCTCACGTAGTGAGATATTCACTTTGTCCACACCTGTTGCACTGACCCCCCGCCCATTGGGGATGGGACAGGTGCAGATGTGACCTGGGGGAACTAGGTCTGGAGTAGGTTGACCCCAGGGCTCTTGATTCCTGGAAGGAGACAGACGGCATCCGGAGACATCCTTGGGACTGGAACGTGCTGGCATTCATCTGTCTCTATTGTAAATTATTTCTTCCTGAATAAACATCTATTCATCCTATCTGTTTTTCCAGATCCTTATTATTCCATGATAGCTCTCTCCATAAGCTTGGGTCAGGAAGTGATGAACACATTTCTGTCTGTGTGTCCACAGTCAGTTCCTACCAGCCAACCCCAATAATCAGGCCAGCTCCATCACTTATGAGAGGCTTGGGAGGGGGGATGGGAGTGATTTGCAAATACTTATCTCTAGACTCCACAGGTACATGACTGCTGAGAACAGACCCTCAGCCTCCTTGGAAACCATCCAGGGTCATGCAGAAGCTAAAGGGATCTGCACTCAGAACTACACTCAAAACCCATGCTGCAAACCTGCATGGTGTTCATCCTGTCCTTTTCCCACTTTCCATATAACAGAATCACATAAGTCATCATTATGGGACCAGTAAGGGAAAGAGGGCCAGAATCAGGGCCAGATTCACTGGGGCTGAACAGAGCATGGGGGCTTTGACGTCTGGAACTCAGCAGAATGGCCACAGCCCTGCCTCAAGGGTCCCAGGCTGAGCAGTGACCAGCTGGGCTCCAGGCTCCTCTGCTAACCTCCCCAGCTTCTTATGAGTCTGATCACTGAAGTCTGTGAGTTCAATCTTCACCCTGTCCTAAGAATCACACCTCTTGTTCCATCCTTCATTCTGTCCAATATGTCACTGTATCGAAGCTGAGATACCCCTGTATTCTCCCATGATAAAGGCTGCATAAATATGCATATCTCAAATACAAGCAGTCTCATTAAAGACAGAGCACTCTAGCTGTGTCAGAGACACCACCATATGAGTGGTTACTCGGAATATAGACCTGCTTTTTTATCACCTTCATGCATTATTGAGTTAGGTGCCTTTCCAGAATCTTGAAGTTTCACCACATGAGTAGTAAACTGTGGCAATCATTATTTTGAAAGCATTTCCTGCATTCTGAGAAGACTGGGACTTCCTGGACCTCACAGCTTAGTTAATGATACACCTTAAGTTTACTTAAGACTCAAGACTGATGTATACTGTGTACTCAGCCTGTTTGTTTAACCAGGTTTAAGAGAACAATGTAACAATCAACTTTACTTGCCTTGTATTTCCCATGCAATCAACTTCTACAACCCAAGCTAATACTTAGCTTTAATCTTAAGATATGCGTTCTTCCATGTCCCTGACCCAGAGGGCAATGTGTGTGCGTGTGTGTACATATGCTATGGTAATAAATGCTGAAAACAGCAAATAAGTGGAAAGCAAACCTATGCAATAAATTCCACCACAAATGCTGGAAGCAGCACACAGGTAATTATCTGATAGCATTTGTTTGCTTGTTATCTAGGTCAGTAGGGTTCATATGTACAAGGCAAAGTTTCATCCCTTGTAAAACACTGTTAAAGATGAATGGAAAGTGCCCCTCATTCCTTTCCCATGACGCTTTCCAAGCTGTTCAATAAAAATAAAACAGAGCAAAGGCTCTCTGTGAGGGACACAGGGACAGGGACAGACAAGACAAGACAGCAATCAGGCAGGCACAGACTCAGACTCATACAATAGACAAATTATAGACACAGTTCTTTAGTTACAGAGAGACAGAAGACACAGGGGGGAAAAAAAAAACCAGAAAAGTCAAACTTGATTAAACTACTCCAGGGGCAAGGGCCTCGATTTCCTTCCTTTTTTGAAATACTGATGAATGAATTCTAGTGATGTGGAATCTATCACTAATACATTCAATTGATGCAGTAAATGTGCAAGGCGCATCTATGCACACATACACCTACGATGCACACAATGACTATATTTTTCTTTACATTATGCTTACAAATCAGAACTTTTTTATCTGGCAACTCATCCATTGCGCTCACTGTATAAACTTTATCAAATAAATCGTGAGCCCAGGCTGTTAGCAACACTGCAAATGTTAATTATCTTTCTAGATCAGTATCTACTTTCCATTAGCTGTCTGGTCATTAATAAATGTTGACTTTTATTTTTGGTAAGCAGCTCTAAGAACTTCAGGACACATTTTAGATGCCTGCAATACTTTTCAGTTAGGTCACAGACCAGAAAGAACTAGTTCCAGGGCTCACAAAATAGCTCCCATCATCCATGAAACCCCCTCTCAGACCCACAGGGTCACAGCACCTCCTTGGCTCTGTTCTCTACCACTGTACCTTTGTCTTACCATAACTCATATCTAGTTTTAGCCCAAAAATTAGTCTGGTTTTATTTATACTAGTGTTCAGTTGATGAGCCCTTTTAGGAGAAATGCCTTGGTTTGGAGGACAAGTGTCCACGGTGGTCACAGAGCAGAAGTCTGCACCAAGAAGCAGGTCTGTACCAGGCTGCTGAGGGACTGCTCCAGCATCCTTACTTCTCATCTCTGAGAACAGGGTGAACAACAAGGGACACCAACTTCCTGGTGAGTGTTTCAAATTCGAGCATGTCGAGAATATGAGCATTTGTGCTTGGTTTTGGAAAGAAAACAACTCTCCCTCCCACTCACCTTGTGAGTGAGCCACATGTTTAAGCAAAGAATACGTTTCTACTTAAACCTTCAAAACCAAAGCCATATCTTTCAAGGAAAGCAAGTGGTGGGTGATCAGGCAGAGTCTTGAGCAAGAGAGACCCCATGAGGAGGGGAGAAGGTGACAGGAAACAGGAGGGATCTGAGGTAAGGCTGTTCATGTCACCTCACAGACACCTGGAGACTTTTCCCCGAGAGGGAAGAAGCATGGGGACACGTCCAACAGCCAAAGTGTGTGCTGACCACTCAGGGAAGAGACAATGGGTCTGCACTGTGGCCACATCTTTACACAGCAGGCACTTTACCTACTGAGTCAACCCCTCAGCTCGAAAAAACATTGTTTTTTTTTTTTTTGTTTTTTTTTTTTTTTTTTTTGTCTTTAAAAAAAGAAGAAGAAGAAAAAAAGATTGTGTGTGCACACACCTGTCATACGTACCACCCCTGGTGTGAATGGGGGGAGGGACAGGAAAGGAGGCTACTTTCTTGCTAGTGAATGAAAGACCTTTATAATGAGACTGCACGGGGTGTGTCCACCTCTGCCTGGCATAGAAAGATGTACCAAATATCACCTGAGCATGAGCAGCAGACACTGGGGGTGCAGAAAAACAAGAGGCCACAGATCCCAATGCCAGGCAGCAAGCCAGAGTACCTCTGCTCAAGATGAACACTGAACACTGACAGCCAGCAGAGCACAGTGCTCTCAAATGCTACTTCCCTGCAGGAAAGAACTTCCTGCTTTCTAGTCCAAACTCCCTAAGTATAAACACACAGTCAGAAGATTGGTTAGAGCTGGTTTCCAGCTACCTGGCGACAAATGCTGGGTACTGCAGAGTTGGTGGGCTGGTCCTCTGTTGTGGCTGGCACACAATCGTTCCACATCTTTCCCCGACTTTCTCATGGACACTCCCCTCCCCTCCTCACTGTTTCTATGGAAATCCCTAGAACTAGTTAGAAAACTCAGGGTGTAAGCTGAATGGAATCTTATGTGGCAAACAAGGAAGGGACTGTGTGGCTAAGTCAACAGCGAGGACGTCGACAATAACCTGGGTGGGGGTGTGGACCCAGACACGACCCTCACCGAGTCTAGAAGCTGAAATATCTCTGATGCTGGCTGAGGGATGTTGGGGGCAGAGGGTTTCCCAGGCCCGGACAAGCTGTTCCACCAGGGGTGGGCTGTGAAGTGGAGGATGCAGGGAGCAGGTGTGAAGGGAAGCAGTCAGCAGTGAGTCACCACAGGCTCCCATGTGCTGTCCCCCTGGAGCTGCCACCAATCTCATCTCCAGGCAAGCATCCTCCCCTCGTTTCCCTAGAATCCCATCTGATTTTCCCAGGCCTCCAGAGAATCAGCAGGGATTGTGAGGAATTGCTGTTCTCTGGCACAGCAACCAGCTCCAGTCTGTGTTCCTGTCCTCACCTCCCTGGGTCAGGCTTCTGATACCTAACTGCTCCCCGAGAGCAAACACCAGGGTTCACAGTTGACTTCTGTGTGCCACTGGTGGGAGGGGGTCCAGTCCCTCTTCTGTGTGTGAATAACTAGCTTTTCCAGGACCATTTGGCAAAGAGTTTTCACACAAGACCCCAAAAGCACAGATAACAAAATAAACACTGAAGACTAGGCACTACATCAAACTGAGGAGTTTCCACACAGCAAAAAAAGAGCAATCAACTTATATAGCTTAGAAGACATAAAGATGATTGGAAGCTAATCACATGACAGGGGATTACATCTAAACCATCTGTAATAAAAATCCAATTAATACAATTAAAAGTGAGCAAATAATCTGAACAAGCATTCTTTTTTTAAGTTTTATCATGGTTTCTTTTTCTTTTTTTCTTCAATTTTTTTTATTAATTTTTTACATTCCAATCCCAGTTCCCCTCCCTTCTCTCCTCCCACTCCCCTCAAGCCCCCACCTCCCATCTGCTCCACAGAGAGGGTAAAGCCTCCCCTAGGAAGTCTACTAAGTCTGTCCCATTGTCTCTTTGAGGCAGGGCCAAGGCGCCTCTCCATCCCCCACACCCCTGTGTCAAGGCTGGGCGATGTATCTCTCCATATAGGATGGGCTCCACTAAGTCAGTCTGTGCATTAGAGCTAGGTCTGGGACCCACTTCCAGTGGCCTCACATACTCTTTCCGTCACACCACTGTCACCCATATTAAGGGAGTCTAGTTCGGTCTTATGCAGGTTCCCCATTTGTCAGCTCTGAGTCAGTGGTCTCTCACTAGCTCAGCTCAGCTGATTCTGTGGGTTTCCCCATCATGCTCTTGACTCCTTTGTTCATATGTTCGCTCCTCCCTCACTTTGATTGTGCTCCAGGAGCTTGGCTCATTGGTTAGTTGTGGATTTCTGCTTCCATCTAAGCAGGCATAATCTGTCTCCCAAACCACCAGCCAAAGCCTGAAAAGTCAGTGAAACCTTTTAGACTGCCCCAGAAAAGGACACACTTTGTAAAGTAATTTCAGGGACTCTCAACACTTAACCCAAAGCATGGGTCCCTG
Source organism: Phodopus roborovskii (assembly GCF_943737965.1). Classification (NCBI taxonomy): domain Eukaryota; kingdom Metazoa; phylum Chordata; class Mammalia; order Rodentia; family Cricetidae; genus Phodopus; species Phodopus roborovskii. Next base: position 13,868,838 of record NW_026126409.1, on the reverse strand, counting down.
GAGGAGTGGCTCACTGGTTCCCAAGCCTCTCTCTACTCTCTACGTGAAAAGTTTATCATGGAAACTCAGTGAGATTAACTTGCATGCCCTGCCCCCAACAGGAGCCTGTTTTCTAGGTGCTTGGAGCCATGAAGGGGCAGCTCCTTGCTGCTTCTGCTGGCACAGCCTCACCCTTTCCCAGCACCGGTTGCTAGGCAGTGACACCCACACTCTGCCTCCAACACAAAACAACAGACCCAGCTTCCCTAACTGAATGTTTCAGTCATTCAAACAGCCCCAAAGTCACATGATTTCAATCAGAACAAAAACATCTACCTAGCTTCTCAAAAATGCCCCATGATAATCAGCCCAAGGAAAGGGGAAAGAACCCACAGAGGCCAGACTCTGAAGGAAGCCCAAGCAAGACTCCATGTGACTGAGCTGACTGCCAACCAGTTCAGCCTGGTGCTGGTGTGATTGACGGGCAGCCTGGAGGAGAGCTTGTTTGATCCTAAGGACAGTTTGACCCCACTATGATGTGAATCCACACAAACCCAGTCCAGCCCTTTCCAGTGTTGAATGTTAACATAGGCTGTAGCAACAGCAAGAGCAAACCCTCTCTCTCTGCATTTTTTTTTTTTTTTTTTTTGTTCATTTGTTTTGTTTTGAGACAGGGTTTCTCTGTATAGCCCTGGCTGTCCTAGAACTTGCTCTGTAGACCAGGCTAGCCTAAACTCAGAGATCCACCTGCCTCCTCAATGCTGGGATGAAAGGCACATGCCACCACTGCCTGGCAGCAAGCCCCTCAGATGCAGGAAAACACCCCATCACCTAGGCCTGCACGCACACAAGATAACTTGAAGGAGCCTGAGAAGGATTCTCTCTTCTACTGTGTAAGCAACAGAGATTAAACTCGGGTCAGTCAGGTTTGGTGGCACATGCCTGCTGAGCCATCTTACCAGCAATACATCTTAAACACCTGACCACCAGAAGGAAGAAAGGTAAAACGGTACCGGCTTGTGGTGACGACTGGCTAACCAACTTGGCTGCGCAATGCATTTCACTTAACACACACATATATCAAAGCATCTCATTAAACATGTTAGACATATTTGGCCTGCAACTAAACCTCAGCAAGTGGGCAAGCGGAGTCTGGGAGGCACACCACTCATGGCCCTTCAAGATCCAGTCATCACTGCTATGCATACCACTCAGATGGAGACTCACTGGGTCTCAAGCATCAAGCAGATAGACAACTCGGGCCTTTTCCAGTTCTATGTTCCTAAGAGTGGAACAGCATCTCAGGGGTTGTCTCCCATGGACCCCAGGGCCGGATGGACCTCCACAGCTGCCCCAGACCTTCAGGAGTACCCATGACAGTACAGCTGCAAGCAGGGGTCACCAGCTGAGTGTACACACACAAGGGTCATACAGGGTATGCACCTCCATCTACAGAACCCCATGTCTTCCCAGCAGTTAGTTTTAAAGGCACTGCTTCTGAGAACACCATCTCCCTTTTATCTGTCAAAGCTTATATTCCTACTTCTATTATGAAATGTGTCACACAGTGCAGCATCTGTGTGTCGGGATGGCCTGGTCAGTGCCAGGTTCCCTTACAGGACTCAGCACCCAGTTCATCACAGGCTTCTAATAAATAAATGTAAAGGGCAGTACCAACTTCATTAAACTGTAGCACCCACTGGAAACTGCAATGTTCGCTATTTTGTCCTACAGAAGCTTTCCATACAGCACGCTGTAAAGTTGGGGAGATGAGGAATGGCAAGTCAAGGGAGAAATGAACAGATGAAGTCAAACGCCCACTAAGTTACCACCTCAAAGGGCATGGCATTCTACATCAGCATCAGCAACAGGGCGATGAGACACGCTGTGCCAAGACGTGGGTTCATCAGCGGCGAGTAGCAGAGCAACTCTCTAGAAGATAGAACAACTGTCTCACTGTTGGAGAGCATGTAACAAGATGCCCCCCAAAACTGCTTTTGCTGAAGTTATCTAGTGCTTTCTTAACGACACAGAACCAACACTTGCCAGCAAAGGGCAATCTGCATGTCTCCAAGGACTTTCCAAATCCCTCTTAATGAGACAGGACAGCAATGCTCCTGAGCTCAGGGTGCGGACAGCTCCCCTCTCCTGTACAGTAGCTCCCCTTAGCTGCTCCACAGCAGTCAGCATCCTACACCACACCTAATACTCAGGCAGTGGGCAAGCTCAGATTTGCACTGGCTGGCTTCTCTTTCCTTCAGTTTCCTGTGGTTAGGTCCGTCTATAGCCTTCACGGTGAAGTGGGAGAGAGATGGTGGGTGCTGGGGGATGATTCAGAGCGTTCAGGGATGACTCAGCTTTGCACAGTAGTTGGTATGGGAAGGTGGTAACTGCAACACACAGGGCTTCAATAAGGCAAATCCTTTTCCTTCCTCAGGACCCTGTCAGGTCATCCTGCTTTATACTTACCGGTGATGTCCCTTACTAATTCTAACCCTGTTCTACATTTGCTTAGTACAAGTCATCAACAGAAAGATGATAAGAAAATGTAAGTCTGGGTGTCCACCCTGAATTTACCTCGCAATCAGAGTCACTGATAGCTGTCTGAACACTGAGGAGCAAGCTAAGCTACAAACACACCCTGTAATCAACACTTCCGAATAATTGGAAGGGAATTCAAAGGGCACTCAGAGAGATATTCAATTTCCCCTAGAATGAAATTTCAGTGAACTGTGACAATTTGGAAAGCCATTTTCTCACCCTGCATTCCCTCCCTCCATTCTTCCCTTCTCTCCTCACACTGTTCATCTGCCTGTAATCCATCTGGTGCTCCAGGACACTCTGGTATTTCAATTCTACTTGAGAGTCTAGATAAAGTCACACGCTGCTTTAAGTGGGGTGTCCAACTTACAGTCATCATCCAGGCCTCTAATAGCTGATACTATGTTCCAAGAACCAGCCTCCTCGGCACATGACCAAACTGCCAATAAACATTCCAGGAATTAGGAAAATAGAAAGGACTGGACTAGACACTCACTAATCCATTTTCCCGTATTTCCATACAGGAATGCTCATGTCCAACCAGAAGCACAGAGTTTTGATGTCCGCTTTCATACTTCTGGGCATATCAGGAACAGATTAACCTGAAAGGTTAATGCTTGTGAACAGTTCCCAATCACCGAATTAAATCTTGCTAGTCTTTATTCAGGTTGAAAATGGAGGAGGAGAAGAAGGCAATGATTCCTGCTCTCAGGTCAGAACCTCCAGCTGAACCCTGACTGTGCAGTGCTGAGCCACCCTCGCCAAGTCACTGTGAAGGCCACCGCAGAAGCTCCCCACGGGGAACTGAAGGGAAAAGGAACCAGCTGCACAGAGCAGAGCCTGCCCATAGTCTCCTGACATCACTACTCACCCATTTACTGACACTTTGTAGCCAGTGCAGTGCACAGTCAGACAGACCAGCAGACTGGGCTGTCTCAACAGATGTATCCCTCCAGCTCCAGGAAGGACATTAGGGCCTGGCTCAGAGCTCATGTTGCCCACAGCTCCCAGGAAGGTGGACAGGACTGTCACTTACGTGGCTTCACATTGGCCATCACCGCCAGGCTTTCAGGAGAGTGTACGGCATGGTGCCTACTGTGCTCCCCGGTGCCAGAACAAACACCGTACTCGATCACATCCACGTGTCCTAAAGGGACACTCCACTTGAGCAGGTACCTCTGGCTCATCACAGCATGACTTTCATGAGAGGTCCTAGAACAATCAGAAGGCTGTTACTTTACAGATGACCATGGGGCCAAGTTCCGATGCCTCCCATCCCTCACCCATCCCTGAGCAGCAGTCTAACTGCCAATGCACTCAGCATCCCCCTGCAAACAGCAGTCACTGGCTCCAGCCAAGGCCTTCAGCAGGATGGGCAAGGAAACTCCTCTCTACAATCTCACTCAGAACCCGAGAACTCACAGACACCATGTCTGAGGAATATGCAGAAAATGCCCCATGTTCAGAAATGTTCTCTGACAGGTTCTGGGTTGACTCTAGCTTCCCCCTTTATTCTTATACAGCTACATTATAGTTACATTGATAAAATTAAGTCATACACCACACTCTATGACTGAAGTATTAATTGTGTGTGTGTGTGTGTGTGTGTGTGTGTGTGTGTGTGTGTGTGTGTATGAAACAAAGACCTATGTATTCTCTCTCTCTCTCTAACCACAATATGGAACACAAACACAGAGAAATACAAACACCTATGGCCAAAGCAGCAGTAGAACCCACAGCTCGTGCAATTATGCACACCCACAGTGTTGCCCAGGGTACGCCAGACAGTGTCTGAGTGGCCAGTCTGACCCTCATGGTCAATGCCCTTCACTTGCTGACAAGGAGTCAGCGGGGTGACTATGGCTATCAACTGTCACCCACATATCCTCTCTGCCCAAACTGTGGTAATAGGAGGAGGGTGATGGTGGGCGATAAAGTGTCATGTTACGGTAATGTGTAGCTGCATAGTTCCCAGCCTGCTCTCCAGGAAGGACAACCCAGATGTCATGCCATGCACCTTTCACAGTGCAGGTACTTCTGCTAGGCCACCGTGCATCACCAAAGGCTTATCAAATGCTCCTGCCAGGCCAGCAGAAGTTTCTCACAGCTACTGGAGCTGGCCCCACATCAACCCGTGAGGATCCCACCCACCCAGATTCCCTCAGCTTTCCACAGTAGCTATGTGCTGGGGAACTGTTCTGAAGCCAAACAGAGTGATAGAACCAATGGGGACTAAGTGGGAGGGGGGGTAGACCCAAATGTATGCACACTGGGAAATACCTATCAACGGTATATTTAGAGAACCAGATAAATGACAACCAAGAGCCAAGGTGACAAGGGTGGAGAGAGGACACAATTCGGGTTAGCTCCAGCACCAGCCTATGTGAGTTCACTTGTATGCACCTGATTCCCTCTAGCAGACCCACTGTCCCTCAACAACTCAGTCCCAGAGTTAGTCTGTATGCAGCGCTCTGGGTTTCACTCTCAGCATCCTAACACTACTAATGATGATGATGCTACAAAAAATAAATCAATAAGTAAACATAAAAAACGCAAGGAGTTTCCTTTAATTAAGGCACTGAATTTGGCCACAGCTCAGTGCAGTTCTGTTGAGAGTGAATGCTGCCCCTCCCTTATTTTCTGATGTACAGAGCATGTCATTGTAAGGCCGCCGACAACATGTGATGTGGGCTTGTTCTTACCGTGAGCTGGCGGTGGCACACATAAGCACATCGTTCAACATGAAGAGTCGACGCTCCTTGGTCTTGATGATTTCTCCCCTGTCATTGTAAACCGTCTCGATCACATCGTCGGATCGAATGAGGTACCGATTTCCGCTGCTGAGGAGCTGAGCGTTCAAAAGACACCAACAGTCAGTACATCCAGGTTCGTGCAAAGTAGAAAGGAAGGGGCAGTCCCCAATTACACAACCTTATAGTATCCATGTTTTGGGGCAGAGTCTCTGTAAGAAGGGCCCCATACCTCCTGCTCACTCCACACGGCAGATGCTTGGGGCTCAGTGTGTGACTTTAAACTACGTTATCTTATGGATGTCAGCACTGGGGGAGAAAAGTCGCTTAGCAACTGACTTTAAAGCAAATGTAAGTCTGTATCTAGACTTGATCGACTGTTGTTGTTTCGCCACTATCAGTGATTGGACACGGGACTTCATGCAACCCATCAAGTGTCCCACCACTGGGCTATTTCCTCCAGAGGCTGTATCTGGTCTTTGTATTGTCTGCCACTCTCTGTGTCACTGAACCAAAGAGACATCAGTCCCCGGAAGGATGCGTTACTATACCCATCAGTTCCATGGGATGTCACTTCATGCTCACAACAGGAAATGGCACTCTTGGTCCAGAAGATCACTACCACCTCTGAGCCTGGCCTACGACTACCCTGACTGCCTAGCTCTCAGAAACAGGCTAGAAGCCAGTATCATAACTTTCAAGGTCTGTGCACAGGATCAAGGTCGGGTTGCAGTCAGTGTGACATCCTTCCTAGTGAACTCTCACACCAAGCACCACGGAGATGCACAACTGTGAATGACACAAATCACATCAAGAGCACAGCCGACTGCAATTCCCTATTTGAAAACTTTTAGTCATTGAGAGGATCAGAGAAATGCTTGTCAAACTGTAAAGCCATGAAATCATTGGCGGTAAGCCATTGGATAGTCTCATCGAGCAGGACATCTCCCCCACTGTGAAGAAAATGAATGTGGTGTTAACAACAGTGAATACACCACACGGGTTAGCATGGCTCCTACATGTAGATGGACTCCTCCCCACAGATGAGGCCTCGAATGAACGTGAAAG